>NW_027133808.1:9462500-10062500 GCF_026122565.2 Emydura macquarii macquarii | reverse complement strand
AATTATTGTAATGTGTGCTGCAGAAGTATATACATAAATAGGTAATTTCCCCCCCGCATCCCCCCCCAATATAGTCAGTAGAAAATGAATTTCAGACATTGGACCTGAGAGACTGGAGAGCTACAGCTGCCGAGTTAGTGTCCCTCCCATAGTTCTGGCCAGCAGCTCTGACATCCCTGCACAAAGTAATCACAGATCACAGCATTTAATCACTGAAAACAAGCACTCCAGAGGACAGCAGTGTCAATATCCCACTCTCTCATTATCTGTTTGGATTGCACATCCACACTGTCAGATAAACAGAGTGGAAAATTAAGATTAAAAATATGGTAATTTCATTTCAGGCAGCAGGCACCACTCACTGCCCCTATTATGCTATTGATTACCTCTGAATTCAATTTTTCTTTCAATGCAAACTTTAATCTGTTTGCTACCCAGCAATTCAACTCCCCAAGGGCTATTTGAGAGTAAGTAACCATTTAATCTGATGCTAACTGAAAAATCACCGTCCTTAATGAATTGTGTAAATCATTCAGCTCTAAAGCACCTTTGACTTCTATTTCATTTTTTATTTTCTACTCAATATAGGAAGGGATCGGCGTGTGAATAATTACACAGTAGCAAGTATTTTTAAATAGAGCAAATATGATAAAAACCCTATTATAGTGGGGCATGTGTAATGAACAGTACTTTTTAATTTCAAAATAGCTATTCATTAAAAAAGAATGGAAGATTAAAAAGAGAGGCTCAAAGCTCAAGGTAAAAGTTGATAGACATTGTAATTACATGGTTAATTTCAAAGATTTATATGCTGTTATGATTTAAAAGGAATTTTTATGACCTGACATTTTCATTTGAGAAGATTTTTTATTTAAAATTAATCTTCTAGCTCCTATTCTTAATTATTTCTTGGCAAGCGATAAATGGGAATACAAAAAAATGCCCTATATCAAATTTTAAGCAGAATAAATGCATGTGAATTTGTGAACAGCAATAAAGTGCCCTTACTTACCGTATTCGAAACACTTTACATTGAACTCCCAAGCTAAAATAAATTCTTTGTAGTAGATGGAAATTATTGACACATCTAAGAAGGTTCTGAGGTTGCAGCTTCATGGCATTCTTATTCTATTTTTAATAAGGATTTGAGAAGATTTTGGCCATTGTTTAAACTTCAATTATCTTTCAAGCTTGTGATCTAGTTTTCAACAAGGGTTCTCTTCCTAAACATTGACAGATTTTTCCCCAAAACCTCATGACAAAAGGGCTTGCGGTACCAGGAGGACTTTGTTTAGCAGATTTGCCTAAATCTCCGCAACAGAAAGGAAAGTCAAGAGGTGACTCACATTAGAAAAATGCTCAGGTAGCTGTTTACAATTAAGGCTTCAAAAGATGCCTCCCAAAATCACTATGTAGGGCAGGTGAAACAGAAACAGCCTTGCCTGAGGGATCCTGTCCTGTTACAATGACACACATGAGGAGGTGTGCTTGTGTTTTGTTTTGTTTTGTTTTTTCTGAGAGGGTGGCGGCGCTCTATTATTTAGCCAGTTCCTTGCAAACTTTTTCACTTCAGACTGATGACAACGCCTTTTATTATGATTGAACTGAACAAAGAGTAGGCCTATTATTAAAGCAGCCCAGGACCTCTCTAATTATCTTTTAATAGGTACTTATAGAGCCCATACCACCAGCCAGGGCCGCCAGCTCCTCCTGCCGAACAGGACTTGGGAGACTCTCTCCCTTGTAGCAGCAGCAGGAGCGCTAGCAGCTGCCAGGTGGTGTTTACTCAGCATGATGGAGGGGAGGTGGGAGAAGTGGTGGTGGGGCAGAATGAAACAACATGCCAGGGGATGTCTCTCTCACCAACATGTTGTGTTACTTTGGAGCCTCAGCAACAACTCCCAGCATGTCTGTATGCCCCTCCTGTTGCAGGGTTAAACCAAAGTTATGTTCACAACATGCACACTGAGAAGTTTGATAATATTCTATACTCTTTCCAGAAGATTGCAGCATAACACTACTTTATTTCTAAGACTCCAGGACACTAATACATAAGAAATACAAACAGAGAGAGAAAAAGCAGGCTGCTCTGTAAGGCAGAGACTTACCCCATCTTATTCTTTCCACACCATCTCTAATTGCATGCTTCCCTACAGAGCCCCTTAATCTGCAAACAGACACAGAAACCCCCCCTACTCCTAAAGTGATAACTTGCAATTCCAACTTAGGCCTCAATACACCACAGGCAAGAATACTACTAGATGCAGGGAGTGGCTTTTCCGTACTGAACCTATCACCTGCTCCCACTGGACACAAGCAACACTCCCTGGAGCTTCTGCAAACTTTGTGGGCCATATCATCAGCTAGCATAAATCAGCATAGTTGCTCTGACTTTAAGGTGGATGGAAAGCTGACTAGATCATCAAGCTCAATGGCTAGTGATCAGTGGCTCAATGTCTAGCTGGCAACCAGTATCAAGCGGAGTGCCCCCGGAGTTGGTCCTGGGGCCAGTTTTGTTCAACATCTTCTTTAATGATCTGAGTGGATTGCACCCTCAGCAAGTTTGCAGACAGCTCTAAGCTGGGGGGAGTGGTAGATACCCTGGAAGGTAGGGATAGGATACAGAGTGACCTAGACAAATTGGAGGATTGGACCAAAATAAATCTGATGAGGTTCAACAAGGACAAGTGCAGAGTCCTGCACTTAGAAGGGAAGAATCCCGGCACTGCTACAGACTGGGAACTGCCTGGCTAAGCAGCAGTTCTGCAGAAATGACCTGAGGGTTACAGTGAACAAGAAGCTGGATGAGAGTCAACAGTGTGCCCTTATTAGCCAAGAAAGCTAATAGCATATTTGGCTGCATTAGTAAAGCATTGCCAGCAGATCGAGGAAAGTGATATTTCCCCTCTGTTCGACACTGGTGAGGCCACATCTGGAGTAGTGTGTCCAGTTGGAGCCCCTACTACAGGAAGGATGTGGACAAATTGGAGAGAGTCCAGTGCAGGGCAATGAAAATGATTAGGAGGCTGGAGCACATGACTTATGAGGAGAGGCTGAGGAACCAGGGCTTATTTAGTCTGCAAAAGAGAAGAATGAGAGAGGATTTGATAGCAGCCTTCAACTACCTGAAGGTGGGTTCCAAAGAGGATGGAGCTAGGCTGTTCTCAGTGGTGGCAGATAACAGAACAAGGAGCAATGTTCTCATGTTGCAGAGGGGGAGATCTAGGTTGAATATTAGGAAAAACTTTCTCCCTAGGAGGGTGGTGAAGCACTGGAATAGGTTACTTAGGAAGGTGGTAGAATCTCCATCCTTAGAGTTTTTTAAAGCCAGCTTGACAGAGCCCTGGCTAGAATGATTAGTTGGGGCTGGTCCTGCTTTGAGCAGGAGATTGGACTAGATGACCTGCTGAGGTCTCTTCCAACCCTAATCCTTTATAATTCTATGATTTCAGCTGAAGTCATTGAAGCTTTGCCAATTTACACCGACTGAGGATGTGAGCCTGAGTTTTTGGAGACATTTGTTGTACAAAGAAAAACGGCAGCTCAGGCATCAACTTCTCCTAGCTTAAATAACACAGAATGTTGCATATATGCACAATGGGCTAAATTGTGAGCAGTCTTTAGTAGACGTGGACGGCAGTGGTGCAAGAAGTTTTTTCCTTGCTCTCCTGTGCAGGCCCAACCATGACCAACGCTTTAGGGAATGCACGCACTGCTCCCTGTAGCACTAACTACACCAAAAAGGATGAATGGGCCGACCGGATGGATCACTTGATGATTACCTATTCTACTCATTACCTCTGAAGCATCTGGCATTGGCCACTGTCAGAAGACAGCATACTGGGCTAGATGGACATTGGTCTGACCCAGTATGGCCGTTCTTATGTTCTAATGACTTTTGGCTTAGCCCCTCCCTTTGCGCAACCAGCAAAGCTGAGCACCTGTCACAAACATGACAGAAGACCTCAAGAAGAATTTTGTCCCAAGCCTGCATGCCTATGTCTATAAAAGCCAAATCTAGATACAAAATGTACAATACATGATATAAAAGACACAGTTACTACGGCAATATATATTGGGTGTACACACATTCTCCATATATATACAGCATGTGCATTTGTAAACACATATGTACTATGTTTTTTACATGTATACACACTTATACATGACATATATGGAGATAGGCATGTGATAAATTACATTTTTATGCCCTCTAGACAGTCACCTGCATTCTCTGTCCCCCCACCCCCGCGCCCATCCTTCTCTGCCCTCATTACTTCTAACATTCCAAGACTCTGAGCAACTTCAAACAGCTGCCATTTATTGTTTAAAAAAATCATTCTGTCAGATAAAAATTTCCTTTTTTCCTGCTAGGGCCCTTATTTTACAGACATTTATGGATGTGAATAACTTTATACCCACCAGCAGTCTCACATTAACTTCAATGAGTATTGCATCAGGCCCACTGAAGTCAATGGAGATACACCCATTTACGTCAATGAGCATTAAATCAGGAATTGTGTATTAAATTACTCAAATGCTTGCATGTTTACAGGTTTGGGGCCTAAAACCCCAAATTCTCTCACTTCCCCAAAATTACTGTGGTCCAAGACCCAAAATAGATTCTGAACTAGTGACAGCTTTAAGATTTGCTATTACACAGTTCGTTAGGATTAGAAATGGTAGCTTTATACTAATCAGTGAAGAGAATCCTGACTTTTATGTAAAAAGCCATGATACTTGCTTGTAGCCTTGGAAAATTGAGAGGTTTTCCACCATAAAGTTGTAACTGTATGGTGTATGGAAAAGCTATTTTAGTTAATTTTTAGATGATTTTAATAATAAGGAGTTACACTCTTCCTCTTGCTCCAAGTACTGTACAGTTGAAGTCAATGGGACTATTCCCATGATCAAGTTAGCCAAGTACGTAAATGTTTATGCGACCCTAAGTCAACTGGCTTTCTTGGCTGAAAGTTATATTGCCAATATTATTTTAGACGCTCTCTAAAATATTTCCAGAACAAATTTTCTATAAAATATGGCATATATTAAGTACATGATGTTTCAGTATAATATAAAGGTTTCACAGGCACTTGTTTGGGATGAGATACATAGCCTGTGGTTTTGCCACTCATGAGAAATGCATGGGATGCAAACTTATGATAATAAAACCATTATCATCATTGGAAGTTTTAAAAAACAGGTTGGACAAACACCTGTCAGGGATGGTCTAGGTTTACTGGATCCTGCCTCAGCACAGGCAGCTGGGCTTGATGACCTTTTGAGGTCTCTTTTGCACTATATTTCTATGATTACAGCACACCATAAGGTATATAGTACACACATAAAGACACTGTACATGTTTGTGTGCATGCATATGGACATATTTTCATAATAATAATTAGTTAGCTCTTAAATAGCCCATTTTATCCATAGATCTCAAAGCACTTTGCAAACTTTAGCAAATATCACAACATATATATACTACACCAGTGGCTCTCACCCTTTCTAGACTACTGTAGCCCTTTCAAGAGTTTGATCTGTCTTACACACCCCAAGTTTTACCTCACTTAAAAACTACTTGCTTTCCAAATATCCATAAAAATGCAAAAGTGTCACAGCACACTACTACTGAAAAATTGCTTACTTTCTCATTTTTACCATATAATTATAAAACACATATTGTACTTACAATTCAGTGTATACTATATAAAGCAGCATAAACAAGTCATTGGCTGTATGAAATTTTAGTTTGTACTGACTTTGCTAGTGCTTTTTCCATAGCCTGTTGTAAAACTAGGCAAATGTCTAGATGAGTTGATGTACCCCCTGAAAGACCTCTGCGTACCCGGAGGGGTACCTGTATCCCTGGTTAAGAACCATGGTCCTATACACTTCAGAACTAAACTGAATTCTGATAATGAATTCAAATTTGGCAAACTTTACTTTTTTCACTCATTGGGGGTAGAACTAATATTCGTATTTCCACTGAAGACATACAATTCAGATTTACCAAAAATCCAGGCCATTGAAATTAGATAAGAAGAAAGGGTAACATTTTTTTTTAAAGTTTCTTAAAAACATAGGTGTAGCAAACATAGGTATAGTGTGACTTCTATATTTGGTGGGGTAGGGGCCTTAATAATATTAATAATAGGTATAGGTCAAACTTCCAGATGTACTGATTGTTAGTGGTACTTAAATTACAGTGTACTTACCAAGTGAGTCAGGGGGTGGAGGTGGTGCTCCCTCCCCGAACTCCACCCCCACCGCGGAGCTGGCCCAAGCTGCTCACTCGCCCTCCCAAACACATACGAGAGGTTTTCAAGCTATGGGGTATGTCCCCACTTCCCCCGTTCCCCTGAGTGTTCCTCCATGCCCCACTAGGAATACAGTTTGGGGTGGCAACGCCCCTACATGCCCCAGTCTCCACCCATGCCCATGAGAGGGGACAGCTACACTGCCATTTTGTAGCTCTGCAGTCAGGGAGCTGATATGGCCCAGCCACGGGTGTTTGCTTGCAGCACAGCCGTACCCTTAGGTGCTCAGGAACCTTAGGCTATGTCTACCCTTTAAAAAGGAACAAACAACCAACCCATGGCAGGGAGTATCAGAGCCCGGGGCCAACTGACTTGGAAGCTCATTATGGGACTAAAAATAGCAGTGTGGACACTCCCGCTGGGCCGGGTTCCCATGGGTCTCAGAGCCCCGGCTCCCTTCAGCCTGAGTAGGAACATCGACACTGCTATTTTTAGCCCTGTAGCATGAGCCCTACAAGCCCGAGTCAGCTGACCTGAGCTCTAAGACTCCCTGCCACAGGATATTTTTGCAGTGTAGACGTACCCTGAAGCTCACTGAAAGCCAATGAGATTTAGCTTCCTAAGTCACTTCTGAAAATGGGACTTAAGCTACCAAACAATCTAGGTGCTTTAACATTTTTATCCAATCTTAATGACTGTAAAATGATCTAAAACAAACTTCTACCCCATTGCTCACACTATATAAATATACATACATCCACACACACTGTATAATATGAAATATATGATCTCAATGCTAGTAGAGAAAGACAGACATAGCTATATATAAAATTACAGTCTACATAAAATCTGTATCTCTAAGCATACACTGATACATTACACACATTGCACTCTGGATATACATCTCGCTACTGTGCCATAGGGTTTTCTATCACACCTGTCACTGTGGTACATGAATATATACTAAATACACACATTACATATATTTTTACATATACACTGTACATTTATTAAAAAACTGGAAGTAAATTCTGTAAATGGAAAATGAAGCTCATTATTTCAGGGTATTTAATGCTATAAGATATATTGAAAGGAGCCCCATTGTGTGAAAGGTTGGGGCTTTAGGATCTTTAATTGGTTTTTTGCTAGCCTACAAGGAGACCCGTTTTGCTGGCAGAGGAAAACACATTGCTGAACAGTCCCTGCAAGTTATTTCTTCTCTTCTTGATTCTGTGTGGTAAACGCTGCTTATGAAAAGCAGATCTTCCTTCCAGCAGGGTTTGTTTCTTTGTCACTTTGATTTCATGCCTCCTTCATCACCCCCTTTTCTTACCTGTCCTGCTGCTGCTGCTACTTTTCTGAGTGTCCAAAAAATATTATTAGATCTGTGCTTTTCCTGTGTATCTATTCACCATCTGACTTGTCAAAGCTTGTCTAGAAAAGAAACAGCCGAGATCCTCTGAGCAAAGCCTTTTGCAAACTGTGATGGCTCAGCAGCAGCAGCTTGCATTTTTGCATATTCTTTTTCTGTGCCCCCCACAGTATTAGCTAGCTGGCAAATTTTCCACAAAATTAATATAACTAAAGCTACTGAAGGTCACATATTTATTTCAGATGCATTATCATAGGGATTGTCACATCAGTCATTCATTGTAATTTCCAGCAACTTAACAAAAATTGTGTACCCAACAAACACATTATTTTAGAGCCAAATTTTCTAAAGGTGTCATTTAAATTTTGCACATCCAAGTGGGATAATTACAGTAGACACACCATTATGGATTCATGCATATTTAAATGTGGTAGCTGCACATGCAAACTTGTGTGTGCATAGACATTCCAGGCACATATTTTGAGGCTAGCTAAAAATTTGTCCCTTGTACACACAAACCCCAATAAATTAAGCCGTAAATTCCTTCCTTAAACTACCCTTTGTCCCAGTGTATTGCACATGATATAGTATTTAAAATCATCTGCTGTTCAGAGACCCCTGATGGAAGTCGCTATCATCTGAAGTACCTGGGCACTAAGGTATGGAATAAGAATAGGTTTATATTGGTCATTACTGTCACCATGTTATGCAGTGTAAATCATATTTATATAGATTGAAAAGAGGAAACATTTTTAACTCAGAACCTGCACATTGTAATTTAGTTGTTAATCCAGATCAAGTAAAAGGGATTACATTATTTACTTTGTCCTTCCCTTATTTCAGTTTGTCAGACCATCACTGTAACATGAAGACCCTGTGTACGTGTGTGTCTGTGTGCAGTTCCTTTCATTTTGCCTATATTTAAATTCTTTTATGGAAGTTCAGGAGAGTCCAGATAACATTTAAAACGGACCTGTTATCCTTCAATGGACATTATTAAGATCTCTTGGATTTGGGGTGGAGGGGAGAACGTATCTAGAGAATTTTCAAATGAATATTATTTACCTTATTGGTTGCGATAGCCGCCTCAGAGCTGTTATGATCCATCATGTCAATGAGCACTTAGAGACTTTTAAATCCACAAATTACTCAGTTGCCATGCATATGCACTAGAGAGGATTATACTCCACTCGATGCACTGCGCTTTAGCCACCCAAATCCAGGTTCAGACTATACCTCTCTTAGCTGATCCATATGCTGAAAATCTGTCTGATTGTTCTGTGGGGAGGTAGTTGAAAAAAAAAGTGTGCATGTGCATAAAATGCTTTTCTAAATGGAAAAGAAACCTTTTTTAGGGTGCTTTACATTTCTTTCCCCAAACTATCTGAAGACTTTTGTGGATATTATTGTCTAATAGCTGGAGCATGTTCAGTTTTAAAGTTTGGAATCATAGCAGACCAGAAAAAAGTAAACAACTTCTAATAATTTAAAAATCCCTGAATGGGGTTTTGCAAAATTTAATTTGGGGGGGAAAAAATCCATTCCTGAGCAGTGACTTTGTAGGTTAAATTTTTGCAGAATGAGCACTTTTTATGGCTGTTATAAGTCTTTGAAAAATTTATTTAAGATGGAAACACTTACAGACCTTTAACACTAATAGAAAAAACCATGTATAATAAATATAAAAACCATATTAAAATGTCTTTTTAAAGGAGTTTAAACAAGCAAGTGAATTCAGATTCAAGCCAGCACTCTGTCTTTACCCTCATCCAACTGGATAAGTCTCAGTATGGTAGACAAGCTAATTGCACATACCCCACACAATGAAAAATGCCAGCTTTATCTTCATTATAACTTTTTTCTTGTAACAAGAGTGTAATGTTCTTAAGCCAAGCAAATTCATTGTGGCTACCTAAGAACTATTTATGAGCTGGTGTTCTTCCACTTTCTCTTTAAAAATCTGTCTAACAATGAGATGAATAGACATTACCGTACTTTCCATCATTACCCAAAACCTAAAGGTTGGAAATAGAGAAGAAAACAAACATTTTATAATAATATCAAAATCTATTATTTGGGTGAGTTTGTTTCATTTTGGTTGAACGCAAGACTCATAGTCCCTTGATGATAAAGGTTCTGTCTCACACAAAGAAGAATCTAAAATTGGGCTGAAATTCTAATCAAATGCAAGGATTAGGAGAGGTTAGGGGTCTGTGTATGAAGAGTAGGGAAGATTTAGAAGAATGTCAGGAGTTCCTATCAGGGGATTTAGAACTCAGTGGGTAGCAGGGGAGTGAGTTGCACATTAGAGGTCCTTATAAGGAGGGAAGGAGAAAGCATGTCAGGAACACATGAAGAGCGTGACACCATCCAGAATCTGTACACAAGGTGGGGAAATTCATCAATGGGCTTTGCATGGGGGAGGGAGTGGTTGTCACATGGGAAGTTTCCCAGGGAAAACAGAAAGTGATTGTGCTCTCTATAGCCTGTAGTCTTGAAAAAATGGAAAGTAACATTATGTTGAAGTTTCTGCCCAGAGATAGGTGTGGAAGATCACTGGGGTGTGAGCTCTGCTGAAGGGAGTGAGAGTAGGGGGAAAGCATGCTCTTTCCTCAGACCCATCTGAAGACAGTATTACCTACAAGTAACTTGCTGATGGTGGGGTTATTGGGGATAGTCTTTATATCTTGCATTACAAAATAACCAAGAAATATTCAGTGTGCTATCAAAAGTTTGTATTTTCAGGACATGGTGAATCGGCCAACTCATTGGAAATCTCTGCTTAATGTGTGGCAACAGTGTTTAATGTAAACAAAATGTTAGGATGTATCAAGAATGGTATAGAAAAGGCCATTGGAAATGTCATTAGATAAGTCAATGGGAGTCCCTCAGACGTAATACGGTGCTCAGTTCTGGTGCTCTTATTTCAAAACAAATATGGAAAGGACTCTGAGAAAAATGAGCAGAGGAAAGGAATGTCTTCTGTTTGGAGCCAGACTGAAAAATTAGGACTGTTTAATTTCCAGAGGAAACAAATAAGGAGGAATATGGTGGAGGTTAAAAAAAAAAAAAAAAAGAGAAGAATGGTGTTCAGAAAGTAAACTGGATTCTTTTATTTACTCTCTCTCTCTCAATATGAAAACAAGGGAAAATTGGACTAAAATGAAAACATCACATTTAAACTGCTAAAAGGAAATATATGTGTGGCAGAGTGCTGGGCAATGGCAGCTGAGTCAGCAGTGGGATCACTGTAGGCGTAAGGCTGTACAGTGTATAAGGGTGGTGGAAACTGATATTGTAAATTAACCGCAGAGGGGGTTTTATCAGAAAAAAGGTCTCTGAGCTGTTCATGGGCTTGATCAGAGGCAGGAGAGATCCAGCTCTGCCACACATTGGAGGCTTAGCCAGGAGCTTAGCCAGTGCCAGGGTTCAGCGGCCTATACAATGGAGGAGACCCTGCAATGGCTGGGAAAACAGCAAGAAGACATGCAGAAGGCCCTGAAAAGTTTCCAACAATCCCAGCACAGGGAGAGGCAGGCTTTGCTTGCCTGGCAGATAGCAGCCAAAGAGCCCACAGAATTTCATAAGGGAACAAGCCAACGCACAGAAGCAGCTCCTACAGAAGGTGGTGAGTCCCACGGTGGGGGGGATGGAAGCGGGCACAGGGCCAAGAACTATGTAAGATGGGCCGTGAAGATGACCTGATGCATTCCTGGGCGACTTTGAGAGGGTAGCTATGGACACAGGTTGGGACAGGGGAACTTGACCCCAAATACTGGCTCCCTGTCTGTCCAAGAATGCCCCAGTGGCCTATCTGGTTCTGAGTCAGGAGCAAACCAGAAATGACGAGGCAGTAAGGGTGGGCCTCCTGGATCGGGTGGGTCTGTCCACTGAGAAGTACCTGCTAAAAGTTCTGATCCGCAAGGTGGAGTGAGGGTTTGTGGCCTCAGGAATTCGCCAAAAGGTTGAAACCAAACACCCAGTGCTTTGTCACTAGAACAGTTCCTTCAGGGTCTCCCCAAGAATATATGAGTGTGGGTCAGGTGGCATCAACCAAGCCCGGTTTCCCCAGGAAAGAAGGCCGACCATATAGAGCTCTTAGTCTGGGAGAACCCACAGTGGGAAGGGGCTCTGGCTGAAGTTTGACCTTGTAATATACCATAATATAATGTAATATACTATCAGTGCAGGTGACAGGGACACATAAGAAGGGCTTGTCCGTACACAGAATGTGGTTTTGCTGAGTTTTGCAGCTGGACTGAAACTAGAGGGAAGAAATAGGGACAGACATTGTCCACCATAATGGTGAGGAGGAAAATCCAGTGGGACCTTGCGGATATGGCCTCAGCTTGCTCTTTAGTCCTGTGGGAGCTGATGAAGCTTCACGGCTTGATTCCAGGAAGAACTATGAACACAGAGTGTATTCATGTAGATAAGAGATGCCACCTTCTGGCCCAGGTGCGGGGGTGGAGTTTATTGGAAACAGGATGGGGTAGTGGAGAGGCTTCCTTATCCTGTTGTATTGGACTGGTGCCCCTTCCCAATAGGGACACAAGCTGATATAAGGAATCCCAGGTTGGGGAAAAGGAATCCCAGGAGACACAATGGAAACCAGAGAGGAGAAGAAAGCAATAGAAGCCTCTAGACAACAAAGCCAAAACCTGATTTACACTAGAAAATTAGGTCAGTTTTACTACGTCAGTTGGGGTGTGAAAAATCCACACCCCTGAGCGACATAGTTAAGCTGACCTAAATCTCCACATAGACAGCACAGAATTCTTCTATCAGCCTGGCTCAATAACCTCCCATTCAGTCCTGAACTCCCCTGTTGACATCCAGGACTGGCTCCATTTGCCCCCTGTAAAATCTGTCTGTCTCCACATAGATACATTTCATTTTCATTAAAAATACTTTAGTAACATGACAAGCTATACAAGTTTGTCTAAAATATAAAATATAAAAAAAGACCTCCAAATGCTCAGGTCTCTGCTACAATACGTGGTGGCTACAATACGTCAAACATCTGTACAAAATAGAGTCTAGTATAGCAGTACCTTTTAGCACTTAATTTTAAAAATCTCCACTATGTCCAAAGTTAATAAAAATTGGATCAAAATGTGGTTAATATCTAAAATTGGAAGTTGTGCTGTCTGTGTGGTATAACAAAAATAAGAGCCCAACTCCATAAAGACATCACAGGCCTTTGGGTTTGTGATGGCATGTAGAATCATGGATTACAAGACCAGAAGGTGGTTGTAGCCATGTCAGTCAAGAGGATATTAGTGAGACAAAGTCACCCGGACCTGAAGAAGAGCTCTGTGTAAGCTCAAAAGCATATCACTCTCACCAACAGAAGTTGGGCCAATAAAAAATATTAGCTCACCAGAAGCCGCCAATGTCACTTTCCAGAATACAACCAGACATCAGAGTTTCAGGAGTCTGCTTAAGCTGTGGTTGTTAAAAAGAAGTCCTCCAGCCATTTTGAATAAGCATCCACAATTATTAAATATACAGCATAAGTCTCATAAATGAAGCTGCTAAGTCATTGTGAGCACTTTGCCTGGGGAGTGACAGACAAGGGCATAGGCATGGCTTGTATTAAGTAGGTGGATGCTGCATATGTTGACATGAGAATACCCACTAGAACGCATCTATTTGTTGGTCAATGCCTGGCCAGCAAACAACATTCCAGGGAGGTACTTTTAATTTTTCCATGCTTAGAAGACCTTCTAAGCACCCTAAATTGAAGTTTGTTGAGTATTATATAACTCTCTTTATTGATAGATAGTGAGATCATCCATTTGTGCATAGAATGGACTGAGATTTTTCTGTTTATTTGTTTCTGGCCACTGAGGGTAGCTATTCATCCGAGCTGATAAGTGATCTTTTTTGATTTCTCTCTGTATGACAGCACTTGTTAAAACCAGTCTTCAAATTGGGATTTATTAAACATATATAAGAATCTCACTCTGTAGCATCTTCTTAATGCCAATGGTCAGAAAGAGGTGCCTTTATTGTCACAAAGACAGGAAAAGCTATGAAGAGAACTCAGATTGCAACTATGTCGTGTCAATATTAGAATAGCTTTCTTAGCATTAAAATGGGAGTCTTCCCATTTACTTTAATGGGCTTTGGGATCAGACCCATATAACTCAAAATAGCATGATGGGATTATAATTTGAGAAACTGATGTTAATGGAGTTTGTCAATTACTTCAATAGGAGCAGGAACTGGTCCTCAGAGAGTTGGATTCTAGCAATTTAGGAACCTTACACCAAGACCCAGAGAAATTCAATTACACCCAAATATAAGACAAGGAGAACAAGTTAGTGAGCAAAGGCTATAGCTGAAAAAAATCTGGCTGTTACATGTAACGTGCTAAGACAATGAAAACAATGAATTGTAAATATGGAAGGTGTAAGGTAATTTTTTTTCATATAATTAATATTAGTTTTTAGCCTTTCTTGTGCATTTAGTATGGTATGTTATTCCTTGCTCTATTAAGTGATTAGTATTCCAGGGGCAGGAAATGTTATTATTTTGCCTGTTTCTTTATACTTGATTTTATGTATAGAAATAAAGTACTCTTACCCTGCATCTGTAATGAGATATATTTTGTAAAAAGTAGTCTGCCACTGTACCCCTTTGCTTTCTGCCTTGTTAAATAATACGGATTAAACATCATTTTTCAACTCTGCTCTGAAGAGGTTCAAAACTAAAAGACTAGGTTGCAGCAGGGTAAATTATTGCGATAACCCATTTCAGAACCAACCATCTTGTTGAGGGCAGAATTTGCTATCGGGGTAACATCCATTACCTGTCAGAACATGAGACATGAAAGCTTCTCTGTCATTTGGGGAAGATGCTTTCATGATGAGCAAGGGAGCAGCACGATGTGAACCAGAGACTCATGTATTTAAATGTTTTAATTCCCTGTCCTTGAATATTTTAGACACCTAAACAAGCAACACATTTAGCACCAGCTCAGTTGCTTGGGTGATGGTCAGTGAGGGGTCTGAGGACGTTAATCGAATTTCAGCCTAGCTGAACTTTAGTAAGCCATTTGTGGCTTCCCTTCTCAAGGACATTCAGATACACAGAGCTCAGTCCTGCTTTTGCCATCTCCTGGGCTCTCTCTCTCTAAGTCTATAGTAATGGTGGCGCCTGCATCAGTCTGACACTTTATGAAGGATTTTTAAAGTAAGATGACGGACAGTGCTGATCCTGTATACAGCTTCATCTTCAGTCTCTCTCCCACTACCCAGGGTGTTAACCAGATTATATTTCTATCAATCTTGTGCAAAGCTGAATATTTCTAAATTGACTGTCCCATTCCCACAGACTGCATCACTATCTGTATACACAGCATGCATATTTTTATTTAGTATCCTGTCCTTCAAGAATAATTTTTCCTTCCCCTTCCTTAAGCAGCAAACTCTTTGGGATGTTCCCTTTTCTATTATACCTTCTCAAACATTCACATTTAAATCTACATTCAGAACGTTCCCCTACAACAGTAACGTTTTGACTGCTTAGAATTCTTCCACTTAACATTTGGGTTTGTGATTATTTTATGCTGCTTGCTTTGTGTCTTAACACAAGGCTGAAACTCGATTGCATCTCTTACTGCAGTTTCCATAGACACAGAAGTTTCAATGGCATGGTGAAATTTGAGGTCTGCCTCAGTCAAAATCCCTGTCTGTGAACTTTCAGGATAGATTCCACACCCTAATCTATCTTTCAATGCTTCATTCAAACCATCATGAAACTGCGAGTTTTCTGACAATTACGTTAATTCTGCTGCAGTGCAAGAAAGGAAAAAGATTTGCCCGCATGTTGATTTCATTTATGAAACCTGAACTTTTATAACTGGTGGCATGGCTGATAAATGTTCTTTCAGAATATTTATAATTTTGTCATTATTTTAACAGCTGCACTCTCTGGAGCAGGCAAACAGAGCAGTAAACTGTATAGAGGGTTTTTTTGGTTGGGGTTTTTTTTTTTTTTGCCTCACATTAAATTTCATCAAGCTTGGATTCTTTTCTCTGGCTCTCTCATATTCATTTAAAAATGTTACTCCAGACTTTCTATGTATGTTGGCCAGTCCCTTATAGACGTATCAAAGGTATCAATTTTTCCCATGTGCACCTGCCATTCTTCCTGTGTAACCAAACAATTTATAATATTTGCACTTGAGGCCCAGTGTGTTGGGCTGGAAAATGAAGCACTGGGCAAAGGAATTTTTTTCTCTCTTTCTCTCTGCAAGGTTAAACATTGCTAAGCACCAGATGTAGTGTCTTTACTAAGCAGTGAGTAGACACTGAAAGAAGCAAGAGCCATACAAACTCTATATGTTTGTGGAGGGAGAGTTTTTCTTAATTAAAAGGAACAATTGAAATACAGCAGTCACTTTTCAGCAGTAAACTCTCCAGCACTTCTTTTTCCCTTAGATTTTCTTCCCATTAGACCTTACCTTCCAGTTCTCTAAGTTTGTTTTAAAAAAAAAAAGACTTTAATTATATAGTCCTTATTCTGCTGCTCTCACTCCTTCATTTCCTTAGATTAATAAAATCTACTATTTCATTATCACCTTCACTCAAATTGCCTTCCATGATCAGGTTCACAACCAATTCCTCTCTGTCTGTCAGAATCAAGTCTAAAAATGGCTGTTCCCATGATCACTTCCTCCACCTTCTGAAAAAAGAAATTGTCCCAACTATATTCCAAGAATTTACCAGATATTTTATGTTTTTCCATATAAAACTTTTCCAACAGGCAACACACAATGGAACTGAAGATAATACTGGCCATAACTTATCTCTTGGTCCCTTCCCTCCATCTTCTTTGAATCATTAGAAACTAGTGATCATCAAGGCATTGTAATTTAGACTGGCTCCATGTTGGCCAATTAGAACTTGGCATTGAGATTGTGGAGATATTATGGAATAAGCTGTCTCCTAGGCAGCCAGTCTAACCCCAGGATTCAGCTTGATTGCTGAAAGGGAAATAAGGCAGACAGAGTGGGACTGGTAAATTTACACTCTCAGAGGCTATCTCCAGAACACAGAGTTGATCATAGAAGAACTCCTGGTTTGCATACATTTTCAGCATAAATACACTCAAGGTGCAGATAATAAAAAGCTTTAAATTCTTTTTTAGACTCAGTAGGTTTTCAGCCTTAACCACTTATTTGTCAGTCCAGTTATTCACATATATTAGTATCACGGTAGGACCCAGAGATCCCCCCATCAGTATTAGGACCCATTGCAGTGACCACTGTACAGAGGTAGACCTGGTTCCTGTCCTGAAGCATTTACAATCTAAGGAACGTAACTGTGTTTCTGAGAGCCGCATATCTTTTAAAGTCTCCAAGGCTAACCAAGTATCCTTCATGGAGTTTAAATTTGATTTTGAAGCTTTTAAATAAAGATCCTTTTGAGTCTATCAGCTTTCTAGCTTTTGTATCATTTAAAAATGCACCTTTCTAACTGCAGTAATGTCTCCAGGAAGGATATGAGAGCTTCAGGCAGTCAGTGGAAGAGCAGCACTGTACTGGTGGCAAAAACTTCTGCGGATGAAAACTTCTGTTGAATTTTTAAAATGAATTCATTCTTTCCAGTAAGTGGAGTTACCATCTTTTGCTCCAAAGAGGCAAAGGCCTGGTATGAGGTGGATCAAAGGAGAGAAGGGAACTAACCACTTCAGAAGACAATCTTCCTTCTGAATGTCTTTTCATTGCAGGACAAGTAGAAAAAGTCTCTATGGATCCCATGGCAAGCTGGGTAAAACACTATGCATGCAAGGCATTTAGAGCAACAGAACAAAACATGAAAGCAGAATGATTTACATCTATATGCTAGGAGTGTGATTCTGATCTTACCTACCCTGATGTGCATCAGGAGTAAATCCATCATATTCAGTGGGGTTAGACTGTTGAGAGACACCTTAGTCCTGTGTGTTGAGTAGTATCATCTTTCAGCAAAAAGGACTCAGGTGAATAGAAGTGGCCAGGTTGATTGAACAGAGAGATAAAAGATAAACCGACAAAATTGGTCTCACCTAAAAAGTCTCTTCAGGTCTGAAAGGTTCTATCACATTTGAGAAATATGTTCTCTAGATTTATCAAGGTAGGAAACACCATGAAGCTGGTGCTCTCTCAATTTGCAAGCAACTTTTATAATCACAACCACCATAATAAAACAAAAACTATTTTATGTAGTTTTTGTGGGGGGAAATGGAAATTAAAAAGAAAAGATGGACCAAAAACAGTGGGAAAAACTGCACGTAGCAGCAGAAAGTACAGTAACATATTTTCACTGAAATCCTGTCTTGTGAACACATACAGCTTTGAAAGACAACAGAACTAGTGTGGTTCTGCTGCAGAGCCATGCTCTGGAGGACTCCATTCATAGTAGCTTATGGATATTTGGTGGGATAAAGTAGGGAAAGGTGCCAAGGGATGCGGATGCACCATCTAACCATACCCCCTGCATAGGAGGTAGGGACAATGGCAGCTGGTGCAGTCCATTGGTTGTAGTAGCAAACATGTGATTGACTCTGCTGCCTCAATGGGTGGATTCCCAACTTCTGATCCTTATGGAGATCTTGCGCACAAGCCCTGTTTACTTAGAGTTTGACACAGAGGAGAAAATTTGAGTCTTTATAAAGGGGAAAATAAATCCACAATCAGGACTGAAGCAGTTAGTATAATGAAGGAGGCTAGGAAAACATCAAATAAATGCAAGACGTACTCTTCAGGAATGATTACAGCAGAGGGACACTCTGGACAATGCTTCTGGGTCTCTTGGGGACACATGGTGGTTGCTACATCACCCTCAGAAAGGTTATAGCATGCTCTCCTTTCTGCATCTAGCCAACTGGTGATGGAGTTTGTGGCACCTCGCTCAATTTCAAAGGCTAGTCCGAGTGCTGCACTAGCACTGAGAATCCTTGTAGCCCCTGAGAGCAAGGATTCCCATTATACCCAATCCCTGAACTATGTACACGGATAATTTATGTATAAATAGCTCCCACAGAGGGTGGGTGTCATGAAGGGAGAGAAGCTGACTGGGGAAAAAGGAAGAACATGACAAAGACAATTATAGGTAAGTAACTTTTTCTGTTCAAAATTCTGAAGTGGATGTAACATGCAATACAGATGAGGAAGAGGGCTTACCTTATAGGAGAACTTCAATTTTTAATCCTCTGCCCCAAGGAAACCACTATCTAAGCAGCCAAGTCCTATCTGCAAGGCCTAATGGAAGCAGGAGGTAGAGAATAGATCTCATCGCAGCCTTACCTATTTAGCTGGTGAATAAGCAGAAGCCTTAGCCTTCTCTGCCCAGGAGGCTGAAATTCTGTTCATGAAGGGCTCTCTAACATTAATTGGAGAGACACAACCTGTCTTTTCATAAGACAAAAGAATAATTTCCTTAATCCATCATCAGGAAATAGAAAGCTTTGATGCTTTAATTCCCTTTCTGTGACCATGGCAACAAGAAAAGGCAAGCAGGGGGCTTAATTTTCCCATCAATGGGAATTTAGACAAATAAAATATTAACATTCTCTGAGTTGTGAGTGTCTGCTGGAGAGGAGTAAAGAAAGTCAGAAAAAAGGCAGGTAACACAATAGGATGATTAAGGTGAAAACTGGAGTTAGGAATAAACTACTCTATTTGGGGAAAAAAACTTGTAGAGGGGATGGAGGAGATGAAATACAATGATTGCTAACCTCAGTTCAGTCATCCTTTAGGGAGAAGAACCAGCTCACAAAAATGTTACCCTTTGAGGAAAAGTTGAAGGGAAACTCCCCATAAAAGCTCAGAAAAGGGAATCCATTAAAACCCTTAGCACTAATCCTAAATCTCATTGTGGGATAACACACCTGCTTCCAAAAAATACCCTTTTCGCTACAGTGTTACCAAAACCCACCCCCCAAAAAACAGAAATAAAAGGATGAAAGGGCACAGCTCCTCGTATGTAACATAGTTACAATGCAATGCAATGCAATAGAATTAATCATACCATATGCTACACAGGAATGAAATATATCCCAACAGCAGTAAGGTAATTCAGAACATCGGAGTATTTGGAACCCTGTCTGACTATCTGGAATTCTAGTCACTTCAGTGGGGCCAGGATTTCATCCCTGCAGTTCTTCATTACTCATGAAGGAAACTGCTTATGGGGCTTCAAATATTTAGAGACGGGCTCATCATTTTCTTTTTTGCAAAGGCCAATCCTTAAGGGCCAGGTTCTGATTGTTTTACTCACACATCACTCCATGGGGAGCCCTGTTGACTCAGGGGACTCATATTTCACTTCAATGGGACTTCTTGATGAGAAGATGCCATTCCTCAGGACTGGGCTCTAACACTTATAAGCCAAAAATTGGACTAAGTCCAGTATTCCAGCCTTGACTGAGAGGACCACCCCCTCGAAGATGAAGAATAAATTGAATACAAATGTTATTTGGGTAGTACTTGTTCACAAATCTGCTACATTGGCTGATTTGTTTAATAAGAGACATGCTTAAGGCCAATTTGTTTTTTGTTGTTTTATGTGTAAATTCCTTCACTTCCTAATTCATAGTGCTGGCACCTTCTCCTCATTGCATTAAAAAAACAGCTAGGAATACTAGTAAATACTGTCCTAATACATTTCCTGATGTAGCAGGGTTGTTGTTTGCTGAGCACCTCCTCGTGGCCAGAGGTTGCTTTGCAGGTACCTTGCCCCTATTAGCCCCCTCTTGCAGGCCCTTTAAAGATTCCACACAATCTTTCACTTGGTTAATAGCACCCCCGCCTGGGGCTGTCTTAAGAAAAGAAATTATTCAAACAATCCTCAAGTTCCTAATATAAAGTCCATAACCATAAAACCTCAGTTAATAATCAACCCCGGTTCTTTTGCCACACTCAGAGCTCTTCCTTTGTCCCAATCCACTCCACCCAAAGCCACCAGTCCCAACCCTTTCTGGCAGGAGCCCTGGCCCTGGCTTCTTTTTCTTGTCAACCACACTCTGCAGCTTCCTGTTGCTCCTTATAAGGAAGCCCCATATTCAACCCAGATGTGTCTCTTTAGTAATCAGGGTTTGCCAGCCTCAGGCCCTCCAGCTTTTAAGAGGTGAGCCACCCTGTTACACGTAGTAATTTCCATGTAACCGATAACTTTAGCTGCCACCAGGATGTAATATGATCACCAGTGGGACAGAAGTCTGCTATGAATGGGAAGAGAGGTGTGCACAAAGCTACCTCTATATTAAAATTTCCACAGTTTGGGAACCTCTGGCTTAGGTAATGGCAAATTTTCTAGAACATGTCTTCTGAGTGTAGGCTCCATTCCCTGGGGAGTAGGGTCATGTCTGCTGAGACTTTCAGAGGCCCCATTTTCTCTTTTCCCAACTATATACCTGAGATGCACAGCCATGACTCTGCTCAAGTTGAGAGTAGAACTGCTTCTGAAAAAAGGAGGCCACTCCAGCTATCACCTCTAACACCATCTGTTGGCTCACCTAGATAAGTGCTGTCATGTTCCTGCATTTCACCAGAACATGAAAACTTGACAAGGTGGCTTTGCTAATAGCAACAAAGCTCCAGGAAATAGTTGATGCAACCATATTTTTCCTGAGGCCAAAGAGAGGTTTCAAAGGCAGTACCTCAGTTTTCAAGAACCAAGTGTGTAAAACAATGATTTGTACATATTCATCCACTAAATGAAGGGTTGTATTGCAGGAATTACATGTAGGCCTCACTCCTAGGGAACCCCATACAAATCCAAACTTCAAAGGGAACTCAAGAAGTGTCACAAAATGAAGACGTTTGAAACAAATGTACTGGTTAGTGATTGGTTTGGCAGCAGATAACTCAAGTAGTTCCATTATACCAGCACTGCAATCTGAACTTTTCATCATGGAATTACAATTAACACATTTCACTGTCACCACATTGTTACTCTATATTTCTTTTGACATACACTATTACCCTGTGGAAATGTTCATTTACCATCAAGTTAAAGATGGTTAACACTAGCTGATCTTCCATTAAAATTATTATCTATGTCTTTTGCACTTCAGATCAGCCCCTAACTCTCTAAAATCCTTCATTGAAGACAGAAAGGCGTTAGTATTTATCCCAAGATGATGTCATGCTCAAGCCCCCTTCATGGCTAAAGACACTATCTCATAGTTGCTATAAGAGTTAGGCCCTCCTTTTAGCATCTACATGGGGTCAGTGGGAAGAGTGGATTTTCAGTTGAGTTTCAGAAATACCTATCCCCCTTTGAGTGGTTATACCATAATGTTTGTGGGTCTATGCAACATAGGTTGACACTTATATATCAGTATTGTTTACAGTAGAATCAAGTATCAGTGTTACCTTGTTGTGAATATCAGACACAAAATAAGGATATCCATAAGAACACACCATTTGAGCGCTCTCTCTTTCAGTCAGTGAGGCGACCCATTTGCTCAGATGTGTGAGTATGGCTGAATTTTCTTAGACTTAGACACAGGGTGTGTTCAAGTGGATTGACAGAACTAAAGATAATATGAAACCCAGTATTCTGTGTATATTGGAGATGAGAATCAAAGTGAGGTTAACAAAGAAGCCACGATGCAATTTATAGTAGATCTCTTTTTCTACATCCTATCGAAGTATCTCTGTTCTTTGCAAATGCAAATATACTTGAGGAACAATTTAACTATCAGAAAACCCTCACCCTTATCTTAAACAAACAAATTAATCAGGTTTAAGAGTACTGTATATTTAAATGACACACTGCAATGTCCTCTTCCTTTTTTGACTTTGCTCAGCATCTCCTGGTGACACCAGGGCTGCATCAAGCTGAAGATGCCATAGCATAGTGGATGACAAAAACTGTTGTTCTTGTTGTTGCAGCTGCTGAATATTGAGGATATCACCACTCATCTTTCTCCATATGCCACCATCTCTCTACTTGGGGGTAGCCTGGAGTTTTGCTACCAGCTTTCTCACACACTACCTACTATCAGGACAGTTCCTTGTAAGTACCTGGATAAGAAGTATTTATATTTCAGTTCCCTTTTAGAAACATAGGGCAGGAAGGAATCCCGATAGGTCATCTAATTCATCCCTCCATGCAGAGACAGGATTAAGCATACCTAGACCAAACCGAACAGGTTTTTAATCTAACCTGTTGTTAAAAACCACCAATGACAGGGATTCCATAACTTGTTCCAGTGCTTAACTATCCTTATAGTTAGACAGTTTTTCCCTAATACTTAATCTGAATCTTTCTTGTTGCAAACTAAACCCATTACTTCCTGTCCTATCCTCAGCGGACATGCAGAACAATTGATCACCATCCTCTTTAGAAGAAATTTTTACATAAATTGAAGAATGTCATGTCCCCCTTCTCAAGAGTAAACATTTTCAAGTCTTTCAACCTTTCCTCATAGGTCATGTTCTCTAAACCTTGTTGCTCTTCTTTGAACTCTGTCCAATTTGTTCACATTTTCCCTAAGGTGTGGTGCCCAGAACTTGACATAATACTCCAGCTGAGGTGTCACCAGTGCCAAGCAGAACAGGACAATTACCTCCCATGTCTTAAAAATGACACTTCTGTTAATACACCCCACTTAGTGCCACCAACAGTCATTTTCTCCCTAGCCCACATCTTAGAGAGGGAGACGGGGAAGGCAGACACTGATGGCTCATCTATCCCTGCAAGAGGTCACTGATGGTGGTGGTACTGTCTCCACTTCCTGAAAGGAGAAATGGTGGTGATGGGAAATTGCTTAAGGAGGAAATGTGATGAAATGAATGGGGCTGAGACTGAGACCATCTGTCCTGATACTTGTAGGCAATGATAGCTGCTCTAACAACCAGTGAAGATGCAGAGATGTGGGAAGGGGTTTTATTCTAGTGGATCCGTCTCAGACTCCTAGGATTGAATTAAATCTGTTGGCAAGAGTGTAGGAGGGGTGATTGCTGGAAGAAGGGATATTGAGAGAATTCCTTTCTTCATTCTGGTTGCTTGATCTCCTTTGAATTATAGCATCTGCTGGAAAAAAATACCCAGAATATTTTACCATCTGCTAAGATGCTCCTTCTACAGCCAGATCCAATCCTGACATCATCTGGAAGGGGTCACTGCTTCTGCCTAGACTAGGAAGAGAAAATAGTAAATTTCAATAGCTGGACCTTTTTAAATGGGCTATATAAAAATCTTTAGGGACAAAATAAAACTAATTTTCTATTTAATTTAGCCAGCCAAGGAATAAATGTAAACATACATTTATATTAATTTGTTAATTAGTTGATTTACAGGCACAATGTCCATAGCAGCTGCAGAATATCCTCATTTTAGGAAGCAATGGCCTCTTTTGCCTTGGTCAGAGAACATTTTGCTTGCCTAAATCTCACTGATCACAGCAACCAGGAATTCAGCTGTTTGGACCTCCATGCGGTGATTCATGCAGCGTCAGAGACTTCTGAGACTGACTGTTTGGGTTCTGCTACATACAGCCAAAATAGTGACAATGGTGCAATGCTACCTAAATTAAATAGCAAAGAAAATCAATATTTTATTTCAATTGACTTTTCACAGACTGCAATGATGGGAGGGTTGTGTTATTTTTATTTAACCGTCTCTCAGTCTTAAGGCTCTTTGTGCAATTATCAGACACAGATAAATACCATTTGTTGGGGAAGAGTCAACATGGTTTTTGTAAAGGGAAATCATGCCTCACCAATCTACTAAAATTCTTTGAGATGGTCAATAAGCATATGGACAAGGGGAATCCAGGGGATATAGTGTACTTAGAGTTTCAGAAAGCCTTTGACAAGGTCCCTCACCAAAGACTCTTAAGCAAAGTAAGTGCTCGGGATAGAGGGAAGGTCTCTCATGGATCAGTCACTGGTTAAAAGATAGGAAATAAAGGATAGGAATAAATGGTTTTCAGAATGGAGAGAGGTAAATAGTGGTGTCCCCCAGAAGTCTGTACTGGGACCAGTACTATTCAACATATTCATAAATGATCTGGAAAAAGGGGTAAACAGCAAGGTGGCAAGCCAATGATACAAAACTACTCAAGATAATCAAGTCCAAAGCAAACTGTGAAGAGTTACAAAGGGATCTCACAAAACTGGGTTACTTTACAAACATTAATATGCAGTGATATAAGTTTGCCTCAATAATAGCTCCAGGGAAAGGGTGACTGATACTTTCCCTCTCAGAACAAGAAGCTGGAGGGAAAAGCGGCCTTTACAGTGGATCCTTTCCAGATGAAATTCAGTGTTGATAAATGCAAAATAATACACATTTAAAAACATAATCCCAACTATTTTCTCTGAAAACATCCACTCAGTGGGCAGCAGCAGTCAAAAAAGCTAACAGAATGTTGGGAATCATTAAGGGATAGATAATAAGACAGAAAATATCATAATGCCTCTTTACAAATCCATGGTATGCCCACATCTTGAATACCATATACAGATCTGGTTGCTCCATCTCAAAAAAGATATATTGGAATTGGAAAAGGTACAGAAAAGGATAACAAAAATTATTAGGGGTATGGAAAAGCTTCCATGTGAGAAGAGATTAATAAGACTGGGACTTTTCAGCGTGGAAAAGACACAACTAAGGGGTGACGTGATTGAGATCTATACAATCATGACTGGTGTGGAGAAAGTAAAAAAGGGATTTACTCCTTCTCATAACACAAATACTAGAAGTCACCAAATGAAATTAATTGGCAGCAAGTTTAAAACAAATAAAAGGAAGTATTTCTTCACACAACGCACAGTCAACCTGTGGAACTCCTTGCCAGAGGATGTTGTGAAGATTATAACAGAGTTTAAAAAAGAACTAGATAAGTTAATGGAGGATTGGTCCATCAATGGCTACTAGCCAGGATAGGCAAGAATCACTGTTGCCAGAGGCTGAGAATGGCCGACGGGATGGATCACTTGATGATTACCTGTTCTATTCATTCCCTCTGAAGTACCTGGCATTGGCCACTGTCAGAAGACAGGACACTGAGCTAGATGGACCATTGGTCTGACCCCATATGGCTGTTCTTATGTTCTTTTCTGGTCTCCATATATTAAGTGCTCAACTGTCTTTCCAACAAGGCTTTCCAGTATTTTTGCTTGGATCTACCAGTTTGAATTTGTTAAGAAAGTTTGTCTGTAGTGTATACAAAGCAAGGGAGTGTTTTTTTTTTTTTTTTACTTTTTGGGTGGTGGGGCTTGGGTGGCATTAAGGGAATTATGACAGTTTACATGGTATCAGGTATTAGATCAACAACAAACAAACCCCTCATAACATCAGTAAAAACAAGTATTAAAGTCATTGCAGATAGAAAGATAAAATCAGGCTCTCCTATATTTTGGTGGAATAGGGAAGAGTAAGACACTCAGCCTATAACTAGCTACATCATTTCCTAGTCTTTATTACTGTATTTGTTAGGTGGGAGACCTGTAGCCCAACTAATCGTCTTTCAAATCTAAGACCAGCTTCCTCAACCAAGAAGGAATCGTCTTCACTACAAATAATGGTCTTCATTACAAAGCCACTGGTGCAAGATGAAGCATTAGCAGATATATACAAAGCAAGCAAGTAGCTAAGTCATCCAAAGCAAACATTTAATATCACTTGGGCAAAAAGCCCTTCCTGAGTGTGAAACATTCACTCCAGATAATAAAATTACTTTACAAACATTAATATGCAGTGATATAAGTTTGCCTCAATAATAGCTCCAGGGAAAGGGTGACTGATACTTTCCCTCCCAGAACAAGAAACTGGAGGGAAAAGCAACCTTTCCAGTGGATCCTTGGCAGCAGTGTCAGCAATTCCAACCAGTTTCTTATCAATCATATTGTTGGCAACACAGAAAAGGCCCCTCCCAGGGGCCCACAAGTTTCTCTGTTAAATAGTCAGTGGAGTATAGCCAATAAGCATTCACATTCATCGGGCTATAGCTAAGGTTTTCCTATCAGCCAATTAACCTAATAATTAGGAAGCCTTTTAAATCATTGTCTATTGTTAAATGTCCCTCATAGGGCACTCTGAAGCTTCACAACAGCTGGTCACTCCATACCCTCCTCTGAAGTGTCTGATCCCTCTCTTAAAATAGGAAAAACTGAACATTTGGTTTATATCTCTGGGGCCCCTGCAGGAGACTCTTCATGCTGTTACTTCTGTCACTACCCCTATAAACAAGCAAACTTTCCCTGGGAGGGGTTCTAACTTCTAGAGGGGTCATGAGAATGACCCAGTGACCTCCCTTCAAAGGGCCCTTCTCCCAAGACCTTGTAGGAACAAGTCTGAGATCTTTCTGCAGGGAGCAGACAGAGCCCTTGCTCTACCTACAGTTCTCATGAGGACGAGACTGTAATCTTCGGGGAATGTGCTTGAATCCCTTCCCTTCCCCTGGGCTTCAAGAGAATGAACCTGTGATCTCTCTCCAGGGAGCATTTAGTCTTTAATTTTTTGCTTTCAACAATTGTAACTGGTTCTACAAAGCCTTAGTCTTTTGTTACAACTTCTTGCAAACTTACAAATATATTTACAATTTGCCCAATGACAGAAAATGGTACAGTATAATCACCGAAAAAAAAAAGAGAGGTTACTTACTGTAACTGATAGGAACCACAAATCTTGAGGCACTATCTGAATTCCATACATGGATGTGCATGTGTACCATGCACTGAAGCCAGAACTGTTTTGAAGTAGTTTCTGTCGACCCGCGTGCGCATTGCGTATCGTCCACATGGTGCGTCCAAGGTCTTTTGGGGCCGCGCAGATCGACACATCCTCAGTTCCTGTTTACTAAGAGGCAACAAACCCACAGCAAAGGAGATGGGGTGAGGATTGGAATCCAGATAGGGACCACACATCTCAAAGAACCATCAGTGACAGTAAGTAATCTCTGTTTTTCTTCTTTGAGTGCTGGTCCCTGTGTGGATTCCACACACGGGTAGCATAGTGAGCAGTAATCAGCATGGAGGTGGGTGGAAAGGCTCAGCAGATGTGAGAGTTAGTAAGACTGAGTGGCCAACTGCTGCATCAGTTGCAGAATTGGCTATGGAGTAATGAACAGTGAACATGGGTACAGAGGGCCACGCTGTTTCTCTGCAAATGTCCTGCCATGAGATGTCTGCGAGGAGGGCAGACTTGATGGCCTGTGCTCTTGTAGAAGGAACGGTGATGCCTGGTAATGGAGTGACTCAGGAAAGGGAGTAACACTCCATGATGCAGCAGGCAATCCATTTGGAGAGGTGCTGGGAAGAGAGGGTGCAGCCTTGGCAGTGTTCTGCTATTGTGAAGAAAAGTCTGGGTGATCTCAGAAAATGTGGGTGCATTGGAGATAAAAGGCCAGTGCATGACAGACGTTGAGGGAATGTAGTGTGCATTCCCTGTTGGAGGTATGTGGTTTAGGGTAAAAGGATGGGAAATGGATAACCTGGTTGAGGTGGAATCATGAGGCCACTTTGGGGAGAAACTTGGGGTGGAGTAATAGAGAGACCTTGTCTCTATGCAACACTGCAAAGGGTGGATCTGCCATCATGGCTGACAGTTCACCGACTCGTTGGGCTGAAGTGATGGTCACTAAAAAGATCACCTTCATAGATTGGTAGGTGAGCAAACAAGTGGCCAGGGGCTCAAAGGGCAGTTTAGTGAGGGCTGAGAGAATGAGATTAAGGTCCCAAGGGGGGGGGGTAGGCTTCCTGACTGAAGAGAAAGTGCTAAAGAGGCTGCAGCGGAACCGAGTAATGGTGGGATTGTTGAAGGCAGAGAAGCCATCTACAGGCAGGAGGAAGACACTGATCACCACCAGGTATATTCGAATGGAGGAGTGGACACGGCCTGAGCAGTGAAGGTTAAGTAGATAGTTCAGAATGGTCGGTATGGACACAGTGTTTATGGAGTGATGGCTATTGGATGCTCACTGCATGAAGCGTTTCCATTTGTCTTGGTAGCAAGCCCTGGTTGCAAGGAATTGACTGTGTGAGTACATTCTTTACCTGTGTGCAGCATTCATTGTCTATCCGCGAGCCCCATCCAAATACAGGCCATGAGGTGTAGAGGGTGCGAGTTGGGGTGCCAGATTTGTCCCTGTTGCTGTGTTAGGAGGTTCAGGAGAGGGGGAAGGCAGATCAGAGGATAGGTTGAGAGATGAAGAAGATCTGTGAATCAATATTGGCAGGATCAGAAGGGAGCTATGAGTATGAGGACTGCCCAGTCCCATCTCATTTTCCGGAGTACTTGTGGGAGGAGTGGGATGGCATAACGTAGTCCTGGTGTCCATAGGAGGAGAAAAGCACCCCCTTGTGAGCCTGGCCCAAAGATACCACTGGAGCAGAAGAGGGGGAGCGTGTGGTTGGTGGCTGTCACGAATAGGTCCCCACTGAAGGAAAATGGGATTGTGGATCTCCCACTTGTGACTGCAATGGAAGGAATGGCTGACAGTGTCCACCAGGGCTTTGTCTGTGCCCGGTAAGTGGACTGCATGCAGCGTGATGTTGTGATGCATGCACAAGTTCCACAGCCTTCCAGAGCAGTTCCACAGCTTTCTGTAGAATGTCTAGTTGAGTTGGGTCCATGTAGCTGCTCTGGGGGGATGAAGGGATGGGGGGGGGGGGGCGGGGGAAGGCATGGAAATCTATAAGATATCCCCAGTGTATGATGTCCAATACCCATCAATCGGTGGTAATCTTGCTTCAATTGTGAGCAAAGAGAGCAAGACGACCCACAAAATGATCAGGGAAGTTGGGAGAGGGTTGGGGTGTGGTTCATATTTCTCTGAGGAGTCAAAAGGGCTGTCTTGAGGGAGGTAGAGCCTGAAAGGTGTAGTTGGTAGAGGTGGAGGCAGCAGAGAATCTGGGTTTTTGGGAGCATTAGCAGTGGCGGGGTTCTTCCTGTGGACGTAGAGGGTAGGGTTGGTAGGTGGGGTATCAGGGTCAGAAGGATAGATGGTTTTGGTTGCAGGCAAGGGCTAGAGTGTATTGTCCCAATGACTGAAGTGTGGTCCAAGAGTCTGAGTGAATGTAGATTCTCGTCGGTCTTGTTACTGAACAATCTGTGGATGTTGAAGGGGAGGAGGTCTTCCAAGGTGTACTTCTTTAGGGAAGCCAGATATTTGAAGAAGCCAGGAGTCCCTTCAAAGCACCACTCCCAAGGCAAGGGAGCATGCTCCTGCATCTGCGGCATCTACTGCCACTTGGAGGGAGACCTTGGTTACTAGCTTATCCTCCTCAATGAAGACCTTGAATTCTGATTGCCGTTTGCACCACTAGTGAGTTCAGTGGTGGGTGCATGAAGAGAAAGTCTTTGCCTTTAGCCGAAACAAAGTTTCTCTGCCCACCTAGGTATTGGGGTGAATGATGCCGGAGTATGCCCGATTGCTTGTGCTGGTTGGAGGACTGCACTGTGGATTAGTAGTGCAATAAGTGAAGGACCAACTGGTTGTAAGATGTCCAGGAACTCGTCTTGGGGGTCTGACATTCTCTGCCGGAGATTGAGGGCCACTGCCATCTATTGTAGGAGGTCTTGATATTGACCGTGGATGGCTGGTGAGGAAAGTAACAGGGAGATGAGTGCTTCATCCAGACATGATAATGCCCCAGTCAGAATCGGCAGTCCCAATGGTTTTGGCGATACCAACAGTGCCAGGGGCAAATAGAGCCACGTGGTTCATTATAAACTGAGGGATGGGCAGTATACCCCGATGGAGGTCTGTGCTGGGGTGGAAGTTTTGGATTTCCTACAAACTATTACAACTATTAAAACTAATAAAACTACTAACTACTAATCCTTTTTTTTCCCCACTACACAGCTCTAAAGGTGAAGAGGAGGAGTGTTCCAAATCTGGCCATGTGGCAGTAAGGGTGAACTGAGGGGTATCAACCTGTGAGGTCCCATAAGACCTCGGATGCATCATGTGGATGACACACAACACACACGCAGGTCAACTGAAACTACTTCAAAACAGTTCTGGCTCCGGTGCATACACACCCACGTATGGAATCCACATAGGGACCAGCACGTGAAGAAGAACTTAGTGTATTCAGAATAAATCACCTACCACAAGAGATTGTCCACAACAGACCACTAACAATCGACTCCACTGTAGGCTCATAGAAATTGACATTCAAAGTCATGTGCCCAAGTATTCATAGAAACCAAAATTTTAACTTCACAAGTCTGAGCAATCATGGACCAGAGACAATACCATGTCACTTCTCTGATCATTCACAAATAACCACCACAGCTCAAATATCAGGAGTCATTAAAGCAAATACTCACAACCAGCTGTTTGTAATCAATCCAAAGAGTTAAAAAAAACTGCAAAAAGCTTTATTGAGTAATTCAAATAAAGAATGACTGTGAGGAAATCACAATTTGAGTATGCAAAGGGGGGCATCAAATTCATTGTTATTATTAATCATGTTTATCACAGTAGAGCCTGAAGGCCAACAAAGAATGGATCCTCACTGTGCTAGGCGCTGTACAAAAACAGAGTAGTAGACAGTCCCTGCCCTGAATAGCTTACAATCTAATTAGACAAGACAAACACTGGGTGGAGGAAGGGGTAAACACACAATCAGAGTGAATTATATGATGGCAGCAAACAGCATGTTAGTTCCTAATGAGGATGATGATTTGAGATTGGAGGTTACCTAGGAGGGGATCAGCTAAATGGAAAGAAAAGAAAAGTGAAGATGGGTGAGGAGGACAGGGCAGAGGAGCCAGGGTTTAGAGGGGCAGGCGTAGAATGAAGCTGGATAAGTGACTCTTTGTGAATTACCTGCTCAGCTCCATTGCAGCAATCACTACTTCTCCAAAAGCTCACAAATGTTAAATCAGCCAAACCACATCATAGCCCATGTCCTTGAGTGTGGCGTAGCCTTTTTGCAATACTCCGCAAACACAAAGTGACCATAGAGCTAACATTGCTATTACATTGCTGTTACTGGAAAGCCAACATGGCAGAATCACCCCACTCAAGGAGGATTCTCCAGGGATGTGATGCCAGCAAAGCTGCATTTATGCCAGCTGTCTTCTTGGTTGGCAGTGTATGGGGCATGGCCAGGGAAAAAGAGTTGAGACATGAACCTTCCTGAAATTTGCTGATCCTCAGTTACTAAAATGTCCCCTTGAGACTCTTGGCAATCAATGTAACTTAAAGCAAAGTTCAGGCAACGAAGCTATGAAATGGGACCAGCACAGCCAGCTGAAGATCAGAAGAGCTCAAAGATGTCTTCAAACCATATTTGCAACCAGCCCTCCTGTATTTCACTGTGCACTCCTTGGCTGCAGTCCAGGATCTGGGCCCACATCTCTGCAGAAAGATACGACACCTTGGCAAAGCAAAGAGCAATAACAGAATAGAGCGCTCACCAGCCCGACTCCTTTGTCTGCCCCCAACAATGCAATTCCTTTGCATTCCCTTTTTTAAAAAAAAGTATGTTGTATTACTGGAGGAAAAAAAAACCCTCCATCCTTGCTAATGCTACTTTAAATCAAATAGAGGTTTCTTCAACCAAGAAGAAATAGCAGGGGCAGGTGTGACTGGTTTAATAATAGGCATTAGTGTTACTTACAAAGCCCCTGATGCAAGATAAATCATTTAAAGATGTACATGTTTGTACAGCACTAGCACAAAAGGTTCCTGGTCCATGATACTACAATAATACAACTAATAAATAATAAGAAGCAGCATCAGGAATGGTCCAAAGCAACAAATGATTCCATCTGGCCAAAGAGTTCCTGTTCACGAAGATAAACTGAACCTTGCAGAAATTCCACAAACATGTAGGCAAATTAACACAAAATGAGTGATAAAACATCACCAAAGCAATAGCTCCAGTGAAAAAATGATTGATGCTGTCTCATCTTGAGACAGGAACCTCAGGGAAACATCTTCCCCGGGGAAATCCTCAGCAACAGCTGGTGCTGGTATGCTTTTGTGATCTAGGAAACCCACAATATTCCCCTGCAAAAGCACTTCCTGGATTCTTAAATGTACACTTGCTACGGGCAAATAGCTTATACTGCCATAAGTATCTTTCCTCTCTAGTAGCCTCTATAGCTCACTGCAAACTTCAGAGAACACAGGCAGCTAAAACAATCCAAAACTTCTGATATAGATTTTGAAATAATTTCAGTAAATCAGCATTTGTCTTAAGCCTTATTCCTGCAAGTTTTGGTGTTATGCACAGTACTGAGTGTGAGGTTGCTCTATTTCAGTGCAAGGGTTAGTGCACTGTGTGTATTTTCAAGTAAGTTTAAGTACAAGGCACATTCCTCCACACTCAGCAGTCACCTACATGCCTGCTCCCTTACCTTACAGTTTCACAGGTAAAGAGATGGAGCATGAATGGCTACTGGATATATCCCAAAGGACAGCAACTTAAGTGCAATCCTCATCATGGCAGTGAGCTGCTTAGATACACATATCCCCTCTTGGGCCTTACCTGTACTATAACCTGGCAAATACACACAAGTCTTCTCAAGATCAGGTTCCTCTCAGCTGTCTTCTGTCCTATTCATATTCCATGTTTATATCAGTGGTTCTCAATCTGCAGCCCAATCAGCACACAGATGTGACCCATGTGATATCCTCAGAGCCATACAGGCAGTATATATATTTTGGATGGATGCAACCCTCATAACACAAGTAAGTATCTCTCATTGACTGGATTAATATTACCCAGGTGAGCCAAAAATATTATATGGAGCAGAGAACTAGAGACACCTAACCTAAGTTAGATGTTCTGGACTCTCACCAGGTTGTGTCATATGGCACCTTAGACTGCCACTGTAGCATAACTGGATAAGGTTCTTCATGTGATTTGGGTTTACCCTGCAATAGCAGCCCACTGTTGTAATGCAGCTCTGAAAAGTACTGGCCTTATTCTAGACAGGTCCTGGAGAAAGACGAATCAGCCTTAATTCCAGTCTGCCCTAACTCTTTGAAAACTCTGAAGCAATGAAAGAATACTTGGTGTTCTGATGATGATTACAAAAAAAGATAATTTTGGTGAACCAGAAAACCAAAACAAGAGACTGTGTATTGACTGAGCTGGAGGTGGGAGAGGACTCCCTTTATAAAGGGTAAAATGGCTAACCATGATCTCAGGGGCAATCAGTTTTTGGATTGATTCCGTACGGGGAACTATCTCCCTCGTCCCTTGTTCTCTGGGTAAATATGTTCATTGGCTGTCACAGTTAGGAGATGAGCAGCCTTTTATTTTCTGTTTCCTTTCTTCTTTATTTTTGTTCCGTGTTTGGGCTGCTCACTTAAAGGTGCTAAGTTGGAGTGGTGTAATTTGTCAGTCCTTGTACGTGTCTGTGTGCTCTGGTTTGAATTCTCTTGGCAGAGCATGTCATTGTTATTTTATTGCATTTTCTGATTTCTGTGTCAAATATGACTAGAATAATAACAAAAACCAATTGTGTTAAGCACTCCAAAAATATGTTAATATTCAAGAGCAGCATCTCCCTCAGGAGCACCTTCTTCCTTAACTCCCTGGTTCCTAGCTGTTCTCTCCTACTGCCAGGTGGCGTTCTTATATTACTGCCTTTCCCAGCCTACCTTCTTGGTACCTTTAAATTTTGCAGTCACGTAACTATAGCCCTGAATTAGCCATTTTTAGCTGGCTGTTTGCTGCTGCTGCTTTTCTTCCGTATAGTTAATAGTCTTGATTCCTATTCTGTTCCCCTTCCAGTTTTTCCTTTTCTAAGGCGTGAGCAAATTTATAAACTCATTTATGTTACTTAGATTATATGTCACTGGTTCATAACTATTCCAGTTAACTGGATGTAACTTTACTCATGGAAACAGTCCCACCCCCTGCATAAGTGTTTGCAGACTGGGACTGTAAATATGGTTATCATAATAAAAGTGCCTCACTTTAAAAAATTCAACTTTACACTCACTTTATTTTAGCTAATTCTAATTTCAGCGAACAACCCTTTACCATGAACTAGATCATTCACCAAGGAAACGCTGAAGCTCAGTGCTTCATCTCTACACCTGTACATTCATCCAGTAAATGAATCAATGCATCTTTGAGTCCTATATGCATATAGACTGCAAAATATAAATGAGGTAAAATAAAAATATATTTTAACTTCAAATAAAGCTCACAAACTTTCTACCTTAAATAATCCAAGAAATTCCTGTCTGGTTCATTTATGAAGTGTGAAGCTGAATGCAGTTTAGGTTCAACAAGTGAAACTTCATTAAAAACTCTGTGCACTGCTCTGTCCATGGGGCTGAGCTGCTTCCAGCCGCATTTCCTGAATTCCCTGTTCCATTAGGGTCCTATCTATAACATTCCCTCCAGGGAACATTGATCCTTTGATTCCCGTTCCAGTGACCATCTTTCTCACTTTACAAACATCAGTAACAAACAATTAACTCCCAGACCCCCCCTCTCCCTCACTCCATGTCCCTTCACCCAGAGGTTGCTAGTACATAGCTGAGTTGAACAGCGAGAGTTCTATGGCACCTTAAAGACTAACAAATTTATTTGGGCATAAGCTTTTGTGGGCAGAAACTCCCTTCGTCAGATGCATGAAGTGGAAACTTCAGTTTGGTAGGTATATATACACAAGCAAGGATGGGCGAGTTACATCACAGTGAGAAGGATGAGTGTTAATGTGGTTAATATAATCAGGTGGGATGAGGCCATTCACAACAGTTGATGAGAAGGTGTGAATGTCAAAAGAGGGAACATTTATTTTTTGTAGTGGGCTAACCGCTCCCAGACTCTATTCAGACCTAGTCTGATAGTGTCAAGTTTGCATATGAGTTCCAGCTCTGCAGTTTGGTGCTGGAGTTTGATTGTGAAGTTTTCTTGTTGAAGTAAGGCAACTTTCAAGTCTGTTAGTGAGTGTCCAGGGAGATTGAAGTGCTCTCCTATTGGTTTTTGAATGTTACAATTCCTGATGTCTGATTTGTGTCCATTTGTTGTTTTGCGTAGAGACAGTCCGGTTTGGCCAATGTACATGGCAGAGGGGCATTGTTGGCACATGATGGTGTATATCACATTAGTAGATGTGCAGGTGAACAAGCTTCTGATGGTGTGGTTGATGTGGTTAGGACCTGTGATGGTGTCACTTGAGTAGATATGTGAGCAGAGTTGGCAATGGGGTTTGTTGCAAGGATATGTTCCTGGGTTAGTGTTATTGTATGGTCTGCAGTTGCCGGTGAGTATTTGCTTCAGGTTGGGGGGCTGTCTGTAAGCAAGGGCTGGCCTGCCTCCCAAGGTTTGTGAGAGTGAGGAATCGTCTTTCACAATAGGTTGCAGATCCATGATGATGTGTTGGAAAGGTTTTAGCTGGGGGCTGTAGGTGATGGCCAGTGGCATTCTGTTGTTTTCCTTGTTGGGTCTGTCCTGTAGTAGGTGACTTCTGGGTACATGTCTGGCTCTGTCAATCTGTTTCTTCACTTCCCTAGGTAGGTATTGTAGTTTTAAGAATGCTTGATAGAGATCCTGTAAGTGTTTGTCTCTGTCTAATGGATTGGAGCAAACGTGGCTGTATCTTACAGCTTGGCTGTAGACAATGGATTGTGTAGTGTGTCCTGGGTGGAAGCTGGAGACATGTAGGTACGTACAGCAGTCAGTGGGTTTTTGATATAAGGTGCTGTTTATGTGGCCATCACTTATTTGCACTGTAGTGTCCAGGAAGTGGATTTCTTGTGTGGACTGGTCCAGGCTAAGGTTGATGGTGGGGGTGAAAATTGTTGAAATCCCAGTGGAATTCTTCAAGGGACTCTTTTCCATGGGTCCAGGTGATGAAAATGGCATACTATTTTGAGGCATCTAAAAAAAGGTACATTTCTTTAGAAATCTGACCCCATAGCTATGCCCACTTACACAAGCTGAGGGGGTCAGGTCTAGTGTATTTTCTGAATCTTCAAAACAAGTTGAACCTAACTTTAAGTGTTACTCAAACTTTTAGACCATAGATATCTTTGGTGTTAGTTGGCAGAGCAAATTACTTCAGTGGGATTTGTGTCCACTTATGGAGGATTGGATTTAGTCCTGTATGTCGTTTCTCTTTAGCCGATACTGCATTTTCTGATGGTGTGGAAACGTGGCTAAGGGCCTGCTCCTAGCCTCAGTGAAGACCACTAGGTTAGACTATGGCAGCAACAAATATCATTAATATAATCATAATAGAGATGTTCAGACCCAGATCTCAGCAGGGGTGATTGAATTCAGTGGAGTTATGCTGATTTACACCAGCTAAGGATCTGACCTTCAGAGTCTTACAGAATCTATAATAGTCCAAATTCCAGGAAAATTAGTCACTACTCCAAATGTGTGGTTTTGACAAAGAAACTTTCCTATGCACACTTAGAGAGAGAAGCACTCATGGCATTGTTTGTGGAATACCAGATTGCTAAGAAATATTTTGTATAAATGCTTGGTATGATTATTCTGACTGTAGAGTGCCCATATCTGAGGAAGAGCCCTATGTAGCTCAAAAGTTTGTCTTTCTCACCAACAGATGTTGGTCCAATAAAAGATATTGCCTCACCGCCGTGTCTCGCTAATAAGATGTATGGCAGCAAAGACAGACAGTTTCATCCCAGAGTCTAGGATTTCAGTCAAAGATAAAACAGAAAATATATCATAGTAGCCTTTTCTCCTTTTTCAGAAGCAGCATTAAAACACCTTTTTTGTCTACAAAATACTGTGTCCTAAAGCAACGATATATATTTTTCAAATAAATCAGTACATTTGAAGCTCTATTTCTTATTTCCCCCACTTGGATTTCATGAAGTCATGAATAAAATGAGACAACTGAGGCCTGGTCTACACTAGAGAGTTTTATTGACAAAAGTCAGCTTTTGTTGACAAAACAGTGCCAGTGTACACACTGCAGTCACCTCCCCGCTGCAGAAACTGCCGTTTTTCCGACAAAATAAAACCGTCTCTACGAGAGACGTAGGGCTTTTGTCAGCAGAGCTAGGGCGACACAGTGTTAGTGTAGACACCGTGTCCCTTTAGAGTGGTGGAGGGGCTGTCATACTTGTCACTGCTCTAGCAGAGCAATTGAGAAGTAAGTGGGGGTGGGAGGGCCTGGAGCCCAGCTCCATAAGCTACTGGGCTCCCAGCTGTGGGTCGCGGGAGGCTGCTCCCCAGCTACCAGTGCAAGCTGGAGCCAGAGACCAGGATTCAAACAAGCCGCGGGCAGTTGCCACCCAGCTGTGAGCCCAGGGAACAGGGAAGCTGCCCCAGGCTCCTGGTTGAGAGCCAGGGCTCTAGCGGCTCCCACTCGGCTGGCGGGTGCAATAGGCTGCCGCGAGTTTTCAAACCGGGGCTGTGAGCTGGGGCATGGGCAGCTGCCGCTCGCCTCCCAGCTGGGACCAGGTGGAACGGAGCCCCGCTGAAAGCCCCAGATGCCAGCAACCTGTGGGCAGCTGCCACCCAGCTGCAAATTGGGGTGCAGAAGGCTCCAGCCCCAACCTGAAAGCGAGCTGCTGCAGCCCACTCCCAGCTCAGAGCCAGACCGGGCAGGACACAGGGAGAAGTCCCCATGCGGCTGCCCCGACTCCCGGCTGGGACCAGGATGGGGATGGAGGGAAGACGCACTCCACCGACCCAAGGAGAGCTGAGTGGACATGAGCCACCACTAAAATTATAACGGTAGCTGAAAGTCAACATAAATATGTCGACTTATTTTTTTAGTGTAGACAAGGCCTGAGAAGTCTTTCCATCTTAAACTTAAGCCTAAATTATATATATATTTAAAAAAAAAAGATGAAAATGCCATTCAGACAATGGAAGAAAACATGGACTCCAGTTCTTCACAAATAATAGTGTCCCCTGTAAAGTACACTGGAATCCTCATGCAGGTTACTGATACTAAAGACTGATACTGAATACATACACAGAAATTATGCCACCTCTGCAAGACTTCTCCTGGGTATTGCTTCATTTGTGTGCTATACTAACAGTATTTGATACGAGGATAAAGTCTATACTAATTATATGCAGTGTGATTTAGTGCTACTGGAAGTTGGACACTGACCTTAAAGAGCTAGCCTCACAACTGAATTTTAGAACAAGCCTGCCCTACATTTTAACAATCTATGTGCAGAATGAAAAAGTGAAAAGATGGAAATATCTGGCAGAATAAATCCCTACAAGTCAGTATCGGTTACAATGTACATATTTTAGAAGACATGTAATGAAAGAAAAATAGTTACCAGTTTTCTAAAATGACAGTTATCCTATTCGAGACAGAGTATATATATTTTGGCTTGTAGCGTCACATGAGCTCTGAGTGAGGATGAAGGACAGAGATTTCCTCCTTCATGCCTCTTTCTGGGCAATCATTGGCTCTGCAGCTTCCTCATCCTGCTGGTCTGTTCTGGCCTTTGCCTCCTTGGGCTCCTGCACTCACTACAAGAGAACGTGGACGTTTTCTAGGTCCTGGTCTGGTACCCCCTTCTGCCCCTGGTCATCTTCATACAGCAAAGACACCAGCTCTGACTTTCTGAAGCTTTTAGATTTTGGCTTCCTTTCTTTGCACAACTCCACTAGCTGATCTTTCTTGAGCCATCTGTCTCTATACTCTCTTCCCAACAAAGCATAATGTTTCTGTTGCGTTTGCCTTCTATATACAGGTTTTTACTGCTGTACAGCCAGAATATTTTGGAGATCACCCAGACCAAAAAGGGGTTTTGTCACTGCCTGCTGTATAACTTGGGTGCCTTAATGTTATGTTGCTATTCTCAGGCCCGCCGACAGGGGGGAACAAGTGGGCAATTGCCCAGGGGCCCAGAAGATTTAAAAAGGCCCAGGAACCCCAGCCACCTTCACCACAGGTACTTCCCCCCCGCACACCAGGAAGCCTTGTAGGCAGGGCCCCCCTGCAGAGCTCCCAGGTATACATGGGGTGGTATCTGCAACAAAGGCAGCTGGGCACACTTTGGAAGCCCTAGCTGTGCAGGAAGAGTGTGCCCCGCTGTGCAGCCAGCAGCTCACTGGGCACCAGCACCACGATGAGTACATGATGTGGACCACGTGGCTCGTGCACCAGGCAGCCGCCACATGGGGCAGGCTCCAGCCTGCCCAGCACCTCCCCGCCCTTATGCACACGTCCCTCCCGCACAGTGCCAGCTGTATTTGGTGCCAAGACACAGCCACCTCTGGTTGGTGAAAGGCGGAAGTGCAGAACTTCTCAGGTAGAAACTGTATTTTGGAGTGAAGATCAGCAAAACAGCCCAGAACACCACAATTCACAACTGCTAAAATAACCCCTAAACTGTTGGTTAAAAACAGCCCAGTTGGGCTACAAATTAGCATGCTTGGGCAGTAATAGTTTGCCAGATCACTGCTGCATTCTCCAGAATTGACTCTGGCAGAGTGGCAGCAACAGCAGTTTGAGTGAGTGAGTGATGTCTCAGCTGTGGAGTGTGGTATTTCACATCAGTCCTTGCTGTTCATTATGGAGTACAAACATAAGTCTGGAGCTCAGAAACAGAGAGAAAAACAAGACAAAGCAGCCCAACTTGAAAAAGTAAGAAAGGTAATCGTACTTTGATTGTGGGGTTAGGCCTAAAGAAGATCAGGCAGAACCACTAGTAGTGGGTCTAATAGTTCAGAGCATGCCTGTGATGAAAAAGCCAGTGAAGTTTCTGTTAAAATGTGTGATTTAAGTACAAAAACAGTCCAAAGTAGTGTTCTTGCACAGGAAGAAACACTTGATACAAATAAGACTAAAAAACCAAGCACCACTGAAAGTAATATTGCACTCCAAGAGAATGAAGGATGTGGATTTGATACTGGACTTTTATCAAATACTGCACTATCTGCAACTCTGATCAAAATTGTTGTTCAAAAAGCACCATCTAAGCGTCCAGACACATTTCCCGGTGACAGAAAAAGAAAGTTTCCGAATTCTGTATTAAAATCAACCAAAAAACAAAACTGGAGAGGTTTCTGACAGGGATTGGCTTGTGTGGTGTGAAAGTGTAGAATTGCTCTTTTGTTTTCCTTGTAGATTATTCAGTTCAGAGGCCTTTTCTTGCAAATCGGTTTTGGCAAGTGACAACGGCTGGAAAAAGGAATTGTCATGGCACAAATTGTATGATAAATTGCCTGCTCATGAAGTCAGTGATCATCACAAGCCATGTGATTTGAAATGGCGCGATTTAGAGAGAAGACTTGCCCAAGGAACTGATATAAATTCAAAGCTTGACGAAGAAATAGAAGCTAAAGTGAAGTACTGAAGGGATTTGCTTAACTGAATTCTGTCAGTTACTTTGTTCCTGGGTGAGAGAGGACTTGCTTTCAGGGGGAACTTCAAACACAATTGGAGACTTCCATAACAGTACTTTTCTTGGAATTGTTGAATTGCTTGCCAAATACGATCCAGTTCTTCGGGATCATGTTACTAAAGTGAGGCAATCTCAAGACAATGGAAAATGACTTCAAGCTCGTTATCTTTCTGCAGACAGTCAGAATGAGTTTATCCAGCCATGCAGCACAAAAGTAGTTCAAGAAATATTATTGGAAAGATGACAATCTAAATATTTTGCTATGCTTGTCGATGAGACCCCTGATTCTTCTCACACAGAGCAAACGACAATCATCCTAAAATACGTTTTGCACAACAATACAGGTTTTGCTATCAAAGAATGATTTCTGGAGTTTGTTGACTGCAACAAAAAAACTGGACAAAACATTGCTAACTTCATTATAACTGCATTGGAAAAACACAATATCCCATTGCAAGACTGTAGGTGCCAGGGTACAACAATGGTTTGAATATGGCTAGCAAATATTGGAATTAATCCTCTCACCAAATTTTCTAAATGTGGCGCTCACAGCTTAAATTTGTGGCTCAAATGCAGCTCTGATGATGTAATCACATTTTTAGGTATCAAACAATCTACAATTTTTTTGCTCACAGACCTCAACTGCAAACAAAGATTGGATATTCATTGCATAATCTGTCCCAACTAGATGGTCAGTTCGCGGTGAAAGTGTTAAAACATTTATCACTATTAAAACATGAATGTACAAGTGCGAGGAACTAAAACTGTCTTCTGAGTGCAAAACCGAGCTAAAGGAAATTCAACGTGACATATTGTCATTTAAATGTACTTTGATGGCAACAATATGGCTCAAAATATTAGTTGCCTCAGATCAACACAATAAGGTTCTTTAATCAAGAGAGGCAACTCTTGGAAGTACAAAACATTGATAACTTGATTGAAGAGTTTAAAGAGTTACATGGTAAGTGGAAAACTCTTCTATCAGAAGCCAAGTGGGCAGCCGAAGCCATGTCAACAGATCTGCCAACTGAAAACCCTGAAAAATGCACAAAAAAAGAGAAAGCTGTTTCACAATGAAACACCAGAAGCCCAACTGGGAAAAAAGAATGATGAGACAGATTTTAAAGTGACTGTTCACCTTCCTCTGCAGCGTGGGGCACAGGTCTCTTGCTGGTGAATTCTCTGTACCTTGAAGTCTTTAAATCATTATTTGAAGACTTGAATAACTTAGTCTTAGGTTAGGGGTCTATTACAGGAGTGGGTGGGTGAATTCTGTGGCCTGCGTTGTGCAGGAGGTCAGACTAGCTGATCATAATGGTCCCTTCTGACCTTATAGTCTATGAGTCTATGTTTTTTACAAGCTTGTTGACTGTGTAATTAGGAGGCTAATAGAGCGGTTTGTCATGGTCAGAGATAGCAATAATTAGTTCAGCTTTTTGAGGTTATATTTGGAATTCATTGATACTCAAATTGAAAACCCGTGTTCTGCTTTCTGCAGAGAATATGACAACCATGTATTAGATGAAACACATGAAAGCAATTTATACGGCAAACTTTAGAAGTGCTCCTCTCAAACCACTAGAGCTGTTAAATAAAATCATGAGCTTATGTTGGAATGTCTTATTCCTTACGTCACTGTAGCTCTGTGATGTTCTGCACCATACCTGTCACTGTTTATGAAGCCAAAAGATCTTTTAGCAAAAGGAAACAAATCAAAAGCTTACAAGGATCAACAATCGGACAAGAAAGACTGAATGGTCTTGCTCTTCTTGCTATTGAGCATGATCTTGCCAGGTCATTGAACTTTGAAGATATAATCGATGATTTTGCGGCAAAAATATCCAAAACAGTTGCATTTTAGGACCTCTTCCGCATTCAGATATTGAGAGTATTTATTTTTTTAATTCTTTTAAAATACTTGTTTTATTATTATATATTTAAATTTTGTTGTTCATATTCAGTTACATCTTGTATATCAGTTTTTTCTTTGTCTTTAGATTACACATGAAACATGATTAGGTGTTTAATTAGCCCACTTCATACTTCAGGTGTTTTCTTACTTTGTGCTTATTTAAATGTTTTATATATTAATTAATTTCATGCCATAATGTATTTATTTAATTTCAATATATAATTCACAACAACAAATTCTACATCTTATATTTAATACTGGTGCTGTAACTGGAAAAAACTGGGGGGAAGGGGGAAGGTAACTACATCAAGCAACACCACAATTTATGCATAGTGTGTTCTAAAGAGTGACCAATAGGATAAAAAGTAGTGTCGGAAACTTCAGCCATCCCTTTTTTAGGGGGCCCATTGACTGTTTTGCCCTGGGGCCCAGAATTGCTGTCAGCAGGCCTGGATATTCTTCATGGCTCTGTCCCCAGTAACCAGCCTGCCAGAGCAAGGTCACATCCTAGCTTCCACCAGCCTAGTTACTTCTTACAAGGTTATTGCAAAAATCCCTTCTGGTCCCGAATCCCCCCAAATCTGTCTCCCTGAGTTTTTAACTACCAGACACTCAGATTTTTCCCCTCTGGTTCATCACCCAAAAAGACGTGAAACCTGCCCCCATTTAGAAGTTTCACGTTGGTGCACACACTCCATATAGCTTGCACAGTAGAGACATGCTTGAGACAAAAATAAACAAAACATTTATTTAATAGAAGCAAATAATAGATTCAAAGATGAAATAATAAGGCGAAGCAAACACATAAAAGTTATACAGAACATAAAGACACTATATTAGCTAAATTCCCTTTATTAATACAAGTTACCTATTGCCTCTGAAGAGTTTCCCAGCATGCCCTCTGTCCTAAACAGGATCCAGTGCTTAGATGCTGGCTTTCTGTTTCTGGATAGCCTTCACTTCAAATCCATCCCTTTTAACAGGGTTTTCTTCCTTTTTCCAAGACTATGGTGATTCATGATTACACAGGGTGGGGTTTCCCAAAGTAGGGTTTTCTTTCCAGTTTCAAGTTGTTTCAGTGTTTTCTCATTAACTTTAATGGTCAACCATTGTCTGTTCCTGCCTGGACAATGCTAGGTGCTCAAGAGCTGGTTTTGTGTAAACACCTGCCCTGGGAGGTGCCCTACCTGCCTGATTATATCACTATACTAATGTGAGGTGATGTGGCAGTTGCACTGACAGTTACATTTTCCACACATATATACATGCATACAGTCATAACCATAACCTGGATACGTCTCCTAATGACCATCAAGTTCAGGACATTACAAGGTTGCATAAAAGACCTTACTTAGTATATTTTATATACACAATAACACTGTCTACAACCAGTTGATTCAATGGCTTATTTTGGGGGCTTCGGACCCTCCTGTTCTCCCCTTAGGGTGTCTGGATCTTGATCATGACAACACCCTTTTCCAAACCTGCATTACATTGCTGACTCAATCTATCTGATCTACCAAAGCCTCCAGATCCTTTTCAGCAGTATTACTGCCTTGCCAGTTATTCCCCGTGTTGCATTTGTACATTTGATATTTTTCCTTCCTAAGTATAGTACTTTGCACTTGTCTTTAATGAATGTCATCGTGCTGATTTCAGACCAATTTGTTGAGATCATCTTGAATTCATTCCTTTCTTCCTGCTTGTTTACTTGAAGCCTGCTAGTAAGCTAAATCAATATATTAATATAGTAAACATCCAAACAAACAGGTGCAATGGCGGGCACTCATTTCTGGAGCAATCTCTGGCCGGCTGTGGAGGAACCTTGGTTCCCATTAGTGTGCTTTCCATAAGTTCAGTGAACTCTCCCTCTTCAGGGGTCTACTTTATTCATTCCAAAGGAGAACATGTTGCACAAATAAGCCTCCACCCCAGCATCCTAGCCAGCAGGGGAAGAGGGCAGAGTAAACCTCAGTCCATCATCCCCCATCCATCCAGGCTCCTTACCAGCAAGACCCCTCTTGACCCAGGGCACTCCTCTAGAGTCCAGGCTATGACAGATATTGCAAATATCTGTTTTTCCTCCTACCCTTTGTCTGTCTGGTCTGTTTAGGCTGTAAGCCCTCTGGGGCAGGGACTGTTTCTTACCAAGTGTTTTTATAACATCAGACACAACAACAGTGTTGCCAACTCTCATGATATTAGGTATTTTTCTTAAAGCCCCATTCATAATTGTGTGAGAATAATTCTTCATATTTATTTATTTATTAATAATTTAGTTTCTAGACCTCTTGGTTGTAGAGAAAAGCTTGAAAGCATGACCTCTAAAGGCCCCAAACCGAGGAGGCTACTAAAAAGAAATACTTTTTAAAAATGTCATGATTTTTTTAAAAGTCTGCCCTCTGGATTTTGAACAGTTGGCTTGGCAATAGAAGAAAGGGGCCCTGATCTTGGTTGAGGCTTCCGGGCACTGTCATAAGACAAATTATTTCAAGTGCAGTACTGCATCTGTGCCTTTCCATGGTCGATCTGTGTGATGATTACAACAGGGTTGCACATACTTTTGAGGATTTTATCATCACGCTTTCTTCACACAGCAACATGTCATACAATACAGTCATCTAAAAGCCCTTCTGTGATAGTAACAATCCAAAGTCATCATATGAATACCAAGGAAAACAGAGTGAAAGTTCTCAAACAATGCCATATTACCGAAACTAAAGGGTATATAGAAATCCACGTTTTTCTGATAAAATGTCAGAAACTCATCCTCATCACAGGAAATAATTAGTCTTCTTAAATAAGAAGAGGGAAAACAGATATGAAAAGATCAGATTTTTTGGGGGGAGGGAGACCGGATGTTTTGAAAAGCAACACCTCTCTTGGAGTCCTGAGGATCTTCTATTTCCCCACCTTTTAATCCATTCACAGCATGCCACTATTTTTCTAACCACAGGCTGGAAAGTTTACTGGAACCAGTCAACAGTCACTCAGACAACCAGAAAAACTCGTCTTGATCAAAGAAAGGCATGGTCTCTTTCAAGGACTAGGCATGCTGGTATTTCTGCACTTTAGCCTATAGCTACCCTAAAAGTGAGATATTGGTTCAGCAAATTCAACAGAAATTTGCCACGAGGTCCCACCGGATCCAGGGACAAAGACTATTTTAAAGAATTCTGTGCAATCTTCCTCCTGAAGGTGTTTATTATTCCACAGTTTGTCTATTTCATACAAACAGCTATCAGATATACCATGACTGTCATTTGTCTAAATTACAATTATTTAGATCACAACCAAGGGCTGCGCTTAGTCTCTTTCCTAACAAACAAAGTTATGAACTGGTGGCTTTCGGAGCTGTTGTTCTATTAAATAGAATGAAGATTCTAGAGAATTTTAAGGCAACTGAGGGTGAAGAAATTATTTTAAAAGGCTTAAATAACTCATAAGACTGAATTCATTTCCAAGCAATTCCTATTAAGGAATATAGATCAGAATGACCCAACTTTGTTGGCTGTAAATAAATTAAGAATATTTTCAAATGTGGATGCTGAGAACTGTTTGAATTCTGAAAAGGATATGTAAAAGGCTTGCCTGGAACAGCATCATCAAGAGACCCAGCAAATGGAAAGCCAATTCCCTCCCAGACCTTACTTAAACAATAAATTACACATTTGACTGTTAACAATAAGGGCACTGACACATTTTTATTCCTCTGAAAATAAAGAGATCAGCCAATATTACCCTCCAGAATTGTTCAAACAAAACAGCTACAGATGTTAAGAAAAAACTGAATAATGATTTATTGATTAAATCTAACTTTTGCATTACTTAGCTTAACAATTTTTTGAAGAGTAAAATATGAATTTAATGGCATTGAGAGATGTTACTAGAACATGAACATACCAGTACCACTTGTCCCATTCAACAATTTAGCTTGATTTCTATTACATTGACATTTGATACATATAGCCGGCATTGTCCTGTCAAAACATGTTATACACCATAATCAGCATTCTCGTAGATGCCTAACATTTTTGTGTGCATTCAAAAAGCTACAGTATAAAATTAATTCTGGTTAGTAAAGCATGCTAGTTTAGGGCCTGATATAGCAAGATATGTCTGGCTTTCTTGCCAGTGAGCCTGTAGAAGTCAAAAACTTTAGATTCTTCTCTCGAATATAACTACCTTAGAAGTATTTTTGGCTGAAATGGCCTATCGTCACATTATGCCCTTGATCCATGCTCATAATTCTCCTGAATATTGATGGAAATTATGGGCATAGATTTACAGTACAATAGGGCCAGATGACTTCAATTTTTTAGTTTTTGAAAAACTCCAGCATATTACACACAGTAAGCATGACTCTCCTCTTATCCTGCTGTAAACCCAAGAAGTAAATCCATGGAAGTCAATGGAATTGCACCATTGTAAAACAGGGTTAGGCGAGATTAGATTCAGCCTTAAAAAAGGTCCAGAATGTGAGAACCTTATATTAAATAGCACCATATCAAGTGTCGTCCTACTGACTTTAATGGGCGTAATCGTGGAGTAAGGTGCTGCTCATCGAGAGAAAGGGTATCAGAATCTGCCCAAGCAGCAAAATATTTCATTTTGGAACTTCATGACAACAATGAGTTTTACTAGGAATCAGATGCCACACCTGTGTAGATGGGCAAATTAGAACCAAATGCAGCAGAAATGAATCATTTCTGCTATGCAGATGGCCCAAGCCATAAAGACCCACATGCAGGGATGCTGCAACCCTTTGCATGTCACAGAGCAGAGTTCTGTAGCAGCTGCTCTCTATTTTGAACCTTAGTATATGTGGGCATATGTGGTGACTGGCAGGACATATCCACAATCTCTCCTTTTCTCCGACAACAAACCCTGTTGCATGAATGCTACTGTGGGTTGGGAATGAAAATTTTGTCCTTCAGCCTTGCCAGTATTGGACTGGGTTGCTGTATAGGGCAAAGCCCTTCTATTCACCCTTTGTTCCGTGGCAAAGGGTTTGACCATAGTTAACTTACTTATGGACAGAGGGGAATTTTTTTATTTAAATCAGATATTGGCTTTAAGAGCTGCTTGAAATAAGATTAAAAGTGTGAGTTTGCCTTAATTTATTCACTTAATTCACTGGGAAAATAAATATCTATCATACAATGTAACAGTCATCTTGGATAGGATTTTAAAAATCACAACTTTCTTTTCAATGTTTTTCATGATTTGCTGCTCTTCAGTCTCTGCTCTTAATTGCTGGGGAAATGTCCTTTAAGATGTACAATAGGTTTAGACTGATTGAACTCAGATTGTAGGTATCTCTACCAAAAACTAAGGACCTGATGCAGCAAAGAACTTGCTTAATTTTTTAAGCATGTGAATAGTGCTACATGCTTAAGTGCTTTGCTGGATGAGGACCTAACTTATGAACACGGAACATAGATGTCTTTCCCTAAATACTTGTCAGCATCAGTAGGGGCATTCAAAATTACAAGTGATACTTTTCTACCCATGAGAACTGAAATGACAACTTCACAAAGCTTCATTTAAACAGAATTCCTGATGCAAATTTTTTAAATACACTAATTTAAAATGGTAAAATAAAAAAGTATATTTAATGAATTTGCTGTATACCCTGTAGGTGGAGATTTGGTTTGAACAGTATTAAGGCACAATAAATGCAATACATGAAATGTATACATTTCACAATGTGTTTTGCTGAAGGTAACTTTTTACTACATAGTATTTACTGATGACAAGTCTTTCCATCAAGTATCTCCTCTAATTTTTTAAATATTTTTTTTCTTTGATTACCTGGATAAAAAGAGAATGTGTATCAAATTATTTAAATATTTGTGCAGTGCAAAATATATGCAAAATTGCAAACATTTTCTTCTAAAATACAGTAGATTGATATTGATTTTTCAGTATTTGGATCTCAGCAAAGAAAACTGCAATTTTTACATTCATTTCTAGACAGCATACCTATATCAAATTTTAATTAAAACATTAATATTTATAACAATATGTTAACTTATCTCTATAAAAATGTATTTTTGGCTGGTTCAGATCTTGTTTCTGCCAATTTACAAAACTGATTTAAAAAGACGGAGTATATAAAAAGTACTGCATTAGAAAATGGTGTGTTATATTATCAAGACTGCTATAAGACAAACTCATCATTTTAAAGTGACATTAAACAAATAGATTTTTCATGCTTTCCAAATAGGAAAATAGAGAAACCCCAGGATTTTTAATAATCTCTAAAATTGCCTCAGAATGGGTAGGTGTCCTGCACCTATGATTTAAAAATCAAAGTCTCCACAATGTAACCTTCAAATAAAATCTAGGCCTGCCTAATTCCTTTAGTAATGGAAATTTATTTAGATGAAAATGAAAATGTATTGCACTGAAATTAAAAAAAAAAAGGGAGATGAAGCATTTTTCTTAAGATTCAATATGATTGTTGTCTAGTGCAAAAAGCTGTCCCCTAAACATTGTCAGTCATCCAGTTTAGACGGTTTCAGGTTTACATTTTAGACATGATTGCTTTCTATATGCTGGATCACAGTGCAGTTTCAGAAATGATTAATCCTGAGGAAACATCTACTGAAGAATCTGTGACAACTTGACCATTCTGAATAACTTCTGGGTAATTTTTACTGAAGTAGACCTAGAAAAAGAAAATATCCATACATGATTAATTTTACCCACAATTACTAGTTTCAAAAGACATAGTTCTCCAGATTAATGCAATGTAAGTACAAAAATTAATTTCCTTAAAGAAACTGAACAGGAACTTTAGTTTAACGGAATTCAAGAAATAGCTCCTCATTCATTGAGGAATTAGTAAAATTACTCTCTGATCTTGCTCTCCGATCAGAATAAAGTATAACTGAATCCTCATATGAACTGTAGATCTACTTAAGTTCTGATAATTCAGATCAATATATATATTTTATCATTTTACATTAAACAGATAAGCAAAATTATTTTACAGGCTCAAAACATGGAGATAAATTAAAAACAGGGTGACAAAGCAGCTGTGAAATCTAGCGTCTGCACAAGGGTTTCTCATTTTCACACATAAAATGAACAAAATGGATTTGGATGTTAATATCAGGTTGTAATCCTTATATTTTACAAACTATGATTGACAACCATTGAAACCTCACAGTATATGTATGAAATATCCCAGCGTTTAATTTGTGCTGCAGAGCAGTTATAGGGCCTATAGAAATGTGATCTCGGGATAGTGTACCACAATAATGAAAGGAGAAGCAAAAGCTTTAACAATGCCTCAACCAAGCAACTTCTCTAAAATGTAAGATGATACCAAATAATAGGACAGTTCTTTGCCAAGCCTTTGAGTTCTTGAATTCTACCAATTTCTAGCTGAACTAGAAGAGATACAGGTTTCCTGATAAATGTATAATCAGAACATAAAGGAAATGAAATGCTGTCAAGTTTCACTGTTCCACAATCATCAGTTTTTAGTAGCTGTATCATATCTCTGTTTCTTGACAGATGCGCATAACAAAATGAAATAATGTCAAGACTTGCGTGCTCTTATCTGAAAATGTGTTTGGGTGAAAAAGGGCTTCAAATGTAATTTTTTTTTTCAAAGAAGAATGTGAAAAGTTTTGTTTGAGTCTTTAAAAAACAGAAAATACATTATCTTTCTGAAGCTGACGTGTCACAAGTTAGGTCTCATATTCACACTGTCCTGAATTTCTCCTATTTATATTTGGGGGCACTGTCAACAAAGTTAGGTTGGCCTGATAATTATGTTCCTTTCAGATATGAATAAATGTATAAGACATATGATATAAAAAGAAATAGTCATATTATACAAAACCTCCTGTATGTATGAATGTTTCCCTTTGTGTACACACACTAGTGCAGTGTATTTGTACAATTTCAAAGAGCATTAAGGTAATGATTTGAATCGACTGGAAGTCAACCGCTCTCCAGTAACCAGCCACAATACGGTGACATAGAGAAAAATTAATCTGGTGTCTAGCTGCATCTACGTATTGGAGGTTGGAGTCTTGGTAGTACATTTCCATTTTTTTATTGATTTAAGACATAATTTTAACATACTTTTACTGTACCTTTTGAAAGTGAATTTTCTTAAGGAAAGGTAATAGAAAACCTCAGCACATTACCAGGGATATAATGAAATGGCAGTAGCTTTTCAAATATTTCACTGGAAATGTATGGGAATCCTTCCCTTTGACCTGAGACTGCAAGATGCTAAGCGCCCACAGTTCAAGTGTTGAAAGTGTATAGGACCTCACATAAGGCAGGTCCTTATGACAGGGTTCTTCCACGAACATGAATAGGACCGTCACGGCATTAAAAGTTCTAAAAATGCACAATATCTGCTATTTTAATCTATATCTATTTGTAAGCAAAAATCTTACTTTTAGCAATACATCCAAAGGCTGTTAATACAGCAAAGGCCCATGCCTGCTGCCACTGAAGTCAGCAGCAAAGCTTCCCTTGACATCAGGATTGGAGTCCAAATGGAAAATTTTGTTTATTTGAATAAATTATTGTTGAGTGCACAGGTGCGGGGTAAAATAAGCTAAACTCAATGAACACATTATTCTGTCTGATAATTACTTCTCATTTTCTTATGGTTATCTCCTAACAGCTTTTTAAATTGAACATAGATAGTAACAATATTCACTTAGGGCTCCGTCTTGCAGAGAGGTTTGTAGGTGGTTAAGCACTGCCGCATAGCATTCCGACTCACAGCAACTCTGAGCATGCTCAGCAGGGTGCCCCTTGAGCTGCATCATACTATGGGTTGCTGCCTTTACAGCTGCACAAAAATAATAAGGAATGCTGAGTGGCTGAAATGGGCAGAGTTGGGGGAGGGAGGTATTAGAAGCTGAGCCAAGTTTCAAAAGCCACTACTAATCTTGAGTGCCTGCATCTTTGGACGCCTAACCTGAAATACTAAAGAGGGGCACTTTCTGAAAATTAGCCTCCTTTAAGTTGTCTCAAGATGGGCAGTCAAAATTAGAGACACACCATCACTAGTGACTTATGAAAATCTTGGCCCTGATGCATAAGTGTGCATTCCATGCATTTCAATAAGATGTATAGCTGCCTTATTGCTCCATAAAAGTGACTGGAACTCATCCCGCAGCAACCTTTCACTGGGCCATGCTCTGCTGAAGGATTCAAGCAAGGTCAATGCAAAACTCAGAAATACCTATCAGTCAACAACGCCACATTCTGAACCATTTTGGTCAGGCAAACCACTGGCAAATAAGTATACACTTTGAAAGACATTACAATCCGATTATTACCATTATTTAAGATGCAGCTGGTTTTGTGTATAACACCACCTTAGGAACCACAGTAGGAACGTATGAGAGCACCGACAAGACATTGTAACAAATATATCACAACAGAAAGAGGAGCCATTTGGACCAGCTCTTCTAACAAATCCTGTGCTACTGTGCAGGCACAGGTGCTGGAATTATGGGTGCTCCCACACCCCCAGCTTAAAGTGGTTTCCATCATATGCAAGGTTTACAGTTTAGTTCAATGGCTCTCAGCACCCCCACTGTAAAAATTGTTCCAGCACTTGTGTGTAAGACGCACAGAGGACACTAATAAAGGAATCCCCAAGTTAAGCTTCTACTATGATTAGATACATCTTTAGCTCAAGTAGCAGAGATCTGCATGGTGGATCTAAAGGTTCTAGAACTGCCGAATCACCATGTAGGAGTCCATACAATTCCACGTGATGGAATTTGGTTTTTCAGTTTGCTTTTTTTAAAATCTAGGCAGTCACACACACAAAAATTATCTTAAAGTAATGTTAAGATTGCAAAGTCAAGCAATAAGAAATTAGGAAATATCATAATAAAGTGACCTGTGCAATCTTAATTCACCCCCATGGACATATGCATTATAGTACACTCTTTAAGTACACGATCACATATTGTTTGTTCCACCGGTTCCCTGCCTCATTCAGTGCAAAAGATGGGCCTGTTTTGAGAACAAAGCAGAGCTGTGTAATGAAGGAAGCTGTTGTCTGTAGCACTCCTGCCTTGTTTATTACAGAAGCTGGAAGATGTATAGTGGATGAGGCAGGTATTGCAGAAAAAGGGGACAGTCTCATGGTTAAGACAGTTGACTACCACTCTGGTGTATGGGATTCTATCCCTGCCTCCGCCACAGAGATCCTATGTGATGCTAAGCAAGCCACTTAAACCAAACTTGTCACAGGTGGTCACTATCTGCATGTTCCTCACTTCCCAGGTGCCCAATTTGAGAGAACTGGACTTTGATTTGTTGCATGCTAAGCATTTACAGCTGCAACAGAAATCAGTGGGAGCTGTGTTCAGAACAAAAAGTACTATAAAATATTAAATTCTCTAAAAAAAATCAGGCAGTAGGCTTATCAAATTGGGCACTTCAAATTAGTGGACACTTGATCTCAATGTCTGTATCTCAGCTTCCCATCTCTAAAATAGGGATAATAACACCACCTCATCTCACAAGGGTGTTGTGAAAATAAATCAGGTAATGTTTGTGAAGCATTCAGACACTATAGTGTTGAGCGCCATTGAAAAGCTCATAAGGAAATTAATAATTCTTCATCCAGAGCTAGTTTGAATAGTGTGCAATGAATAAGGCTTGGGGCCATACACTGAACAATGAAGAGAAAGCAAAATAACCACTCATTCAATGAACACCATTCATCTTGTGCACTGAGCAAGGCAGAAATAATATGTGATCATATAAATAATAGCTGTGTCACAAAGGGGTCTGAATTAAGATTGCACAGGCAACTTTAATTTTGGCATATGCTAACATCTGAGTGCTTGCCCTCACAACCTTAACATTGTTTCAGGGTTGTTTTTTGTAGGTAGTGTATGTATGTAACACACTGTTACACACTATATTATTTATACATGCATATATGCACAGACACATATAGATGCAAACAATCCCAAGCATAATCTTTCAACTCAGGATATATCATTTTGAGCTCTGGATGTATATTACTTTAAATTCATAAAGCACTGAAATTAAGGGTTTAGAATTGAAAAGTTGATAGACCCTTAATTATAGGAGTGAATGGGGCCTGCTATAATACTGAATATGCTAATGTGAAAAATAAGACTACAGAGACAAACTTAATTACAACTTCTTTTAAAAGTACCTGTTTTGCTGTTTCAAACAGAGCAGTAGCTTCAGCCTTGCCCACTTGTTGCACCATCTTGTAGAACAGGCTTTCTTTTTCTTGTAGCAAAATGTATGGCTCATCATATTCTTTTAGTCTTCCTGCATCTAAAACCTGTTAATCAGCAGCAACACACTTATTAACACACGAAATTCTGAAACAATATTCACGATAATACTAGGGATGGTAAGTGAGTATTCTTTGATTTAGTGTTAAAATGCATTTTAAGGATTGAAAATTGGATATTCTAATATCCTTTTAGTGGGAGCATGATATATTTTCAGTTTGTAGACTACATGTACTATTTTATAGTGCTCTAAAGTAATTTTAAATATCTGGATCCAAACGGAGATACTTCAGAATATGGAAATCCAACACTAGTGAAGCCAATAAAGAGGAATGTCCATTACAGTGTTCATCATATAAGAAGGACATTGGGAGGGTTAAGATGGAATTTCAGGACTCGATAGCTAAAGATATAAAACAAGCAACAATTGATTTCTAAAGTATTTCAGGAATAGGTGGGTCTTTTGCGCGTAAAATGTGTATTTAAAGAAGATAAGGACATTGCTGAGAAACTAAATGATTTCTTTCATCAGTCTTCATCATGGAGTATGTTGGGAAGATACCTATGCTGAATCTATTCTTTTCTTGTAGTAAAGATGACATGCTATCAGAGATAGAGGTGTCAAAAGAAGACGTGCTAGAACAAATTTATAAATTAAAAAGCAATAAGTCATTAGACCAACAGTATACGCTCAAGCATTTTGAAAAAAATTAAGAAAGAAGTGGTTGAGCTGCTGGGAAAAATGTGCAGTCTCTCATTACAATCAGACACTTTACCAAAGGACTGGAAAGTAGCAAATATTGTATATATATTTAAGAGAGACTTAAGGGGAGATCTGGGGAATTACGGACCAGTACGACTGTAATTTACTTTGTAATTTGATCACAATTATAATTAAAAATAGAATTATAAAACAACACTTAGTAAATCATGATACAATAGGATCTAACCATCATGGCTTTTGCAAAGGAAAATTATGCCTCACAAATTTATTAAAATATATCAATAACACAGTAGATAAAGGAGAACCAGTTGACAATTTGGACTTTCAAAAGGCTACTGAAATAACTAAGTAGCCATACTACAAGAGACAAAGAATGTTCATTGATCAGGAATTCACTAAGAGACAGAAAACAGAGTAGAAATAAATGGTCCATTTTCACCAGGGCAAAAGCTTAAGAGCAAGATACCACAAAGTTCCATACAAAGACCGATGTTCAATATATTTATTTGTCATCTGGAAAAGAGGTGAGCAGTGAGGTGGCAAAACTTGCAGATGACACAAAATTATTCAGGTAAATCTAGACCAGAGAAGACTGTCAACAACTTCAGAGGGCCCAAACTAAGTGAACAAACAACACTATGGTAGATGAAAATCAATTCTGACAAATATAAAGTAATGAATATTGGAGGGAACACTATTAACTACTCATATACTCTACTGAGTTCTAAATTAACTGTATGACTAAGAAAGAGACTTAGGTATCATGGTGTACAAACAATAGCAAGATGACTATTCTAAGTGCAGTAGCAGTCAAGATATCAAAAAAATGTTAGGATGCAGAAGGGAATTGAGTGGAAAATAATATGGAAAATAATTTGGAAAATCCTAAAATATGCCCTCACCTGGAATATTGTATTCAGTCCTCAAAAAGGATATAACAGAAAGAAAGAGGGCTCAGGGACAGATGACCAGAATGATTAGGGAGACAAAAACTCATATGGAGAGATGTTAAAGAAACTGGAATTATTTACTTTAAAATTGGAAGTGGTATGAAGAAGGTAGCTCAAAGACCTGCTCTACTTGTCTCATAAACAAAACAAGGGAACACTCAATGGAACTGAAGGGTGATAAATTCAAAACGATAAGAGGAAACTGGTTCTGACAATGCCCAAACTGCCTACAGAATTCCTTGTGACAAGATATTATTGAGACCAAGAGCTTAAGAGGGTTCAAGAAGGGACTGGATGTTTATATGGATAACAAGAACATAAAGAATAACAGTAAAAGCTTAAAAAAAAAAAAAAAAAGAAAAAAAAAAAAAAAAAAAAAGTAGGAAGTGATATAAGCTGTCATATTTCAGATTGTAAATCCAATTCTTACAGGTAGGGGTTAGGAGGAAACTGTCCCATGAAATAGATGATCCCAGAACTGTGGAGTTTCTGTCAGTGACAGAAAACAGGACTAACTGGACCAATGGACTGATCCATATGGCAGTCCCATGTAAGAATTAGGTATTGTTGATGCCTTCAATTGATGTGTTTTCAAAACTTGGATCTATCACTGGGAAATTCAAACTCCCAGCTCTAACCTACTAGTTAAATTATAATGTACCAGTTATTATACATTTAAAAGTATAATATGGTGCATTATATTTCTATATATGGTAATCAAGACAATATGTAGCTGTTATTACACAAACAGTTGGCAAAGAACTTTTTTTTTCCATTTTAAAAAGCTCCGATACTAAAGAAAAATGCCAAGTATACACAATGAATTCCTATAGAGAACAATATATATTCAATACTGTTATGTGTATGGATGTACAAAGTGTTAATGGAAAACTTTAGCAAGCTCAAGTTATATTACACAGCACATAAATCATTCTTACTATATAATAAATGCTCAAACTATGTCACCTGGGCAGGTATTAATTACACATGCAGATATTTCAATATTCTTAGACCCATCATTATTAATTTGCATATTTAAGGATAAATTACAAATTTTCATTGCAATCTTTTATTTACTACAGTAAATCATAGTTAAATGCAAATTTCTTAAACGTTTAAGGATAATTGAATCTATCATATATACAGTACCTACATAATAATTAAGATGATCTATAATTTGGCATTTCCAGTTTGGTGCTATATGAATATACAATTTTTTTTTAAAGTATAGCACTTTATTATGTAACCTCTCCTTATGAAATCAAAGACAAAGCATGTTCTCTAAATATAGGATGCGCTCTCTCTCTCTCTCATGTGAAGAATCATGTAGATAAAATGAATGTAACATGCTGTTTTATACTATGATGGAATACAGATTCTGCTAAAGCTACAAAAAACTTTGTGAACATTACAAAAAACAAATCAGCAACAATAAAGTGAGCCATTGTGTCTCCTCCAGTTGTATGTGTGGGATGGGGGGAATTTTGCTCAATGATTTTCATTATAAATGTTAAACTGGCAAAATCAACCGAAGGAAAACAGCAATAGATGAAGTGAGTGTATACACAAGTACCCTGAAAAACAAGGTTTATATTTTAACAATATACCAAACTATATATATGTCTCAGGAGCAAGCAAGCACCTAATTTTACAGTACAAAAGAGAGCAAGCAAGGACAGGGAAAAGCAAAGTTTGTTACTTCTTTTAGATTACAAAGAAAAAGCTAAAGAATTCCTCTCACAGCCTGGTTACTTTGGACATTCGGCACGTTTCAGTTGTTATCTCTGTATTCCTGCTTACTTTTGCAGATCACTTAATGAATGTAGAAAAACATAAGTCAAAGTATAAAATACATGATAAAAAAAGTTATTAAATCCAAAGGTCTTTTTTGGCAAAGAGAAAAAGGGATTTAAAAGACTCTGAAGACAAAGAAAGCAAATACTATAAAAAACAAACAAACTGAACTTATGCATAGAATTGAAAGAGACAAAGTACATGAATGTGCAGTATTTCTGTTTATATATTCCTGTATGTATCCCACATTACTGAGTTATGCAGGACTGTGAATTCAAATGCCATACACTTATCATACCCTATATAAATACTAATTTTGAAATTAATTCTTCTTACGTGATGTGTTATCTGCATTACCTCATCAAGATAACGTATCACAACCCACAGATTAAGTTAAAGCATATAGCCTTTGAAAGTCATCTAACAAATATTGTGTAACTGTGACTATCCAACAGATAAAACAAAAGGTAAACAGTTTTTTAAAACATTGTATTTATTACTTTCTAGCTTTCGACAATGAAAGTAGCCAAACAAATGTTATACTCATGAAATAAACAGCAGGGTCTTATTCAGGGGATAAGGCAGGTACAGAATGCAAAGGTCTGGTACCACCTCCATGGGCAAAATGGTATGTTAAGGGATTACATGCTCTCAAGAGTTTCACTTGCAGGTTCCTCACAAACTTTAGGACCTCTTCTATTTGTCCATTCTTAAGAGACCAAAGCAGCAAACCTCACGCCCTGCACTACTTCACTACAGTGTGTTCTGAAAGAATTATCCATGTCCTTTCCAATCTCACTGACCATGAAACCTCAAATATTTCACATGTAAGAGTCAGATCATACATAACTACTAGCTCCTCAAAGAATGTCCAGAACTCCAACAACTCTGACAAACATTTTCCTTTTGACCAACCAGCAATGATTGCTTTCTTCAATGTAGATAACTGGAGACCTGGCTTCATTGTAACCCTTTGTCAAGCATGAAAATGGCTGAACTATGAACTTGTGGTTCAAATGACTGTTGCAAATTGCCATGTTATGTTAGAAACTATCTGCTTAAGCTTTCAGTAATTGGTATGTCCTTTTATGGATTGGGTTTAACAATAATGATGGATTTCTGCAGGTGCAAGAAAGTCATTCGTTTTTAGTCTGGTGCTGCTGCTCTGAGGGTTTTGTTGCCTCCAAAGGATCTGACTCTATTTTCCATTTCCCCCATAATTTTATTGATGGAAGTGCCCACAACTAACACAACTGCATGCATTTCTTTTTCTAGCTGGGCATAGTTTATTTCTGTGGAAATGAGAGAGTTGAATGCATCAAACTGTCTTCACTTCTTGTAGTAACTCAAATCCAAGTCCTCACTTGGATGCTTCCACCTGAACACACTGCTTTCGCCCAATGTTCTTGCATTAGCAATTGTTTCATTTAGGTGACAGCAGAATCTTGCTGAGCATCCCACTGAAACTTAGTCGGACTCTTTCTTTAGGAGGTCTCTCAGTGGTGCCAACTCATCTGAGAGGTATGGTTTGAACTTGGCAAGGCAAATCAACAATTTTCTTTTCCAGCTCAGCAGGATTCTGACTATCTCATTTTAGAGATTGCTGCTGAGTTTGCTGGGCCAGGCCTAACATCTTCAGCTGAAGGAATGTGACTGACATACTTTATTTCAGTTGTTTTGAGAATATATTTGTCCAGATATCGGGAGCATAGCACATAATTCAGCATAATTTTCTTCAACACAAAACACAAACATCTGTATATCCTCCTCAATGACTGCAATCTCACAAAGCCCTGCATAGAATCATAGAATCACAGAATATTAGAGTTGGAAGGGACCTCAGGAAGTCATCTAGTCCAACCCCCTGCTCAAAGCAGGACTAACCTCAGCTATATCATCCCAACCAGGGCTTTGTCAAGCCTCACCTTAAAAACCTCTAAGGATGGAGATTCCACCACCTCCCTAGGTAACCCATTCCAGTGCTTCACCACCCTCCTAGTAAAAAACTTTTTCCTAATGTCCAACTTAGACCGCCCGCCCTGCAACTTGAGACCGTTGCTCCTTGTTCGGTCATCTGCCACCACCGAGAACAGCCTAGCCCCATCCTCCCTGGAACCCCCTTTCAGGTAGTTAAAGGCCGCTATCAAATCCCCCTCACTCTTCTCTTTTGCAGACTAAACAAGCCCAGTTCCCTCAGCCTCTCCTCATAAGTCTTGTGCTCCAGTCCCCTAATCATTTTTGTTGCCCTCCACTGGACTCTCTCCAACTTCTCCACATCCTTTTTGTAGTGGGGGGCCCAAAACTGGACACAATATTCTAAATGCGGCCTCACCAATGCCGAATAGAGGGGAATAATCACTTCCCGTGACCTGCTGGCAATGCCCCTCCTAATGCAGCCCAATATGCCATTAGCCTTCTTGACAACCAGGGCACACTGCTGACTCATATCCAGCTTTTTATCCACCGTTACCCCCAGGTCCTTTTCTGCAGACCTGCTGCCCAGCTCGTCGGTCCCCAGTCTATAGCTGTGCATGGGATTCTTCCTTCCTAAGTGGAGGACTCTGCACTTGTCCTTGTTGAACCTCATTAGATTTCTTTTGGCCCAATCCTCCAGTTTGTTTAGGTCATTCTGTATCCTATCCCTACCCTCCAGGGTATCTACCACTCCCCCCAGCTTAGTGTCGTCCGCAAACTTGCTGAGGGTGCAATCTACCCCATCCTCCAGATCATTAATAAAGATGTTGAACAAAACCGGCCCCAGGACCGACCCCTGGGGCACTCCGCTTGTACCGGTTGCCAGCTAGACATGGAGCCATTGATCACTACTCGTTGAGCCCTATGCTCTAGCCAGTTCTCTATCCATTTTATAGTCCATTTATCCAACCCATACTTCTTTAACTTGCTGATAAGAATACTGTGTGAGACAGTATCAAAAGCTTTGCTAAAGTCAAGGTATAGATTTACCAAGGCATAGATTTAATCCAGTCTCTTTTGAAATATTCCTTGAAGTAAATGAATACCAAGAGTAAGCAGGTAAATAAGTCTCTCCCTTGTGGAATAGTAAACACGGTTAGTAAACCTGGCTAGAGAATGGTAATTCCATTTTGTGGAGAATTTTAAGGTTTCAAAATTTGGTTTTGTTCCAATTTTCAGCCCCAGCTCTATTGGAAGTTCCAGCTTCAGGACAGCCCATTTGGTGGGCTGCTGAGGAGCTGGGAACCTAAAAAGCCCAGGCTGCCAAGGATTCATGAACCTGGGAGCCAGGGCGCCCAAGGCTTCCCAGGTCTCAGGTGGGTTGTGAAGGAACTGGGAGCCTGGAAGTCCATACTACCCAGAAGCCCACCAGAATGACTGCCGAGGAGATAGGCAGGAAACCTGGCTGGAATCGTGCCTGGTTTCCAGCAGGATTGTGTCAGAATTGAACAGTTTCTGCAAAATGTTTAGATTTTGATGTATGGCAAATTCTGATGAAAAAATGTTTTGTCAACGTTTCTCTGACCAGTGATTTGTATTATATTTCTTTTCCAGTTTTTCCAACCTGGCCTTTCAGACACTGGAAAACTGGGTATCCCAAGAATTGAGTTGTCACTTCAGCAAATATATATGTCTGGTAATGATCCCATATGATTCCCTTGCTCAGGTGTCATGGAACTAAGCACTGCCACAGCTCCCGGGTGCAGATTCTTCTCTATGACTGTGGAGTTCAGCCACCTTCTCTGTAGAATCACCTACTTTGACAATTATCTCTACATGTTCCAGTTTCAATATTTTGTTAGCTGATTGACTGATTTTGGTCTCACAGTACAACTGGGATTTTTCTTGGACTATGTTACATACTATGAGACTTACCGGAATCTAGACTTTAATCTGGTGCTCCTTGGCCAATATTTTCAAAATTAGAAACCTAACCTCCACAGAAGCTGCTGATGCTTATGAATTTTGAACAACAGGGCAATTTATTTAGGTGCCGAAATATTAATTAAGGAGTCTAACTCTATAGTTCTAGTTTTGAAAATTTTGCCCCCAGGTAATTGCTGTAATCCATTAAAAAACATCTTTGTGTTCTTTCAGTAAGTTATCTGTTTTGATACATGTCAATGGCACTAGAAGTGTGATGTTTCCTACTGACATTACCCAGTTGATCATTTCATGATCTAGGATCACTATAAGATCAGATACTTCTTGGGTTTCTGAGCTTTACTATATAAAACTGTATACATTTTACACCCTCACTGCAGTTCTTCCCACTTCTGGATTTCAAGCTGTGCACGCAAATTGAACAACTTCTGCTCCTCAGGATGTTTCATGCTTTCCCAGTTCATGCTGGGCTCCAGCGAAATCTATAGCCTTGGCCAGATGATCTATCTAAGCCAGCTGTTGCACATGCAGGACTTGTGACTCATGTAATGCTTGCAGGAATTGGTATATTCTTTAGGCAGTAGCTCTCCACCAAAGAAATTATTCTAGACAGAAACACTAAGGCAGAGAGAATCAACTTTACTGGCAATACGCTCAGCTTCTATAAGGAAATGCATTGCAACTAACTGCACACTTTTCTACAAGATCAAACTGCCTATACAGTCAGCTAAAAGAACTTGAAAGATTATCTATAACAACAACATCCAGTGATTTCCATTAATACAAAAACAAAAGACGAGCCTGTAAACCATTGTGTTAAGAGTGATGCTAACACAGCTTTTATTCTAATCTACAAGCTTCCCCTCCCCCAGTTCAAACTGGTAAACTCATCTATAAATGCAAGATAAACATAACAATACATAGGAACCAGGGCACAAAAAATTAAAACAAGAACCATGGGGATACGTGGAATGAAAGAGGTTCATCAGAGAAGTTGGGAAATTATTTTTATTGACAGAGAACACAACTCTATGAATAATAGATTAAAAAGAATCAGTTGTAAATTGCATGAGTAATGAGAAATTTCAATGGTGTCTCAATATAATCTGGCAAATACTTTCAATTTAAATAGACAAACAACAATTCTACACATTGGACCCACCATTTTAAAGAAAATACGCGAACATAGAGCATGTGTCACTCTTTCTTCCTACTTCAAGAATATCATTTCTTGATTCTCATGCTTCTAAATACTCCATGGCCTTTGTAGAATAAGTGATGTTATATTTTGTTACCTCTGCTTGGTACTTACAGACAGACGTAAGACCAGACTGTTATATATAATAGCTGCTGATAAAATAGAGTGGATCAGACTGAGTCTAAGCATTTCCCAACAGAACAATATTGGCTATTGGCTTATGGCTGTCTGAACTCTTGAGGTCTGGCTGTGAAGTGCATTCCAATACTATCACTCTGGATATTAGTCATTTCAGGATGTAATCAAAATATGTTTTCTGTGCAACAAACGAACACTTCCCATAAGTTTGAAGTTCTGAATTACCAGAATGGTGAATTATATTTTTTTTTTACATTAGAAGATGAAGTATTGTTTGCACATAGAGTTTGTATTTCAAAGAAACATTCCAATGATATGAAAGTCTCCAAGTGGGAAACATCCCGATCATTCAGAAATGTGGCAAATATTTCTCAGCACTTCAAAGATTCCTATAAGGTTTTCCTCATAGAAAAGTAGCATGACCTAGGCCTCAGAGCAGACAAAAGCATCAGGACTCGAGTATTTTTAGTTCTGCTGTTGACTCACTGTGACTTTGGACATGTCCCTTAATCTCTCTGTCGCTCAATTTACCCCTCTGTAACATGGGGATAATATTATTATGGTATTATTATTACAGCAGATGGGTTAGATGACCTGACCTAACAAGTCTTCTCCAATTCTAGTTTCAATAACTCTGAATACTTCCCTACCTTGCGGGGTTGTGGAGGTTTAATTAATTAATGTTTGTACAGAGCTTTGAAATTTCCAGATGAAAGGTTCTGTATAAATGCAAAATATTATTACTCATTGATGTGATTGTGTTAGAAAAGTATCATCTTACACAATACAACTCTTCTCTCAATTATTTCAAGTGTTTGAAGTTTTGATAAACATATTTATAATTAAGAAAGATATTGTGGAGATAATCTTAAGGCGTGACCTGGATTATGAAACCAGAAATATGGCTTTGGGGATGGAACAAACTAGAATTAAAACAATTCCTAAGGCCAACTCTCTCTGTAGTCGGGTAAAAAACATTCTGCTCTTCCTTTTTCTCTTTCAGTTAAACTTCTTTCCTTTTCCAAAATAGAACAGATTATTATAGTGGGTGTGAGTAGAAAGTTTACAATTCCTACACTAATCCAATTTTTATTTTTGCTCATGACTTTCTCAAAAAATTTATTGATCTAAAATTTTCCATGCTTGGACTCAGCCTAAACACAAATATTTTTAAAAGTTTTAGCCAACTCAATCTAGTTACACTCAATCATTTAACTATTTCAGCATTAAACAAAAACAAAAAAATAGCAACAATTCTCCCCCCATTTCAGTTAGAAATGTTGTGGTCCAGTTACTTTCATTATCACCATTATCAAATACTATAATTATTTATTATAGAAATTTCAAATTTGCTTTGTTTTGCAGATTTCACTTAGATCTGACGTTTAAGACAGTTTTGTTTGTTTGCTTTAGTTAAGTGTGTTTGAAGTGTGATTTCAGTTCAAAAACAACTGTAAAAATATCAGTTGTAGGTTTCCACATTACCAGTAACACTGATTTTAATGTCAATTTTGCTAAGGTTGCAAGTGACTCTGTTTTTGCTAATGCCAGCCCCACAAATTCACGATGGGCTCTGACAGTCAGTCTGGCATCACCATCACAATTAAAGTCCTGCCAGACATATTAAGTAGTCAGGCTAACTACATGCATGCGTCCCACTATCTTCAAATTATGCTCATTTTAGGCTAATGGGATTGCACAGATTTTTGATGATAATAGGACAAGTCACCAGTTCAGCACTAGAGTCAGAATTCTTCTCTAATTTCTTTTTGCATAACTGTTTTGTTAGGATTATCCCCTATTCTCAGTGCATTTACTGAATACAAGTGGTCACACCTTGAAATTTATTAGCAGATTTTCTTTTAATTTAGCTTGGTTTTAGTAGAGGTGGTCAGGAATTTTTCAACAGAACAGTTTTTCATCAGATACTGTTGATTCACTGAAATCTAAATATTTTGCAGAAATGTACCGGTTTTCAAGTACATAAAAGGTTGTTACAAGGAGGAGGGAGAAAAATTGTTCTCTTTAACCTCTGAGGAGAGGACAAGCAGGAGTGGGTTTAAATTGCAACACAGGTGGTTTAGATTGGACATTAGAAAAACTTCTTAACCACTGGAATAAACTGCCTAGGGAGGTTGTGGAATCAGTAGAGATGTTTAAGAGCAGGTTAGACAAACACCTGTCAAGAATGGTCTACATAATAATTGGTCCTGCCATAAATGCAGGGAACTGGATGAGATGATCTCTCGAGGTCCCTTCTAGTACAACGAGTCTATGATTCTATGAAATAGACTTCTGGGCTGGAGGTTTGCTTAAAAGAGCTTTCAACTAGGAACTCAGGGGAGACAGTTGGGAGATGCTTATGTAATCTCCACACCTGATTCTAACATTAAGTGAGAGGAAAATCAAACAAGACAGGATACTGCAATGGAGAAAGGAATAACAGAGGATAGGAGAATGGAAATCAAGAGGAAAGATAGTGCTAATACCAATGAAGCTAACAGCTAGGTGATATTGGCAGTAGAATGACTGTAACTAATTGGGTGAGGAATCTGGGCAAAGCGAAGCAGAAACAACTAAGATGTCTATACACCAATGTAAGAAGCCTCGGTAACAAAACGGAAGAACTAGAACTACTGGTGCAGGAAGTGAAACCAGATATTATAGGGATAACAGAAACATGTTGGAATAGTAGTCAAGATTGGAGTACAGGTATTGAAGTGTATGTGCTCCTTAGGAAAGACAGAAATAAAGGTAAAGATGGTGGAGTAGTATTGTATGTTGATGAGGTAGACTGTTAAGAAATTAGAAGTGTTGGAATGGATAAAATAGAGACAGTTTGAGTCAAAATCACTTTGGGGAAGAAAGCTACCAGAGGCTCCTCAGGATATGCTACACACCCACCAGAATTCAATTTGCATATGGATAGAGACCTCTTTAATATCTTTAATGAAATAAATATTACTGGGAATTGTGTGATTACGGGAGACTAACTTCCCAGATATAGATTGGAGGACAAGTGCTACTAATAATAGTAGAGCCCATATTCTCCTGGATGTGATAGCTGATAGATTTCTTCACCAGTCACCAAACCTACAAGATATGATGCCATTTTAGATTTGGTATCGGTGAGAAGTGAGAACCCCACAGAAGAACGGGTTGTAGGGGACAGCCTGGGTTCAAATGATTATTAGCTAATTCAGTTTGAACTAAATGAAAAGATAAACAAAAAAAGATCTTTAACTAGGATCCCTGATTTCAAAAGGGCACACTTTAAAAAAATAAGGGAATTAGAGAAGTGGACTGGACTGAAGAACTCAAGGAACTAATGTGGAGGAGGCTTGGAATTACTATGTCAAAGTTGCAGAAACTATCTGAAGCCTGCATGCCAACCAAAGTGAAAAAATCGTAGGAAAGGATTGCAGACCAAGCTGGATGAGCAAGCTTCTTAAACAGGTGATTAAAAGAAAGCCTATGAAGAATGGAAAATGGGAGGGATCAGCAAGGAAAGCTACCTCTTGGAAGTCAGAAAGTGTTGGGGGAAAGTGAGACCTGCCAAAAGCCAAGCAAAGTTGGACCTGGCAAAGGAAATTAAAATCAATAGTAAAAGGTTCTCTAGCCATATAAATAAAAAGAAAAGGAGGAAAGAAGAAGTGGGACCGCTAAACATTGAGGATGGGATGGAGATTAAAGATAATTTGGGCATGGCCCAACACCTAAACAAATACTTTGCCTCAGTTTTCAGTAAGAGTAATGAGGAATTTAGGAGTAGTAGTGGCGGTGGGAGGGAGAGGCTAATGGAAATGAGGATATGGAAGTAGAAATTACTACATTTGAGGTGGAAGTCAAACCCAAACAACTTAATGGGACTAAATCGGGGGGACCAGATAATCTCCATCCAAGAATACTAAAGGAACTGGCACATGAAATTGCAAGCCAACAATAAGGATTTGTAATGAATATGTAAACTCGGGGGTTGTATCCTTTGACTGGAGAATTACTAATGTAGTTCCTATTTTTAAGAAAGGAAAAATATCATCTAACTACAGGCCTGTTACTTTCAACTCCATTGCATGCAAGGTTTCAGAACAATTTGAAAGAGAAAGTAGTTAAGGACATGGAGGTAAATGGTAACTGGGATAAAATACAACATGGTTTTACAAAAAAGTAGATTGTGCCAGATCTACCTGATCTTTTTCTTTGAAAAGAAAACTGATTTTTTAGAGAAAGGAAAAGCAGTAGAGTTAGTCTACCTGGATTTCAGTAACGTATTTAATACAGCTCCACAGGGGAAATTATTAGTTAAATTGGAAAAGATGGGGAATAATATGAGAATTGAAAGTTGGATAAGGAATTGGTTAAAGGGGAGACATCGTGTCATACTGAAAGCTGAACTGTCAGGTAGCAGGGAGGTTACCAGTGGTGTTCCTCAGGGATCGATTTTGGAACCAATCTTATTTAACATTTTTATTACTGACCTTGGCACAAAAAGTGGGAGTGTGCTAATAAAATTTGTGAATGACACAAAGTTGGGAGGACACAAAGTTGGGAGAACCAGATCACACAAAAAGAACTGGATGATGTTGAAGACTGGAGTAATAGAAATGGGATGAAATTTATTAATATAAAGTGCAAGGGCATGTACTGAGGGGCAAACAACAAGAATTTTTGCTATAAGGTGGGGATTTATCAGTTAGAAGCAACAGAGGAGGAGAAAGACCTGGCTGTATTGGTTGATCACAGGCTGACCATGAGCTGCCAATGTGACACGGCCATGAAAAAGGCTAATGCAGTCAGGATGCATCAGGTATTTCCAGTAGACAGGGAAATGTTAGTACTATTACACAAGGCACTTGTAAGACCTCATCTGGAATACTGTGGGCAGTTCTGATCTCCCATGTTCAAGAAAGATTAATTCAAATTGGAACAGGTGCAGTAAAGGGCTAGTAGGATGATCCGAGGAATGAAAAATCTCCCCTATGAGAGGAGACTCAAAGAGCTTGGCTTGTTTAGCCTAACAAAACAAAGGCTGAGGGGAGATATGACTGCTCTCTTTATATACACAAGAAGGATAAATACCAGGGAGTGGAAGGAGTTATTTAAGTGAAATACCAATGTTGACACAAGAACAAATGGATATAAACTGGCCATCAACAAGTTTAGGCTTGAAATTAGACGAAGGTTTCTAACCATCAGAAGCGTGAAGTTCTGGAATGGCCTTTCAAGGGGAACAGGGGGGGAGCGGGGGGCAGAAAACCTAACTGGTTTCAAGACTGAACTTGTTAAGTTTATGGAGGGGATGGTATGATGAGAATTCCTACAATGGTATATAGTCAACCTGAGACTGCTAGTAGCAAACATCCAATGGCCAGTGATGGGGCACTAGATAGGAAGGGCTCTGAATTACTACAGAGAATTCTTTCCTGGTGTCTGGCTGGTGGGTCTTGCCGAAATGCTCAAGGTCCAACACACTGCCATATTTGGGGTTGGGAAGGAATTTTCCCCAGGGTCAGATTGGAGACATCATGGAGGTTCTTGCCTTCCTCTGCAGCATGGGCCATTTGTAGGTTTAAACTAGAGTAAATGGTGGATTCTCTGTAACTTGAAGTCTTTAAATCATGATTTAAGGACATCAGTAACTCAGCAGAGGTTCCAAGTCTATTACAGGAGTGGGTGGGTAAGGTTCTAGGCCTACAGTGTGCAGGAGATCAGAGTAGATGATCATGATGGTCCCCTTCTGGCATCTATCAGTTTATGAGACTATTGGGTATTCTGGGTGGCTCTCTCTCTCTCTGTCATAGCTGTTCCACTTTGTATAACTGAAGAAGGAATTTGAACCTAGGTGTCCCACATCCCAGAGCAGTGCCCTAAGCAGTGGGATATAAAGTCAGTCTCTCTCTCTCTGGATCAATGAATAATTATTTAATCCAAAATGGAACCCCACTGGGCTATTCTGTGGAGGGGGTTTCACGAAGCAAGAAAATCATTTCCTGCCTAGCTCTAGTTATTAGGTCTTGGTGAGATTTATAAAACAAGCCAAGCTTGAAGAAAGTCAGTTTTGCAGGTCTAAAGTTATGTTTGAAGTCTTCATTTGAATCCTGAAAAGTTTCTGAAAGCCTATAATTTGAGACAGCATAAATTTGGGATGGCCTAGAATTGAATGCAGTTTTCTTTCAGGAGGCCTCAGTTAAAGAGCAGAAAAACTGAAAAGGTTTAGAAAATTATAAGTCCTGGAAGATAAATAGCTCGTTTCAGTTTTTGCAATTTGTATCATGTTATTGTCAGGATTCTGGTCCTTCAACGCCTCCTCTTTGGGGTGTTGTAAGAGTTGTATGCTTATTCTGGGTCCGGTCTCTCAAGTGGGGGCACTCAATAGCACTCCAAAGAGGCTGGATTCACAGCCCTCCAGCCAAGTCCCTTTGGATGCTTACCCCTTTCAGGGTCCCAAGGAACAAACAACTTAGGAGTAGCAACATAAGCAAAGGAAAAGTGACTGTCCTTGAATGGATTGCAGTCCAGCTCCAAGTCCACTGGTTCACCAACAGTGGAAGGAATAGGATACAACCTCCTTTACCTCAGGCAACTCGGGCCTTCTTTTCAGCAAGGATGTAGGCTCTGCTCTGTGCCAGACCTCTCCCTGGAAGCTAGGTGTCTGAGCATTCAGTTCTCCTCCCAGAGTTCCTCAAACTCCTCCTCCATTTTTGACATGACTCGCAAGTGTGGACCACTCCAGACCAGAGAATCTCCTTAACCCTTCCTGCCTGGTGCAGACTTTTTATATACCTCATCACAATTACACATTTGTATTTAAGAAATAATATATTGTGATACCGAGAGCCTATATTTGAAAATATAAGCAAAAAGAGAATACAGTTAAGGTTAATTATTTAGCCTTAACTTTTTAAATTCTCTGACTTTTGATTAATTGGTGTTTATTAATCTTAATCATTCATTAAGGCTAGTCGCTTGCTTGAAATATATTCATTTAGGGCTGCTAGAAGTGCTACTTCCACAAGGAAGAACAGTCTTGTTGTTAAGAATACTGAACACTGTTTTGGTTTTCTTTTGTTTTTACATTTCCAAGATCCTTCCAGCCTCTTTAATAGGCCATTTCCATAAGGTACATGCATATGTAAATGCAGATTTTTTTTTAAAGTATAGTTTCGTTGAAAAGTATCTCTTTCACAGACATTGCCATTTAGCCTCTGACTGCCAGAAGCTGGGAACGGATGACTGGGAATGGATTACTCGATGATTGCCTGTTCTGTCCCTCTAAAGAACCTGGCATTGACTGCTGTTGAAAGACAGGTTACTGAGCTAGATGCATTATTGGTCTGACTCAGTACAGCCATTTAATGTTCCTATTTTCAAGGGTGTACAACACTTCTGATCTTTTTGGAGGCAAAGCCAATAGTTTCATGTTGGTGTCTTTCTTGCTGCTAGTGTAGTGAGAGAAGATTAAGTGAGGCTCCCTCATAGCTACTGGAAACCAGCAGTACGTGGCTCCAAGCCAGGAAAAGCTCTGTGTGACTTGAAGAAAAGAGGTTTTTTAATGTCTCACAATAGGTATTACATTTCTCATTCTTTCTGTATTATGTTTCTCCCCCCCTTGCAAATTCTTGCAGAATTCTCAAGCCAACAATGTGGACTAGTAAAGGTTGCTGAGCCTATGGGACACTTTGTAAATCCTCTCCTTAACATAATCTAGAGAAGACAGCAAAACCATTCCAAGAGAAGTCAGATTGGATAGGATGTGGACATGAAGGGTTTTTACAGGAAAGGGGTCTGTAACATAAGCTAAAAGGGAACAGTGAAATGTCAGAAATAGCAAGCTAACTCTAGATCTACAACAAAGGAACTATCTTTCACAGTAAGAGAGCGAGTGGTATGGAAAGAAAGACTATTTTTAATTTGTCTACTTTGCTTCAGTGTTTTATAGCAAATGAGTAAATAAAGAATTAAGTAGCTATCATTAAAACTGCACCATGTTTAATAAAGTGAAAACATCTTTATAAAACAGCATTCTGAGCCTAACATGTTAATGGTGCCTAATGAACCAAAATCCATGGAAATCCCTTTGCACAGCCAACATATAAACAAAGCTCTTAATTAGATCGCAGTTGTTTTCTAACAGGCAATAAGAAGTGGCAGTAAACAAAACCATATCCATTAGTCTTTGTGGGGAAGTATTTACCAATGAAGAAATACTTAATAATTACATCTTAAGCATTTGCAGTTACATGACTTCTTATGACAATACTTATGAGGTGACTAGCCAGCAGTAAGCTACAATTTGTCAATTCATAACCTAATGTTTGTGATGCTCCAGAACACCAATAGGCACAGCGGCTTCATTTTTGTATACACCACATTACCATTACAATCCTTGACTATTGGTTTAAAATGTGTTTACAGTTTCCAAGAGGAAAGAATAACTACGGAGAATAAGAGCACTCCGTTTTAGCTTTTATGAGAGAAAAAGGTTAATATGGTTCTATTAATATCAACCTCAACTGTACTTCAGTCTTCAGATCCATTAAATCTTGACCTTTCTGTTAAACCATAAGGGTGACCTCTAGCATCATTTCTATTGTTGCTTTTTGTAACGTACGTGCCACAAAGGCCGTGATCCCACAATTGAAAGCATGTGGGTGGAGAGCTGTGCCCATGCAGAGTTGCATGAACTTCACTGAGGTTCTGTCTAAGAGTAACAGTTTGCTATAAGCTACCAGTTGCATGATCAGGGCCTAAGAAAATGAACTGAGATGGCAGAGCCACATCCAGTAAACCACTAAACAACTGCCAGTTGCTTTCATTGACCACTATCAAGCTAGATGCAAAACAATCAACAAGAAATTAAAGGCTCCATATTCCATTCTCTTAACATCATGCTGAACTCCATGCTATGTCAACATCCAGTTTCCAAGTTTCTTATAGTAAGACAGTGCAAAAAATTGAAGAAACACAGGGAGGAAATAAACTGAGATACAATTTACATAGATAGTCAATGGGAGAAATAATCTTCTGATAAAGGGCTAGAGGAGACAATGAAGAACAAGGGACCAAATTAGACACAAATCTGCAATACAATATGGGAGCAAAATAGGCTACTCAAAGAGACAATGACGTAGCAGAGAAGCAACAGTCATTGTCAATATAGCTCTGAGACAACTACACATGGACTATTGTTTGCAGTTCTGTATACAACAGTGCCAGAAAGATCCTTATAAATTGGAGGAAGTTCAGAAAACAGAAACAACAGTGATCAATAATTAAGAATTTGGAGGGACTTACTTGTGAAGAAAGACTTAAATGTCTCACTAGAGTATTTATAGTTTGGTTTAGTGACTATAAAAGGAGAGATAAAAACATTTGAATGCTGAAGACATCAAGGAAGGAAAATGTACATATTATAATGTGATCAAACAAGGAAATATATAAAATATCAATACAACTCTTCTGATATGCTTGTTGAATAATCCCTCAAGGGAAGTGGTGCAAACCCCACCACCACGCAAGACATTTATTTGGGAAAACACTAATTCATGTACAGTAGGCAGGGCCATGTGCAGTCAATGGCTGTGGAATTCAATTCTTGCTACAAAATTATGCTCCAGAATCTGTTCCCTTATAAGACACATTATGCTATTAGCCCTTATGTTTGTGAAGATAACCTTGAAAAAATTAACTGAGACAACCCGAAACAATACCCCAAGAGCTGTGAACTGTCCACAGTCAGGGTCCACAATTCTATAGACACAGAATTCGGCATATTTCAAAAATATTCAGCATTTTTGTTGTATAAATCATCATTTTACTAAAGCCAGGAGCCTGACATTTTGTTTTCTGTCTCCCTGGCCTACCAAGCCCTTCCTGCGACCTTCCCCACTAAGGGTGGTTATTATGTGTTGTTCCTTTGATCCTGGGAGCCTAAAATGTCCAGTTTGCAACCAGGAAGTAAGGGAAGGGCAAGGTTGGGAGGGCAAGGATAAGAGGATGGAGGGAGACCAGGTAACAGAAATATAGGCTGGGAAGTGGGGCTGCTTGGAGAACAGCAAAGCAGCTGAGCTCTGGGAAACTGAAGAGAGGACCCGCTTAAGTCATCTATGAGTTCCCTCTTTTCCTTGGCACACAGGGGAAGAAGAATTATCTGAGCCAGGCTAAACAACATTGCAGGAACCAAGACCTAGGGACTGCAGCCAAGTTGCCTGGAGAGCACAACAAAAATATCCCCTCTTGAAAAATAATTAACAGATTGTACTTCACTGAGTCTTTTTCAGCTATGAGCTGGGAGGAGCGGGAGAAGAAGGGAGATGGCAATGAAAGGCAATTAGTAAATTAATATTTCTGTGGAGACATGGGACCCTGACTGTAGAGTACAATGCTGCATCAGCAGGGAGAGGGACTGAGTGATGTAGTAGGACTTTTCCATCCCTAACTTCCATGAGCTGCTAGTCACGGTAGTTTTCCATAGATTTATATTTTCCAAAACCATCTGCAGGAATTTCGATTCCTGGATCAAAATTATTTAAAAAAAAAAAAAAAAAAAAAATCTCACATCTATTCAACCTTATTTAGAGGTAACTTGAACCAAAGCTGTTAACTTTCTTACCATAATCTTGTCACTGTCGATAATGGTGTTCAACCTGTGTGCAATGGTGAGCACAGTGCAGTGGGCAAACTTTTCACGTATTGTCTTTTGAATCAGCTCATCCGTTCTAAAACACAAAGAGCAGTGCAGATGGAAGTGAGAGATATACATGAACAATGATCTGACTGCATAGAAGTTCTATGATTGTCCTGTAAATAATTGTAACACCAGGAAATACTAATTTACAGAAGTATGCCCTCCCTTCAACATGATTTGGCAGGATGCAGGAACATCAAGAAACACATCCAAAAGGAGGATTCTGAAGGTTAAGGATAAAAATGTTTCTTTTTGAAAGAATCTCCACTATAACGTGCAGCAAAGTTCAGCGGTTAAAGTAAGAGGGAGCTGGGGGACAGAACAGCTCTGTTTTCTCTCCCTGACTTGAGGGATCAGCACTTTCCTATTGGTTCCTCTTCTCCTCAACTGGTGCAGTAAATGTTTCCTTTTCTGTTTCAAACTGCTTTAATCACTGAGCTAGATCACATCCTCCCAAAGATCTCCCACCATATACATCGTCCAAAACATCACTTTCTGTCAATCTGACTTTTTACATAGAGTCTGAATGAAAGTATCTACAATAAGCAAATCTCCCCTACTGAAAATAACCCAGTAATGTAAAAATATCCATATATGATGTAAAAGAAATTCAGGACCCACAGTCTCTCTCCAGTAAAGGAGACAGCCCTGTGAAAATGTTTATCATCAAGCGACGCAAGACACAAAGATTGCAGGACACTGGCTCCCTGTGGACCCAGGAGTTTGGGGTACACGGCCCCAGAAGCCCAGCATAGGCGGAGCTGTCTTTGCAGTTTCCTGAAGTAATTGTCTCTTAAGAAGGCCCGTCTTCTCCAGAAGGAAAAACTCAGGAGCAGCAGGACTACCACTCAGGCAAGATTATGGGAGACCAGATGAGCTTCTTTCTCCCCCATCCTTCATCTCTCCTGGAGCTAGACTTTTCGACCAATCCCATCCCAGCAGCCCTGGACCACATGAGCTGTTTTATGAGGTTGGGGGACTGATTGTTAGGTGGGCTGGTAACAGGCAAGCCTGAAGGCTTCTGGTATGCTCACACCCCAGACCATTGTAGTATCAAAGCATTCACTCCTTAACTGATAGGTTTTCTGCCTTCTTCTCAGAGACACTTCACAGATCAATCCCCTGCTACTCTCTCTGCTAGGGCCTTGACAATCTTAGCCCTGGTCCACACTCACCTGGCGATTCGGCGGCAGTCAACAGGAGTTACGCAAACTACGCAGAGTAGCTTGCGTAACTCACGTCGACTGCTGTGCTTCCCTCCTGCACGATGTCTACACTGTGATGCGCCAACGGGAACAGCAGATGCACCTTCAAAAACTTCGCTTTCTGCCCGAGGAATGGTGGCTCAGGCTTGGCTTTGAAGCGGAGGCCGGTGAATTGCCTCAGCGATGCTTGTAGCCTTTATTTTTCTTTCTGTAGGACTCTCCTTTGACCTGGTCTCCAAAGTGATGCTACTGGGAGGGCTTAAAGCGTCTCCTGGATGAAGACGGGGTGAAAAGGCCCAGAGAGTGTAGTACAGTGTAGCCCTTGAGTCCTTTAACCCATGCAGCCTGGAGTCAGTCTGGTCCGCAAACAGGGCCATGCCATCAAATGCAAGGTCCTAGATAGACTGCTGTACTTCTGCCGAGAGACCAGATGACTGAAGCCACAACACTCTCCTCATTGACACTGTGGATGCCATTGACCATGCCGCAGAGTCAGCTGGGTCTGATGCTGATGAAAGGAGGCTCAGGCACTGTCCTTCCCCCCTCCAGGATTGCCTCATATTCCTGTTTGGAAGACTGTGGAAAGGAATCAATAAACTTCTCCAGCGACTGACATATGTTAAAATGGTATCGACCCAACAACGCCTGTTGGTTGGACACACTCAGCTGCAGGCTCGCAGTCGAATAGACTTTACTACCAAATAAATCCAATTTTTTGGCGTCTTTGTTCTTTGGTGTTGAGCTCATTTGCCCCTATCTGTCACACTCGTTGGCTGTCGCGACTACCAGCGAGCTTAAGGGTGGGTGTGTGTACAAGTACTCAAACCCCTTAGCAGGCACATAGTATTTTTTCTCTGCCCGCTTGGATGTGGGGGACAGAGAGGCCAGGGTCTGCCACAAAGTCTTAATCGGTTTCACTATTCCCTCATGCACCAGGAGGGCCACCGTGGAAGGAGCTGCAGATGCCAGGATGCCGAAGAGTTCATCTACAGGCTTTGTGAGTTCCTCAATCTTGAGGGCTAAATTGGCTGCCACCCGCTTCAACAGCTTCTGGTGCAACCTGTAGTTGTCCAGTGGGGCAGCATGAGAAGGGCCTGCTACTGCCTCATCTGGTGAAGACAAGGAGAAGAGGCCGGTAGCTGGGAAGCAGCTGAAATCTCTTCCCTAGTTGGGGAGGTCACCGGGAGGCTGCCCGAGAGTGACTCCTCGTGGTCTGAGTCAACATATAAGATCGGTGATGTGGTCAGATCTTTGGATGAACACAGTACCGAAGTTCCCGTGGACAAGAGCGGGTAAAGCACCGTGGGCTGAGGGAAGCCCCAAGGGTTCCAAAACTGCCAAGGTCCAGCCCATTGTCCTTGAGACCACCCCCATCTGTGGTGGCATAGGGAACCCCATTGGGTGCTTCACAGCATGTCTCTTTGCAAGAACGATGAGCTCCTCTCCCAAGTCTGAAGAGGTGTACCCTGATAACCACAGAAGTGCCGGCGCCGCCTGTTTCCCAGTCTCACTTTGCTGGAGTTCCAGCGTCAGGGAGCAATGCTGAGAACCTGAGCACTGACTATGCCTTGACCGCGACTTGTCCTTTTGTTTTCTGTAAGGACTTGAGCAGTGCCAGGGTTCCAGTGACCTGCTGCATGAGCTGACTTGCAGTGCTGTGGGCTCAGGGAACTGCATCACTCCTAGGATCGAAGCCAAATCCCGGCAGATCAGTGCTATTGTTCCAGGGTCAGCGCCTAACGTCTGGTGACCGGAGGCGCAAACCCAACCTCTCTCATAACTGTTCCAGGGATCAGTGCCGAGAATCTGGCAACTGCTGTGGGGCTGGCAAGCGACGACCAGTTAATGAGGAGCGCTGCGGCTGTGCTAACCCTGTCTTCCCCTTTGACGGATCCCCAGACGGGATGTCTGCTCCTCAGTGCAACCGCCTGTTTTCTTGCAGAGTAGGCGGCACCAGCATGGCTAACAGGTCCTTCACCACCTGGAATGCTTCATGCATGGAAGGGACCAACAGGCAGCGTGGGCCTCTGCCACTCCTTGGAGTCGGTGGTGCAGGTGCTGGGCTCGACGCCCATTCAGGCAGAGACCTCCTCAGGATTGATTCTAGTTTCTCCAAACTTTTCTTATCCGGCTTCGGGTCCGGCAAGTGCTCCCTTGCAGAGTGCACTTTCTTGGGGCACTTCTTCGGCACCGGGGATGTCGAACAGTACTGAGGCTGACTCCAACACTGGAGAGGCACTTCTGATCGATGCTGCTGTACTCAGTCCCAAATCCAATCTCAGTTCCGATGCCGGTAGGAGAGCCAACTCCATCAGAAGGGCCTTAAGCCTAATGTCCTGGTCCTTCTTAGTTCGTGGGCGAAAGCCCTTACAGATCTTACACTTTTCAGAGAAGTGAGTTTCCTACAAGCACTTCAAACAGCTTTAGTGAGGGTCATTCAATGGCATAGGCTTCTTGCATGAAGCACAGGATTTAACACCCAGGGACCAGGGCATGCCCTGACCCTAGGTAAACACGCTATCTAACAATCTAACTTCTAAGTACTAATTTAACAACTATATACACTAGAAAAAACAACAAAAACCACAAGGAAAACAGACTTTTAAGAGCAAGACAGTTGTTTCAGCATTGTCATGGGCGGTAAGAAGGAACTGAGAGGGAGGGGGGCCAGCAGCGCCATATATGTGAGCGCATATGTGCGCTGCTGCAGAGGGCACTAGAGCCGACCCTACGGGTACCATAGAGGAGAAATTTCTGACACTGGTGCATGTGGCGTGTAAACAGACCTAAATCAGAATGGACATGAGCAAGCACTCGAAGAACTCTACCTATCATGCTGACCAATACAGTCTCATTGTTTCTTTATACTCTGACATCTGTCTATACTATCTATTGTCTAATCTTGTATATAGATTAGAAACCCCTTGGAACAGGATGTGACATTCCCCTCTACAATCTGGACTGGTGTATAGCGGTGCCACCCCAATCCCTCACTCCTGGGTACCGTCTTGCACTCACTCCAGCTGTGTGAATCCCTTCACTCCCTGCTCCGCCCCACTCCTGTGTCAGTCCACACACGGCCTCCTGCAAGTAAGCGGTCCCTGATGTAGTGAATGAGCGCTTCTGGCCAGCCACTCATGGGATTATGCAATAGAATGACCCAGCAAACACTCCCAGTCCCAGATGCAACCCTAGAAACTGCCATTTTACAGAGTTCAGTGCCGCCCACTGGACTCTGCAAGCTTACATCCATCAATTTATCAAAGAAATTGATATGCACCTGCTCTGTCACTTTAAATGAGGTCTCTACACATACCCAAACCACATGCTTTAGATAAAACAAACAAGTTTATTAAGTACAGAAAGATTTTAAGTGTTTATGAGCCAGAGGAATATATGTCAGATTTGATCAGGAAGACATAAAAGCAAATCACATTCTAAATTATATTGAACACTTCAGTAGCCTTACAGTGTAAATGGTTCTCACCACAGGTTGGTTGGTCGGCCTCCAACCAGGCTCTCCTCCTGTGGACAGCGTTGTTATCATCTTGTAGATGGATTACAAGAGAGAGCTCTGGCAAGCAAAATGTCCCCCCTATTTCAAATGTCTCCATGCCCCCTACCTCATGCCCCCCCATCAGGGTCAGGTGACCAACATTATTCCTGCCTGGTCTTTTCCACGCCCGGGGGTCAAGGATCATCACCTTAGCAGATGCCTAGGCCAGTCCATTGTCCCTGGAAGAGCTGGGCTGTTTTATGCATGCTTTAGCAAGGCATGAACTACCTTCCTGCCTTCAGTGTTTATCTGGCTCTGCCTCAAGCAATGTGACACACTCATTTGGGAATATTACATAGCAGAGCCTCATAAACATATGACATAACCTATACGACATTGCAAGAAACATACTACTACAACAATAATATTCAGTATGTCATGAGCATTTCATACATGCATTAAACAATACACAGTTACACTATAAGGGTGAACATGAATGATACACAATCACACCATAAGGATGTACATGGGGTGCAGTGGGTCACACAGGGACCATCTCTTTGTTCTATGTTTGTACAGTGTGTAGCACACTGGGGTCCTGTTCCATAATTAGGGCTTCTATATGCTATGGTGATACAAATAAATAACAATAATATTAAGTATAGCATGCAGGAATATTACAGGCAAGATTTCTCACTAATGATCCTTATATCCGAAACTGATTGCTGTAACTCTTTATATTGGAACATCAAAGCAATTCCACTGATTGCAGCTGGTGCAAAAAAGTGAAGCAGTACATTTGCTCACTCAATGACCAGGTATGAACATATAGCGTCAGTTTTTTGACCAATGAATGAATTAAAATTTGCTTTGATGACATACAAAATATTAAATGCATCTATTTCAGGGACTTGCTGTTTTATGGTCTTTCTTGGCCTTCCTCAAACTATAGTTTGGTAGAACTATCTGTTCAGCTTAGACTGATGCAGCATGTTTGCAGTGTTTCCAAAAAATATAGTCCATTTTAGTTATTCCCAGTGTTTAAAAAAAGCTATAAAGACTAATTTATTTTGCAGTTCCTATGTTATCTATGTAATGGGTTTTATCTGTAACCCACTGTATGTATTGAATAGTACCCTCAGCATTTGGAAGGGATGACACCTAATATATATTATTTGTCACAGTCAGTTTTTCCATGCAAGGCTTTGTCACTATCTACACAGGACACCCTTCCTGGATCAACAAACCTCAACACTGTGCCTAACTTTTTCATCATGAGAACCCTCATCTTTGTGGGATGGTGGTGGCATTGGAATCTTTCCACTCTAGGAAATCTTTCAAGAGGTTATCTTTTGTTTGCAGTGTAGCTATAACTGTGTAGGACCTAAGGTATTAGAGAGATACCAATAGAATTTGGTCCAATAAAAGATATTACCTCACTTACCTTGTCTCTCTAAGAAGTTATATTGACAGTACTGATCTGCATTTCCAAAACGAGTCTTTTTATGGGTGCTGCAGGGTAAATAGCTTTAAATGTTAATTTACGCACAAAAGTCAAGGATATTTTTCTCTTTCCAAGAACAGAGCCTGTATCTATCCTCTCTCAGGATGCATTCAGCAGCTTTCATGATCAAACCCCTTAAGCCATGTACAGTGTTCAGTTTATTTGTTCTGATTAGGCATTAGTGAAGCCATCAGCATTTCATGAAAACAAATCCCAATACAGGCTGCAGGAGAGCTGAGGCTTTCCAGTTCACCTCTATCTTACCCCAATCATGTACAAATAGGATCATTCATTTTACTATGGCCTTTGGTGTTTTACCTTGGGTCTACATTTGCAGTTGCTTCATCAATAATCAGAATTCGATTTTTTTTGAGAACTGCCCTGGCAAGGCACACGAGCTGTCTCTGACCAACACTAAAATTAGATCCAGATTCTGCCAACTGTGTCTCCATTTTATCAGGTAGTTCTTCCACAGCCTCCTTCAGTTGCACCTGTAGGTATAACAATGTCCTGTATTAGATGAGTAACTAATTTCTAAACAAAATAACTGTTGGTGTGATTAGGTTGCCAATTCTTTTTATGCTTTACACAACAATAAGCATGTAAGGTTTACCTTTCACTCTCACATGCATACACTATGTAATTCAATTCTACAGCTATTAAGTCTAAAAAAACCTGTTTAAAATCTATTCATTTTTATTAAAATGAACATATGAATAAATATATATCAAACCAGCATCCCAAACGATAAAAAATATAATGCAAAACCCAGCAGGTCAATGTAATTTATAAATAGTTATTTCAGGGGTGGCTAAATTTACTGACTTCCCGAAACTCCCTCCCTACTGGGCAGTATCCTCTAGTCCCATCACTCTACCGCAGGGCAGAAGCTCCGTGCTCCCACCCCAGTCTGGTGGGTGGAGAATGCGGGGAGGGGAGGCACACAGAGGACTCTGCAAGCAGCACTTCAACTGTAAAAGAGCCACAGGTGGCTCACAAGCCAGTTAGGCCACCCCTGCCATATATATACACACTTACATACACCCCAACTGTTTTCGTTTTTTCAGTGAGCCATATCCTTGCTGAATTCCACAAAACCAAATCGAAACTAGTATGTATAAGCACTATGAACAATGTTATTTTATATGTAAATATTAAATACAAATTATCAGATTTTTGGATTTACCTCTTCCAAGACATTCCACAGCTCTTCATCAGTGTATTCATTGAAAGGATCTAAGTTTTTTCTCATCGTTCCAGTGAACAAAACAGGCTCCTACAGGCCAATGCAACATTACATTTTACTTTTTATATACACTTAGTTTGTACACTGCAATAAAGAATTTAAACACAGTAAAGCTGACTTGAAGCATACATGGCATATACATGTAGTATAACAACAAATTAAAACTAGTGCAATGCAAGGAAAAAAAACTATTGCGGTTCTTTTCATATCACAAAATTAAAAAACAACAAAAAATCCAAAACTTCTAAGATGGATTAGGAGCATGCTGAAGAAAAAATAAGATAAATCATAATAAGCCTATATGAAGATATTTTAATATAAAAGATGAACCAGATACAAATATTTTGACAAAACTGATATATATGCAACAATTTATTCTGTCTGTACTTGAACTGGCTTATCTATGCTATATTCGAACACTTTATAATATAGTTACAAGCAAGGCAATTAAACCCACTGACAATGTTAGTGAAACAAGCAACAACAACAAAAATCAAGTCAATGAACTTATGTTCCTAAGACACTAGAGTGATTTTGAAATTTTGCCCCCTACCTATATAACACTCACACAGAGGAGAAGACTCAAGGGGCTCAAAAGAATAAAAGGTGTTGGGTTTTTTATTTTATTTCAGACTGGAAAAATCCTTCAAGTTTGACATTAAAGAATCTGAAAGATAATCATATTTCACAACTTTTCTTCAATGTTTACGTCTACGCACGTATCTGTTAATGATGCTTAATACTAATATTTGTGCTGTAGTAGCACCAAGAGGCCTCACTCAGGATTGGGGCAATCTCTGGAAAAACACACGGCAAGGCATAATCACTGCCCCAAAGAGTTTACACTCTAATTTCAAACAAGACTCAACACGAGTGTGACAAACCAAAGAAGAGAATAGGAGGTTGAGGCAAGGGTGGCAAAGAAAACAACGTACACTTACACAGGCTAGATACATGCCCGAGTTGATGGTTCCAAATCTGAATATTTTTTAATCTAGCTATGGCTGGCTGATTTCTTGTAAGTGTCATAGCAGAAGTGGATCTTGATGAGAAGAGGAGTGAAAGTATGGATTAGCTCAGGGAGGGAATTCCAGAAATTATGGGCAAAGTGGAAGAAAGTCTGGAGATATTTGTTGGAGAAGCAGACAAATGGGCATTAGAGGGTGACATAATTGGCAGAGCACAAGGCACAGGGTGACAAGAATGAGCAAATAACTAAGGAAGGAAGAATTATGAAGAGCCTTGAAGGGCAGGATAAGAATCTTGAACTTGATATAATGAAATAAAATGAGTCATTGGTGGGGCTCCGAGGGGGAGGGAGGAGGATGATTATGGCCTATTCTCCTAGCTGGGGAAGTAGGAACCCCTCAAATCTGCTACTGGTATCCTAATTCCCCCTCTGAAGTCCCTCTGAAGACAGTCAGGATATACTATTAGTCCATTCTGTGGAGGGACTAAACATATCCTTGATTAGGGATACTACCACTGTACCTATCTCAGGAAGGAATGTGATGACATCCTTGGGTTCCTGAATGTACTAAAATGTTGTACCCTGTTTTCTAATGCATTTTGCCCTTGTAAAAAACTGTTCCTATTCCTCCCTTTATTACGTAGGGGAAAAGCAGCCTCTGATCTGCATTCTGAGGACTGATGAACATTGGGCTTTTCCGCTTTTGGGTTTCAGTTGTGGCCACCACTTTTCCGCCTTTGGAGTTATTGAGCAGGGGAGGGTAAAAAAACCGCAACAATCTTTTTTTTGATTGTCCTGTTCGGATTCCAAGAGCAGGCCACATCAGGTGATGAGCTTGAATTGGAATCTGATGAAGGGACCCATGCCTGTTAGGTTTTCATTCTTCCTGTTTAACGTCTGTGTGGGTGTGTAAAACCACTGTTAAGTTGCTGGTGGGACAGGTGTTCTTTTTTGTGCTCCTTAGGATAGAGATAGCTTCTGCAAAGAAGTGGATCCTCATCCAGGAAAGGAAATCCTCAGGGTCTCTCTCTAAAATTCCTTGGCCTCATCCTGAGAGGAGGGGAAGCTGGAAGGTATGCCTGCCCCTTGCCTAAGGAGAAGTGTCCTATTTAAAGACTTGTGGCAGGACTCACTCTGCGTGGGACTATACCTGGTTGGAAAGAGGTTGGGTTTGATAGATTTATTCCTGGAGCAGGTGTGGGTGCCTGGACTCCTCCTTCTGTTTGCGTTCTCTGTCTCAGTGTGGAAGATGCTGTGGCTTGATGGGAGGCAGGCCCTCTCAAACTACAGAACTGCCTCACTAAATGAACACTGCTTGGCCTCTGGTTGGTGTCTCCTGGGCAGCTCTGCCATGAAGAAAAGAGGTAGAGGAACTTGGCAGGGAGGCACTACACTGGAAGACCCAGAAGGCAAAGGCCTCCTTGCTCTGATGGGGAGAAGAGGTTGTGAGAGTGAAAAGATCAGGAAATAAGCTTGTTCCTACCCAAAGGCCCCGAAGGAAATCAAAAGGATAAGGCAACAGAAGTGGGAAAGAGCTGAACTACTGAGCTCTAGACCAATGCCACAAACTGATCTTCAGATCAACAAAAGCAAAAGGGACATGATTTTGCCCCAGAATTCCCTACTAAGAGCCCTGAATGCCTCTGATTCCCTAGCAGAGACAGCACAGTCTGAGAGTCATGGACTGGAGGAAATGTTAGGGTTCAGTAACTCTTGGCATCATACAGAAGAATAATCTGAGCCAAAACAAACATCATAATGCTGTTGAGGACTGTGAAATATCTGGCTTGTTACCAAAAATTCTAAATCAAATCTACAATTTTTTTTAAGTAGATATTTGTTTATATTATACAATTTTTTTGAAAACATCATACATCTTAAAGGCAAAATCCTGCCCTGACTTAGACCCCATGTAACCCTACTAGTGTCAATGGAGCTATGCAGGGTGTACAAAGTCAGGGTAGGGTCTGGACCTAAACCTTTTATGATATGTTAATTTTTAAGCCACTTCTGGAGCGTTATGAAGGTATTGATGACAACAGAATGTGGTACAATAAATTTAATAAGATAATGTGTATATTTTCTTTTTTATTCTTGTCACGTGCCAAGTATCTGAAAATATATGCTGTATCAGGAAACATCAATAAAAATCTGTTGAATGAGCAAAAGGGTGTAATAGAACGGTTGAGAGAACAATATCCTTAAAAAAAAATACACGGCGAGTAATTTCTTTAACAACATACATTTTAGTAAGTTATTTTAGCTGTTTTGAAGGTATTGCTAAGCTTATATTCTATTTCAATCTATTTTATAAGTTAGCAAAATAAGAAATTGAATTTATAAAGTGTTCATAACTATTATAAAAAATCTAAAAGCGAACATGTACTGCAAGATTAGACAAGTATAATTTTTAATGATCATTTCTGACAAAGATTAGTATTTAAAATAGCCTGTTTTATGAGAGGATGTTAATAAGCCAAACCTGCATAATTGTTGTAAAAATGCTTGCAATCGGGGAAACAGACAATATTTGCACAGGGAAAATTTAGACAGACAGACACAATCTTCACACAGCTCCATCCAAGCAAACAATTAGAAGCCTAAGCACATTTTTATTTCTGTGGGTAGATATTTAAACTCACATTTAAGAAAAGTTCAGTCTTGTCTCTCACCACTCTCTGGGGAGTGGCTCAGTTTGCATGCTATACAATATATTTTACTGAACGCCTACTGCTAAACTACACAGTTTTCCCACAGAATGTTGAGGATTGCGGCTACAAACTGTTGCCCCATGTTATGCAGCTATTTTTATTACTTATACAAATATTGGTAATACAGTACAACGTGACTATTGATCACTCACGTAGTATAATTATTCCCCCACCCTTCAAAATGGTTAAAGTGATTCCTTGGTCTTAGACCTTTGCATATACTTAGTAGAAAACAAACCTCTCTTTATCTCGAAGAGAAACTCTACCTGGTAACCTTCAGACACTTAAAACCCCTAGGGACCGTGACAAAAACCTTCTATATAACTAGCAAGATAAAAGCCATAACATTTTACTTTATTAAAATAATTTTATGCCAAGGTCAGGAAACTTCTGCATGAATAAAATTATGAGTGCTCAAGGTGTGGAGATAGCATTTGATCAGCAGTTTTCCATCTGTAAGTTGTATTTTTTTTACCTGAGATCAGTTATCCAAATGTGGAAATCACCTGAAACACTTGTGGTTAAAGTTTTAAAAACCCTGTAGCCCTTGAATGAACTGATCATCATCCATTTTCAGGAGAAAAGAACATTGTGCACAAACAAAAGAAAAAGAATTTAAGCCTATGTAAAGTCCTCTTTAGATACTAAAAGGTCACTAAATCCAGTGAGTAGCACCACTGTGCATTAATGAAGCCTTCAATGTGCAGAAACAAAAGACGGCCCACATTAGTCTGCAATCTAATTGTATTTCGTTGCTAGTAACAGCATAACTACCTCTTTCTGTTTGGCTTCTATTCTCAAGAAAGAAAAAAGAAAGCCAGGTAATGAAAAGAGGCTTAACCTTCTTATCACATTCACAATTTTTAAAAACAAGAGATAATAGAATATAAACATATAAAACAGTACTTTAAATGAGTGCCTCCCTGCTGATGGACTAACAAGTATTCAGACACAAATATGGTCAAAGGCCTCTGGATCTAACATTTTTAACAAAACAGAATGAAACTTGGAAATTAACAGTTAATGCTATTTACCAAACAAATGCCACTGAGGTCCAACCAAGTGTTTCCTCCCCTCACACAAACAAATAGGATGAGCTATCTGCAAACCATATGGCTCCTAGGCCTTGTCTTCATGAAAGGAATACGGCACTGCAAAGGGAGCACTCTATAGTCATGGCTGTTAAAGACATGTTCCCTCTCTAAGGGGAATTATGGCCGGAGGATAGGTCAGAGTCCCTGTGAAAGCTGGTGACCTGTTTAGGCCCAGCTATCCAAATGCATGTGGGTTGTACCAAACTCTTTTGCTGCAACAACGTCTGGGTGCCCAAGTCCACTAGGCCAGCCACCATTTTCTCATGTCTTTCCATCACCATACTTCCAAAAAGAAATCAAGTTTTTGTATATGACTACAGGCACCCTACAAAAAACAAACGGAAGGAGCTGGTGGTTTTACCCTACAGTTTGGGTGATTGTCCTTTCTAGCTGTGACCTCAATCAGCCCAACTCTCTCTCCAAAAAACATATTCCAACACAGGACAGAATTTTTGTCTACCCCCTATTTCATAAAAGCAGGACATACAATAAAACGAATGGGCACACCTCTCTGGAGACTGGACTAGTGTCCTTTTAAAAAGCTCCCCCATCAGTCCTCAAGTCCCATTGGGTTCCTTACGGATCGTTCCTCAGTCTGTAGCACATGCTAACCATCAGGTCTGGGGTGCAACTGTGACCGTGGTGGTATCCCTACTAGCTCAGTCTCCTTATAATCTTCCATGTGCCACACACACTCAGTTAGCATAGAAATTTCTGATGTTGATGCATCCAAGTCTGCACCCTCCCAGACAGGGTATCTAAACCTGTCCTAGAACAATGCATTTCATTGGTCCCCACAACAGCCAACATTCTAGCTTGCTGTCAGTCAGCTGTAGGGTAAAGGTGTATGGCTGCTCTGCTGAGGAAAAGGGCTTCTCCCAGAACCACCGCAGGTACTTTTTTCCCCAAGGCCCCTCATCAGGTCTAGGATGGCAGCTTTATGCCCTTCTAGCTGATAAGTCCTGGCTGAGGATGATCCTAACACATGGTTTGTACCCCTTCTAGTAATAAATTGAAAGCCCAGAACACCTGCCCTCACTGAACAACTTTGGTCGCTAATCAGAGGTGGGCATCACCAGTCCCATCTTGGACGGAGAAGGGCTGTTACTCACTCTCTGCCTGACTGACATCCTTGGATTATCGAACATAGCTAGCGGGTCACTACTTGGGCTTGTTTCTCTTTTGTGATTTACAGTAAGAACTGCAACTGTTGGCCTGCAATTGGTTTTACTGTTTCTGTCCATCATCCAGTTTGTGATCTCTTCCATTATTCCCTCTTTTTATATCTCTTTTGCAGATGAGCTTCAAAAGAAAACTTCCACGGGATACCACACGAAGAACGCTCTAGAGGTCTGCCACAAGACTCATCTTTTGGGTGACAAGAGCCAAGACATTTTGGTGGAAGGTTTTCAGTTTTGCAGTTGGATCCCGCAGTAGTCCAAAGCCAGAACATGCTAACATTTCAGATGCAATACAAATAGCATCTTTTCAGCCTGGCATTTTAGCTGGCAGGAGACGTACGGTCAGTTCAGGAGGAAGGGGGAAAGTGGCTTAAAAATTAGAAAGAACCTCCGATGTTGGAGACAGGGGGTGAGGAGCAAACAGATGTTTAGTTGTGAGGTCTTGTCCTTTGGCCATTGATATTGTTTATTATTAATTTTTGTGCTTGCATCCAAATAATACTATGATATGGATATAGTCAGTAAAATAAGAAAATTTTCCAAACATTCACTTCAGTTAGGTGCAGGGTTTCTTTGTTTGCTTTTTTTTAAAAAGAGAAGAATACTAACTCCCCCCCCCCCATACACATTCTCTGCTGCACCACTTTCCATTTGGCCCAGCTGGGGCAGCGAAATGGGTATGAGGGAACCCACCATAGGTCTGTGTTTCTCTGTCCAACTCCTGCCCGGGTGCAGGTTGCACAGCTAACAACAGTCCCGAAGGGATCATCTGCCAGTTGGATGTTGCTCGTGTGCAACATACTCCTGCCATGCCTTCTCTGCAACTTTCTCCTGGTGGGGGAGTGGGGCATACTGTTTGCATGTCCCCATTCTCCTGCCAAAGCAGCACAAAGAGAAGAGGAGAGAGTCAAGCCCAATGAACTAATTCTATATGTTATGGAAAACGCTGTCCGTAGGAAAGAATGTGCTCTTATTCAAATTCATTCAAATACATCAGATTACAGAGAAGCACAATCTATATACTCTTGTTTTCAATTTAGTAGTCCATAGTTGAGATATTAAGGAAAACAATAGCCACTAGTTGTTTTTTTTTGGCTCTATCAAATATGTTTTATGCTCTCTGCTGGCTCTTCAGCAGCAGTTAGCCAGCAAACTTAATTCAAACTGTTTCTAGAATTGTGTTGATATTGATATCACTGATACACAAACAAAACAACTGTTTGAACATGACAGGAATCTAAAGATAAAGAAGCTGTTAAAAAAGCTGTGGTTATTTCAGTTCCATTCTAAGCCTACAGTGGGGGAGCAGGGAAACTAATATTTGCAAAATGAACAAGGATGAAATCCAGTGGTTTAGGAGTACAGCAAACAACAGAGAAGAGAAAAAGAAAAAAATATTATAAAAACGATCTTAAAGTTCTTTGAAATGTTATAGCCTTAAAATGAAAATGCATGAGGCGGACAAAGTCAGTTTCATACCTGAGGTATGATTGAAATTTTCTTCCGCAAGTCATGAAGTCCTAGTTCTGATATTAAGTACTTATCAATCCAAATTCGTCCTTGGGGTTCAGCCAATCGAAAGAGGGCTGCCATCAAAGAGCTTTTTCCAGCCCCTGTTCTTCCCACAATTCCAACCTGCAAAACCAATGAAGCCAGTATGATTAACCCCAGTAGCTTTTCAGGTAGTATTTGTAGTATTCTTCCATTAATGTAAAAGGAGATTTTGAATCCACTTATTAAAAGGCAGGGCAACAGGTACATTCCTTAAAAATTATTTAGTTTTTTTAAACGGTAAACACCCTGGGATTTGAAGCCTCAAGAATATTCTAGATCATCTCATTCAAAGGTGTAATTAACGTTTTCTTAACAAAAGACCTCCCTTAATATGAGCTGCTGAATTCCTAAATGAGAGGCAATGTGGCCTAGTGGATAGAGCATCAGTTCTGAGTTTCATTTCCAGCTCTGACATTAGCCTATTGGGTGACTTTGCACTAGTCACATCACCTCCCTATGCCTCAGTTTCCCCTGCTTTAAAAAGCGAGCAATGATACTAACACTCCTTTGTAAAGCACTTTGAGTATGAACATTATCACTATTAAACAAGCATTACTAACAGCACTTGAGCTAATTTTGAGTCAGATGCTGAAGATCTTACTCAAGTTGAATAGTATCTAACTCGATGAGAAACCATAATAAAGTCAAAACTAACAAGAAGGCTCCAAAAAAAAAAAAAAAAGTGAAAACCAGGTCAAATTACAAAGGATGAATATAAACAAATAACACAAGTATGTAGGGACAAAATTAGAAAGGCCAAGGCACGAAATGAGATTAAATTAGCTAGAGACAAAGGGTAAAAAGAAAACATTCTACAAATACATTAGAAGCAAGAGGAAGACCAAGGATAGGGTAGGCTCGTTATTCAATGACGGGGGTAAAACAATAACAGAAAATGTGGAAATGGCAGAAGTGCTAAATGATTTTTTTCTTTCAGTTTTCACCAAAAAGTTAAGTAGTGATTGGACATCTAACTTAATGAATGCCAGTGAAAATGAGGTTGGATAAGAGGCTAGGGAAAGAACAAGTAAAAAATTATTTAGACAAGTTAAATGTCTTTAAGTCACCAGGGCTTGATGAAATACATTCTAGAATACTCAAGGAGCTGACTGAGGAGATATCTGAGCCATTAGCTATCTTCGAAAAGTCATGGAAGACGGGAGAGATTCCAGAAAACTCCAAAAAGGCAAATATAGTGCCAATCTATTAAAAAAAAGGAATAAGGACAGCCCAGGAAATTACAAACCAGTCAGCTTTACTTCAGTACCCGGAAAGATAATTAAAGCAATTAATTAAGCAATCAATTTGCAAGCATCTAGAATATAGTAAGGTGATAAGTAACAGTCAGCATTGATTTGTCAAGAACAAATTGTGTCAAACTAACCTAAAGCTTTCCTTGACAGGGTAGCAAGCCTTGTGGCTTGGGGGAAGCAGTAGATGTGGTATATCTTGATTTTAGTAAAGCTTTCGATACCGTCTCACATGACCTTCTCATAAACAAACTTGGTAAATATAATCTAGATGGAGCTACTATAAGGTGGTTGCATAACTGGTTGGAAAACAGTTCCCAGAAAGTAGTTATCAGTGGTTCACAGTCAAGCTGGAAGGGCATATTGAGTGGGGTCCCTAACGGACCGGTTCTGTTCAATGACTTCATCAGTGATTTAGATAATGGCATAGAGATTACACTTATAAAGTTTGTGGACGATACCAAGCTGGGAGGGATTTCAAGTGCTTTGGAGAATAGGATTAAAATTCAAAATGATGTGGACAAAGTGGAGAAATGGTCTGAAGTAAATAGGATGGAATTCAATAAGGACAAAAGCTAAGTACTCCACTTAGGAAGAAACAAGCAGCTGCACGCATACAAAATGGAAAATGACTGCCTAGGAAGGAGTACTGAGGAAAGGGATCTGAGGGCCATAGCAGATCGCAAGGTAAATAGGAGTCAACAGTGTAACACTGTTTCAAAAAAAGTGAACATCATTCTGGACTATATTAGTAGGCATGTTGTAAGCAAGACACAAGAAGTAATTCTTCTGCTTTACTCTGCACTGATAATGCCTCAGTTGGAGTACTGTGTTCAGTTCTGAGTGCCACATTTCAGGAAATATGTGGACAAAATGCAGAAAGGCCACAGAAGAGCAACAAAAAATAATGAAAAGTCTAAAAAACATGACTTATGAGGGAAGACTGAAAAAAATGGGTTTGTTTAGTGTGGAGAAGAGAAGACTGAGGCAGGACATGATAACAGTTTTCAAGTGCATAAAAGGTTGTTACACGGAGGTGAAAAATTGTTCTCGTTAACCTTGGAGGATAGGACAAAGAGCAATGGGCTTAAATTGCAGCAAGGGTGGTTTAGGTTGGACATTAGGAAAAAAATCCTAACTGTCAGAGTAGTTAAGCACTGGAATAAATTGCCTAGGGAGGTTGTGGAATCTTCATCATTGGAGATTTTTAAAAGTAGCTTAAAGCATTATCTAGACCACCTGTGAGGGATGGTCTAGATCAGGGGTGGGGAACGTCCGGCCTGTGGGCCGCATACGGCCCTCAAAATGATTTGGTCTGGACCTGGCGGCGGTGGGGAATTCAGCGGGGGCGCGGTTTCACGGCGGCAGCGGGGTTCGGGGGGGGGGGAGGGGCAGTGCCCGACGCCAAAACCCTGCCGCCGTTTGTCCCTTTTCGGCGGCGGGGGATTTCACGGAACGCTGTGAAACTGCACCGCTGCCGAATTCTCTTCCGCCGCTGAATTCTCCCCCGCCGCCAGGGCCACCATCAGGCCCTTAACATAAAAAAGGTTCCCCACCCCTGGTCTAGATAATCCTTGGTTCTGCCTTGAATGCAAGGAACTGATCTAGAAGACCTCTCGAGGTCCCTTGCAGTCCTATGACTCTCTGATTCTATGAAAAAGCATCCAAGCAAAGGGCATGAAGAGATGGTCCTAAAGTTTGCCAGAAAGAAGCTATAGTAAAGAAGAAACCAAGGTTGGCTGGGGCAGTGGATTCCTTTTAGAACTTAGCTTTGAAAGTTCAGATCAGTGAGGAGGACTTTACAGAGATGCTGCTTTTCTCATAAAGCACTGAACACCAGAGCCGCATCTCTCTCAAACAGGGATCTACAGAGGCCATTCTAGAAGAAGGCAATTTGAGGGAATTAAAAAATCTAGTTAAGTGCAATAAGTGGAAGGAGGCCGAGCAATCACAGAAGATACTATAAGGCACAACACAGTCTATAGATCCTCTCAAAAAAGAAGAATGCACAGAAAGACAATCTGCCAATATGGCTCCACCCAAAGACCAGAGGATTAAAAACGCTATACTGGCAATAGAAAACAAAACACAAAAACAGAGAAGCAACCCAACTAATACATTCAGTCAGTAAGGCTTTCAGGGAGAAGACAGGACAGGAAAAATGCAAAATAAGGGAATGCTAAGAAGCCTAATAGAACAGACCTAAGAAAAACTTTTACAAATATATAAATAAAACACTTAAGGAGGTCTATTAATAAAATGAAAAAAGGGACAAAATTAATGCTGACTAAATATGACTAAGATCGTGAACACCTTTTTTAAAAAAAACCTGTCCTCAACAAGAAGTGGGTAAAGGATCACTTAGAAAATGGAATGTACACTAAATCAACTCTCTCACAGAGCACAGTTCAGGATAACTCTCTATATAGATTTGCTCTAGCAGAACTTGTTATATGTTACATTCAGTTCTAGGTACCACATTTCCAGAGAGATATTGGGAAACTCGGGAGGGATTTCAGAGATAAGCAAAAAAACTGACCATGGACTGGAGATACTGATTTATGAACAAAGACTTAAATATCTACAGTATAGCATGGGTAAGCGATTAAGAGGGCACATGATAACAGAAGAATATTTGAGAAGCACAACACCAAACAAAAAAGGGCAATTATATAGTGTGATATGGGAATTATATTAAGGAAAGGAACACTTAAGAAGAATATCACGAAAAACTTCCTAACAGAGATATTAAGCTATGGAACAGGCTCCCAGGTAGAGTGGCAGAACCTGCATTTAAAACAAAATCAAAACCAAAAAACCCAACATGAAACACAAGAAAATAGACTGCAAGGAGCAGTTTGGAAGATGGTCTAGATAACCTACAAGGTCTTTTCCACTTCTTATTATTCCAGTTCTGTGATTTCATTGAATAATTAGTTCATGTAAGTGTGTACATACACTAAATACTATGTAAATGTTAATAATTATTTTACTGTTACCTAAAACATAGCATAGTTTTAGCAAATCTGTTTAAATAAATGATATAGAAGTAAAATAAAAAAACAACTGAAATCAGAAATCTCTCTGAAGAAACTCTACCAAGCTCCTCTTCCTTCAAAAAGATAAATCAGAAAGAAAAAGCTAAATGGAGAATACACATAAAGAAGTGTTATAAAAACGAAAGTTCAAAAGCGTTTCTTTTGAAAACCTCAGTGACATACGGCACTGTATTAGCAACATGAAGAAAAACATTATCAAAAATAAAGTGACCCTTAAAATAAAAATGCAGCTGCTTGATATATTGTCAACATCTCTTTCAGGCAGGCATCAAATTAAAGCACTCCATTTTTCAGTGTTTGACCAAAACTACAAATGGATTTCTCTAAATTGACTACAGGCCGCTAAAAACAACATGAATTTGAACTGGCTCTCAGTAAACATAATTTTATTCCCTTTTATAAATCGTGTTCTTCAAAAGACATTATTTTTCTATATGCATATCATAACCAAATCTGCCCTGCAAATATGGGTCCCCATTCTGTGACAGAAACCATGTGCCTACGTAAAGCCCTACTGAAGCCAATGGCTTCCTGCATACATACAAGGGTCTGTCAACAGAATTGGGTCCCTGATTACTGAACACGTCACTCAAATTTAGGTTGTCCAGACAAAGAAAATAAGATATGGTTAGCAAATATATGAGCCAACATCTGTTAACATGTTTTTAAACACCACTTAGCATCTAGCTTTCACAAAAACAGTAGTGTTTAAAAGCCACCACTGTATTTGGCTTGGTCTGCCTTTAAAACTTATACCATAAGAAAATAAAAACATAAGAGTGGCCATGCTGGGTCAGACCAATGGTCTATCAAGTCCAATATCCGGTCTTCTGACAGTGGCCAATGCTAGATGTTTCAGAGGAATGAACAGAATAGGGCAATTAGTGAGTGATCCCTCTCCTGTTGTCCAGTCCTAGCTTCTGGCAATCAGAGACTTAGGAACATCCAGAGCATGAGGTTGGGCAATTACATCAGTAGGAGACAAATCTGAATGTGGACACATGCATAAATAGGTCAACACAAGGTGACTGATATTAACCTTTGTAGTAAAAACGAGAGTCCTGTAGCACTTTAAAGGCTAACAAATTTAATTTCTGCAGGCATAAGCTTTCATGGGCTGCAACCCACTTCATCAGATGCAAGAAATAGAAATCAGATAGGGGGTATATATATACATCCAAGGGTAAGGAACAACAATGGGGAGGGTAAGTGTTAGCAAAGTCCATTCAGTTAGAGTAGATGAGGCCTATTCACAACCATTAATTTTATGTCTGATTTGTGTCCATTTATTCTTTTGGGTAGTGACAGTCCGGTTTGGCCAATGTACATGGCAAAGGGGCATTGCTGGCACATGATGGCATATATTACATTTGTAGATGTGCAGGTGAATGAGCTCCTTATGGTGTGGCTGATGTGGTTAGGACCCACTGGAACTTTTAACCCTTGCAGTGCAGATCTGGCTTCCATAGTGTAGACATAGCCTTAATCTACATTAGGTACTAAGTGGTGTTTGAGGCCTTAGAGGAGAGAGAGAAAATACTTTTGGCCTAATCTATTTAAAACTTAGGTCAACATAGCTACAGTGGTCAGGGGAAGTGGACTGAAAACTCCCCACTCCTATGCACCGTAGCTATGTCAACCTAACCCCCAGTGTAGAGGCAGTTAGGTTGATAGAAGAATGCTTTGTTTGACCTAGCTACTATTGCACAGGGAGATGGCAATCCTATAGCAATGGAAAAATCCCTCCCATTACTGTCATCTGCATCTACACTATGGGTTTGCAACTGCGTAGCTTCGGTGCCATAGCTATGCCAATATAAGCTCCTGTAGTGTAGACATGGCCTGAAATGTTAGCAACTTTTAGTTTTTTGAGAAATGCTTCCCTATGACTAAAATCCAAGGAACAGGGGCATATACTTGGGAGCTTATTATTTTACACATTATAGTGATGATGGTCTACTATCATACCATGTGATACATTATCAATAACAGTAGCTTCTTAAAAGGAAAACTAATTTCTCTCCAGAGCTGCAAGAGCTTCAAACTGGGCAAACTTGCTTTAGGATGACAAACACACAGCACAATCAGATAAAAAAAACAGCAACAAGTATTTAGCTACTGTCTGAATACCTCTCTTATTTCTGGTCTTTTATTTTATTTCTGTTTCTTGCCATGAAATTTAAATCTTCTCATTCACTATCCAATGCAATGGTATATTATATATTATAGAGAGCTGGCCCAAAGGCAAGAAAAGTACAGAGAAGATAAACAGCTTTTTTGCTACACTTTGTAAACTCCCTGCCCTCAACTCCCACTTACCTTTCTCCATGAAATCATCTTTGTACAGAATAGAAGGGCTGAATTCTTGTAACATATTTGTTATGAAAATGATTCACTTGAGGAATGGAATGGAGTTTGGGGCTGAATGGAAGCATGTGTTACAAATGAAGCAAGGGCAATGATTGCACTGAGCTGAACCAACCTCCGAGGGAAGAGTTCTTAATCAAAAAACGTATATGTGCATTTGAAACGTAGAAAAACATGAATTAACACTGCAGGACTCTAATTTCATTTTGTCTATGGGGGAAATTTGCCCCATCTCACACTTTCAATTGAGAGGATGTCAAAGTTTGGGGAGACAGAAGGAAGGGAGAAGAATCAAAAGTTTTCAGAGGGACGGTTTTTATTTCTGTTTCTTTTGGCTACCAATCTAATTAATGCTGAGAGTTAATTGGATCAGTAGCCAAAAGGAACTGAAATTAAATCCCCACAATCCTAGTATTATGCAGTTGCCTTTTTTTTTTCCTCTCTCTCTCTCTCTCTCTCTCTCCCCCATCCTGGGATTTAGTGTGTGTGCAGGGCACCTTCCTTTATTGTTTACTGTCCCTGTCTGCCTTTCCTGCACCTTTTGTTTTTCCTTTAGTGGATCCTCAGAGTCCCTTTGTTTGGCTCTACTTGCCTCCCTTCTTTCCCTGCACACTTAGCTTCCTAATAGTTTAGCTGCTATAGTTTAGTTTAACTGAGGGAAAAGGTATTAAACCTGCATCTACACTAGGGAAAAGGTCACGTGCAGTTAGCTAACACAAGTTAGTTGAATTCAATCTGTCCTTGAACTTTTTCCCCCAAAATGGGTACAAGTCCTTGGAATCATTAGAGTAGCTTTATCTTCTCAGTGGCAGAAATAAAAGATGGTCTAAAGCGAAGTGTGATTCTCCCAAAATAAGCATTTCTTTGTGTTTAATAAGAGTAGTGTGTTCATGAGGTGGCTAACAGTTTAGCATATCCTTAATTATTAATTTCCTTACTTTTAAATTCTGGCCTTTGTAACGAGGTGACTGGCATGCATGTCACTGTCCATTAGTGACCTTAGTTGCATTTTGAAATAAAAGCCATGACTGTGCAATCAGATCTGTGCAAGGGGATCCATATGCCTGAGCTGAGTCTCATTGAAGTCAATAAGGTTCTGCACAGGCACAAAGATTCAGATCTGCCCACATGGATCCAATCACAGGATCAAGGCCTGCATTTGTTTATTATTCTTTGTATTATGTAGCACCTAAAGGCCAGAGTCACACTGTGATAGGCACTTTTACAAACATATAACAAAGAGAAATTCCTTGCCTTGAACTGCATACTAAGTGGTTTTTTATTTTGGGATTTATGCAATAGGCAATCACAAAGCCCCTAGTTTCTGAAATTATTAAGTAGGTTATTTACCTAACACAGAAAACCGCTCATATTACCAAACATTTCTGCATAACTTACAGTAAGTAAACATACTCTATCCTTTAGTAAATAATAATAATATAATTACTTCATTTTTTAAAAAAATACGGGCCTCATTTACTAAGGACAGTACATTTTATAGCACTGTATAGAGTTGGGGGAAAAAATAAGACCATAAAGTATTACCTCCTTAACCAAAATGTTACGTATATTTGAAGTAAGCATGCAAAGCATACCTTTTCTTTTGATTTAATTAGAACAGTCAAGTGCCTCAGCACCAAGGGTCCATCTAAGCTGTATGTGAAGTTAACATTTTCAAAGGCTATCACCCCTTGGCTTGGCCATTCAGCTGGTGGACGTTTGCTGGACTCCCAAGGAGCTTCATTTTCAAGTTCTGTGTACTCCATTACTCTTTCTACTGAGATCATCTAGAAAAAAGTCATACAAGCAATAAACTCAAATTCATTTATATTTTGGGTAACATTATTATTATTAAAAAATCTACAAAATGACACCAGAAATGTTATTTCAATCATATGAGAGAAAGATATGATGAATTGTGGCACTGTTCTATTCTTCTTAGATAGGAATGCAAGTCTTACTTCCTGACGTAGGTCCCGATCCAGCATAACACTTATGCGTTTTAATTGATTTAATGTAAGCATTAATTTGAAGTCAGTGGGATTACCACATGCTTAAGTGCTTTGCAGGACTGGACCCTTACTTTCTACATGATGGGTTGTCTTCCTGCTGGGCATCTATGGGAGTAGTGCTAGAGATAAGATTTACATCTGAGCTACAGGAAGACCCAGCCTATCAGTAATATCATTGATAAGATTACCATTTTTGTGTGTGCTGTGACACCACCATGTCTGGGGTTTCACCAATGAGCTCGTCCCTTGAGGCTCTGGCTAAGGTTATCACGTGCTTGGAATGAATATCTATAATTCAGTGAAAGAGACAAATCTGCATGCTGATTACTACAGTTTTGGCTAGATAGATAGCGGAATACTTTTCATATCCACAGACATACAACTATGAAAGGGGCAGCAAGATTTATTGATAACTGAAGTTTTATGGGATTCTAAATGGAAAAAACTAATTAACCAACCTCTCCCCAAATTTGAGACATTTGGGCTGCCTCTCTCCTCCTGCAAATATGTCAGGCAGTTCAGTTTTGGCCATGGAGTACCGTTTCACCCTTGCAACAGATTACTACATCCAAAACTGTAACTTTCTTAGATTATATTTCACTTTACTCAGCCATGTTAACTTCATATATGAACCCTAAGGAAACCATATTAACGATACCCAAAGACTTATCATGGCCTGCAGTGGTTTTGGGGAGGGAGTCAGTCTCAGAAAGTAAACCATGTGGTAGCATGTTCTCCATTATACACCTCTTCCCCAGTTGGAAACACAAGATACAGAACACAGTAAGAAAAAATTAATCGTGAAAGAGAGCTAAGTAGGACAAAAACTGAAAACCTGGGATTCTTGTGAGTCATGGAAAAAGGAAGTCATGTTCAATAGCTCCATGAAGTACTCCACATTCCACACTAGCGTCAACCTAGTAAATGATAAGTCTTGTTCTATGATACTTCTGAACCTTCACCTCTCACAGAGTAATTCACCCCATAGGAGAGAGCCTCACAAACTTGCACTTCACTAATTCAGACAAAAAGCCTAGCAGTCTCTCCCCACTCCTCAGAAAAGATTTATCAGTTTTGGTTAATTCATGTCTGTAATGTGCTTTGAAGATTAAATGAGCTATACAGCATAAATGCTAAGTACAAAATTATTATTAGCAGGAGTGTTGTAGTGCAATCTAACACTAAATAAGCCTCTGTTACTTTTTATGTCGTGTACGAGGTATATTCACTAGAATGTTATGGTGACTCATTACAAATAATTACAAGTAAACCACAAATATCAACACAAATGAATAAGTAGATTTTTGTGATATATTATTTTTTATTGTGTTTGCTTACCCATTAATTTTTAAATAACTTAATATGCAACATACAGTATCCTACTAAATAGTGTAAATTATTATAAACTATATTAATTGTTGCAAGATGTTCTACCATAAACAAAAATATATTTGGAAAGATACAAAATATGCCAATCTTGTGTAGTATGATTTGAATAAAGATTTAACACATCTTAAATATTTGTTAACTTTAAACAAGTTAACAGGATCTAAGACTTTAGACAGAAGTAACAGGGTCTTTAAAATTCCATTAATGCAAAGATAACACTCCTAATGTTTTTTATGTCAATTAAGAGCGAAGAGATGTGAAAAATACCAAAATGAGCAAATTAATATTACCAGATTTTCAACTTCAGCACTTTGCCTAACTCCCCACTGGAACATTCCCATGAGAGTGATTGCATAGGACAATGCCAAGCCAACCTGTCCTGCATCCAGAGCTGTAGGGTGGGGGGAAGAGGGGAGAAGAGAAAATAAATCACATCTGTATAATTACACAAACCTCTAGTTAATTCCTCTTTCAAACTAACAGGCCACTGAAGTGGTAGAACCAGATCGGCTCTTGATCACACAAGTTTAAATAGTAGCTTTATGGAAAAAGTCTACCTTGTCACATTACTTTTGAAAGCTTTCTAAACGAAATTTGTGTTTGAGAATAAGGTCCTGGTTGTCCACTGCCAGGCATCTTGTCTAAAAATAGCCCAGATTCAAAAAAGCTCTTAAGCACATGTTTAGGGTCAGGGCTATTCAGTTAAGCAATTAAGAAACTTTCAATTAATTTCAAAAGCAGTTGGATCAGGCCCCTAAATCTGTGCAAAGTGAGCATAAAATGCTACTAAAACACATTGTTAGCATTTACACAAACTATGTACTGATATAAATGGGTACAAAGCACTGTAAGATCAGGCAAGAAGAGTTTGAAGGTCCAAATTCTGCTCACCCTACTCACATGGACAGGCTCATTACGCTCAATGGGTCAGCTCTGTGAGTAAGCTAAACAGGATTTGGTCCTAATATTGGACCTAATTCTCCGCTCACTACAGCCATTTTACATCAGCATAACTCCACTGATGTCATAAGAGCTACCCCCTATATTGAGGGGACAGATGAACCAAACCCAATGTTTTAATTTGTCTTCAAGTATAGTAACGTTAAATCTAGCTGGAAATCTTCTCTATGATGCATTGTATGTAGTTCTATATATCATTTATCTAAAGAAAAAATAAAGGAAACAAAGAACAGCAAATTAGCACCCAACTTTCATGTTCAAGATAATTGCTTCCTTTGTATTTTAGAAGACAATCTACTTTTAGCACACCTACCCTAATTATATCCTGGGATGATCTTACAAAACAACAGCACAAGAATGAAAATGAATATAAAACTTCTTACAATGCAAGCTCCTTTTTTGGGATTGGCCTCTCCCTCAATCCAAGACATTTGAGCTGCATCCCTGAGTGTTCAGCTTGCTCTGTTTGGCCTAGTCTGCCATGATAAGAAGGGGAAAAAATGTTGTTGTCCCAAAGACAGCTTTAAAAGCTAGTATTTCAACAGTAAAGGCAAGATTGTAGAACTGCAAGCTTGTCTTCACCACTGGGGGAGATGATTTGGAGAAAGGATGTTAGGTTTATGGCCAAACCCTGGAGCCCAAAGGACAAGTCTGAACTATCTCTGGTACTTACGGGAATAGAGGTGCAGCCCAAGTGTCTTGGACTGAGGGATAGATCAGGATCTAGAAAGAAACATTTAACTTAATTGCAATCCTTAAACAATTAGAGAAAGTAAATTCTGAAAAAGAATTAAGCATTGCTATAAATTGTAATTATAGCATTAACATTCCTAATATCTGTACTTACTCTTCGCGAGAAGCAGGGAACCAAAGGCAACCACTATAACAAAGATGGCACAGATGGCATCCAGCCGCACAGCAAACCATCGGGAGGTAGTCAAAAACAGAAACCAAGCCTCTAAAGAGTTTTTTAAAAGTCGTAATAAGAACAATGAGTTATTGGAAAAAATAAGTTCTATAGTGATTCCCATAAGACTGTTACATAACATCAGTGGGAACTAATTCCATTGTCTAAATCATTGTCTTGGAGAGAGTTTGTATGTGTTGTTGTTGATGATGATGATGCCCTGTTTTCCTAGCTAACGCTGACCAGTTTTCAGGTTTTCACAATGTTTAACACAGCTGAGGCTGGTACATCAAATAGGATTCAAAACAGAAATAAATAAATCTAGGGCCCAATTCAAAGCCCACTGAAACCAAGAAAAAGACTCTCATTGACTTCAATGGACTTTGGATCCAACTCCTAGTACACTGTGTAAAATACCATTACAATTTTATTTCATATAACATTTTAGATAAAGTATATCCCAATATGCTTCACAAAATTAAGTATTACTAAACAGTGGCGGTCATATGATATACATGACAGAAAAAAGCAGCATAGTCTGTATGATGAAAATTAAAGTATACACTTAGAGCCAACAACAGAAATCAAGTATGCATAAGGTAGAATTCTGTATCACTTTGTAATTTGGGCCTGTTCAACAAAATGTATTTTCCTACAGCCAAATTCAAAGTTACATGCCTTGGAAAAAAGGAATGCAGGCCATACCAATAGACTAAGGGACCGTGTTCTGAAAAATAGTGATTATGATAAGGATTTAGGTGTCATAGTAGTCAAACAACTGAACATGAGCTTTCAGTGTGACGCTGTGGCAAAATGGGCTAATGTGCTCCTTGAATGTATAAGCAGGAGAGTAGTAAGTAGGAACAGGGAGGCAATTTTACTTGTGTATAAGGCATTGACGAGACTGATACTAGAATACTATGTACATTTCAGTTGTCCACCTTTTCAATGTTAAAAAATTGGAGAAGGTGCAGAAAAGAGTCACAAATTATTTGGAGGGCTGGAGAAAATGCCTTCCAGTGACACTTAAAGAGCTTGATCTGTTTAGTTTATCAGAAAGAAGATTGAGAGGTGACTTGATTACAGTGTATAAATATCTGTATGGGGAGAAAATATCAGGTACTAAATGAATCTTTATTCTAACAGAGAAAGGCATAACAAGAACCCATGGTTGAAAGCTAAAGAGAGACAAATTCTTCAGATCAAGACTGGATGATTTTCTTGGAGATATACTTTAAGCAAGCTACTGGACTCAGTACAGGGGAAACTGGGGGAAATGTAATGGCCTGTAATATACAGGAGTCAGATTAGACAATCAAATGATCTCTTCTTGCCTGAAACTCTATGAATCTAACAATTAAAAAAGAAGATGACAAACTGCTATAGAATACTTGGTATAAACATAATTCAAATTATTTTTGCATACAGAATGCCAACATTGCAGCCACATAGACTTTAATCAAAACTAATCTACAGTATTAACATGGCCAGGAGCTCTTAAAGTTGCTCAAACAATAGAATTAAGAGATTATCAGATTTTTATACTTTCCTGAAGGACAATTTACACTAAATATTTTTGTATGGTTTTAGTATTCCACCTACATAATATTAAATATTGCTAAATATAACTTATTTTGCTTTAAAACATTATGCAAAACAGGAACTTGGCAAAAATGATATTTTAAATATATTTCTTGGGTAAACTTTAAAATGTTTATCTTAAATATTGTTATGATGCCTGCTTTGGAATCTCAAACTATACTAGAATCCAAAGTGAATTCTAGAAATACAGAAAGACAGAACAAACAACTATGAAATCTATAAATAGAGAGATTTAGCCCTATACAGAGATATATTGAAGTCAGTGGGAGCTGTGCATGTAAGTTGCACACATGTATCTGAGGAGAGAAAGTATGTCCCTTTTACAGAGCTACATACTTTGCTGTCCATGTCTATTCATGACAAACCTGAGTGAAGATCTTGGTGAGCATCAAATAATTCTTGGAATCTTTGCTCGGCTTTGAAAGCACGAATAGTCCAAAGTCCCTGGAGAGATGAGGACAAGTGGGAGAACACTGGACTTCGAGCTGCAAAGTAAATAAGACTAATTTATTGTAGTTGAAGCGCAGCTGTTGATAATGTTTTGCACTCTGCTAATCTTTAATCCTATTTCTGTGTTTATTGACACAAGCTACTGAATCACATCTTTTAGAATAAACATAGTATTTTAAGATACTTTCCTGTTTCTCAATTATACCCACTTGGATGGAAAAATAGATTAATTTACACAAAAAATGTCTTCAACAGTTGTCATCCATGACTTCTTCCTTTGTTTCTTTCACTAATCAGATAACACCCCCATTTTTTAAAATTCATGATGCTCAAGACTCACACTGCTATTTAATACTACAGTCAATTTGAAGCACAGAAATAATGGTGAAGGTAATACTGGGTCAAAACCTACATTATGATGTGCAGCTAGCCCACTAAGGCCAGGATCCAGCAAATCGCTAAAATAACTTTAAACATATGAGTAGTCCAGTTGACTTCAGTGAGATTAATCATGGTCTTAAACCTGGGGTTAAGCAAGTGTTGAAGGATTTTGCTGGGTTGAGACCTAAGCCAACAAGCAAGTAATTTGTAGAACCAGAGGCAAAATTCCTGATTAACAGATTGTCTGAAGAACTTTAACATCTCATATAATAAATTGCTGCTCAGACTTAACGTCAGCTCTATCCAAGCAACGTACTTGTGGACTCCAGACGTTTAATATCTCTCGCCGTGTCTAAGAAATACCGTCGAAGAAAAATGAAAATAATACAAAGTGGAACTAAAGGGATAAGTATCCAAGGAATCACTGCCACAGCCACAGCCACCACGCCAAAAATCTGTAGGAGAATCTGCAACAACAAAGGCAAGAGAAAACGTAACTTCCTTACTCAGAAGGATTCCACTTAAAACAAGTGCAAAACTATTTAACATTCAAAGGTTAAATATTCAGACAAAGATGACCCTCCAATTAAAAGGATACATAACAACTCTCATATAATAGCTAGACCACATTTATTTCCACAACATAATAATTAGATTGAATGCTTCTGATATGTCTGATTGATTGATTGCAGAATTTGCTCTATATTTTCTGCATGATTTGTTCTGCCAGAGTCTAATGGGAAGCTGCTACAATCAACCTGACCAACATGAGTCACTTGCTTTCATGGCGCTGGTCCATTTCCTGTGACCCTGAACAGAACTAACAGGGTACCTGATTTACGAAATGGACAAGTTCCTGCAGCCATCCAGAGAACCCTATCAATGTATTTCCTTGTACACCCCATCTGTATCTCTCTGTTGTCTCTTATCCCTGTGTGTATATTCCTTTCCATATTTAGGAGGTTCCCTGTAACAACCCTAAATGACTGAGTGGGTGCTACTATTTACTGCTTGTACTACCTCAGGAAAGACCAAGACCCAGATTGCTTTAAAAAACTGCTTTAAAAGTCATCTAAATACAAAATCAAGGTCTTTAGTAGCGTCTTCACTGAAGCACTACAGCTGCGCCACTGCAGCCTTTTAAGTGTAGACCTTGCCCTTAGGCAAGTAGAAACTTAAGCTCTAGTCATTTTCACTTACATGTATTTGAAAAATTTGGCCTGAAAGAAGCGTTTAATTTACTGACTACAGTTAATCCCGCTGTTTAAGAAATCATTTATTTGTAAATGTGAAACATTTTGATAATTGAAGTTTACATATCCAAAATATTTAAAACGTTAAAAAAAAATTACATATGCTGCTTTGTGTTAAATTAAATTCCAATTCCCACTCTAATGCAGCTTAACACAAATCATGAAGAAAAAGACTTAGTAATCTAGTAAATAAGCAATATGTCATTCACCATTTTCTAGCATACTAAATGTACAATTAATAAGAATCTGAAAAAATAAAGCTAGATAATTGCTTAATAGTTATAGTGTACCCTCCTACGTAGCACAAAAATGTACCAAATCTAATGTAAAGGCTCTATTTAGTTGTAGATCAACATGTTTTAATGGTTATATCAACCAATAAGAATGCACCTTTCTTTAGCAAATAACTGAAGTACAAATGGAAAAGTTGATTAAAATTGATTATTTATATCAAGGATTTCTACTTGGTGATTGAAATCAGTGATTTAAATTGCCCTGATTTAAATTAATCCATGGAGGACAGACTGTCTCTGGAATCATCAATGTAACTCCTTAATCTGCTGGAGGGTTCACTGATCAGCAACTGTATCAATTTCAGATCTTGTGAAAAGCAGGAGAAAAGTTCTTAAGTACTGCATGATATGCACATATAACCCTAGCAGCACATTTCTGAGATATATATATATTTTTTGTTAGAGATAATTTCTTGTCCCCATGTTTGTTTTCAGAATAAATATGCATAACAATCCAACATCCACTCCAGTAAAAACAGTTTAGTAATTCAAATTATGCTCAAAGTTGGGTTTTTTTCCCCCACAAATCAAAAGTAAAATCTACAGTCTTTTTGCCAAACAGTGAAATCCTACTTTGTTTGTAAGCACATAAGTCATATCTATAGTATATCAATAGTTTAAGGCAATCTAGAAGATTTGTACTTATCGCCATTTGGAACAGGATTGTTACACTCTATGACTGACAGTAGAATTAAAAGATTTCTAGCTGCTGTGAAGTGTTAGAAATGTTAATGACCTTGATATGTCTTTTTTTTTCAATAATCAGGTTGTGCTACTAATGGGGAGGGTCATAAAAAAACTGCTTTAAAAGTCATCTAAATACAAAATCAAATGCACCACCCCATGCCAAAAGCAAATTTAGTATTTTGACAATGATAGACCAAAAATACAAACTGTAGAAAATATATTTGCTTAGCCTTTTGAATACATCTTTGTCGTTTCTTCATAGTAGAATACATCAAACCCCACTTCTAATAGACTTGGAAAGTCTAGGATCAGTAGGGTCTCTTGGAAGACATCTAGGAATTCTGGATGAACTCAAATCCTTGGCCTCCGGATGGACAAATCCCCAGCTGGTGTAACGGTGATACAGATCAATGGATTTCAATGCAGCTAAGCTGATTTGCACCAGCTGAAGAATTGGCTCAAAGTAATTTGGGAAGGAAAATAGGGATATGAATGGCAAAGGTAAGGTATGACTTAAAGCTTTATCCAGAACAGGAATTGAACCTTTGTTCGGTTGTTTTGTTGAGGAAAAAAATTAATTTGACTTTAAAATAGTTTGGTGCACCTCAGCACCTTTTGGTTTCACCCAGAGGCACACAAATACTTTTAGAAAAGCTGTCCTTGCTATACTCCCACTGCTTGCAACCAGTCAAAACCATAAACTACTGAAAATCTTGCAGAAAGACTGCATTACACAAGACTTCCAGCACTCTCTAGACCAAGAGTAGAGCCTGCAAATCCACGGATGTCCACTTTATATTTGCGGACCATTTTTTGCAGGTAGTGGATCGGATGCAGATCTCAAAGGTGAGGAAGCAACTGTCTACAGCTCATAGCCTTTGAGGCTGCTTGCCCACCTTCAAGATCTGGTGGTGGGGACTGGCCACCAATCAGCTGTTCAGCAGGAGCCCCACCCCTTTGCCGGCCACCAATCAGCTGTTCAGTGGGCATGCCCCAGGGTTCTAGGTGCAGGGGGTGAGGCTCAGCAGTGGAGTCTGGGTATGGGGGGGGTCTGAATGCACAGGGGTTGGAGAGATGGGGGAGCTGCTTCCCATACAGTGACCCCTTTCCCCCACAGCCAAGGATTGATGAGGGCAGAAAGTGGGGCAGGGGGAGAGAGAGCTCTTCCTGCAGCCTTGGGAGGTTTCTAGGGGTGGGCCTGACCTGACGCGATCCACTCCTTGCAGTGGAAGAGGAAGTTCCAATCTCCCTCAGGGCTGACCGCCCATCAGCTGTTGACAGGGGCCCCCGAAGGCTGGCCGCAGATCAGCTGTTCCATGGGGGGGCTCTAAGGCTAGCTGCTGAACAGTGGCCAAACAGCTGATCAGTGGTGTAGGAGACGGCTGTGGATGCAGACAGATCTAAAATAGGGAGTGTGGATTGCAGATTGAACAGAAGCTGATTCTCATGGATGCAGATCTGAGGAGGATCCACATTTTGGTATCCATGCTCTACCAAGAGGTACAGAGAAAAGAGTTCACATATTACTAAATGAAATCAATTTTTATTTTTCAAGGAAATGAGACATACTATATTAAAAACACTCCTTTTCCCCAATTCATTGAGAAAAACGAGATAAATAACTTAGATACAATACGTTGTTGTAAGCTGAGACGTACACAAAGAAAAAGACAAGAAAATGAAGAAGAAAGGGTGAGGGAAGAGAAACAGTCATTAAGGGCAAAAGATAAACGCAAAATAATTAAGAAGAGTGCTTGTGTACTGTTTTCTTCCACATACAAATATAGATTGGGGACACTTCATTAAGAATGTTATTTTAAAATAACTGATAAAACAAGAACAAAACCTAGAAAATACTGAAATAGTTAACTACATATTTGATACTTTATATCAAATTTCTGTTTTGCTATTGCAATAAACTTTATTGCATGTACACATACACAGAAGCATATTAGAGCTATCAAACTCACGATTAATCGCGAGATTAAAAAAATAGTCACGCTTAATTGCAGTTTAATCGCATTGTTAAACAATAATAGAATACCATTTATTTAAATATTTTTGGATGTTTTCTACATTTTCAAATATATTGATTTCAATTACAACACAGAATACAAAGTGTACAGTGCTCATTTTATATTATTTTTATAACAAATATTTGCACAGTAAAAAATATAAAAAATAGTATTTTTCAATTCACCTCACACAAGTATTATAGTGCAATCTCTTTATTGTGAGAGTGCAACTTACAAATGTAGATTTTTTTTTTTTACATAACTGCACTCAAAAACAAAATAAGGTAAAACTTCAGCAACTACAAGTTCACTCAGTCCTACTTCTTGTTCATCCAATCGTTAAAACAAACAAATTTGTTTACATTTATGTGAGATAACTCTGGAAGCATGTCCTCTGGAATGGTGGCCGAAGCATGAAGGAGCATATGGATGTTTAGCATATCCAACACATAAATATCTTGCAATATCACCTACAACAGTGCCATGTGAACGCCTGTTCTCACTTTCAGGTGACATTGTAAATAAGAAGCAGGCAGCACTCTCTCTCATATATGTAAACAAACTTGTTTGTCTTAGCGATTAGCGAAACAAGCAGTGGGACTGAGGGGACTTGTAGGCTCTAAATATTTACATTGTTTTGGTTTTGAGTGCAGTTATGTAACAAAAAATTCTACATTCGTAAGTTTCACTTCCACGATAAAGGGACTGCTCTACAGTACAGTATTTGCATGAGGTAAATTGAAAAATACTATTTCTTTTGTTTATCTTTTTTACAGTGAAAATATTTGTAATAAAAATAATACAAAGTGCACACTGTACACTTTGTATTCTGTGTTGTAATTGAAATCAATATATTTGAAAATATAGAAAAACTGAAAATATTTATAATCAATTTAAATTGGTATTCTATTATTGTTTAACAGTGCAATTAAAACTGCAATTAATCACAATTAATTTTTTTAATCAAGTTAATTTGTTTTGAGTTAATCACTTGAGTTAACTGCGACAGCCCTAATACATACACACAATGCGACAGCCCTAAAACACACACACACACACACACACACACATATAGAATGGATCTTTATCACTAATAATGCTGAAAATACATAATATAAAAAAACCCGGAAACTGGAGACTTCTCTGAGTTCTGAATGGCTCTGGCCTAAATTTGGATGACCAGCCTACCCCAGATGTTTGGTTGAAGTGCAAGAAATATTTTTTTAAAAATATTAAAGGAAAATGGATGACAGTTACAGTGTAAAAACACAGCAGTGGCTTTGGCATATATTATCTCCATTGCTGGTTACCATCAAGATGACTCCAGCTGGCTATTGAGATTTAACAGTTGGGGCATTCAAAAAAGGAATAAAGACTGCATTATTTAGCTGAGACACTATGTTAATCTCACACCTATAGCATTTTTGGTCTTCAAGACAGAAAACCACAGCAATCCCCTTCTTTTTTTCACATCAGTGTGAATAATATTATTTTTATTCTGAGATAATAGCAACCATGAAAATGCAAAAAAAAATCAAGTGACTTTAGAAGAAATTACAGAATCACCTTTTTTTTTAAATGAGCATTTCAATCATTCCATATTTCTATCTAAATGCTGTGACATCTTCTATTAGCCCCGGAAAAAAATTACATCCTTCTTTTCGCTCTTCCCCCTTTCCCAACAAGTTTTAATTAGCCTCATGTTAAATACTAACTGATCCATTGTGTCATGGATGCTGGAAAAAAGAAATTGGAACACCAGATGCAAACAGAGAAAGGTTCAGAGATCCCCCATGCCAAAACTAAACCCTTTAGCTAAACATCTTATCATGGCAAAAATCACAGAATCTTTGGACCAAACATCACTCAAAAAATCAGAATGCCACAACAAGACGCACAAAAAAGACATTTCAAGACACATTTGCACCACCTGTTTCACCAAAGAGAGCAGACAGACATTTAACAAAGATCCCAGTTCTTGAGTATTTTTTGATACCCTCATTATTTTGATGTCTTAAAATATCTTGAAAAATTGAACCAAGTTACATAATCTTTTAAGCACACAAAGAACTTTTATTTAATTATCCAATGTGCACATCTCAGACATACAAAAAACTAACTTGGGGGGGACAAACTATAGGAATCACAAAATGACAAAGTCATTGTGAAGCTAAAAGATGCAGAAATTCCTTCTACACACTTTCCCTGACATTGCCAAACAATAAAATGCAAGGATCAGTGGTACTGAAACAAGTAAAGGCAGTTCCACTCTTTTGCACCTATGAAAGCAAGTGACCCTAGCTCATTATTCCAGTGTTAGGCACTTTTTGTTCTTAATATCCAGATGCAGCAGCTATTTTTTAAAGAAATGACTGCGGACACCTTCTTCACATTTTCCTTTTCTTCAGTATTTTCACTTCATAAAGCTGCAGTCAATGTGTTTTGTGTGTGGAGAGAAGGGAATGACACATTCAGCGGTGGTCTTAGCCACAGCCTACATTGGTGGCTCAAGTAGTCTCAAGATTAGGTCTTTGTATGTGATGAAAGGATATGAAAAGTCAGTTATTTAAGCTCAGTCAAGCTGTTGATTTTGGGGAGGAAAAAGGTTTTGCAATTCAGTTTTCCTCAATAAATCACCGCCCTTTACCAAGGGCAGCTGCTGATAGTTCACATGTTCACAATGTTCCCCAGAAACAAAACAAGTCTTGAGTTTTTTAAAATCCAGCACAGGGTAAAATCAAAATGAGGGGGAAATACTGCTTTTAAATGATCTTCTATAAATTTGCTGGAAACTAAACCAGCAATTCATTTATCTAGAAATAAATAATGAAATCATAGAAGATTTACACTTTTTTATTAAAAGGGCAACAAACTAAGACATCTATATTATGCTAATTTTAAATAACAACTAGTGGATACTGTAGAAGAAAGGGAATGTGAAAAAGAAAAAGAAGAGAAAGAACATGAAATGGTGAAAGTACTGGAAATGGAAGAATCCACTGAACTTTATAAAGATGAGCATATAGGCCAACATTTTCAAGTGGCTACTAATTTTGAGTGCCGAACTTGACACACTTGAAAGGCTGATTTTCAAGGATGCTAAGCACCAACAGTCCATTTGAACTTAACGAGATGTGGGTTCTCAGCATCTCTGTAAATAAGCCCCTAAACTGTCTCAGGTTGGGCATGCAGAAATCAAGACATCATAAATCACTGGCCACTTTTGAACACATGGCTACTGTGTATACAATATTATTTAATATAATGGAGGTTTTATACCTTAAGTTTCCTATTAAACTATGAGTACTATAGTATTCTACCACTGGATTCTTTCTCCAATTATAAAATCCAGTATACGAGTTTATTATATTAAGTTGGATACAGAAGTGTATTTTAACTACAGTGTATTTAAATAATAAGGCCCAGTTCGTCAATGAACTCCACATGGGGGAACCTTGTGCCCCCTGCAGTGCTAGAGGCAGAGTCAGGAAATATGGTTGGCTAAGACATTAAGTAAGTTTAGCAGGGATTTTCAAAAGAACCTAAAGGAAGCGAGTGCCCAAATCCCATTCACTTTTAACAGAGGTTTAGCATCCTTATGCCCATTTATTTATTTATTTAAATCTGAACAGTTTTATTATCCACTATAGCAAGGATATTTGTGACTATTATTTATAGTCTGGTAGCACCTTTAGACCCCAGTCAAGATGAATGTCCCATTGTGCCAGATACAGTACAAACATGTAAGTAGGGGTGGAGTAAAATATTCAGACGCATCAAAAGGTATGTCTTTCAGTGCAAAAAAGGTGTGTTAGGTAATTTCGAATTCAATAGCAGTGAAGACATGGAACTCATCTTTTAATCAGGTTATCACTCAAGTGCAACCCCAGCCTCCCCTACAGGCTTTACCTTGAGCTTCAGATAATAGTAGAGTTGTCATGTCTGTAAGTACTATTTTAACTTGTTAGCTAACCTGAGTTAAGAACTAACCCTTTACTGTATTTGCAGTGTAGATGTACCCTAAGTAATTTTAAGTGTCCAAATCCAATTGAAAGTCAACGCGAATCAATCACCTAAGTCATCAGTGCACTTTTGAACATTTATCCATGGTCCCTGTTTTGAAGAGCTTATAATCTAATTGAAAACAAGATGTAGCAAATGAATGTAACCAACAGCAGGAAAGGAAGAGGAATGAAGAACAGGATAAGTTATAAGGTAACTGACTAACAAAGTATATGGGTTTACATCCACTAAGCACTGTTATTTTCATTTTGTTTTTCAAGTTATTTCCACTCATGTACTAGTTTAAGTCACTACATTTCCAAAAATCAGCTAGGAATATAACAAACCTAGCAGTAAATGTGAATGATCAGTTATGCATATAATCGATATGGCATACATTGTCAAAGAGATGAGCTGGCATGGAAACTTATGCCCACACAGTCTATCAGAAGCATAAGAGTCCACACCAGTGCACCTATTTTCAGGATTGGAGTCTTGAACTTTAGTGGCCTGATCCAGAACCTGTTGAAGTCAATTAAGATTCCCATTTAGTTTAATGAGCTTTGAATCAGGCTCTAAATATACAATTCAAAGAAATTCAGTTAAGTATAATAACCTACCCTCTGTCTGCACATACAGCTCCATTTGATACCAAAGTAGCAGCATGTAGCCTTAAATATGTGCTCTGACAAAGCATTTTAATTTTTATTTATAAAATTATGGAATCAATTATTCCAACAGACAGTTATCAAGCTAACATGACCTTTCCTGTATGTGGTTAATGTATGATTTACAAAATAGCATGCAAAAAATTATTTCCTCATTCTGCAAGGCCAAAATCTTCTTTTGAATACCTGCATGTTGAAGTTAAGCAGATCCTTTCACAAAATAAGGGAAGCAGAACTTATACACTCTTCTGCTCTTTAATCCTCACGTACTGGAGTATGAGGAGCTGACTTTGGGTGAGATTTCAGATCCACAGTTCTGAAAATCATGGGCAGCTGTGTAGCCCAAATACAATAAGACTTTATTTAAGCATTTTTGTACTTGCTGCATTCCTCACCCCCCATTTCATTTTCAGCTCTAACAACTCTTTAGTAAGTGTCCAGAACATTTCTATTCTCTTTTTAAAATAAACAAACTGTTTCTTTCTGGTTTATCCTATGAAAGATAAAATAAATGTAATTATTCTGGTTTGAGGAATTATTTCTCATCCAGTATAGCTGTCCAGACTAATCATGTTCATTAGAACTGTAGTGGAGTGTTTAAATCTTATTAAGGTCTTTGGTAATATTGGGATTTACTATTCTCTTAAAATCTATATTCCTTTTAACTATGAAATTCTTGAAACTAGCAAAATGTTATTATTTATTTATTGGTAGTTCTACAGCATTCATCACTGTAGTATCTGAGCCCAGCCAATTTTATTTGTGCAGATTCATTTGTCCAGGTTTATTTGTGCAGAAATTAAATATATACTTGGTAATATAGTAACAGATTGGAAAGCTTCAATACTACCCTAACGATAACTCATAAAAAGGACCACTTCTTCAATGCAAATCCTCACAAGAAAAGCTTCTACACACAAAGTAAGATGAACCAGTTACTGCACTGTTTATTAAATTTCACTTGATTCCTCCTGACAACCATTTAAACAATGAATGTTGGGAAATGTCCCTCAAAGAATCAACAACAATAGTAGGGATCAGAGCTTTTATATTTAGCTAATACTGTTCTTTAAAAGAAGAAAATATTTCTTCCTGAAGGGATTATAGGAAGTCTTATAAAAGACACCTGCAAACAAAACAAGTGACAAAAGATCTTTATCATAACTGATAACAGTTATCCTCTATAGAAATCTCTGCTTCCTTAGCGATAAATAACGTATTATAACTTTGCTGTTTAATTCAAGATGTATTAACTAATAGGCACTGCTGATGTTCAAAGGTGGTAAATTTTAACAAAGAGAGGGAATGTTTTTCCTCTCATGCTCAGACGTTTAATAGCTAAATACAACAAACCTATAGTAAGATTTAACTAATCAGGGCTTGTTTTCTTATGCCCAACAGAACAGGGAAGCACTGAAATCTATGTACAACAAAAATCATTTAAATAATTTCAGTAAAGATTCTGGACAAATACAACTAGTGTATTTTTTTTAATCCTTTTTTCCCCCCACTGGATTGCTTTTCCAAAATGTGTATGTTTTCATCTACAGTGCAAATTCTAGAACGCCTATCTTCCAACTATTTAAGTGTCCTGTTTACAAGAGATGAACTAAGTAGCTAAGCACAAGAGATTTCAGACAGGAAACTTTTGCAAACTGCAGTTTTCACAGTATGAATAAGAGGCTTGATAACAGACAAAAGAATAAGAAATTCACATTTACAATGAAATACTTTATTCTCTCATCCCAGAACAGTTTAGTTTGGGTAAGCATAGAATACACTGATTCTGCCCTCGTTTGCCTGTAATATCTGAGCTCCTACTAACCACAGTGGCAGGCACTTGAAAGATGCATGTAATAATATGAATTACCTCCACTAACTGGAGAGACATACTGTACCTCTCAACATCCAGACACACCACAATGGGACGCAGACCCTCCCCCCCCTCTCAAACGAGTGACAACATGGGACAAGTTAACCCTAAATTGAGGAATACTACGTGGAACATCATTTCCCCTGCAACTGTCTGTTTGCCTCTCTTCCCTTTCCCCTCTTCTATTTCTCAACACCTCCCCTTTCCTTTTGTCCCCTAAAGTCTTTCCAATCTCCTCCTCAAAACCCTCTGCTCTGAGGTCTTGGAAGCAGTGGCAACTTTGGCAGCAGCCACCAGCAGCCCTTTGTGGGGGAGAAGAGTTTCATGCTGATTGCAGGGGGAGCCAATCGAGTACCTGAAGCAGCAGCAAAGCCATGTAATTTTACTGCCCGCTGCCTGGACTCAACCAGTCCTGTAGACACTGGGGATGGCAGAAGTACACTATACACAGGAGAGGCGGCTAGCAAATGGACAGTATGCAGAACAGTCTGGGCATGCAGAAGGACAGCAGGACACAAACGCATTGCCTAACCAGTTGAAAGGAAGCAAGACATCCTGTCTAATAAAAGGTAGATGATATGTATAAAGAAAGACAAAGTTTTGATTCCCTATAACTGATAGAAATATATGGCCAATACACTCTAACAAGATTGTTTACCTTTTATGCCTAGGACAGATCACTTGTATCCTTTTGGAAACAGGGCAAATTCAAAAGCTTAAGAATTAGGAAAACACCAGCTAATGGTAAAAAGTGTTTACAATTTCTAATGGAGGTCCAGCAAGCAGCTAAAAAAAAAAAAAAGCCACCCCACCCACATCCATCCCTAAGGGGTCTATGGTACCGAAGAGCTTTGAAAACCAGGGCAAAAAGCCCTTCCAACCTTAGGGCCTTGCCTAGGCAAGAAAACCAGAGTAAAATGAGTTTTAGCCAACAATTTCCTAAATTGGTTTTTCAGTACATTTCAAGAGTTGTGTTAACAGTGTGATGAAAGTAACTTTTACAGACCTGAAGTATGTTTAATTTCAAAATCAAAATAGAAGTGAAATCCCTATGAAGTCATCCGTAAACAGACTGCATAAAGCACTAAGTCATATTACTGTAGGAAACATTTCTGAATAGGTAGGCTGATGAACCTACAGATGGCCTAATCAATCTTTTCCATCTCTGATTTCTGAGATTCTGAATTCTAAGTCTACAGGCATTAAATATATTTTAGTATACAGTAGTTGTTTTCGTAAACATTTTGCATTCATGAAAGTAATCGTGAAAAGGTCTAATTGGGATGCCAATCAAAATCAGCGTAATGCCATAAATTTAATCCTTTCATTGTCACTAAAATCCTTTGTGCTTATAGACATTTTTCTATTTGCAGTAACTTCTTTCTCTTGTTCCTATTAAGACTATTATTTTCACCCTATTATTACTAATCCTTTCTTTGTAAATAGCCACACCTATTTTAATCCAAAATGGTGCGGTAAGCATTTGCTTCTTTGTGGAAGTACACACATAATTAGGTTAATCTGTGCTATCTTCTCATGTGAATTGATTGTTTCTTTACTGAGGACATATTTCATAACACAGCACTAGACTTGCCAGACTGCTTGAAGGCAAATCAGGAGCAATTTACCAAGCATGTAGCTGCTATAAACTGAAATCTTGACATGACAGCAAGCTGTATAGCCACTCCTACCTGCCAGTTATTACTCATGATAGCTTTTCACTTGCACATCAAACTTTGACCACACCTTTCTTTCACAAACAAGCACTTGCATTAAATTCACGTGACTAAAATTTTGACAGCTCAATAACTGGGTTTTGTATGTCAACTGAGCATATAGGACTTGAAATTCATAGTACAAGGTAAAATTCTGAAACAGTAGCAACTACGTTACCTGTATGAAGTCCAAAATTGTCAGTGGAAGCAAATCATCCAGATGGCCAATATCTTTGGAGAAACGATTTAGGATTCTCCCTATAAAAACAGGATTCAAAATAAATTGCAGCAGTTTTTTTCTAAGACAATTTTTAAAAATTCACAAAAAAATCAGAATAATATTTTTAAAAACCCATTATACTTTAGTTTTAGACAATTTAAGTAAAGCAAGAAGAAAATGGCTGACATCTAAAAGATAAACAAAATGGAGACCTTCTGAAAACAAAACACAAAAAGCAGATTTTTTTTTACACCTAGTGCAATATATTTTGCTAAAAAAGAATAAAGAGATCCTTTTTGAATTAATGCTTCTTTACTATAGATGGAAAATGTTTGTTTAAAAATTATAGTGTGCGGTCACCACCATTTCAAATGTTTCCTAAGAGTCTGAAACTAGTAATTTAGATAGGACCTAAGACCCCAATCCTTCAAACCCTTACATACATGCTTAACATTATCCATGTACATAAGCAGTTACAGGGCTAGAGTCTTAATACTTATATGCAATCAGTCAATATGGGCCATAACCTGGCCTGACTCTGTTCCCGGCTTGCAAGTTCCACTGACGTTTACCCGAGTTGTATGCATTTACTGAAATGCTTAATACATTCCTTTTTACTAGTTCTGTGGTTTTTAACCAACTTGGATTTTGCAAAAAAGTAAAGAAACCTTAGCATATTTAAATTCAAGTTGCAGATGTTACTGAAATCAAATTTTACTTAGGTTTGGGCTGATGCGGCATGTTTTTAGGTTGATGCAGCATGTTTTTATATTTATTCAAAACCTTGACAATGCTGATCTTTATTAAAACTAATAACATTTTTAATCTGTTATCACTGAAGCATTTATTCTCTCTATTTTCTTAAGTTCTACTTGATTGGAAAAAATTCAGTCATAGCAAGAAATCTTTAATTATTAACATCACCGTTCTGCTACCCTTAGAAAGATTAGTACTTTACTCCACAAACTGATGGCTCTACTCATGGAGTAAAGTACTACTCAACCTAAGGATGAGAATTTTACCTTTCATAAGGGGTTTATGCGTGTGGACACATACAAGTTTGTTTGTATCTATTGATTATTTTGAGATGAGATTTGGATTTTTCCTTCTTTTTGAACTGTGGATCATGAGGGGAGGGGATCCAGGAATGTATTTTGTTCTGAGACAAGTGACAAAATCAGTACTTTCCAATCCCTCCTTTGGCAGAGGGGCAAGATCAGGTTTTCAGTTGAAAATGCATTCTGCTGAACTTAAATGTTTGGCATAAAGTGAACTGCAGAGCAAAAATGAAAACAGAGTTTAACCAAGATTTTTGTGATGAACCTCTGTCTCATTAGCCAGGATGAGCTGGGAGGAGATCATTCGCTTTTTTAACCAGCCTTCTCAACAGTCTCTCCTCTCTCTGGGCATGTCTACACTACAAACTTTAGTTGAACTATGTGAGCTCGATTTACAGCCACTGCAGTAATTATTGCTGTTTTTCATGTCCATACTACCTGCCTTCTGTCGATGGCGCACATCCTCACAAGGAGCACTCCCCACTCACCTAAGAGGGGCAGTGTGGGGGGCTGAGAGCTTGGGCTCTCAACTCTGCACAAAACTCCCGACTGGGAGCCCAGCTGCCCCCCGGCTCCCCACTGGACTCTCGGATCTCCGCTCCTCTGTTGGGAGCCCAACCCTCCACCCCCTGCAGCTCTTGGCTCCCTGCTCCCCACCAGGAGCCCAGCATCAGCCTGGCTTGGAGCAGGGAGCTGGGGTAGCAGCCCAGCTGGGAGTGGGGAGTTGGGGTGCAGCCCAGCTTGGAGCAGGGAGCCAAGAGTCTGGGTGGAAGCCTGGCTCGGGAACAGGGACCCCGGGGGCAGTCAGGCTCTAGCTGGAGCCTCCTACCTGCCCTGGGGTGACCAAACTGTGAGTTAGGTGCACAGTTCACAACAGGGTGGCTTACAGCCCTTCTTGTCAATTTCAGATCTCCAGCAGGGAGCTGTGAAATTGACAAGAATGACAGTCAACAGCCAACTGTAAGGGATACAGTGTTTACAGGGACACTGCCTCGCCCTAACTACACCAACATTAGCCCTACGCCTCTCGTGGAGGTGGAGAGTTATTAAGTCGGTGTAGTAGGGCACTTACATCAGCGGGAGAAAAGTGGTAGTGTAGACACTGACTTAATTAGGACGACATAAGCTACCTTACGTTGACCTAACTCTGTATGTAGACCAGACCTCTGAGACAGCCTCTTGGCATGTCAGGTTTACTGGAGACATCTCAAAATGATTTATTCTGTGACCTCATAAATAGAGTGTGGCCAGATTGTGCCCCTGAGGTCCCCATGCAGATCTCACCACACAGTGGGAAAGGACAGCTACTTCTACAGCACTACCCTCACTTACCTACTGCCTCACAGAATGTTGTTCACTGGTTCGGGATTGACATGGTGTGGGCTGGACAGAGACTGGAAAACTCCACATTGGGTTGGGAGTGAAGTGAAACACACATTCCCACTTTCAGCCTCGTCACGAGTATTCAGGAGAGTTAATAGAGCCTTGCATAGTAACCTGCTCTGCGGTACCCTTGAATCACGGGGAATCACGTTTTAAAGATGGTCACTGAGGCAGGTGCCATCAGGAGGTGTCCCTGTTCATGCAGAAGCATTGTAAAGGCAGAGGAAGTGGACACTAGGGGCACCAAGATAGCTCTGATACACAGGGCCTCCATGCACATGGCGCAGGGATCCTGAAGTTTCTGGGTATCCTCCAGACTTGGAAATGAGCCCGACCAATCGTTTCATGTTGGAACAGACAGATCAGGGAAAATGCCAACAAGGGATCCCTCTTGAAGGTTTCTTTCCCCTTGGTCTCCTAATGGGGGTTTTGACACAGGCGGGGTAACTCAGCCCATGAAATGCATGTGCTATAGTGAGATCCTCGGAAGCTCTAAGATCACATTCTGCAATATCTTCAAGTGAACCAAGTCGTACCAAGAGGATTTCACAAGGGAAATGATCATTTAAAAAAGTTTAACACTTCCTTCTCTTCAGACTGGCCGGGTTGCCTGCTTAGCAGGCACATACAGCACAGAAGTCTGAGTTTATCACTGTTTTAAATTTTCCTTTTCCATTCATCTTTAATCTGGCTTCTGTGCAATAGTGACAGTTTGCAGCAGAAGGATGTTCGTCATTCATCAAGGGCAATTCCATAATAAACAGAACGGCAGCAACAGAGCAAGTTCTTTCAGACTGGCTACTTCCACACCATTAGTACAGTGCAGGTCAGTATGAACAATGTCATGAAATCTGGGATACCTTCACCTTCTCCCATGATTCCAGGAGCAGATAGAGTAACCGTAATGAAAACAGTTTAACTTTGTACTCTTGTAGGCAGGGCACTAAGAAGTAGAGAGCTGAGACAAATTAATAATGAAATGGCTCACAAACTATCACAAAAGCAGTTTATCCCTTTGAAGTTTCAATCCCAACAGCATCTAAAGTTTTGCTGTCCATTTTCTCACAGGTTTTTATTGCAATTAACAAGTGAGCGTTGCTCCAAAAGTTTTGAAGAGGTTTGTTACTGCTGAGGTTTGTGACTACCCCTTTGCACTACCTCAAAAAGTTTCAAAGCTCTACTACGGCCCCCACACAGAGATGGACAAAGATGAAAGTTTTAAGTTCAGTTCTAGCTCTTTAAAACAAAATAAAACATACACAACAAAAAAATTGCGTAAAATAATACTGAAATTCATTATGACTGCCAAGAACAAATTCCAGAATATTCTCATTTACAATAACATCTCTTTTGGCTAAACTTCTTTGATGCATAGAGACCCAAGCTAAAACCAAGCTGCGTAAACCAAAGCAAAGATTCTTCTGGCATGACGATCTTCTCCTCATATCCACATTACAAACATACACCTACTTAATTCTCATGGGTAATCAAGTTGCTAATTAATGCCAATGTAATTTTGGTGATTGCCTTATAAAATTGTTCTATGTTTTCAAAGAATGTTTTTGACAGAGCAGCTAGTGGGAAAGTAATCTGACATTATCAGTAAAATGTGAACAAAAATCTTTTAATCTGCCTAATCCACATTCAAATGTAAATACAGTAATTCTGTAGAATGACAAGGACTAAAATATGAGTAAGAAAAACAGTTGGTGTATGAACATGACTGAACTTGAAAGCAATGGAGCCTCTTTCAATTCACCCTATGTAAAGTAATTTAAATATCCTGGAGTTGGATCAACCAATTCCTAAATAGAATATTCTGGTCTATCTACAATCGCAGGTTTTAATATTTTGGAACCTTCAGTAGTTATTGCACAAAATTGTTTAGAGTATTTGTGCACACTCCTTTTGGTAAAGCATGCCTGTGATCATTAAGCTCATGGCAGTGTTTACCCTCTTCTGAAGGCTCATGTTTCCTTCTCCTATTGCTAATTAGTTATTCTAGTGCCCATTAGGGTTGTATCTGGGAGCATCACAGACAAAAACAAACCATTTCTAGCTCAGAAGAAAAGCAAGCAAAGCAATGGGCCTCGATCCCTCTTTTGCAAAAACTGATTTTACACCAGTGTTACTCCACTGACTGTATGAGATTAGAATCAAGCCCAGAGGACCCTGTACACAGAAGGGATAACTGTGCTCTGAATGGTAATAAGCTCAGGCTATGACAGCCCACCACCAGTCACAAAGAATAGCCTTCCTCCAAACCTCAGTGCCCCATTCAGGCATTTGCCATTGTGACACTGCATAAGTAGAGACTGTATATCCACGGTATTGGTATGTGTGCATAGCAATTAGACACCCGTGGCTGGTCCGTACCAGGTGACTTGGGCTCGTGGGGATCTGGTTAAGGAGCTGTTCAACTGCGGTGCATACATTTGAGCTTAGGCTGCAGCCCCAGCTCTAGGACCCTCCCACCTCGCAGGGTCCCAGAGCCCAGGCTGCAGCCTGAGCCCACATTTTTCTAATTTAAACTGAAGACTGTTTCACAAGATATGAAGAAACACAATTTCAATTCTTCTTTGTAACAGCACACAGCTTAGTTGCTTAGGTATGCACTAGTAGCTGTGCAAGAGAAGAGATTCTTGATGTGAAAGCAAAATTAGTCATTCTTGCAAGAATTTTCAAACTTTTCCCAAAAACATGATTTCACAGCTTCTGCTAGCATTCACACACTCAGTTTGCCCAGAGCTGCTTCCCAGATTCAAAGGATTGTTGCACCTGATATCTAAGCAGGGTAGAACCTATAAAGCTGGCCCAAAGAAAACTTTTTCTCTAACCCCTCTGGAGCCCTCATGTCCTATCACCATCTCTATGTGCTCCCTGATGCTTCCTCAAGTCCCTTAAATAAGATGGAGTGTTCGATGGATCATCTGGACTATGGTATTTTCAGAACACTGAATATGTAGTAGGTATGTCCCCACAAAATTCCTGCCTTAGAATTCACCCACATTTTCAGCTTGCAAAATTTTCAAACTCAAGTACTGTATGCAACCTTCAATTATTCAAATAGGAATCACATCTTCACGTAGCATTTTAAAAGAAGCACAAATATTAAAAATATAGACCCTATATAGTAATGAGATGCATAGACTACACTGATAAAAAAGTCTTTCCATAAATCAATTCAGAAATCTTTGAATGTGCCAGTGTCGCAATAGTGCTTGAATCTGCTGAAAGACCCTGCTATTTTTGGTTTTATGGAACTTCCGAATGCTTTGTGTAATATCAGTAGCAACCTGCAATAGGGAACGTGCTCACTCCAACAGTTCCATGTATGTTATTACATTAAATAACTTAATCAAAACACACACTGTTCTTAGATTTCTTCTGAAGTAATTAAATAACTATTCAATGTCAATTAATCACAGTTAAATAAGGGTCTGTCAGCAAAGTGCTATGTACACATTTGAGACTATTTAACGGTCAAATACTTGGTATTATCTAAGTTAAACAATGATTCATTAAACCTCCCTTTCTACACAATGGTCAGGCTAAACTTGAAGTGAAAGAATCGAAACTCTTTTGTTCTTCATGAATAAGACATCAAACCTCAGAGTGCGATATTCTTTTCTTACTAACTTTGTAAACGGCTTTAATTTCATGAATCAGAATGTGTTCAGGTGCTCTATATCCACTTTGCTTCTGCAGGTGTTTGTTGGTACTTTGGAGTAGATGTTCAAATCTTTTCATCCAAAGAATGAAAATACTTGACAATTTACCACGCCTATTTAAAAGGTTTATTCATGCTAAATGATTAAAGGAATATAATCCAAACTGAATCAACATTTATGATATAAACACCAGAAAATGAAAGAATTTTCTTCTACCAGTAACAAGTTAGTATCCTCCACATTAACCTTCAAGTGCTACTATTAGCATTTAGTATTACACAATCCAAATTCCCAACATCAAGAGATTAATAGTCTTTGTTTAATGAATTTTACTATCCTACTTTACTTTCTGGCCAATGTATTAATCAAAACATTCCTTTACAACAGAATAAAATGGATGGATTGATTTTAAAGTCTTGCAAATAATTTATAAAAGCCCTATGCTCACTTGGGTCATCAGACATTTCAGAACTACTCTTGTTACTGCTCTGCTGACTCACTTCTTTCAAAAGAGAAAAGGTTTAGTAAGACTGCTGGGGACAGAGCTTTTGAGATGCTTGTTTTTTTGCCTAGAATGCTTTCCCTGTAGAGATTAAGCTAATCCTTATTATGGAACATTTTAAACATGCCACACTTTTATTCAATGCACACTTTATTAATAAAATGTTGGTTTCCTTTGTAACCTGAACAATTACATGGGAATGGGCCTGAACACCAGGTTTAATGCTCAAGGACATCTGCTTTTCTACAAACTACATTAGGAACCATTACTACCCACTTCTCTGCATGGAGAGGCTGCAAGAAGCAAAAACTTTGCTCTACTGGTCGCAAACAGGTTGAAGAAAGGGTAACAGAGCCAAAGAGCATCATCCCTCACTCCCTGCAAGCCATCTAAAACAGTGGTTGGGATTCTGTTCATTTAGGAACTGCCTCAACAAGCTACTTAAGCATACACACATAACTGAAGATCAAGCATTTACTTTTCTGGGATTACTGTATGCTTAAAGTTATGCATGTGCTGAAGTACCTAGCTGCATCAGGGCTAGATCCGGTTGGGAATTTTTTGACAAAATGGAAAGATAGAGACTGACTTTGGTTCAGCAGTTGGAGTGGGCACCAGAGATGTGGGAGGCCAGGGATTCAAGTACCTGCTCTGAATCAGACAGAGCAGGGATTTAAACCTGGGTTTCCCACATATAAAGTTAGAGCCCCAACAGCTGGTCAACAGGCTCACATGGGGGTAGTGTCTCTCTCTGATACAGAAAACTGTTCAAGGAAGACAATTTCCCACCTGCTTTAGGCAGGACTTTAATGGGGGCAGCTACACAGTAGAAAGTGTGTGACTGGCAGACATCTATTCTACTCAGCAAAATTAGGGGGGAAATTCCCAGTGAAGTTAGTGCTATGCTGACACTGTGCCTCAGAAGCTGTATGAAGCAGGGACAGGTGCAAGCAAAGGAGAGGAGTCAATGCTGGTATGCTTCTAAGGACTTTTTCCATAAGAGAGTGCATTACAGCTTCATATAAACAACAGATTAATTTACACCAGATTGGGCATAAGGAGAGGAAATCACTAACTGTATACAAAACAAAAACCCCAACAAACAAACAAAACAAAAACCCAAAAGATCACATGCATTAAACATCCCAAATCATTTAAAAGTGTATTTATATACAGTTCAACAACACTATACACAGAACGGGAATGAATGGAAATAACTATGCAGAACTGAATTTTTACACACACACAAAGATGTATATTCTGTGGTAGAAACACACTCAAATTTACCCACATTAAATGTTTCTTACTATTCTGCTCTGCTAATGGTACAAGTTGATATCAACACTGTGTGTGTCTTTTTCTGTCAAACTATGACAAACAAGCATTTATTTTTTTTCACCCACACTGAGTGTACACACACAGTTTAACAAAACAAATTTTACTCCAACTATAAGCAGTCTTCCAGTTTATCAAAGCAGAAAAAAGTGGATTTGTCCATATCCAATGCTGGCAGGAGGCACATACTGCATCAACCCAGTAAAATACAACCTAATGCAATCATTCAATCAACAAAATAATTAAAAAGGGACAGACTCTGAAAGGTCCCATAAGTTTAACAGATTTCTCTAAAGAAAAATCTGAAAATCTCTCTCTTATGTAGATGACAATTACTGAGCCATTCTGGCTTTTCTTCCAGTTCCCACAAATAAATGTCTATAGGCCTCTTATCTTTTTTATATGTAGTTAGCACCACATGCCCGTGTAAACTGCCACACAGCATTGATGGCTTCCCTACAGGCATCCTATAAATACATATTAATTCTGCCCCATATTTTTCTCAGCCGCCTGAAACTGACAGGTATATTATCACTTTCTCAGGTTCTTGCAAATGGGCACAGTGGTACTGGGCAGAAATGTGCTGAGATCATAATATCCATTTATCTAAACTGCCAGCATGTAACAAATTCAGATGGGGTGCTTGCTACCCAAATTAATTTACTACTTGAAAAAGACTTGTTACACCAAGACTGTCAAAAAGAAAAGAGGGAAAAGAGTTAAGAAATTGCAAGAAAATCTGAATACAGTTTATATTTGATCTAACTTTCAAGTATAGGATTTGGGGAAAAAAAAAAGAAAATGAGAGGAAAATAGCTAAAAAGAGATACACTTTAAAAAATTGGCTGGTAATTTTTATGCAAGTGTTGTTCTGCATATGGGCTGTATTTTGATAGTGTTATCACTCTTAAGATGAATACACTATCTGGTATGATTTATTGCTCCCAAACTTTACTGCTGTTGTTCTTGAGCTTCTTATTCCAACTAGTATCATCTATTATATTTTCATGAACTTTTAATTAAATTCACCCCATGCTAAAGACCAGCACAAGGCCTATGCACCACTCAAGTCTCACTTAAGCTCTATTTTGAGGTCATAAGTGGGATTTAAGTGGGTCATCTAAAGGTCTTTCCACATGCCTGTGTCACATGGCTATGGTCAGGAAAACATGTTATTAACATCCAACATTTGATCTCCTGAAATTAAGATTTCCACACAGAAAGTTGTGTGGAAATTACTCATTAAGAATAACTACATTTAAAAGTATCTTGAGTCCCACTACTGTACTACTTTTTTGCTCTCAAACTGCTTTAATCTGAAGTGTCAAAATACTTACTCCACTGTAACACAGCGTTAACAGCTTTCTCTACAATTTCAGTTTTACTAGGATTCTCCATACAGAATAAGATTTAGTAGCTGCAATGAAATAAGGTCCAAAATAATCTCTTTTACAAAAGATTTAACCTTCCTTCATGACATGTTCACAAGCAATTTTCAAATTATTGATCATTGGACTCACTGCCTCTCACTTCATGTATCAATATTTTCCAAAATCACTGTTTTCCTACACCCAGTAAATAGAGATCAGAATTATTTATAACAATTTGGAATAGCCCCTACCTAAAAATCAAAGCTTTATCCACCAAATACAAAACGATATCTTTTTTCAGTTTTATAATGAGATTTCTTCTCATGATACAGTTTATTTATTCTCTCCTTTCCTTTTCAGAAATAACTTTAAATCTTTCCCCTCTTATTATACTGTTAACATCAACAAAAAACAAAATCCAAAACCAAAACCACTGACTACACGCTAGATTCCTGACTTGTGTTTTTCACTAGCTTTGTTGGGGGAAGGGGTATTTCAATTATCAAATCTCCCTGCATTTGAGAAAAATAAGTGCTGGATGTAATGCAAACAGGGTGAATATAAAAGCAAGAAATAAAATATCCCACCACTTTAAATGCAGTGCCAAAACATTTCAGTATTAATTTATTTTTCATGTATACCACTACTTTTATATATCTAACTGCATGAGGAGTAAAAGCATTGTAATTTATTGCAAAACAATATAATCCCCACTAGCACACAGGGATACAATTTACAATGCAGGATGTTTTCCAGAAGCTAGCACATCTTAAAAAAAAATTGGTATGATTGGTATGATGATGATGACATAGAATATCACGGAATGCACAACTCCTTCCTTTTGAAATGCTCATTTAAACAGCCTTCCTCTTGCCTGTAACATGTGACAATGTACAAGATCTCCAGAACTTTTAGCAGCTTTTATAAAATCCTCTCTCTCATATTGGAGAAGATAATTATGACTGTGCTGCTTCTTTTTTCTTTCTGCCTAGAACCCTGCAATGGAATTCTATATGGACTGGATTTTCCCTAATGTTTAATTTAGAGCATTTTGGCATTAAAGTACTCCATGTAGCCCACCAATTCTTCAGGAGCATTAGAAAATCCAATAATTATGACATTTCATGCCCTCATCTGATTTGCTAGAGCTTCATCTTCTATCTGTTAAATTATTTTTGACCATGCCTTTATGAAGATTTTTACATCAACTTTTTCTTTGCTAATCTTTATATCTATTACAGTCTTGTCCAAATTGACCTCTGTTTTTAACCAGTAAAGTGCCTAGCAAGGATAGCTAGAAAACTGATATTCATAAAAGGTTTATTCTACCATACAATTTAGCCATGATACATCACGTATGATTCCTAAGGTGCTCTTTCTTCTCCATCAGTTTGTACTGTCAAAGAAAATACCACACTAGTGGCATCCAACTTTGCTACCCAAAGTTTGGAAAAGTTGGCACCATCTGATTCCATGTCTTTTGCCCATCTTATATGAAAACACATCAAATGGCTATAAGTAATACTTTCTACCATCTCCAGGTGGCTAGGAAATTCCATCCCATCCTAGTGGATGAAGAGCTGGCTTCAGTTATTCATGCCTTCATCACCTTTCAGATGGACAACAGCAATGCAGTATATATCTGGGTATGAACCCTTCGACACTTAGGGAACTCTAACAAACAGTTAGAGGTTAACAGGCTGCAGTGCATCTCTTCAACAACACAGACTACCATGAGCACATCAGAACTGTCCTCTGTTCTTTACACTGGTTCAAGATTTTGGTCCTTATCTTCAAAGAGCTCCATGACTTGGGCCCACAATAAAAGACCACTTAAATATCCAGGAACAACTTCGCTCCTTTGGCACGATGGAACTCTCAACAATAAGAGTAAAGCATGTCTGTGTGGGAGACAGAAACTTCTCCAGGCCTGGACCACAACTCCCCAAAGAACTAAGGACTATCACAAACCTCACCACCTTCAACTCACGCACATATCTTTGACATTGCCTTGTCTAATCTAAATACAGAACAATGAATATATTTTACAAAAACAAACAACCCCTCCCAAAATAAGACACCCCACTCCATGCACTTCTCCCTCTAGGGAGAAGATGAGAGAACAAACAACACATGGCATATGTATAGCCACAACGCTGAATGCACTACTGGATGGCGCTCAGTTACTACCATGATGAGCATGATATAAAAATCTAAATAGAAAAGAATAGAAATCTTGGCCCCACTGAAATCAATGGGACTTTTGCTATTGCCTTCAAAGGGGCCATGATTTCACCCATTGTGGTTAGGAGTGGCACAATGACACCCTAAGTGTGCGTACTCCTCCATCAGATTCAAGCAGCATCTTAAATTTTGCAGGATGTTGAGATTGGCCTCAATCCAGCTGGACCCAATCTGTAGCTAATCTTTCCTCCTTTGTTCCCAATCTTGGAAATGTAACAGAGGTCTCTTTTAGAATGAGGAAAAATGTATTTTTTTCCTCCCTGACTAAAACTAAGATATGGCTGAACAAAATTTTCTTCAATTTTCCTCCCTTCTTCCACAATGATAACCCAAACTGATGGACGGAGATTATGCAAAGGAATTTTTTTTGGTAAAAAATTCTTTTGAGTCATCAGCTTCTGAAAAAATAAGTTATCATAAAAATAATTGTACAGCCTTATCTATAGCTTTCACTAACAGCAAAAGCTGTTTGACTCTATGGGAAATCTTATGCCCCATATTTCTAATTAAACAAACAAAGTTAATAATTTCTCCTTAAGCAATCCACAGTGATATATAAGATTAGATACATTACATGAAGAGAGAAAAATCCACATCATTTTAAGTAATAATACTTGACAAAGGTATTATTATAAATGTACCCCCTCTACTGGACATCTATAAGAAATTTGCATTTCTTAAACATGTAAACAATACCAGTCACTACAGTAAGACAAAGTAGTTAATATTAAGAAAACAATGTTATGATTTATTCCAATTGTTCTTGTGATAAATAGAAGGGCAGTGATACATGAAACTAAACATAGGAAAAGCTAACTTTACAACCTTTGAACATTCTTCAGCATTCACCACAACGATCACTGCTTATCATGTATAAGCATAATTTAATTGTACACCTACATTCTTTGAGAGCTGAAATTTTTTTACATTAATATGTAGGTAAAATTTGACACATGCATGTATATTAAAAGCAAGTTACTCTAAGGGCAAAAAAATCTCATGATCCTATAAAAGTTCTAACTTTTTTCATGTCTCTGGAAATAAGTTACACAATTACAAATCGACTTTTAAAAAAGTATATTTAAAGCTTTGATTTACACTGAAACAACAAGTCAATAAGGCAAATCTGCTGAGGTGGTTATCCTACAAAATAGAAACAAATGAAGCAAAAGTCTAATATTTAGGACTGTCACATGGTGGTACTATTGTTAATTATTTGCATTATGGTAGCACTCACAGGCCCAGTGAGACTCAAAGCCCCATTGAATGTGCTGGGTGTAGGACACACATGTAGTAAGAGACAGTCTCTGCCCTGAAGGGCTCACAATTTAGATTAAGACAAAAACACAAACGATTGTAACAGACAACAAGGGGAATTAATAGAAAAAGGGGTAAGAGGGTCATGGTAAATAGGCACACAAGACCCTCTATGTGCTTTTAAGGAAAAAAATTAATTAACTTAAAAAAGAAAGAGAGGTTAATGAATTTCAAAAAGCCATACATTTATCGATTATCCACTGGTAGTTTAACCACAGGAATCATGGCAGAGATGGCTCTTGAGAATGGACTTCCAGAACAATAAAGCTGAGTTTATCCACAAAGTGGATCCACTGGACAGCATTTCATACACAGACGGCATGAAGAACACAGAGACGAGCTTGTGAGAGAAGCAAAGTGGTGATGGAAGGGAGAAAAACTGCAAGGAGAAGCAGCCTCAGCACTGTGGGGGAGCGGTTAAAATGGAGCTCAGCCAGGACTACATCTCTCGAGTTTTTCCCCACTCCCCCCAAGAGCTAGAGCTGTGCAAGGGAGACATTCCAATCTGCGGGCACCAGTATCTCCCCTCCACCATGTAGCTTTGGGGAAAAATTGCATAAAGGAATCAAACTCCAGTTGATATGAGCAACTGCAAAAATAGCTAAACCAGGGACCTTTGGCCATTCAAAGAACATTCTACAGTTCTTCCTGGACTTTCTTTGCCCTGTGCTGCATGATTGCTTGCTCCATCCCGCCCCCTTCCTTGCTCCTTCACAGTCTCTTCACCTGGGTTTCATTCCACATTTGCCCCTTACCCTCATCTCCCCATCCTGTCCCTTCAGTCCCCCCCCTTCCCCTTCCCTACAATGTCCCCTCTCACTTCACTTTTCATTTAGTTTATTCCCTCTGAATCTCTACCCCTAAAATACTGTGGAACTAACGTACTGTTTGCTGTTGATACACTGTTCACTCGGCTTGTGGGTTACAGATCTTCTCCCAACCTGCGTCTGTCTTCTCTATTTAGATCATAAATTCTTTTGGGCACAGATTGTCTGCTAGTCTGTGTGTACAGCTCGTAGAAGAATGAAGCCCCATTCCTAGTTGGTCCTTAGATCCTACCATAATAAACACAGATTCATAGAAATGGAGGGGTGGAAGGGACCTTGAGAAGTCATCAAGTCCAGCCCCTTGCATCATAGCAGGACCAAATAAATCTAGACCATCCCTGACAACTTGTTTTTAAAAGCTTCCAATGATGGGGGCTCCATGACCACCTTGGAAGCCTATTCCAGAGGTTAACTACTCTTATAGTTAGAAAGTTTTCCTAATATCTAACCTACATCTATCTCTCTTGCTGCAGATTAAGCCCATTCCTTCTTGTCTGACCTTCAGCAGACATGGAGAGCAATTGGTCATCGTCTTTTTTATAAAGCCCTGAACTTATTGGAAGACCATTATTAGATGGCCCCTCCGCCCGCCCATCTTCTTTTCTAAACATACCCAGTTTTTTCAACTTTTTCCTCATAGGTCAGGTTTTCTAAACCATCGATTTTGTTGCTTTCCTCTGGACTCTTTCCAAGTTGTCCACAGCCTTCCTCAACTGTTGGACCCTGAATTGTACACAGTACTTCAGTTGGGGCCTCACCAGTGCCAAGTAGAGCAGGACAATTATCCCGTGTCTTACTGACAACACTCGGGGTATTAATATATTCCGGAATCACATTAGCCTTTATTTGCAGCTGTGTCACGTTGATGACTCACTCAGTTTGTGGTTCACTATAACCCCCAGATCCTTTCCAGCAGCACTACCACCTAGAGAGGTATTCCCCATTATGTAGTTGTGCATTTGATTTTTTCCTTCCTAAGTGAAGTACTTTGCACTTACTTTGTTGAATTTCGTCTTGCTGAATTAAGACCAATTCTCCAATTTGCCAAGGTCATTTTGAATAGCAGTGAAATAGTTAACAATGTTGGCATTTAAATTGTCACATTTAGACATCAACGTTCACATTGCTTGCTGCTGCTTCATTTCTACTGTGTATGGCTTCAGACAAACGATATAATGGTATATTACTGTGGATCATAAATTCATACTAGCAATCATATGCCAGAAGAGATGGGCAGAACAGCATGGGACTAACTTCTGTAACACAGGCAAGGTTTTGGTTTCATTAAATACCTGATAATACTTCTGATTCCTTGCTGACTAAGGCTCTGTCTACACTGACAGCAGCAAAGTCGCTGCCGTCAGATCAACTTATCTGGATCAACTGAGCGGTCAGTGAAGACCCGCTCAGTGGATCCAGAAGTCAACGCTATTAATCCACCCCCGCAAGTGGTGCAGTGCAGTGAAGACGGAGCACAGAAGAGAAGCACAGCAGTTGATGGGAGTTATGCAAGTTTTCTGCATAGTTTGCGTAACTCCCGTCGACTGCCACCGAATCACAGGGATAAGTGTAGACCAAGCCTAAAAATTCGTAAGTTGGTGATAAAGTATCATGGGAACAATACATTTTCCCTAAATCAATCAGTAACGAGTTTGACCAGTTTGCTCAAAAAGAGCAATTTTAGTGGAAACAATATATATTTCTTTGTTAACAACCAAATTAACAGGTTACCGTTAATATCAAGGGACAAATCTTTTCACAGATTATCCCTAAAATCAAGGTTAGTATTTTATCTTAAAAAGTTTCCCATGTAAACTATTTTTGGTCAAAACCAAAAACCGCTGGACATTATTCCAGAGGGCATAATGCAAAGCCCACTCAAATCAAGGGGTCTTTCCACTGGCTTCAATGAACTTTAGATCAGGACCATCGTGAGGATACATTTGAATATTTAGGGCTTTGATATTAATTATTATTATTATTAGTGCAGGCCTGGAGATCTATGAACTCTTTGTAAAATAAGGAACTGGTTCTGGTTCAGCTCACTGCACACTATAAATTTATGTGTGGTCTAAAGCAGCCTTTGCCAGTGAAATAGAATCCTCTCATTTTCTTTTCTAAGCTAAATGACTCCATTGATCTCAAATATATATGAAAATTAGACACAGCTCTAGTTCATTGTGTTGTCTATGTGGATAATCCTATGAGGATCACTGTGCTCCTTGTAAATTGTGTCCTTAAAAAGGCCACAAAACTCTCGTCCCCAGTATAAATGCAGTTACACTACTTATACCTTACAAAAAATAAGTCCTACAAAAGGATACTACAATCCTATCAGTGAGCCTGAACACATTCACTACCAGGAAACAAATCATGGTTGTATTTAATATTGCTGATGTGGGCTAATGAGAAAATAAAATTACAGACTGATAGAATGTCTGCCACATGGTATTTTGCATCCTCATACCAAAAAGCAATGTAATTATTCACTGTGAAGCAACCTCAGTGATGCACAAGCTATGGAAAATTCATAAACAGGATCTTCCTAATTTGTATTATATTTTTGTATTTTAAATCTGCAACATGCAAACAGAGCTCATATTACCCAAGGCATTTGTAGAGCCCTGCAAATCTATGGATATCCGCTTTATATCTGCAGACCATGTTTACAGATCACGGATCAGATGTGGATACAAATTTTGTATGCACTCAGGGCTCTAGGCATTTGCAAAAGGAAAAGGTGGATCTTTACAGCTACTCTGGAAGATGAAAAGGAAGAGTATATAGTCTCAACTAGGGCTTGTCTACATGGGGAAGTTAACCAGAATAGCTTCTGCAGAACAGCTCCCCGGGCGCACACTCTTATTTTGGAATAAGAGTGTCCACTAGGAAGCTACACCAGAATAGCTATTGGTCTTTAAATTTACACTTTCCCTTATTAAGGAATAACTTCCCCATATAGACAAACCCTCTCTTAGATGTTTTGTATATACACACACACACACACACAATTTGTGGGGTTTGTCCTGCTGCAAGTGTCAAAAAAAAATTTTTTTTTAATGTTTCTTTAAACTCTAATCTGAAGACAAGTTATGAACTGTAGTTTAGTTATGTGTCGAGAAAAATTCAGCAGCATAAAATGTAAAGGAAAGTACTAACCCATTACAGACATGAAGGAAATATACAATATGTTTGTGGAACGCCAGATCCTCAGTTGACATAAATCACTGTAATTCTATCAGCAATACCATTTTAGTACAACCAACTGAAGGTCTCTCCCATAATTTATAGGATTTTTCAGTGGCAAACAAATACACACTTAGGGTGCAAATAAAGATCCCTTAGTCAAGTCCTTTTTTTTTTTTTTTTTTTTTTGGAGAAACAGTTCCAAATCAGATGACACTAAACACCCTAATGATCATGTAGAAAGAAAACATTTGAATTTACTCTAAATGACATCGCATTTAGGAAAGAAAGCTGCCAAGTGGTGAGGAAATTAAGGTATTCATAAGGTGATGTGGTATCAAAAAACTTTCACTAATAAAGGAATTCCGTGCAATATTTTTCTCTTCCATCCTTCAAGATGCACTTCTCTTTCAGTCTTTTAATCATTCACTTTTCACCTACCTATGTGTCACTTTGTTTCTCTACCAACCACTTTTGCTCAGATGCTTTATTCATCACCAAGCTGCTCTGCCTAGCTAATATTAGATATCAAAACAGCAGGAAGAAAAGTTCAGGGATTAGAAGAACTGGATATTCAGAGATGCAGCATGAAGACTGTGAGAAAACCCGGATTTGTCATGTGTCTATATTTTCCATACAAAACTGTGCATCATACACTGTAATGTGTCTAAATTGCAAGTTATACCACAGATTAGCAGTAAAAAAAATAAATTACTGTAAGTGTGCATTGGTTATAATGTGAAAAGAATTAATCTTACAGAGAAAGTCTAATATAAATGTACACTCTGGGATTTTCTTGTCCGAAAACTATAGGATTTATACTAAATCTCTGAAAAAGCATGATTAAAATTGGAGGGGAATAGTGTATGTTTATCAAATTTTATTGCAGAAAAATCTTGGTGGACTACCTTCTGCTCTAGGATGTGCTCACACAACTTCCACGGGAGTTAACATATTTCTAAGGGAAATGTGCAGCCATATGAATTCAAAATCTATCACTTCCCTGGTTAGATAAGGCTGAGAATTTAAAGGCACTTTTACAATGGGAGTTGGGCATGTAACTTTTCTTTGTGCCTTTGAAAATCTACCTCAAAAGATTTAGTGCAGCGGTTCTGACTTACTAGTTCAAGTTTGGAAGGGGGGATTCAGAGTCTTCTATAGGATCTCTACAAAATATGTGAGAAAAGCATTCATTTTAAAAGAAAGATTTCAAAGGCTTCCTTATTCTTGGTTCTTAGGAATGCTCAGATTCCTTATTTAGGGATCATTTAATAAATACATTGTTAAAAACTCCATCTATGATACAGGTGTGTACTCGAAGTAGCTAGCCCCTCCCACCACACGTGCTGCTGTGGCTACATTTTATTTTTAGAATTAGCAAGCTAGTACCGGTATGTCTCCTTGAACCGGATTTATACCTCCAGCTCAAAGTGCAGACATAGCCATCCTTGGGCGTGGAAACCAAAAGGCCAAAATAAACAGGTTTGTTCTTTTTTCTATCACTATTGTGTTTTTTAAAAACTCTGAAGATGTTCTGTCACATAAAATTGAATACCCTACAAATAAAAAATAAATATGTTCATTATCTGTTATGTCTGTTAATATCCTCAGACATATTTAATAGCAAGTTAATACTGTATCTATTTAATATTAATCTTTAATATTCAGAAAATAGCTGTGCTATTAGCTTTAAAAGAGAAAAGCATAGAATGTATACATTTTATAATAACCTTTTTCCATTGTAATTCAACTGCATCCTGCCAGATACCCATTAGCTTTCTAAATGTCTACTTAGTCCTTGACTAAAATCTTGAAGGGACTGCTTGGATACCCCATAAACATGCCATATTCCAAATAAGAAGGATCTGTCATCTAAAGTTATTTCTGGTCAACTTCAAAACTGCCAAACCACTCATGCTTTTGGAAAGAGGTGAATACAAAACAAGTCACAAGGTTTGGCCTAGTCTACCAGTTGTGCATGTGTGTGCATCATTTAGATTTTGTTCACCGTTTCATAATCAAATTATTTTCTGGAAAACTGCATGATCAATTAATTAAACTTCATTTACATAATTTATATTGACAATCTATGGCTCCACTACCACATCATAACTCATGCAGAAGGACCCCTTTACCTATACTGAGCCCCACTGACTTCAATGAGGCTTCACCTGGGCACAGGGGTCTGCGCACATGGCTCATCTTGCAGGATCAGGGCCTAAATTAGGTGCTTTAAAAGTGATTGCAGAACAGGGCCTATAATGTGGAAATCCAAATTAACATTAGGAACGGACTGTGGATGTTTTTAAGCCCTACAAAAATATGTTGAAGATAAGGTTAATTAGTTGCTACTACACACACTCAGTTCCTCTATTCTCCTCAGCAGAGACAGACAACCAAAAAATCATTTTTATGTTTAGAAAAGAGACACAGGAAGAACTGAAAGTTACTGACATCAGAGAATTTAAACTAGATTTGAATCCTATTGAGGAGGTATGACTCATCTCTGAGGTTTAAATTAGATTATCTGCTAAAAAGGAGAAGCACTATAATCTATAATAAAGGGTGACTGCCTACAGGAAAAGAAATGTTTTGCCCCTAGTGGCAAATGCTTGAACTTTAAAGGATCTGAGACTAAGCTTTTTGTGTAAACCTTCCTGACAAAAATCAAACAATTGAAATAATTTCTTTAGTAGGTCCAAACTTTGCTCCACACACCACATGAAAACAATATCTAAATTCTATAAAAGAAAATATATTGTCACCCTAAAGCAATGGAGATCAAACAATTTACAGAAACCAAGACTTATTTTGATGACAATTAAGCTCTATCACCATTTGAGATTCAAAGAAATTTGACAATTGTGAAGAAAGGGGCTTTATTTTACTAAGTCTGGAGTACTTGGAAGACTCAACAGAAATTCTGTTGCAAACAGAATTAGATGGATGGTCTTTGAGGATTGTCTAGAGTTCAATATTTAAAATAAGTGCTTCTTTGCTCTGTTCTATTTCCTTCCAGAATTGTGTTTGGAATTACAGCAGAAACAGAAAGACACATTGGAAGATGCAAACAGAGTCTGCAGAACAAGCAATCTACCAGTCAGGTTTCCTTTCTTAAAGAAGTGGCACATTTTGGTGTCTTCTTTCTTATTTGAAGTCTATTACAACAGAACCTCTATTCCCTTTAAAACTAGAGCCAAAGATGTATGATTTATGATTGACTTCTGTACACCAAAGAGCCTTTTAAGAAATCTACCAATCTCTTTTTCATGTACCCAACATGTTGTTGAGAGCTCATGTTTATCTTACACAGGATTCTGGATACATCTGTTAGGATTAGTTTCTGGTATAATATTTTCTCATTTCTCTTCTTTAACCATGGAGTGACTGAGAGAGAAGTCTGGGGCTTTTGTTTTGTTTCTAAGTGGAGATATTTTTCTGATTCCCCAAGAAGTGTAGTGTTAGCTTGCTCTCATTATGGGACCACGAACCCTGAATTGTAAAAACAAATATGTGACATCTCTATTTAAGATATTCTGGTGTTTATAGTCCAACTGAAACGGCAGATTCAAATAATGTTTGAATGTCCTACCCCAAAGACATTTTCTCCAAGGGGCTGCGATAAAAAGACTTTTATTTTTATTCATTTTACCACAGTGCCTAGGAGCCCTAGTCATTGACCAGGAGCTCATTCTGCAAGGCACTAAACAAATACATAAGACAAAAAGATGGTCCCTGCCAGAAGGATTTATCCATCTACTTTACAATCTAAGTATAAGACGAGACAACAGATGAATAGATACAGACAGGGTGTAGAAGGAAACAGACTATATTGGTGATAATGGTCACACCACACTAGCAGTCTAACTGTCTCACAGAATCATAGACTTTAAGGCCAGAAGGAACCATCATTATCATCTAATCTCACCCTCTGCACATTGCAGACCACAGTACCTTGCCCATCCACTCCTGTTATAGACCCATAATCTCTGGCTGAGTTACTCAAGTCCTCAAATCATGATTTAAAGACTTCAGCTTACAGTGAATCCACCATTAAAGGGAAAAATTCCTTCCTTATCCCAAATATAGCCATCAGTTAGACCCTGGGCATGTGGGAAAGACCTACAGCCAGACACTTGGGAAAGAATTATTTGTAATAACTCAGAGCCCTCCCCATCTAGTGTCCCCTCACCAGCCAGACGAGATATTTGCAACTAGCAGTCATAGATTGGCTACATGCCATCGTAGGCAGTCTCATTATACCATCCCCTTCATAAACTTAACAAGCTCTATCTTGAAGCCAGTTAGATTTTTTGCTCCCCTTGAAAATGAAAACAAGGAGCTGATGTTTACTGCCATAGAGAATTAGGATCCAAGGGAGGGGTGCAAAGAAAGTGATGTCATGGTCAAAGTGACAGGGGACCACTGATCTATGGCTATTACCATGGAGACTGATCTCATAGGGCTATATCTCTGGCTGAAAACATCACTGAGATTAGTTTGATGAAACTTTTTGTCCCTGCCAGCAATAGATTAAAGGTGTTAGTCAATATATATGTGTATTATTTACATCACATTAATATGGATTAAATGCACAATATGAATATTATAGGTATAAATTTGGGCAGTTATGCCAATTGAATTTTATTTTTTCCCCACAATGCTGTTCACTCTTCTTCACTGGTATATCCCAGAATACCTGGGTACAGGACAATTCAGCATTTGGCATACTGGAATAGGAAAACTGTCAAAAGCAAAATACATTAATGTTCTGCTCCAATACAAGCTTGGGAGGCATCTTCATGGACCAGTAACTGGAATGCTATTTTCCAAACAAAGATAAGGAAGGTACAAAACAATAAGTTAAGGAACTGGTACAAACTGGGGAGTTGAATTTTAGACACACACAATGTTTTGTAACTTGTGAAACCTCACCATAAACATAGCTAGTTTAAATGCATATTTCCAAAGCACACCTTCTGTGTAATGTGAACTGAACACACTGCCAGAGCCCGCTGCCCAGATGCACTGATGATATATTAAGTCTTTCTTTTGTGTACCATATTTCTTTTTCTATAGACAATAAATTGGTTGAGCTTGGATATTTGGGTGTCTCAAATATTTTTAATGTCCAACCAAAGGTGTAGACAAAATCAATTGGCTAAACATATCAACACAGTGCAGCCATAACTATTTCATTAACATAATTTTGACTGCATTACAACTATATTTCTAATATTATGAGTGAATGTAGTGCTTTTGAAAGGTGACAGATAACAGGGCAGTCACACTCAAGTCCAGCTAACACATGCAAGTTTTCTGCCTTCTGCCATTCATGCGTCTGACACCTGTTGTAGAATAATCACCTGGAGAACAATTCCCCTAAGCATCACTGGGTTAATCATTAAGATAAAGCAGGGTTTTTATGTTTTGTGGGTTTGCTATTGTTGCTTTTACACACACATATAAGCAGTGTTTGGTGAACATCTTTGAAACCAATGCTAAATTGGATTGTATATGTCAATATTGGTAACTAACTTACCCTATTACTAAAAAGATGTACTGCCATCATCAGTAACATAGTTCAAAAATGAAGGTCTCCAGTATATCTGCCTATGCTTAAGAAAGAAACATCAAGTCAGTACTCTCTCATAGGATGAATTTGGTTCTCTTTTGAAATTATTCCTTTGGATAAATTTCTCCCTATTAGAACAAGTCTAAAATGACCACTTTTTTGTTGAAAATATTAAAAAGATTATTAGAGATTTTCTATAATCAATAAAATTGCGATAGAAAGGAAAACATGTTTTTGAAAAACGAACAAGAATTTGATTTACATAACTAATAACCTTCAACTTTCAATGTCTTATATTATTACATTCCATTCTATTCAAGTACCAAGAAGTTCCTTCTGAACAGCAAATATTTGCAAGATGAAAAAGGTATCCCCATTATCATCTAAGGAACCTTCCAGAATTGCCGTCTCTTTCAGTTGAGGAATACCAGAGTTACCTTTGAAGAATTAATAGTAGCTTTTACCCAGAGTAAGACAAATTTTGTATGCGCTTCTTTTTTTCCCTCCCCAAATTAAAAAAAAAAACCAAAAACCTATGAGCAAATTTAGCACATTGGGCTCTTTTATCTGGACATTTCACAAAATATATAGAGAAGAAGTTCTGAGATTATATGCCAGTGCCTCTTCAGGAGGATTTTGTATAAATGTTTACCCAGTCAATTTCTTGCCTTTACTGTTAAAAGGACAATTGACTTATACCATAAATAGTTTTTCTAATTTTCAATCAAGGAATCTTCCTAACCATATATATTATAAAATAACTATATATATCAAAAGTGTGGTCTAAACATAGGACTGGGAACCTTAGCACCTAAATCAATCTCCATTGGTAAATTGGAAATACCAAAGTACCTATCTCATTGGGTGCTGCAATGATTGATCATTGTTTATAGATAATAATTAAGGCTGCGAGTCTGTCACAGAAGTCACGGATTCTATGACTTTCCGTGACGTCCAGGACTTCCACAGCTGCAGTAGCTGACTTCAGGACTTCCTGAGCAGCTGGCCATTGGGCCACCTGTTTGGGCAGCCCCACAGCCAGCGGGCAATCATCCCCCATTGCAAGTGAAGGGGCCAGCCATTGGCCCCTGGGGTTCCCCAGAGCAGCAGCACTCCTGGGAGCTGCTAAGATTTAGTCAGGAGTATTTATAATAGAAGTCATGGACAGGACAGGTCATGGGCCGTGAATTTTTGTTTACTGCCTGTGACCTGTCCATGACTTTTAATAAAAATACCCCTGACTAAATCTTAGCCTTAATCATAATGAAAATAAAAAGTATATATAAATATATTTTGCAAATAGTCAACATTATAGGTCACATATTCCTTTCTGCCATGAAGAGCAGGAAAAAGCAAACAAGCCAACCAACCCATAAATTAGGCCAGTGCTCCTCTGACATGCTCCATACTGACCCACACACTACAGAAAGTCCTGCAAACAGAAACCTCCTCGTCAGGACTCCGTCTATCCAGAAGGGATAGACTACTAGGAGAAGGGATAGACTACTAGGAGAAGGTGTGACAGCCACTCCAAGGAAGACCATAGAAATCATACACATAAAATAACTGCACTGGCAGAGAAATGTAATGTATGTTCTAATTTTTTTCACAGGGGAGATGATGGGGTTTTGGGGGAGTGTTTTTAAGCTTAAAGCTGATGTGCAAAGGAAAGGAAAGGAAATGGGTATCTTTTGTTTCTTTCTGATGTATAGGGAAGGTCCTAAAAAAGGGATGGTGGCTGTTTTCCTGCATGAGAAATTCAGGTCAATTGTCCTGGAAGACTAGATAACCTTGCCTACACTAGGAAAAGTATCCATTATTGACAATGGTTCAAAGAGATGCAGCTTGTGCTACAACTACAAGTGTAACCAAGGACAAACTGCGTTCTCCAGTGTTCACCATGATGTTTCACTGCACTCGCTGATGACCAGCATTGCCAAAAGGAAACTTTTTTTTTCACGTAAACAAGGATAAGGTGATTAGAGAATGAGAAATGACAACAGCAAAAGAATGAAAGTTGAGCAATTGAAAATGGAATGGCTTTTAGTCAGACTATGGCGTTTTTTCCCCCCTTAACACAAATTGGACTTCAGCGACTAACATTTTGGGAAAACACACATTTGGCAAAGGTTTAGCACTTTAAGCCACTTTTATATTAATGTGTGAGAACTTGCAATACACTTAGGCTGCCCAAAGAAGCCCTCCAGCAAAATCAGGGAAGACCATACTCTATTTCTAAGCTACTACACAAGCAGATTTGCATTGTTTTGGTTTATAACCCACTTTTCAGACTTACTCTATACATTACTTCATAAAGAAGCAGACCAGGGAACAAGCCCAAATTTTTTTTAAAATCCTTTGCAGATCTCCCTAAGTGGATTGTACTTCCCATAATAAGTATCCTTCCCACATTACCCAAAATGGGATAGTAGCTCAGTGGCAGCCAAAACCAACATATTCATGCTGCCACTGGGAGAAAGAGTACGATTTGTGAACCACTATGTATGCAGACAGCCCTAGCTTCCACCAGATGTCCTGGGATTCAATACTATCCCGTGACGTGTGAATTTTGGGGGCCCGATCTCCTTTCCATTCTGTGAAGAGGAGGCAAACCTCCTCCCACACAGACTGATTTGGATTTGGACAGGGGGTGAGAATCTGGAGTTTCCTCTTCTCCTACCTGAAATGTTCCTATGGAGGAAAAACTATCCCTATATAATCAACTAACAGCTTGACATTTAGAAGTCACACCTGTTTTACCTATCAACAAAAAGGCACCTTCAGTTTACTAGCCTGCAATAAAAATATTTTAATTAAAAGTGTTCTAACGTCATCTTAATAAGGGAAAACTGTTTAAATAATGAACCTATGAGCCAAATAATTGCTGCTCCAGTGTGGGCCCTGTGGGAGCTAGAGAAAGGCTGCTAGCCTTGCCCTGCCAGCCATCCAGTACTCTCTTGAAGAGAATGCAGTCATAATGTAGCTGACTGCCCTTCTTGGAGCAGGGAGAGAAGGGAAGAAAAAATAAAAAAAAGAGAGAGAGAGAGAAATGCTGCCACCTTCTCTGAACAGTCCGGATATGTTGTAAGCATGCTTCCTCTGTACTGGAAGCCTTTGGAGAGGTCCGCTGGAGGCAATCCATGCTACATCTTTTCACTGGTTATACAAAGGGGTACTATGGAGTGTGCTTCTTCAGCCCCATCAGAGGCATCATTTCTGCTTCTGTTCCTTATGCAATAATGCCTCCCATTATCACCACGCTTCCTACCATTTCTCCACCCACACTACAGTTCTAACAGAAGGAGTCATAATGTAACCATACATTTTAAATCTCTTGACTCAAAGACAGAAGTTTTGTGTCATGGGCTGTTTTGCTGAATAAATGCAAACTAGGGGTCAACAGATGAAATTAATAGGCAGCAGGTTTAAAACAAACAAAAGGAAGTATTTCTTCACACAATGCAGTCAACCTGTGGAACTCTTTGTCACAGGAGGTTGTGAAGGCCAAGACTATAACAGGGTTCAAGAAAGAACTTGATAAATTCATGGAGGATAGGTCTATCAATGGCTATAAGCCAGGATGGGAAGGGATGCAGAACCGTGCTCTGAAGTATCTCTAGCTTCTGTTTGCCAGAAGTTGGAAATGGGTGACAGGGGATGGATCACTTGATGATTACCTGTTCTGTTCATTCCCTCTGAAACACCTGGCATTGGCCAGTGTCAGAAGTGGACTAGATGGACCATTTGTCTGACCCAGTATGGCCGTTCTTATGTTCTAATGATTCATGAGAAAAAACATACTGGTGTTTGTTAAGATGAAACCATATGTATTTAATTGCATTCCTCATGGCCTTTATAAGGCCCAATATTTGCAAACTGTAGTGTTTCTGTACTTACTTTAAGAGGCTCAATATCTGATATTTAAAATAGCATAGGTTTTGGGACCATTGTGATCTAATCTCAATGCTGGTACACTATGCTACCATTTGGGGAACCCAGCTTTGGGATTTAAATGTTGTCCTTAATTTATGGAGTGAGAGTGCTGTGGCTGAGGAGGAGAAAGTAGTTTTGTGTTTTTTTCTTGTGACCAAGGAACAATGTTGATGGGCTATAGAGGAAGCTGCGGCCAAGTCTCTTTGACAGAAAGAGATTCACCACAATACAAGGCTTTTGTTTGCTAATTATTAATTAGCAGGGGTCTATATTGTATCATATATGTATTATTTAATACAGAAAAAGTTCACTTGGAATTAGTGTGCCTGACAAAAACAAGGAAATGACAAGTTAAACCATCTCACAGGACATATACCCTCGTCTTCTCCACCCACCAACACACTATCATTGCCACAACTGCCATGCACAAAAGACCACACCACAATCTTTACTATTGCCTATTTTCACCTTTCTGCATGCACCTCTTCACCAGACTCTTTTTTCCCTCAACACTTGTAGTTGTTTAGCATAGGGTTTGTTGGGAGAGGGTAGCCTGGTAAAGAAGTATGGGCAGAGGGAAGTTTAAAGCGGGTGATGGAAGGGTGGCATTCCTAGATGGACAAAGTACAGATTGAGACATATTGTCTGAGGTACAGTAGCTGCATGAATGGTAAGGTGCGTGCTTTTGGATGGAAGAGTAGCTGGGTCGCTTAACTTTTCATTTCCTTTCTTTCATGGATTACTGTCTGTCAGGATTCAGGGCCTGCAGCAACGACAGTCTCCAGGTAACCTAACAAGCACAGCTGGCCTGTAGTAGGCTTCCTGATAGGCTGGAAGACTCAACAGACCAGCTCTTTAGCACAGCAGCAGTTCAGCAGCTGCTCAAAGCACTCACCCATGGCTGCAATAACTCCTGCACTGCTGATTCCCAGTCTTGCTTCCATCTTGTTCCAGTCCTGTTCCTGCCATATTCCAGCCTTGTTTTAGCCCTGCTCCGCACCAAGCCCTACTTCTGCCTCATCTCACTCCAGTCAACATGGTTCTGACCCTCAACTCTGACTCCCAGCCTCATGGCTTTGACCCCTGGCTCCCAACTCTGGCTGGGACCCTTGGTTCAGGCATCTGACCTCTGCCTCCGGCTCTGACTCCTAGCTCACTCCTGTTCTAACTACTAGGCATGACTCCTGCTCCAGCCAACATGCTGGATGTATGACAGTCTGAGAAGCCCAAAACACAACCAGTAGGGAAATTAAAGCATGAATTCAACTAAGACCAATACCTCTCTGATGGAGACAGTGAGAGCCTTACAGACCTTGCAGGCCCAGGCTGCCAACCTGCAGGTGCAGGTCTGGCAAGCTCAAGCCGTACTGCCTTACGATCCAACTCCCACTCCTTGTGAGCCCAAGCTCTCCCTCCCTGACAAGTTTAATGGCAATTGAGACAAATTTTGTAAGTTTCTAAAATCAGTGTCAGCTCCTATTTCTGCTATGCCCATAATTGTATCCCACTGACCAAGTCTGAGTGGGACTGATTACCCGCCAGCGAGATCCTGGCTTGGACATCTCCGCTCCTGGAACAATCAATCCTGCTTCTGAGACAATATAAGGACTTTGTTAGAGTTATGGCAGTGATCATCGATGACCCAGGTTATGAGCGTATGGCCAAAGCCGCACTTCAGGTGTTGTGACAGGGACAGCAGCCAGTTGCTAATATGCAGTGGTGTTCCAACACTTGGTAGTAGACACGGAATGGAATGAGGCCATCCAGCATTATTTCCAGCTCGGCTTCAACAAACGAAGTTAAAGATGAACTGGCATGGGTGGAATGACAGCCTGGATGTTTTAGTTGACTTATGCATCAAGGTTGATGCCTGGCTCACAGAACACCACCAAGAAAAAATATGGTCCTCCTGGCTCCCACCAGTTCCAGCCCCTACCAACACCAGTCCTTTCTCTGTTGCCCAAACCCAGACAAGTCAATCAGGACCAGCCCCGCCTCCCCAACATGCAAAATAATCAACTCCAGGCATCAGGCCTATGCCTATACTGCAGGGAATCAGGACACTTTGCATCAAGAGGCCCTGTCAAGGTCCAACCTGTGGCCAAGTGGGAAACTCCAAGCCCCAGCCCCAACAGAGCCCTTCTCCTCTCCCCGCAGGCCAACATTTGAATGATGGTATCATGGTGATGGCCAATCAGCATCCAAAACATCTCCAACTCTGGCACCCTGTGATGCCTGACACCAACCACGAGGCACGGTGGACTCAGGTGCCTCAAACAATTTCATGGATCTGGAGTTCACCCAAGCACACAGGATCCCCAGCAGTGCAAGGACTCCCCCAAGTTAGTGAAGTCCATATATGGATCATTCCTTTTGTAGGGACCAGCCACCCACCGAATTCCCTTAGCGGTAACTACTCTTCCAGGTCATCAAGAAATCCTCCAGTTTGGGCTAATTCATGCACTGCATGAGTTGAGTGTTCATGAGTCGTACGTGGCATCCCCTGGCTCGTTGCCCATGACCCACATGTCTACTTGCAGTCAGGCATGGTACGTTTTGACTCCCCCTCTTGCCAACTTTTGCAGTTTCCCAAGAGCGGACCCAGGACCAGCAACCTCTTGTGGGCTACTTGGGTCTCCAAAAAATTCAAAATTGTGAAGAGAGGATCCAAAGACAACTCTGGCAACCCGCACAACCTCCTCAACAGCTACAGGAATCCTTGTTAAAGATCAACACTGTGCTAATGTGTTAGACAAAAAGAAAGCTTCGTCGCAGCTATGACTGTCCCATTGAACTTCAACAAGGAGCAGAGGTTCCCTTTGAGTGCATTTACTCCCTCTCGGTAGCCAAACTAAAGGAGCTATCTTGAGAAAAACTTGCAGAAGGGGATCATTCACCCCTCCAATTCCTCAGTGGGGCCCCAATCTTCTTCATGGAAAAGAAAGATGGCTCCCTCTAGCCTTCTATGGACTACTGAGATCTGAATAAGATTACAATTCGAAACTGGTACTCCTTACTACTTATTCAGGAGCTGTTCAAAAGACTTCACTCTGCCAAGGTCTTTACAAAGTTGGATTTCAGCAGAGCTTATAACCTGGTGAGGATCCAGGAAGGACACAAATGAAAGACAACCTTCCATACCAGGTATGGCACAATGAGTATTTGGTCATACTGTTTGGCTTGTTCAATGGCCTGGCAACCTTCCAGAATTTCATAAATGACATCTTTAGTAATATACTGTACAAATTTGACATAATTTGCATGGACAACATCCTCATCTCTGAAAGTCAGGACCTCCACAACCATCATGTGTGTACTGCCTTGGAGACTCCACCAGACCCACCTCTATGTGAAACTCGAGAAATGTAAGTTAGATAAGGACACAGTGGGATTCTTGGAATACATCATCTCACCCAAGGGACTCACCATGTAGCCGTGTAAAGTGGTAGCAATGTCCAACTGGGCCTCGCCCAAGGATGTACAGCGATTCCTGGGGTTCACCAATTTCTACAGGCAATTTATTAAAGGATCCTCTATCCTTGGTTGTGCTCATGCAAAAGGGTGTCTGATTTGCCTGGTTCATGGAAGCTCAGCTGGCCTTTGATTGACTATAGGATACTGTGCTGGGGGTGCCAGGCCTACCAGTTAGAGCTGGGTCTAGCAGTGCAAGGTCCAGGAAAAAGCCAAGGATCAGGACTGGAGGAAGAGAAGCCAAATGCCAGAGCTAGGGGGTAAAGTAGAATTGTAGTCAGAAGGCATAGTCAAGAGTCAGAAGCCAGGACGGGGCTGGGGCAGGAACAGGTGAAGGCAGGGACTGGGGCTGCGGTGAGGTAGGAGCAAGAACCAGAAGCAGGAGCAGGGCAAGTCAATTATGGGTGTGGCACACATTGAGCAGCCTCTGTTCTGCTGCGGGTGTCAGGCTTATAATAGGACTGGTGATCCAGCAGCAAATCAGTGACTGTAGCTACTCCATCAGTTCCAAGCCAGTGCAACTGGACTCACTGATTGCATAGCAGTGAAGTCAGTCAGGAAGCAGGTCAGCAGCTGGTCCTAGCTGGCCTGGCCCCTGGCATCAACTGAAGGTCATTTACCTCAGCATCCATCTTGATTCATTCAGAGCCTACTAAACCACTTACAATCAAGGCAGATGCCTCAAACTTTACCATGAGTGCTATACTATCTCAACATGGGGATCCCTACAGCCTACTCCATCCTTGTGCCTTGTGCTCTTGGAAGCTAGCCCAGGCAGAAAAAAAATGTGGTATTTGGGACAAGGAGTTACTGGCTACTAAGGTGGCATCACTTCCTACAAGGAGCCCACTGTCAGGAACCCATGGCCTGCAGCAAAAATACAGCCTCCAGGCAACCTAACAAGCACATCTGGCCTGCAGTAGGCTGCCTAATTGGCTACACCATCTGGTTGGTTGGAAGTCTGCAGAATGGCTCTCAAGCCCAGCAGCAATTCAGTGGCCACTCAAAGCACTCACTCATTCCTACCTGTGATGAGTTATTAAAATGTAGCTCCTGTGCCTGCTTGTTCCCAGCCTTCCTCCCATTTTGTTTCAGCCCTGTCCCAATCCTGGATCTATCCCTGCCTTGCCTCACTCCAGGTACCCATTTCTGATCTTCAGCTCCGATTCTTGACTTTTGACTGTGGCTCTGACCCTTGGCTCTGGCATTTGGCCCCTTATTCTGGTTCTGACCCTGGGCTCTGACTCCTAGCTCCTTTCCCTGGCTATGACCCTTAGGTCTGGCATCTAGCCTTTGACTCCGGTTCTGACCCCAGGCTGCGATCATTAGGCCCGGTGCCTCCTTCAACCATCAGGACAGACTCTTGCTCTGACCACTTAGCACAACCACCCACAGCCCGGTCACAGGACAGTGTCACGTACATTGTGCATAGCTACTCTTACAGCTTCACAATGAAGTTTTTAGCATCATAGGGTTTTTTTTAATGTTTAATGGGGAAGAAGAAAGAAAACAGGAAAATATTTTATCCATCATCAGGTGTGCATAAGTGCTTCTTAGTTATAGAATAAAATATCACAGAAAAATATAGCTCATCATTGAGAAGATATAGTGCACATCCAGACCCTTCAACCAACCAATCAGGCTTGTATGCACATCCTGACACACTCCCCCACAGATAAGCCCATTAGCCCTGTGGGCTTCCAACCACCCTTTCCCACCAAGCAATCAGTTGTGTGTGCAGAGTGCATACGTTTTGTTATAACATGGTTAAATATGATCCTCAATTCACCATTTTATTTCTTAAAAGCTCCCCTTCCACCAGTTGTTCTCAGGAGCCACCTTTCTGCCATGTTTTGCATAGATAAACAATGTTTTTAAAAATATATTGGTCAACAATATAAAACAGAATTGCCAAAGGAAAATAATTCAGCAGGAGACCAAATTCAAATGTTTCCTATTAAAAATATGATAAATCAAGCAAAAATACATAGAAAATTCAAAGGTGGATAAAAATTAAACCAGTGTAAAATTTCACCCCAAATGGACACCTATGTTTAAGAGAAAGAAAGAAAGAAAGAAAGAAAGAAAGAAAAAAGAATTTTCCTGTTTTAGAATACTACTCTACCCATGAAGTTGCTTTCCAGAGCCTCTGTAAAGGACACACAACATATATCTACTTTTTACTCTTACTCTTAAAAAAAGTAAATGAAACAAGGGCAATAATTTACTAACGTAAAAGCTATTTAAATACTGGTATCTGTCACCATACCTAGCTCATCAAGATGTTGCTTCACCTACATACATAAATACAAAATGATGTTATTATTAGAATATGTTCATATAGTAGAAGAAATGTCATAAATTTCTAAGTGTTGATGCTCTTTAAACTTCCTGCACTTCTATCCGTATTAAAATAGCTGATGAAGCACCAACGTACATCTTCTTCTGGCAAAAAAAAATTTCAGAAAAAAACCCTAATTTATTCTAGATTTGTTTGCAATGATTTGGCAATTAACTCCAGATGTTGCCTTTCCATTTTCTATTTAAACAGCAACATAGTAGTGTTCATTTACATACTATTAACTGCAGAAACCTTGTCACTCCCCCAGCTACTGACTTCTATAATTCAGGTTTTAATCTGGATTTCTGGAGTGGGTACACTCATATATAGCATCATCCCCATTTTCATTCATATCTTCTACTGAATTTCTTATTTCGGATTATAAATCTGAGAAGTGTCTTTTCTTCCCAGTCTTCTTCAGTAGCCTCATATGCAGAAAAGACAATCTTCAACTGTTGCATAATCTGTTAGATGTTTACAATCTGGTATGAGACTAATTAACCCATCCAGATGCTGCAGTGCTGATTACCCAGGATCATCTGTGAGAGTGATGCAGTACAAAACAGAAAAGCACTGCTTATGCTCTTCAATTCATTTCAACTTGTAGCACACAGTTCACAGCACTCAGTAAGTTGACTTCTCTGCAGGCAATGTCTTAAAACAAAGGCTTTAAATTGTGTCCATTTCAATTAGAAATTACATCAAACTTGGACAGCAGATTTTATTTTCCCAACATACTACTTTAAAAACAAGGTGCAGTTTCCTGGAAGCCTTTTTGTTTCATATTTCAAAGACTCATATAGGCATGACCAAAGTCTCTGTCCATAAACAGCAAGACAGGATGACTTTTTCATGCTCTCTTTTGTTCCCAATTGACAACAATCCTAGCAGTTTCCCACAATTTTTTAGCAGCTAGACTAACACTTTCTCTATCCCTCAGATCATCTATTACTAGCTTTAAAACCATACTTGTCTACCAATTTTTCTGTTTCCAAAGCCGTATTTTGCGGTGGGGTCACACTAACTGGGCTATTCATTGTTACTGTTTTAAAACTGCTCACATATTGTTTCACTGATATTATCTCTCTCCATTTCTTTCCTTTTGAAAGTGCCTTGAATCATCAATGTTTCCTTCCCACCTGTGGTGACTTGTTAAAATGTCCTGAATCTATGTATAACCATGGCATAACTCCCCTTCTATTTTCCTGCACACCACATTCATGAATGACTTTAATTCAGTCTTCTAAATTCAACACTTTTAATTGGTTCCTTTCCCTTTGTCAGCTCCTCTCCCTGTCCCTTTACATCTGATTGAGATGGAGCGGCTGCCTTTCTGACCGCTTTTGCAAGTGGCAGCATGGAATTGCAGTATCTGGGCAGGTCAGCATATGGTCAGAAATGAGATTCGCAGCAGGCCATTTTCCTGCAGGGGGCCTTACTGTGAGGAAGATAGAAAATCTCTGTGAAGGGACTTGAAATCTTGTGCTAGTAAAGCAGGACACAACCACTTGAAAGTGGCTGTAAGCACAAGTGTCACTCTATTTCTATTTCAAATAATGTGCAGTTTTCTCCTAAACAACTTTTATAACATTTTAAATTTATTTCACATATTAAGGGTAAATAGAGGGAATGGCAACTTGACGAACTGCAAACATAGTGGGCTTGTCTCATTATCAACTTCGGGCTGAGCTTCAGCCAATAATTATTACAAAGAAAAATAAGAATAAAGATGAAATAGGTTATTTTAATAGATAATAAATGTAAACAAAATGATGGTGTAATATTTACTAACCTTAGACTACTCCTACACCATAATCAACTTTACAAAGGTTATTGGCAGAATCACAATAATAATCAAATATACGTGAGTGTAAGACTATTTAAATTTGTAACAAAAGCTATGAGACTATGATCAGTAAGCGAGCAACTCCCATATAATCATTTAATATCACACCCTGATTAGACTAAGTACATATAACCATTGTTATATGAAAAAACATTAAAGCTTTTAAAAACAAAACAAAACATGCGGCTATCAAACAGCTTTTAATTACCACACCTACGTTAAGCTACAAACAGTTTCATTCAAACACCCAAAAATAATATTTAGAGTGTTATGTGGTTGTTCAGGATCTTTAAGATTGATGGACTCTATTGTGTTGTCATCTTTATAATCACTTGCATTTGTTGAAACAAACAAGGAAAAGGGGTGTGTGTTTTTAATTTACAATAAAGGTTGCCTTACAGTGACTAACTCCTTTCTTTGAGCATAAACTAACAAACCTGTGTACAGGTGAGTATGTTCTTAAAGTTGACACAGAGGAAAAACAAACCCTGTGGTACTTGAGCCAATAGAAAAAATATTCTACTTAGGTGAGCTGTCAAATAACTATTATCCTTACTCACAGTTCCTTGAAGTTCATCTTGATCACAAGGAAACATCAAAAAAAAACTATTTGAAAAGCCCAGTATATAATATATCTTGTTATGAAAGGAAACCAATTGAGTAATTTCACTCATATAGGCATATAACCAATTTTCTGGCATTGCTACTGAATATTTTATCAGCAACAAATGATAACACTAGCAAAATATTTTAACGTGAAGCCTTGCCTTGTAAACTCCCTGTCTTATTTGTCAAAACACCACCTACCATAAATCATAGGGCTTAAGACCAGTATTTCTTGTTTAAACATGCTACTTATTCAGCAGAATCACTTGTGTGAACAAGCATTGATTAAAGTACACTAATTTAAGCAGCCTTATCATCCAACTGATAGAGCTATAATTTAACCCCATTATCAGTGTTGTAATTTTCAGAGTGCTGAAATACAATACTTGTTGAAAATATAATATGTTTAAATACTTTAACAGCATTGCCCATTTGAAGTGACTTTCAGCTTTCAAATAAGACAGGCACTTGTGAACTAATGAACATGCTTTTCATCCTACAAAGAAACTTTCTCTGTCAAATTATAGGTGTTTCATCATTTGATTTATAAAGAACACAATTAAATACTCGATGCCATAGGAAAGAAACCTGCATTATAAAACCACTCCTTCTTTTATATTTTTAATCTCCCACTTTTATTGTTGGGATTTTCTTTTGCGAGCCCACCCCATGGCTAGTGGCTGTTAGTTTAGTATATCATGTTTGGCTGTCAAGGTAGGGGACTATTTCTTTCCATAATAACGATAGCTGAATCTAAAAAAGTTTGATATGGAAGCACCCAAAAGACTGAATGCTTATTCACAGCTTATCCAAACCTCTGGCACAAATCGGCTGGAAATGTCACCACAGAAAGGACAGTTCTTGCATGACATTCAGTACTTTCTGCTTCTGAGAAGGCCAGAAATGCTGCAAGGGCTACAGTGCACAGTATTGTAGCCCCTCTTGTTCTAGTCCCAGCCAGAAACACCAAGTGCTAAAAGTAGTAAGTGTTTGTTTGTTTATAAAGATTTAGAAAATTTCCATAATCTCAGTAATGGTTCTGGTTCTAGACAAAATTTTGGGTGGGTGGGTGGGTGTGTGTTGGGGGGGGATGGGGAGGGAAGAATAGGTTCTATTTTATCTGAACAAATCCAGGCATGTGAATCATTTATTTTATTCATTCCTATAGCACTTATCACCATGGCAGTAGGGGGCTTCAGTTTTCTAAATTTAAACAGACCATGGACAAAAGCTAAAATTATTTCAAGTGTTGCCATCAAACATCAGCATCCCTTCTACAAGGAGGGGAAGAGAGAGAGAGAGAGAGATCTGCCCCCAAGATCCAAAAAACGGAAAAAACCCAACAACTATTTAAAAGCTATGAAACTAATTTCAAAGTAGGAGCTCTCCGTTAAACAATTACTCCTTGTGGGATCTTGATGACTAACCCAGAGTTCTGTCAAATTTGATGACAAATGTTTCTTTTACAGACAAGTGGAAAAAGAAACTAACAGAAGCGTGGCTAGAGTTCTCCTTATACGAGAGAAATAAGTAAAATCCATAAAGTTACCTGCCTCCTTTGGTCACTAGTGACAAGACTACACTGTTTGTGAACTCAGATCTCTTAGAAGGCAGGCAGAGAACTTACAGTGAGAATTATTAAGGGAAAATATTATGCTTGTATGTAATCAAGATAATACCACAGAACCATATTATTGCCCAATGTATAGATTGAAAAATTGAAAGTCCAGTGCTCAAAGATTGCTTCTAAAAATAGACCAGATGAATCTTTGTTATTTTTCCAAACTGTTGTAATACTAGACCAGGATAAAATAGATCATGCTGCCCTCTTGTGCTGGACTTGCAAAAGAGAGCAGGCCTTTATTCATGCAAGAGAACAGATGAAGTGGAACATATGAAGTATTCACTATGAAGTGGAAAATGTACACATTTTCCTCCTAATAGCTAACCTGACATGCATGTGACACCCATATTGGTATTTGGATGGAGGAACAGAGTAAAGTTTGAAGAGCAAAGGACAACGTGTATATTCCGTAAAAAGAATACAAGGACATTTTATTAACCAATATAGACAAGCAAAACAATCTCTGAAACCCAACGTGATATATATTAATCAAATATTATTATGACTCCATAATTAGGGGCATGTTGAGAGCTGCAGCTAAAACTGAATTTCAGTGCCCTGATTTCCAATCATCAATTCTGCATATAGAGTAACATTTTCAGAAATTTGCAATGAGATTTAGGCTCCTCAAGGTACGCCCACACTGCAACTAAAAACGCTCTGGGACCCTCAGGGCTCCGGCCTGAGCTCAAACATCTACCCCACAATTAAACAGCCCCTTAGCTCATGCCTGTTAGTCTGAGTCAGCGGGCACGGGCCAGCCAGATATGTCTAATTGTATTGCACACATGCCCTAAGTCACTTCCGAAAATAGGACTTAGATGCTTTCTAATAACGTTACCAATAAAGAACATACGAACAATGGATCCTAATTGCATTTTTACAGATGCGTCACATTACATAATGGTAGAATCTGCCAATTTACACACCTTTATTTTCATTATCAGTAATATTTTTAAAAATACTTCACACGTTTTTCTATTGTTTCTTTTATTTCCTAAAACATCATGACATCTAAATTTCCAAAATTATTCCAGATTACCTCACTCATTCCTAATTCTCATTTATACCAAGACACCTTTACACACTTCTGGAACTGTCAGAGCAGCACAAAGGGGTTTTCGTGTAAATGAGAATCAGGCCCCATATCTCAGTCATAGGTTAACCAGTAAAATATTATTTTTAAGAAGTTATTCCTATTACTTATCTTAATGGATTTGATGTATATTAGTGGGAGCTGATGGACATGTCATGATTCATCACCTATTTCCATTTTCCAATGCCACTTCCCCGGCCTCACTTACTAGCCTCTTTCCCGAACAGGAACTACTAGGTGCTCAGCACTTTTACAAAATTAAACTACTTTTTAGGTGCCTAATTGCATTTAGGAGCCTAATTTAGTCCACTGTTTTTAAAATCTTGGCTGCAGTATTTAGTATTACTGCTTATATTTTGAGTGATCATGTAAAGAATGATCCTACTGTACTACAGAGAAGTGAAGAGATTGCTAAGATTGGTGTGGGAAGTTTAACAATGAATTCCTTGACTTTTGTGTTATTACAATCTCATCCTTACTGGTGCATATAACAGTGTAAATATAGAATTGCAAGAGCAATACAATACTTTCAAAATGAAGTTGTAGTTGTAATAATAATAATAATAAATAATAAGGCACAAACCTCACTCCAGTTCAAAAACTACTGCATAGGAATTGATTAGCAAAATGAAATCCTCAGGGTGAAGATCTAAAATCAGATGCATACACAGTACAAGATTTTCCAGATGACTGAAAGATGATGCACATACGGTGCTAAACAGAAAATTGCAGAACTGCTGCAACTCTGAACAAGAACAGAGTTTCATATGAGAGAAGAAAGAAGGGCAAAAATACCTATACAAGAAAATCTCTATATATGCTATCATTAGCAAATGAGGTAGGAGAAGGAAGTACACAAAAATTATTCCTAAATCATAGAATAATAGCTGATAATGGAAACATACACGTGAAAGCCAGAGGGAGATCTAGGTAATACTGGAAGATTTGTTCTGTGCCTAGCTATTGTTTACAAACCAATAATGATCTTTTACATAGTACTTTTTATCTACAGATTTCAAAGTACATTACAAAGCAGACTGTAAGTAATACTGTATGCAGATATTTAAGTCTACCCCATAGATATGACCTAGAGATTGTTATAATAATTTATGTTCATTGACCTTACTACAAGATGATTACATCTCCTCTCAGATGGGGTTACTGTACCTTGTTAAACACTTCAAAAGGCGTAAATGCTGCGTATCTGATGATATTCTCCTTGGTTGGTCCTGCCATTCCTCATGACCAGCTCCAACAGGAATCACACAAACAGATATATCCTGCTCCACTGAGCACCAGCTCTCCACTCACCAGCCCCCTAGCTGAGCATACAGTTTCTCTTATAGTCCTCCAGCCTACACTGCCACATACCCATAATGTTATCCCATAGACATCACATGCATTCAGATTTCAGACATGCACAGAGGTAGGTTAAAAAAGTGGTACCCTGGCTATATACCTGGTGTGTATATGTGTATATATATATATATATATATATATATATACACACACATACACACACACACACACACACACACACACACACACACATATATATATATATATATATATATATATATATATATATATATGAATGATCTCACATCCACTGTTTTTTACTTCACATGAACTTTTATGCAAAGGAAAAATAATAATTCTCCTACAACCTAACCTTGGTCTCACAATCCTGGAAGATGTTTTATAACAGAAAAGCCTCTATATGAACACATCACATCCTCATTCCATTTCTCAAAGACCTGTGATTCTCCTCTTGGTATTTTTTCCCCATTCCTCCTCATTCAGCTTCACTTTCATTTTTCCTTTCCTTTCACAGCCTTAACCGCTTCTCCCCCTCCTTAAGTCTCATTATCACATTTCATACAAATTTATCAGATGTATTTTGCACCTAAACCTCAGGACCTAGATTGTAGCTTTTAAATTGCATAGTTTTGGTTTTCTATCCATTCTGGGTGTGTGAATGAGTTGTTTTAACAGCTACTGTCCCAACTGTTGTTATAGCATATTTTAAATAGATTTTTTTTAAATCATCTCTGTACACATCCTTGTCATCTATAAATAACATTTAGGGTCAATTTTTCAATGAAAGACACTACAGATGCCCCCATAAAAATGCATGCATACTGGTTACATCTCAGTAAAACTTAAACTCATGTGCACAAATCAAGTAATTAGTAATGCAATTCGTAGTTCAGTGTACAATATCAACATAACATTTTCTATCTGCATGTGCAAATGCAGGATTAGGTAAATATCTAGAATAAGATCAGTCAGTTACTAATATGAAGTATTGCTTTAAAGAAAATGTAACCCTAGCTTTCTAACCATGACATGATGTAATAGTAACTATGAAGATTTTAGTTTTTAAAAAGCAAAAATGTGTATCAGAAGACTTAATTTGGATTACCATACATTTGTTTCATTTTTCTTATCATACTTAATGTAGCATGTGATTTTTAAAAAATGTTCATCTTACCTATAGGGTTTCTGTCAAAGAACAACACTGGAGCTTTCAAAAGTGATTGAAACATTTTGTTGTGCAAAGTTTGACCAGCATTCACAAGAACTGTAAATACCAACAGACTTCTTATTATGCCAAACAGTATTGTAACCACTGTCAAACCTAAAATTAAACAAATAAAATATAGTCACAGTATGTACATAGATCTATCTCTTTAATGATACAGTGAGAGCAGTTTAGTTAGAACTACATCAATTTTGTTCAGACAGTTCATGTGAAGTAAATCATAATCTTGAAGCTTAAGATTCAGGGTAAATGCTCTCTCCAGTATGAAGCATTACTATAAACTTGTTAATAGCTTCATTTATCCTAAAATTAATTGCCAGGTAAACAGTTTCTTCTTTGCTATTACTGTTTACAAAGATGCATTACTTTATACAACCACATGAAATTTCATTAATTATCTGATAATCTGTATAATATCCTTTGCACATCCATTCTGTCATGTAATTCATTATACAGTATTACACATAAGTGTGGCTTATGTTGGTCACTATTGAAAAGTCAATATTTGCAAACAGATACTAACCACATATGATCAGCTATTTCCTATTCTATGGATGGGAGAAATTGGCTCTATTTTAGATCCCACTGTGTGGCAACAGTGGGAAATGATGAGTTTTTAAATGTTAACCACTCTTTATAGTCACGTCTATCAATTCAACCATGCTATTTGCAGGAGTTTCTGCTACTTTAAAATTCTACATCAGTAAAATAATCCTTTACTTTTCTGAATCTCTGTTTTAAACAACCTCAAAAGTTCAGAAATACTGTAGCATTTATTTTTTCCCCCCATCACCCAATATCTGAAACAAAACACAGCCTTTTGCCAAATGTTCAAGAGTGGTAGCAATAGATCACAGACTATTAGCTACATCTTTTTGCAATTGTTTTTTAAGATTTTGAGGCAGGAGGGTTACATTAGGTTTCTGTAAAATGAACATGATACCAACCTACTGTTTTCAATTAAAAACAAAATACAAACAAAAGCTTTATCCTATTCTTGAGATATATTAAAATTTCAATATCAAATTTATCTTTGTTCTGTTACCTTACACAAATCTTGCCTTAAATCTGTACAGTTACTTTATTATTTGTAAAATGATTTGATTGTATAATCATAAAATGCCAGATTCTGCCACCCTTACTCATATCATGCAGCCCTATGAAGCTACTCATAAAATAAGGTACCATGCTCTGTGAGTAAAGGTGGTATTATCTGTCCCTTAAATTATAAGGTTATCAGGGCATGGATTTGCCCTTCCCTGTGCCCTCTGTGAATGTCTAGTGTACATGTGGGATCTATGAAAACAATAAATCTGTATCAGAACACATGAAGTGTGTGTTTGTTTCCCTGCTGTCCCTCAGGTCCGCCACATAAATGAGTGTTATCCGTCAAGAAATTATTGTGGTGCACAAAATTTTAAACAACTACAGTAAGCAAACTGAAGTTAATGACAACTAGTTAAGATTTGGGAGGGGGAGGGAGAAGCTTCTTACTATAGACTTGATTTTTCGATGCTCACTTTATCTTCTGACTAATCAAAATGGTATGTAAAAATTAAGTACTATGCATCAGATATTCAAAGGTATTTTAGATGCCTGATGATGCAGATCGGCACCTAGTGAGATTTTTAAAAGCATTCAGACATTCAACTCACATTGATGGGAATTAAGCACCTAGGCACTTTTAAAAATCCCACTAGGCACCTATCTGCATCTGCAGGTATCTAAATACCCTTAAAAATCTGGCCCTGTGAACCTATCAAAGATGCATTTTTATTGGTTATTTTGCTATGGAGCTTCAGAAGGAACCCACACACGCATGCTGAGTTTTAAAAAGCAAGCACTGTATATAAACACAAACTGGAACAGAGAGCTGCAGAATGAGGATCAATTTCTAATCCCTTTTGCCCACCCATATAACAATTTAGATTTGGCTGAAACAATCTATTAGTTTACCTTCCAAAATCCAGTACAAAGCAAATTAAGAGTCTGCATTCAACCTATTTCTTCTACTAGAGGTGGTTTTTTTTAATTATTTCAATTAAGTTAGTCAGGAAACAAGGCTCAGTCTGTTAATCTGCTCAGACATTACTAAATCACTGTTAGAAATCCTATTTTCCCGCACTGCTACTTAAAGTGCTCCTTTCAAAACTCTCTATTATAATGGAGCAAATGATTAAAATATTTTTTTACCTGCATAAATTCCTAAATAGTAACTAAGATCAAGATGTCTAGTCTCATTTACTGCATTATTTCCATTTGATGTGACATTCAGCTTTTCTTGCTGGTTTGACCTACAGAAATGTATGGAAAAGATAAATAATCAATACAAAAGGAAGATCACTTAAGCAAGGCATTAGCTAATAACTCTGAAACTGGAAAACATATCTGAAGTTTGCCATATATATTTATCATATTAATCACATGTACCTTTTACTACTTTTAAATTGAACTTCAGTCAAGATCTCCAATTCTAAATATTATCTGTGTTCACGTGGTCTTGGATTACAGCTGGATACAGACTATTATGAGTCACTTTACAGCAAGAATTTTATTTTCCCCACAAATAAAGTAAGAGGGGATTAATAGAGAAGATTGAACAAACTCAGAATTTTCTTGGAACAGGATTTTTCCCCCTCTCTATATAGTACGGATTTCTATTAATTATCTGACACTTCTCTGCAAGAAGTCAAACAACTTACCAGTACGAAAGCCACCAATCCTGAAGCACATAAGCAACCTGGAATAAACAAAGGCAAACATCTGAATTAATTTATGAAAGGTATATAACACAAGAGAATTAAATTTCCTCAGCCATTCTTCTATGCCCACTGGTAAAATCTGTCATTAAAAAAATCTGTTTCCCATGCACGATACGGAGATGATGTATATATTTAGGGCCCAATCTCATTTTCCAATTAGTAGTACACGTCACTGCATATCTAGTAAAATCAAATACTAGGCATCCACATGAAAGTGCACTAGCTGATTTTTCTAAGACCAGCAGTGATTTGCAGAACGTATTAGGAAGCTGGAACCCTGAAACCTGTATGATGGTGAAACAAGGGGAAAGCAAGACATTTAACAAAAACCAGATATAACAATTATCTGTAATGTATGTTAATTGTATATCAAATTGTTGTGTCTTTCTGTTCCTAAATTCCCTACTGTAGACATCTAAAACTGCTTCTTGCTTAGTACATGTGCTCATATGCATAAGATCCAACTCCTGATGTTCAGTTCAGAACTTCATTTTTTAAGACATAATTAGGAACACAATGTTAAACAGAAGGAAAAATTTAAAAGAATTTCTGCCCATCTTCCCCCCTCAAAGATGATTACGATCTTACAAGCTCTGTAACAGAGCTTAATTTATCTCAAAATCTACCTCTGTTCATTCAACTAAAATACTGTAGGTCTACCCTAGAAAGATCAGATCATATTCACCATCTTCCCAAACACAGATCCTCTAAATTCAAGGACCCTGTGCAAATTGTCTTATTTCCTCAAAATTATCTTTGCATCCAAGACCAATCATTTCCACAAAATTCCTTTGAACCTTCTCACCACAACAGAGTAACATGGGCATAACATACCATCCTCAAAATAACTTCACTGGTTCCCCATTCATTTCAGGATACAGTTCAAAATTGTTCTCCTTGGTAAAAAATCCTTCACAAACTTGCTCCAGCTTGCCTCATACATATAGTCTTCCTCTGTTTCCCATTCCCTATTTCCTCTGCTTGGCAAATAACAGTTTCTTATTTCTTTCCATAATCTCCTGTCTGTTAGCAGGAGAGTCTTTTGCTCTGTAGCTCTTATATCAAAAACAGCTTTCCTCTATCACTCTGCCTCATTAGCTATACTGCACATTTCAATTCTGAACTGAAAACACATTTTCTCCCATACCTATACCTCAAATGCAATCTATGGCTGCCATTATTTTTATTTAACTTAGTAATTACATTATGCATATCTGAAAAGGGTAGTGGGATGCAATTTGTATGAATGACAATAGGAAATAAATTATACAACACAAAAGTGCTTTAAATTTATCAGTAGGACTGTTGAATTGAAGATTACTACCCTAATATCCCATTGGAGTACAAATTTCAACTACTGGAACCACATTCAGATATTATCAAATTTGATCAGGTATACAGCAAAGTATTAAAAGGATTAGACATAAGAGCATCATGTACCAAAAACTTTTCACTTAACCATCAGAACAGACAGTACACAATGTTAATGTAAACACAAACCAAAAGTCTATTCTTTATTATTTGCAACACGCATCGGATATCTTACCTGTGCCAAAATATTTAGAAATAAAAGTATAAAAATTACAAAGTAGTTTGCTCCAGCAGCAAAATATTTCCTGTAAATCTTAAAGTTTATTTTCCCCTCAGACCTGCTCTCTTCTGGCAGCTCAGTCACCAAAGGTTCAGTCTATAAAAAAATAAAATGGATAAGAAAACTGATCCTAAAATTCATATTAAACTCATTGTTCCAGAAAAAATTACTGATACGTCAAAGTTATGAATCAGCAAAATACTAAATAAAGCAATAAAATGATTATACATATTAAAATATTTTTAAAACGTTAGAATTGTGACACAAAAACAAGAGAAGACAGGGAACTCAATCTTACAGCACGTTACTACTCCATGAATTTGACTCTGTAAAACAGAACGGTAAGAGTTCCATCTTCGTCTCTCAGTGACTCCATGTTAAAAGTATTCAGTTTACAAGTAACCAGATGTTTGTTCTAATTGCCAGTGCTGCTAACTAAACCTCAACTGAGAGCCAACCTGAGTTTTTTCTCTCTCGTGCATCAACATCCATAATAAAGGTTTCAGAGACCAAGATCACACTTTGGGAAAGCATCCATATTAAGAAAGAGTGCTTAAGCATGTGTTTTCCCTGAATAGGAACAGTTTAAAGCATGTGCTTTTCTGAATCAAGGCCTTAAAAAAAAAAAAAAAAAAAAAAAAACTATAACTAAAAGCTAGTCCCTTTAATGGCTCAAATTCAACAGGAGCAAGTGCTTTGAAACAATTCAGACCAGAAGAGCCACAACATTCCAGCCAACTTCTTGTAACAAATTCTCCTAAGAATAAGTGCCCACAATGGAACTTGTAGTGGGGAAAACAGAAAAACAGAAAAAGAGGATGGTTTATAACTAATATTATATAAATATATTTAAATCCATGCAGATCTGGTTACCCCATCTCAAAAAAAGAGACACTGGAATTGGAAAAGGTACAGAAAAGGGCAACTAAATGATTAGGGGTGTGGAAAAGCTTCCATATGAGGAGAAATTAATAAGACTGGGACTTTTCAGCTTGGAAAAGAAACAACTAAGGGGAGATATGATATAGGTCTATACAATCATGATTGGTGTGGAGAAAGTAAATAAGGAAATGTTATTTAATCCTCATAATAGAAAAAATAGAGGTTACCAAATGAAATTAATAGGCAGCATGTTTAAAACAAACAAAAGGAAGTATTTCTTCACACAACACACAGTCAACCTGTGGAACTCCTTGCCAGAGGATGTTGTGAAGGCCAAGACTATAACAGGGTTCAAAAAAGAACTAGGTAAGTTCATGGAGGATAGGTCCATCAATGGCTATTTGCCAGCATAGGCAGGGATTGCAGTTTGCCAGAGGCTAGGAATGGCCGATGGGATGGATCACTTGATGACTGCTTGTTCTATTCATTCCCTCTGAAGCACCTGGCATTGGCCGCTGTTGGAAGACAGGATCCTGGGCTAGATGAACCATTGCTCTGACCCAGTGTGGTGGTTCTTATGTTTTTAATTGCCCTTTCACACCCATGAACAGACTACTTGCAAAATGGCTCATCCCATCAGCTTGAATTCTGGAAGAAGGAAATAAAAATAGCCGACAAGAAAAGTTTTCATCTCTCTTTTTCTGTTTAAACTCTTACGGGGCCAGAGCTACAAAACAGAAGCAGTGATCCCCATTGCAAACCTGAGTTAGCCCTAAAAGACATTCAGAGCTGATAGATTACTACAGTTATGCCACCTTTAGGAAACTTGCTTTAAGCTTGTAATAATGCTCTCATTTCTTCTTCCTAATTAATAAATCCTTAAGTAGTTTACTATAGGATTGGCTTCAAGCGTTGTCTTTGATATGAGATCTGAGGTACAAATTGACCTGGGGTAAGTGACTGGTTTTTTGGGACTAGAAGCAACCTGAATCTTGTGTGATCTTTGGTGTTCTACAACCAACTATCACCAAGTCCATCTTGGCAATACAACCTGGAATTCCCAAGAACTGTCTATAACTCCATGGTAAGATTGTTACAGTGATTTAGGAGTTCACATGTGTTACTGGATTGGTAAAATCTACTTATAGCACACACAATCAGTTTGATGTCTCTGACCTGCTTCTTGACAGTCTGCCCTGAAGTTGGCACTCTTGGCCATGACTCATTCCAGACAGCATGACATGAGCACTTTTGATGGGAAATCAAAATAAGGAACCCACTGGCTTTAATACTAGTTGGCAGGGAATGAGTTTAAACAAACGTAACTCATCACTAACAAATGCCAGTAAAATATCAGGCTTTTTTGGTCTAAAATTTTTATTCTGAAAAGTCTTAAAATACAGAACATTGCAGAGAAGAACCCTGGCCCCCTCCATTTGTATTTGTTTTTATATGTATGCACATATTCTCTTTTTTAGAGCAGACTAAATAATGGTATTTATAGGCATAGGAGTGGAGAGCACACAGGCCTCCTGCACAAACATATCTAATGCACACCAAAACTATGTTAAAAGAATGTTTTAGATTGCAGAGTAAAACACTCAGAATGTCAGAATTCAGCATCCTTGTGTATATACATTACGATACAGTCTTTAATTATATAATTATATACTAAATGCTTCATTCAGTACTCAGGATGAACCAGCTTCTGGGACTGAATCAGGGTTGCATAGTGAAGGAGGTTGTCGCCTGTAGGCCCCCTAGCTGATTTCTTGCAGAAGCAGAAGGTGTGTAATGAATAAGGCAGGGGACTGTAGGAAGAGAACATAAGAACGAGCATACTGGGTCAGACAAATGGTCTATCTAGCACAGTATCCTGTCTTCTGATACTCGTCAATGCCAAGTGCTTCAGAGAGAATGAACAGAACAGGGCCATCATCAAGTGATCCATCCTCTCTTGTCCACTCCCAGCTTGCGGTGGTCAGAGGCTAGGGGCACCCAGAGCATGGGGTTGCATCCCTGACCACCTTGGCTAATAGTCATTGGTGGACCTATCCTCCATGAACTTATCTAATTCTTTTTTTAACCTAGTTATAGTTTTGGCCTTCACAACATCTCCTGGCTATGACTTCTACAGGTTAACTGTCCGTCGGTGAAGAAGTACTTCCGTATGTTTGTTTTAAACCTGCTGCTTATTAATTTCATTGGGTCACCCCTGAATATTCTCATGGCTAAGGCAGTTGAATGCTGCCCTGGAGAACTGGATTCTAATGCAGCCTTTGTCACAGAGTTCCTGTGTGATGCTGGGCAAATTACTTAAACCAAACTTTTCACAGGTGATCACTAATTGTATGTTTGCTGTTTTCTGAAAGCCCAATGGGAGCTTTTATTTAATATTCAAAGTGCTACGTATTGTTAAGTATTCTGAAAAAAAAAAATCAGTTTTTCGGTGTCTCAAATTGGGCATCCAAAGTTAAGGTCAAAAGTCTCCCAAGTGTCTCTGTTCCTCAGAATCCTACTTGCAAAATGGGGATGATAATTGCCCCATTCAATGAGCACCATTTTTCCTGTGTGCTGACTGAGGCTGAGATCCTGTAGAAAAACTAGTATGTGATCATGTGATTAAAGTCTTTATCTTAATGCATTCATTGATGTACAGACAACCTTAATTATGGCATTTCCTAACTTCTGAGTGTCTGAGTCTGCAAGCTTAATGTTCCTTTGAGAGGGAGAAAGGGACAGAGAAAGAGAGAGTGTGTATCTGTGTGTGTATAATACATACACGTGCTCTCACACAGTTAACTATGGGCCCACTTGGGAACATGAACTTCTCTCACACACTTTTCTCCTCTTGACTTCAGTCCCTTCTCGGGGCTGTGTCCTGTCACCACAAGACTATAGAATCATAGAAATGTAGGACAGGAAGGGCCCTCAAGAGGTCATCAAATCCAGCCTTCTGCACTGCAGCAGGACCAAGTAAACTTAACACATCCCTGACTGGTGTTTGTCCAACTTGTTTTTAAAAGCTTCCAGTTATGGGGGACTCTACAACCTCCCTTGGAAGCTTATTCCAGATCTTAACTACCCTTACAATTAGAAAAAAAAAAACTTTCCAGTATCTAACCTAAATCTCCCTCGCTGCATATTAAGCCCATTACTTCTTCTCCTACTTTCATGGAAATGATGCAACACACACACAAAAATCACCGCATAATGTCAAGACTGACAGTAACAGCCACTAAAATTGGTGAGCTACTCCTCCTACTGAAATCTAATTTAATCACTGATATAAAAGCACAACAATGCAAACCCTTACCAAAAGAATCTCATAATTTGAATCAAATTAACAAGTAAATATGTTACCTAATTCATATTTAATATACTCACAGGTGGCTGTTCTGTTGCTCCATCTTTCTGTGACTGCACCAAGGAATCCTGTGACCAGACAGAGGATTGTGAAAAGGTACGGTTCCTTGTTAACTTCATATTGGGGGTTCCAGGAATTGGTGACTGTTCATCCTCTTCATTTTTTTTTTCAAAAGGGAAGCAAAATCGATTCCAGATCTCAGGAACTCTGAATAGGTCCCTTTTCCCACCATTTTACCCTACAGCAAAATAGTTTTAAAACTTTGTTCACATTCTGTAAAGGGTGAATTTAACCATCTGTTGCATAAATCTTCATTTCTGGAGCCCCATGGTTTTTGACACATGTACTGTCTGTAAATAAAAGCTCAAGATATTTCTTAGAAACCCTCACCTCACAACAGCTGAAAGAATAAATTCTTCCAATTATCTGTTCTTTTTTTGGAGTAAGACATTACTGGTAAGATCCTTCCCTGATCGCCGCGCCCCCACCCCCCCACCAGCCCCTTCATGCCAGGTAAAAGGGCCAAAGTGTCATAAGGGACCCGAATCTGGACGGGGGAGGACTCCCTCATTGCAGGACCTGCGGAAGATAGCCTTACACCTGCAGAGGCAGGCTGCCATATCATAGCCACCCAGAACTGGGAGGGTTTAAAGCCACCCTAGCCCCCTGCTCCTAATGGGGCTCTTAGAGTACCCACACAGAATTTCACTTCGTGTATTTCAGCCTAAAAAAACCCAACACAATAGAACCTTTTGTACCTATGCAGGAAATTACTGTATCCTCAAGGTGATCTGCCAAGGAAAAAGATGGGTGTTGTGGCCTTTTTTGCAACTTTATGATGTATAAAGAAGGTTGAATGATCCTGCTTTCCCCACCTTAAAAAGTAGGGAAAGGATCCTACAATTTTATTTTTTTTTATCTTGAGTATTGAAGACAATCAAGTCTGGGGCTCTCTGCTTTTGCTGGAAGACTATTTGGTCTCAGATGCATATGGCCTTTTCTCAGCCTTTAATAAAAAGGGAACTCAGGTACTGATTCTAATAAATACAGCCACTCCTGCTCCTCCCCCTACCCCAACTATTTATTAAGGCACCAAAATAAATCTTAACAACAAACAAAGTTTTAAACACTCAATAAAAATCACTTTCTTACAGGCAGAATATACAACATGATCATATGCCAGTTCAGATTTTTCAAGCAAGGTATTCTAAGAAAACTCTTCTCAGCTTTTCTTATTAATAACTACATACACTTAACGAATGTCTTTAGGAGACATCAAATACATTTATAAACTGTAATTATACTTTAATATTTTACAGAAAATCACTTTTCCTAACTCTTCACCTTTTCATCTTCAGAGAATGAACGAGTAGTAGAAACATCTGAGTTTTAAAAGCTAGCTGGTGATGTCACTTACCTCTTTTAAAATCAAAATCTGGTTTACAGCATGGAGGTATTGCAACTGATGAGTCACTAAAATAGAGACCTTTCGGTGCAAGGCCTGATAAATACACCTGCAAACAGAAGGAAAGACATTGCCAGCATATTAATATTCTAAAACATTTTTGTATGTTATAGAAATATTTATAAAACCACATATATTCATTACTTTGTCTTCAAAGAAGAAAAATACCACCATAGGATAAGCAGACACCCAAAATAATATACTTGTCAAAATCATGTTAACTTGGCATGTTTCTAATCCACTGAACAACAGAGCTCTGTGGGAATCTCTTATTTAACTACTGTGTGTTTACAAGGTAGGTGAAATAAACCAAATTGTGAATGAACATTTCTGATTCTAGAGAAAAAAAGATTACTAAGGAAATCCTATAATTGTGCATTAAGCCTATTATTAATACATGTACATGTCTTAAAATAAACAGGGCTATGAACAGCACAGACCTATTTAATCAAAATGAAATTCACAGAAGAGAAGGAAGTTAGGCAACATATTTGTAGCATAGACAATTATCCCACAAACAAGGGCAAAATTCAACTTCTGTGAACTAAATTTCCAAAAGTTTGTGGAATATGTAATTAATACAAAGAGGAGGAGTGAACATTATTATTGGCCTGGACCATGTCTCAAATGTGTGTATGGAGGGGGATCCTTCAAGCATAGCTCATCCCCTTCTATCCCTCCTTCACAGAAAGGGGACTCTCCTGTCTATGTGATATCATCCCTTTCTCATGCCCCAGATGGAGGGATAACTGGGCTAAAAATCAGTGAGTGGCATTCACAATGCTCACTAGCATTCTTAGATGCTGAAACTGAGAAATATTGCCCTGAAAATCTTGAGAATATTAAGTTATGTGCTTTTAAAAGGTTTCCAGCCTACGCACAATTAGACAGCAGGATCAAAGGACTGATTTATTTAAAGTAGAATCGCCTTTATTGAAACCAATGTATTAATGGCCCCATTTCCATCTAGATTTTTACATTAGAAAGTCTCGTTTTGTGAAGGGATGAGGACACTCCAAGTTAAAAAAAAAAAAAAAAAAAAAGGATAAGGGGGGAAAGCATGATTCAAAAAAAGGTTGAGAACCCCAGTCTAACCTGTTCTTAAAAAGCTCCAACAATGGGAAGTCTAGGGAGGTCCTTTGGTATCCTATTCCAATACTTTACTATCCTTAGAGTCGGAAAGTTTTTCCTAATATCTAATCTAAATCTCTCTTGTTGCAGATCTGGGGCTCATCTACACAAACAATTAGACTGCAGCAAACTGGGATGTGACTCTACCATGCACTAGCCTGCTGTGGTCTACCTGTCCCTTCTTGCCTACGTTATGGCTACTAGGAAGGCCACCTTCCATGATAGGTACAAAAGAGAACATGTTGCCTACGGTTCAAATGGCAGTCTAATCAGTGTGGACAGCTAAGGTCCCACTGAGGAACTGGCTGACGGGTTTGAGGGAACATTCTGTCGAGATCCTGGAGGAAATGACTCACTATGTGATTCGAGAAAACTGAACAGCCCGCCACCCACGGATGGAACACTGAGATTGCCGCTAGGTGGACCTTTAGCGAGGATAGTGACAACCTCTGATGCTTGAGGTGTAACAGATAGTCCAGGATAAGCAATATTGATAAAACTTTCGGGGGAAACCCTTTCTGCCAGGACTAGAGGGAGAACCTCTTCCACTTCACCACGTAGGCAGGCCTTGTGGAAGGTTTCCTATTTCCCAGGAGGATCTCCGTAGCCTGCTCTGAACACTCCATCTCCTGCTGGTTCAGTCATGGAGCTTCCAAGCCATGAGATGAAGGGATTGCAGGTTCAGGTGACAAAGGTGACCCTGATCCTGCATGATCAGGTCTGACACTAACGGAAGACTGATGGGGGTCTCTACAGCGAGCTCAAGCAGCGTGGAGAACCTATACTGGCGTGGCTACACCAGGGCTATCAGGATCAGCACTGACTTGTCTCTTTTGACCTTCAGAAGGATCTTGTGTATCAAGGGAATCGGCGGAAAGGTGTAAAAAACAAGTGACCTGACCAGGAAATGAGGAAAGCATCCAATATTGAACCCTGACTGTAGCCCTGGAAAGAGCTAAACTGCATAGATTTGCTGTTGGACTTTGTCACGAATAGGTCTACTTGGGGAATTCCCCACTTTTGGCAGATGTCGTTCATCTGAACGCAGGGACCATTTGTGGGTAGCTATCAACCTGCTGAGGAAGTCCGCTGGCACATTCTGGGACCCCGGGAGGTATGACGCTTCTATATGGATTCTGTGAGTTATGTAGAAGTGTCAGAGCTCGAGGGCTTCCTGGCACAGGGGAGAGGAGCAAGCATCCTCCGTTTGTTTATATAAAACATCACTGTTGTGTTGTCAGTTTTTACTGAAATGCATTTGCCCTCCAGATGATCCTTCAAAGCTTGACATGCTAACTGCACTGCTCTCAACTCCCTTACATTGATATGAATGACTACTGTCCCTGGGTTTCCAGCCAGCCCACACTGGCCGCCCAACCTGAGTCCAAGGCGTCGGTTACCAGGGTCATGGTGGGATGTGGGCTCAGAAAGGTGAATCCTGCACAGACCATTCCCTGGTCTAGCCACCACCCAAGCGAAACTAACATTGGTGTCAGGATCAATACCACTTTGTCTATACAATCCCAGGAGAGGCGATAAACTGAAGCCAGCCACGCCTGCAAACGCCTGAGATGTAGTCTGGCATACTGAACCACCTGAGTGCAGGCTGCCAGGCGTCCCAACAGTGACCATAGAGTGATGATCTATCATAGAGGAATAGAGAAAATGTCGCAAAACTGAGACTCCAGCAGAAAAGCTCTGGATTTGTTCAAATCTAAAACTGCCCCTATGAACTCTGTCTTCTGCACAGGGGTGAGGACAGACTTGTGTGTGTTGACCAAGAGACCTAGACTGGAAAAGTTAGCTTTATGAACTCTGTGTCCGATTCCACATGTTGTCTGGATTTCTCCTTGATCAGTCAATCATCCAGATACGGGAAGACCTGGATCCACCACTTCCTGAGGAAAGCGGCAACCACCGCCATGCATTTTGTAAAGACTCTGGGAGCAGCCAAGAGGCCAAACGCAAGTACAGTAAGCTGGTAGTGGTGACTGCTGATCACGCATCTGAGGAATCGCTTGTGTCTTGGGATGATTGACACATGGAAGTATGCATCCTTGTGGTCGAGGGCGGCATACAATCTACTGGATCCAGTGAGGGAATGATTGACACCAGGGAGACCATATGGAACCTCAGCTTCTTTACCAACTTGTTGAAGTTTCTTAGGTCCAGAATCGGTCTGAGACTGCCCTAGGCTTTCGAAATTAGGAAATACCGTGAATAAAATAATCTTCCCCTTAACTCCAGAGGAACCTCTTCCACCACTCCCACTTCCAGGAGCCACTGAAATTCTTGAATTAGAAGTTGCTCATGAGAGGGATCCCTGAAGAGGGACGGGGCATAAGGGTGGAAGGGAGTTGAACTCCCAGTTACACCATGCATAGAATCCATTTGTCTGATGTATTCTGGGCCCACACATGGGAAAAATGGGATAAGCAGTTCGAAAACAACAGGGATGGATGATCTGAGTGCTGTATTGCTATGCTGTCCTCAAGCGCATCCTCAAAAGTTTTGTTTTGGGCCAGAGGCTGCTTTGCAAGGCCCTCGTTTTGGCCCAATGAGGACTGGTAGGGTTTTCTTCTGTTGTTTCTGCCCCTTCTGTGATTAAAATCCTGTCTTTGATAGGCCTGGTAAAACTGGGGAATAGCCTGCAACTTGAAATGTCTCCTTTGGGGTGCCGGCTTGTGCAGGACCAAGACTACAAATTCTTTCTTAGAGCCACCTGGAACAGACTCTGCAAACTTTTGGACAGACCCCCAGGTGTTGTAGGAGTATCTACTTAAGATAGCCTGGTGATTCGCCACCTGGAGCTAGCAGGCCCCCGATGGAATACATCTTCCTGTCCATTTTCTTGGTCTCCTTGGCTCTGGTGTAGGGTCCTGGCTCCCCTGCCCTTTCCTCTTGTTCACAGCCGCGACGACTATGGAGCTGGGGGGAGGAGGGAATACTCATAACCCTTATATGGGACGAAGTATTTCCGTTCAACTCTTTTTGCAGTTGGGGGAATTGAGGTTGGGGTTTGCCACACTGTCTTCATATTTTTATCAGTAGTTTTTAATCAAAGGCAAGGCCACCCTCAACAGGCCCGATGGGTATAATATATCTGTCATTGGGTCCACTCTCCCTTCAGAAACCTCCTCGACCTGGATCCGCAAGTTCTGTGCAACATGACGGAGAAGGTCCTGGTGCATCCTATTGTCCTCTATTACAGGTGCTGGAGCGGCACTGTCACAGCCTCATCCAGTGAGGTGGATGAGGATTCTCTTAATGGGACAATTTCTTGTCCTTCAGCACCTAGAGGCACCCACGGTACCGAACGATCCGACTCCTCAACAGTGCCAGGAGTGTCGGACTCGGTACCGACGTAGGAGCCATAATCAGCGCTGTGTCCGGGTTCGAGGTCTTGCTCGATACCAATATTGGTGTTGTGTCAAGAAAGGATCTCTGATCTGGCCTGGTAGAACCTACTCTCCAACACTAAGTACAAGGACTAACTGAGCTTGATGAAAAGCCCACGGGGTCCAGAAGGGCCATTGGGACAGGATCTGCAACTGTGGGAGCCATGGCACTGCAAAGGGATGAGACATCTCTTGGACTTGGTGCCAACTCCTGTCCGGTGCTAACTCCTCTGTGAGGTGTATGCTCCGCCTTGGACCCACTTCTAGGGAATCATGACAGCGCAGTGCCCCTCGGTGCCAGTGACTGCTGGGACATTAGAGCAGGCTTCCCCCTTGAACGGCACCAACCTGCGTGGCACTGGACCTACCACCTCCAGTGGTCTTCCCCTAGACTACAGTTGCTGCGGCACCGTGCTCTCGATGAGCTCCCTGTCCACTTTAAATGTCTCCAGAGTGGAGGATAACAATGTCCTCCACCACCTCCTCCAAATCCCTAGAGGGCGGAATAGTTGGCACCAGACTTGACACGACCTTCTACAGGGCCGGAGTCAACAGTGCCACTGATCTAGGGGCAGTGCCCAACTGGCCCAACGCGGGTCACACCGCACTATCTCCCTTACACCCCAATGATTTTGGCGTGGGCAAGCAACCCCTATCCGTCTTCTTGTTCCTCTTCCTGGGGACAGGCAAGTGGGAGCAGTGCTGAGCGCTCACGATTCTCAGTTCCGGTGACTTGAGTCCTTCCTAGGCACCAGGTCACAGATAGAGGCTGAAGTGTTCCTAATTGATGCCGATGCACTGACGCCGGCTCCAATAGCCTCGGAGATGGTCGAAGAGCCACCTCCATAAGGAGGAACTTCAATCTCTGACTTCTGCCCTTTTGGGTGAGAGGGCGGACCCCCCTGCAAATTTTACAACAGTCTTTCTGATGTACCTCCCCGAGACACTTAAAACACTTGGAGTGCAGGTCACTCTTTGACATGGCTTTGCACTCCTCACATGGTTTGAATGGTTTTGACCGAGGCATGCCCTGGCCACTGGAAGAACGGACTGATCCCTAAAGGGATCTGCCTAAACTATCTACTTAACTGCTTTAACTGCTAACCATTAACACTAATTGAACTATTTACAGGTACAACAGGATTGAAGCACTGGGGGAAGAGAACCCTTGCAGAGCAAGAGCCGATGGATTCCAGCTGACAGTCACAGATGGTAAGAAAGAACTGAGGAAGCAGAGGGTCAAGCAGGGCCCTATACAGGGTGTTATGGACGCGTGACTCCAAGGGGCTCCAGAGCTGACCCTATGGGTACCACTGGGGGGAAAAACCTTACAGCAACCGTGCACAAAGTGCACACACACCTAATTGGAATCAACATAAGCAAGCACTCGAAGATGATTGTGGAATTTCCCTCCAAAATTACACTGAATTATTCTGAAGTGAAGATTTGGCAATATTCCAGTCTTGCACAACTGACATGTTTAAAGTCCATTATTTCACAACCTCGCCAAACTAGGAATAGGAGCTTTGTCCCACTGGAAAAAGAGGATTCCCAGATTTCACTGGAAAACATGACACTTGCTTCTGGCCCTGGAAGGACTCAGGATAATAACATCACTACAATCTTAGAAGCTAATTTTCTAAATACATTATTTTAGTCATTTTGGAAGTTTTTTAAAGAACACCAGCTTCAAAGAAACACCACTTCGGTCTAAATTTTTTTTTACCTGCTAGTGTTCTAAATAGCACCTAAAATTACTAATATAATTGAAAGATGAGAGTGGAAAAAAGGATCGTAATTTGTTTTTTTTTTTCACTCTTTCCTCTCCATAACATCAGTTAAGTTTAGTCAATTTCAGAAATGACATTTAAATTGGTCAGTGTTTTTACATTTATTAGCTGTAACTTTGTTCTCTCCCTCCAAATCCTATATACTCGCACTCTAATAAGTAAGACTGTGCCTACATTGCCCTGCAATTCAGATTACAGAGTATGAATAGCAGCACGCAACAAAGTGCTGCACTTGTAACTCCCCTATGTGGACACTGACGGCACCAACAAAAAGATTCTTCATTCTCATTAATGTAATTCTGTTTGAAGACAAGTTTTAGTTTTATTCTTTCACTTCTGCAAAAAAAGATATATACACACAAACACTATGGCTGATGGCCGGCTTCCCTCTAGTGGATCTCATGCTTTGCTCCCATTGGGGGCCAGGAAGGTGCCCGTCACCCCGTCTTCCCTGGGAGGTGTGGGGGGGAAGGACCCGGGCCCACCCGCTCCTCCGGGTCCCAGCTCAGGGGCCCTATGAACAGTAGTTGCAGACTGCTGGCTCTGTATTTTGGAGCCACAGCCTCTTCCCCGGGCTACTTTCCCCCCTCAGTCCTGCTGGCCTCTCAGGCCCTGTGTCCGTGTTGCCCCTTGCTGGGCTCAGTACCTTCTTTGGGGTTCCTCCGCTCTTCCACACTCTGCTACTCTGGTCCGCTGCTTTGCTCCGCTCCACACAGCACAACACCTCTGCTCCCTCCAGCTTGTGCCCTGTGTGTTTGAGGCAGAGCCCTTTTATGGAGCACCTGGCTGATCCCTAATTGGCCTCAGCTGGCTCCTAATTGCCCCCTCATGGCTCCGGTTAGGCTGCAGGGAATACAGCCCTGATCACCCTGGGGCTGATATACCTCCCTTCATGTACTCTCCTGCCGCCCTCTGCCCTTGATCTATCACAATACACACACACACACACACACATATTACATTTTGCTTTTTCCCCTAAGCATTCTCTTTTTGGCACCTTATGCACGTGCTTAACTATACTCTAGTCAGTCCTATTGATTTCAATAAAAATACAGTTGTGAAGTTAAGCACATGCACAAATGCTTGCAGGATTTGGGACTTTGTTACTAATTTATATTTCGTTTGTTCATTCATTCTGAGTTTCCCTGTCACCTTTTAAGGGTATGGACTATGATCCTTAAAATATTTCCGCAAATTTCAACGAACTTTATTTAAATGTACATCTTCAGAAACCAAGTACAAAATCTTTTACAAATGCAGATCAAAATTCTCTACAACTTACTAAAGAACAAAACCTGTGGGATACAGACAGGACATGCTGAATGCACAAACTTCTATGACGCTATTTCTCCTTTCACACTTATTTTACTACATATATTCCCAATTCATGAGATGCTTCAGCATGCTCTGTACTAGTGGTGTAGTTGAACTACAGAACACCAATAGAGCATGTAGCTGGAATCCAGAGGGTCACATAAGTTGCTTTTTTTGTTATTATATTGTGCAGTTTTACATAAATAAATAAAAATTATCTTTTGAGGTATTAAACACTTTGTGAAAATGCACAATATGTGGGGGACACCCGTAAGTCTTTCAGTTGCCTTTTGTAACTATATAACGCTACTGCAATATTTGCACTCTTTTTTGGGTATTCCTTACACGAAGCTTTAAAAAAGTTGAGTGAATGCGTTACATTTTCTAATTGTAAAGGCCAAAACTGAGAAGTGTTTAAGGGTGACCACTGCAGTGTAAAAAAGCCGCTTACCAGTCCCTTCTCACATTGGCTCTATATTCCAGTGGGATACTATGGATGATGTACCGTTACCAGTATAGCACAGAACACAGATCTGATGTGAGTTACAAAGTGAGTTAACAACAATCTTTGATTTCAAGGGGGCTTATGAAAGGAAAAAAATCCTTTAATAATTTGTATACTGAATATCCCTCCGACACTAACTATTTGGAGAATTGAGCATATTACTGATACTTTTTTCTAACTACAGTGTTTTCAAGTCCTATTTAAAATAAAACACATATAAGGTCATATTTTGAAAGATGCTGCAGCCTGTCCTCTAATTTTATGCTGTCTGTTGCTAAGAAAGTGAAGGAAGATTCTGGCAAGTAAGAATGAGGTTAAGATATTTGTCAGCTGGCACAGCGAATGTTTCTAGTCACTGTAAAGCTTGGCAGATAGAAGAGCGTCAGGAAGAAGTACTTGTCACTGCACTGACGAAGTAAAAAGAAGATTGCATTCACACATTAACTCTTTAAAACCCTGCTTTGGGTTATGCCAGTACATTTGGTGAATTGCCAATTTAATTTACATATGCGCACGGTCTGAAATAATTATGTACCTTATAGAAATACTTTATAAACTGTATTAACTATGAGGAAGGAGAATAAGAATAGATAGAAAATTTTTAGGGTAAAGTAGTTTACTAAATTCACATAACTTTTTGCACAGTGGACCACATTTTAGCGGTGAGACTACCCTATAGGCCCACTAACTGTCTTGAGGACAATCTCCCTTTGGTGTAGAACATTCCTAAAGCAAATGCTACTTTCTATTAGGAAAGTATTTACGTACATTTAACTATATTTAGGACAATGAAGCATCTGAAAACAAGGAAGAAAGCCAGCACAGCATGACCAGCAAGCTCACCACAAACCACAACTTCAAAGATTGGGTTTGTACTTGTTTTTGGGTTGTCCGGATACATGCTACGGTTTTTTATTTAGCAATAATAAATTGAAATCTGAATTTGTGAAATGAAAAGGAAGAGCAAGTGAGAATGGGTAAGCTAATATGTTCATTAAAAGTTCTCATTAAAAAGTCTTCCACTTTTCCCATCCCATCCATTGCTTTTTTCTTTGCAGTTCACACAATTATTACCAGGACTCAAAAATGCTGCCTTTGAAACATTCCACAGCTTGATATTCTATAAATACAAAAGATCATGCTCAAACAGAACTCAGTTCTTCAGATCTCTAGCATGGCTGGAAACCAGAAGACTTTAAAGCATATACCAAAATTTGTTACTCATTCCAGCTAGCTGCTGAACATCAATAATTTTTAGATCTTTCCCAATTCTACAGCTGCTATAGAGGTCTCAGAAGAAAACTTCTGCTTTCAAAGAGGTATCCCTGAAAACCATGGATGAAAAAAAAAAATGGTTACTAACCTTTCCATAACTGTTGCTCTTCCAAATATGTTGCACACGTCCATTCCAATGTAGGTGTGTGCACGCCCTGAGCACAGTCGCCAGAAATTTTTCCCTCAGTGGTACCCATTGGGTTGGCTCTGGAGCTCTCTGTTGCCATGTGCTCATAGCACCGGTAAAAAGGGCCCGGCCAACCTTGTGCCCCCTCAGTTCCTTCTTTCCGGCCAACTCTGATGTGGACGGGCAGGAGGGAGGGTCTTGGAATAGACATGTGAAACACGTCTTGAAGAACAACAGTTATGGAAAGGTAGGTAGTTTTTTCTTCTTCAAGTGATTACACCTATCCATTCCAAGATAGGTAACTCACAAGCAGTTGTATAGGAGGTGGGGTCAGAGTTCAAGGACATACTAACTGTAAAACAACTCGACAGAAATTGGCATCATCCCTAGCCTGCTGCACAATGGCAGAATAAGTAGAAAATGTGTGTAGAGATGACCAAGTCACTGCTCTGCAAATGTCTTGAATAGAGACCTGAGCCAGGAATACTGCTGATGATGCTTGCACTCTTGTGAAGTGGGAAGTCAGGATAGCTGGTGGTGGAATACCTGCCTGATCATAACACGTGTGGATGCACAATGCGATCCATGACGAAAGTCTCTGAGCAGAGAAAGGAAGACCTTTCATTCTTTCAGTAATCACTACAAAGAGTTAGGTAGATTTACAGATCGGTTTGGTCCTCTTTATGTAGAGCATTAGGGTGCCTTCAATGTCCACAGTGTGAAAACATTGCTCCTCCCTACTTGCATATGGTTTTGGGTAGGAAACAGGTAGGAAGATTACCTGATTACTATGAAATTCGAAAATCACCTTTGGGAGGAAGCTAGGATGAGGACGCAGCTGGAACTTATCTTTAAAGAAAACCATGTAAAACGGCTCTGACATGAGGGCATGGATCTCTGAGACCCTTCTGGCTGAAGAAATGGCCCCTAAGAAAGCCACCTTCTGGGAAAGACATAACAGGGTGCATGTTGCCAATGGCTCAAATGGGGATCCATGAGTTTTGATAAGACCAGGTTTACGTCCCAGAACGGGATGGGTTCCCATACCTGGGGGCATAGTCTTTCCAGGCTCTTGGGGAAATGGATGGACATCTTGTTTGAGAAAACAGAACTACTTTCCACTGGGGGTGAGGGTGACTGTGGAACACCTAACCTTGGTGCTTCAGGTGAAGCAAATAGTTGAGAATGTCCTGCAGAGACGACAGTATGGGCGAGAGTTCACGCTGGAAAACCCGTATGGAGAACTGCTTCCATTTTGAGATGTATGTAATCCAGGTGGAGGGCTTCCTGCTCCCTAATAAAACTTGGCAAGTCAGCTCTCCAGGATTTACCCATGGAGTTTCCAGGCTGTCAGATGGAGGGAGCTGAGGTTTAGGTGGAACAGGCGATCATGGTCCTGGGAGATCAGGTCCGGATGTAGAGGAAGTGGGATTGGAGCCACCACGGAAAGGCCTACTAGTGTGGTGAACCAGTGCTGACGGAGACAGGCTGAGGTTTTGAGGATGAGCCACACCTGATCCCACTTGATCTTCAGCAAGACGTTGTGCACGAGCAGGATAAGGCGGAAAGTCAGCCATCCATGGAAGTAAGAAGGCATCCATGAGTGAACTCAAGATGTAGCCTCTCAGGGAGCAGAACTGGTGACACCCTCTGTTGCACCGGATTGCAACAGGTCTATCTGAGGAGTCCCCCACTGCTGGAAAACATCCCTCACTATGTCCAGTCTTAGGAACCACTCATGGAGACTGGAGAAAGATCTGCTGGGGTGATCTGCCAGCTCATTCTGCACACCCAGCAGGTGGAAGTGAAGTGAATTGAGTGGCCTATACAGTACTCCCATAAGAGGACTGTTTCCCGATACATGGGGGAAGAGCGAGCGCCTCCCTGCTTGTTGAGGTCAAACATGGCTGCACAGTTATCTGTAAACACCAGCACACTCCTGCCTGAAATGTGAGGCAGGAATGCTTGACAGGCCAGGTGAACTGCCCAGAGCTCTCTGACGCTGCTGTGTAGTGAGAGCTTTTCTGGAGACCATAGGCCTTGAGTCCTGAGGGGCCCTAGATGAGCTCACCAGCCTAGCGCTGATGCATCTGAGACAAGGGAAATTGATGGATTCGGCCATGAGAAGGGAACTCCCAAGCAAACTGCCTGCAGATCTAGCCACCAGTTGAGGGAAACAAGGACCGGAGAAGATATTATGAGGACCGCGTCCAAATGGTGGCGGTGTAGTGTGTAAACCAAAGCCAGCCATGATGGAAAGGGCCGGAAGTGTAGTCATGCTTGCTGCACCACATATGTGCATGAGGCCACGTCATCCAACAGCCTCAGACAAGAATGGGCTGTTATAATAGGGTGGTCCATGGAGAGTACTATCAGGGACACAATTGTCTAAAACCGACCTTCCGGGAGGAAGACTCTGCCCTGAGTGGAGTCAAGCACCACTCCGATAAATTCTATCCTCTGTGCGGGAGTGAGGGTAGACTTCTGTGCATTTATTAGCAGCCTAAGGCCTAGAAAGTCGACAATGAGGTGGAGGCTGGTTTCTACCTGAGCCCTGGATTGGCCTCTGACTAACCAGTCACCAGATATAAGTAGACTTACACCCTTCCCTCCTCTCCTCAGGAAGGCCGCCACTACCACCATGCACCATTTTGTAAACACCTATGGGGCTGCCAACAGGCCAAAAGGGGGTACAGCAAATTGGTAGCCTATCTGGTTCACCACAAACCTGAGGAACCTTCTGTGGCCTTGGAAGATGAAGATGTGAAAAATCGAGTGGCGTCCCAATCCCCAGGGTCCACGAAGGGGATAATGGAAACCAGGAAGACCATGAGAAACTTTAGCTTCCTGCGGTAGCTGTTAAGTAGGCACAGCTCTAGAACAGGTCTGAGACCACCCTTGGCCTTCAGAATTAGCTAACAGCAGAAGTAGAAACCCTTCCCTCTTAAGTCCTGTGTAACCTCTTCCACAGCTCCCACCAGGAGGAGAGTTTGCACAAGAAGCTGTTCGAGAGAGGAGTCCCTGAGAACGGACAGGGAGGCAGAGTGGGTTAGAAATATATAGTAGGAAAGTAAATCCCACTTCCATGGTGCTCGGCACCCAAGAGTCCGTGGTGATACTTGACCATGCTGCAATGAACTGGGATAGACACTGAGAAAATAAAGGGGAAACCAGATCCAGAAACGTGGGAACCGGTATAATGCCCTCGAGCATCCCACCAAAAGGCCTGCTTAGAACCCCCTGGGTGTCTGGGCAAGGCAGGCACAGGCGCCGAGGAAGGAGAAGATGGTGGTCTACACTTAAAACCCCTACTCCATCTCTTCTGTGAGTCCTGATGGGTCCACGGAGTGAAGTACCGGAAGGACTACTGAGGTCTAAAGTGCTTTCTTGAAGTCACCAGGGTGTACAGACCCAGGGATTTAAGGGTCATCCTGGAGTCTTTCAGACTGTGAAGCTTCGCATCAATCTGCTCTGAGAAAAGTGATGCACTCTCAAATAGCAGATCCTGGAGGGTTTGCTTTACCTCCTGCAAGAGGCCTAAGGATTAAAGCCACTAGCTCCTGTGCATGGCCACTGCAGAAGCCATGGTTCTGACTGCTGAATCCACTGCATCCAGGGCCACTTGCAGTGAAGCACTCTTTATACTTTCCCCACCAGGGAGGAGAATTCCAGCCTGGCCTCTTAGAGAAGCAAGTCCTTAAACTTCAACATGGAGTTCCACATATTAAAGTCATATCTGCCCAAGAGTGCCTGCTGGTTAGCAAACCTGAGCTGGAGACCCCCAGTAGAATAGACCTCACTGCAAAATAAGTCTAGCTTTTTTGAATCCTTGCCCCCTTCAAATACTGCCAATTCTTTTCATTGGTGGGAGACCCCACTAGGGATCCTGGGGTGTGGGGGGGATGCGTGTACAGGAAATCATATTCCTGAGCCAGGACAAAGTACTTCCTCTTGGACCTCTTAGTTATGGGGGAAGGGAAGCAAGGCTTTGCCACAAGGCTTTTATGACATCCGTGATGGCCTCACTCAGAGGTGAGGTTATTCTTGACAAGCCCGCCACAGTCAGGATATCGACCAAACTATGCGAGGACTCTTTGACTACCTCCACCTGTATGCCCAAATTTTGGGCCACCCTTTTCAACAAGTCCTAATGATCCTTGTAGTTATCAAGGAGAGGCGACGCACTCGCTCCCAAAACGGTCTCCTCAGAAAAGGAGAAAGAGGCGGCCAGCACCGGCTGATGGCTCTCTTCCTTACCTTCAACATTGACTGGATCTCAAGGTGCTGGCTACTGGTACTCAGCATTGGCCTCACTACCTGAGTCTGGATCGGGAGCCACTCGAAGAGGTAGTGGTTCCCTTCCTTCAGAGGTCACTGAATAGGAACGTCTCGACTGGGCCCCTGCATCAGGAGAAACACCCACGGGTTCCAAAATGGTCATGGCATGGGCACAGGCCAGTGACCAGGAGGCCAAGTACCCGATGACATTCTCTAGCCTTGGTGCACAGCTAGGTAGGGATGACTTGAGGAATGGTGGGGTCAACTTCTCGGACGGGAGGAGTACAACCCCCCCCCCCCCCCTTCCGACTCTGAAGACAAGGAATCTCTGCCTGGCGACTGTTTGGTTCCCACTGGTGCCAGCAACTAGTGCCGAGGCAGGGAAATCTGCGCCAGCATGGCCAGCTTCCCTTTGATAGGCAGCGAGGCCCCCAGTACCAAACAGTAGCTGGTGGCCACACGCTCCCTCCTGCCTGCTGGCACCAAATCTTGTACTGAGAGAGAGGTGGGCACTGACAGTAAAGCATGTGAATGCCTGCGACGTGGATGGCATTGCAAGAGCACAGATACCGCGCCCACTCTGCAGTGTGCACAGTTCATCAGTACCAGACTCAATGATGCCCATGTAAGAGCCGGAGTCAAGGGCACCGACTGCTTGCTGACAGGGCAGAGGAGTGGCCTGATATAGGTTGCGCTCTGCTCTCCATGGCTGGCCATCCTCGAAGTTGGCGAACATCCCCTCTCAGCCAGCAGCTTCTTCTGCTTCTTCCTCAGCACCAGGGTTGGCGAACGGTGCTGGGACTCTCGAATGGTGGGAGGCACCCTCCTCGCTGACGCCAAGGCGCTCAGTGCCAAGTCCAACTGGCATGGCTCTGAATAAGGTCTCAACACTGCCTCCATCAGCAAGGTCTTCAACATGGCCTCCCGGTCCTTCTTAGTACAGGGCTTCAAGACCCTGCCAATTTTGCTGAGGTCTCCACTCTGAGCCTCACTTCAAACACCTGGAGTGTGGGTCGCTTAGGGGCATAGCCTTGCTGCAAGAGGGGCAAGGCTTAAAACCTGGTGAACGAGGCATGCCTTGGTGCCGGGAGCTGATGAAATGCCACTGGAACTGAGAAACTACCTGAACGAACTAACTAAAACTTAACCAACAGTTGAACAACTATTAGAAAAGAACTGCATACAAAAATCAGAGAGAAGAAAGTCCACTGAGAAAAGCTTGCAAGAGCAAGTTAAAACAGTTCTAGTGACCATCATAGGCAGTAAGAAGAAACTGAGGGGGCACAGAGTTGGTTGGACCCTTTCTACTAATGCTAAGAATGAATCGCACCAGAGGGTGCCAGAGCCGACCCAACAGGTGCCACTGAAAAATTTCCGGCAACTGAGCTCAGGGTATGCACACACACCAAAAATGGAATGGACATGTGCAATCACTCAAAAAAGAAAAAGCTGTTCTCCAAGTTTTCCTCCCCCATAATATATCTAGGTTTTGCTCTAGAGTTTGGAAAAGAAGACTGGAAAGAACTTTTACTACTTTTCTCAGTTTCAAAATATCTCATCTCAAAGTCTTTCCTTGCTTGACACCATTTAGCAGCAAAGGGAGATCACATGCCATTGAACCAATGTCATCTAGCCTCTTTATGGTGTTTATTGGTAGGAAAACATTATTATTTGTACTACAGTAGCATCTAATTGCCCCAGTCATGGACCTGGACCCCACTATGCTACGCACAGTATGAATGCAGATTTCCAGAATTGGATCTGGAAATAGCAGGTGGGAAGATTAACCTCTATTTGAAGTACTTATGCCCTTTCCTTTTTTCTTTGTACTCTATGTAATAAAAATTGAACACACTAAAATTGGAAGTGGCTGTGGACATGACACATATTTAACATAACTGCAGAAACTGCAGCTGTTATAGCCATCCCACAAGAAGCAAAAAAGGAAACAGTGGAACTCAGACAGTGTAAATGGGAATGCTGTGGAGGACACCAGAATACATGAATCTTAGAAGTGATCATGGATACACATCAATCATAGAAGGCAAAATGCACACACGGGCTAAACACCACTAAAGTCTTATTTAAGCCCTCCAAAGCAAGTAGTGCTGGCTCACCAAAGTGAATTGCAGCTACTGAAAGAAACAACAAAATCAGTCTAATGGAATGAGAATGTGAAAAAAAATATATTTGGTACCCAATTTTCAACTGGTCTGAAAATGCAGCTGCAAATGAGATAACTGCCTACCCCAATAGATATTCAGATGTACAATTATCTAACTTAAATGTTACTTTTCTACATAGCTAATGATGTGCATGCAAGATTGAATTTGTATCCGCTAAAGAACACTTTTGCAAGGCCTTTATTGCTTAAGGTGAAAAATACACTTACTGAGCATGAATAGAGAAAATCATGATAGATGTACATATAGTCAAAAAAAACAATCTTGTTTATGGCCTCATCCAAAGCCCACTGAAGTCAATGGGAATCTTTCCTTTGACTTGCAATGGACCTTGAATCAGAGCTTTCAACAGAGATGAGTGTATACCATGTACATAGCCTACTTGACTGTTCTTGAGTTGTTTTCTGGGCTTGCACAGCAGACCTCTGAAAGCAGAAATGGGCGAAAAGAAAAAAACCCCACAGTAATTTATGAAAAAGGAACCTGATTCTCACAAAGAAGAGTTCTATTTTCCTTGGGGATGAGGGAAGGGCCAGATTCCCCTTTCTCCTATGTTAAATGTTATGTTTTCTTTTTCCTTTCTCCTCATACTGCTCTCAAGTGTCTAGTCTACAGGACATGACTCCTTATTTCATCTGCTTGAGATGGGTTAGTCTATCAACAATGAGGGAAGAGGAAAATCACTCAAGAATTTAAGAGAAAAGGGAGACCCTTCTCCTAACCCCTTGGACAAATAGCAGTTAACAACATAAAGCTCTAATGAGCTAAAAAATAAATAAAAAGTATTTGTTTCTTTCTTCAGGTATAGACTGAAACATCATACACTAATGTTTGGTTGATAGTAGGGATTAAAACTTGTTTATGAGATGTTATATTGATATATGAAATTTGCCATTTTGTTCCCAGAAAAATGGCATTTTTTTCCTTAAAAAACATATAGTCCTATTTATTATGGCCTCAGAAACAGATTATGGATTCAAGTGAGGAATAAAACAGCATGAACAGATGAACTACTTCCATACAAATACCTTAAGGAATAAGTTCAGAAAGAAAATACTGATAATATAAGCTACAGAAGCAGAATTGTATCGAAAAACAATATTTTTCTAAATTTTCCCTTTTGGAATCTGTAAATCTGAATTGAAATGCAAAGAAAAACAAAGTAGTAACATACTTTTCAAACAAGTGTCTGCTAACTTCTGCATCTACTGCACTCAGTGGATCATCCAAGAGGTAGATGTCTGCATCTTGATACACTGCTCTACAACATTTAAAGACATGTTAGTCAAGTCAGTGCCAAATACATTCTTATAGTTAACTTGCTTATATTAGTTACTGGTGTCTATGTTAGGTACCCCCAGACCAACAGATATGAGAAACAACAATTTTTACCTGGCAAGATTTACACGGGCTTTCTGTCCACCACTCAGTGTAACTCCACGATCTCCTATCGCAGTTAGGTCACCATCTTCTAACAATTCCATGTCCTGTGAATAGAGAGAACACACAGTGGTATAAATTCTTTACAAAAACAATACCTCCTAATTCTGAATCAAAATTACTTTACCAAAGTATTTAGTAGTTATTTAATTACTTTACCAAGATACTGATTATTTTCCTACTTCAGTGTATTAAAAAAGAGGGTAACAGATATACAAGATAAGATATTTGAACAATGCATCAGAACTGATGTTCAAGAAAGAAGCAGAAGGGATAGAGGTGGCACAGAAAAAAAATTAGGTCATAAGTTGCCTTGTTTTATTTCTGAAGGGCGCATGGTTACGCTCAATGCCATGTAGCTTTAGGCTATAAGGCCCGTACAACTACTTGTTGAGCTAGTAGCTCAGACTACCCCCTAAAAGTACGCTAATCATTATAAAATTGAATAAGTAATTAGTCCATATTATAGACTATTGATTTTAATATTTTGAAATAAAAAATATTTCAACCATTAAATCATTAAAACGGAAAGGTATCTACTACCCATAGGAAGTAAATACTTTCTACCAACACTTTCCCTAAGAATTACACTAGTTTAATATTCTTATGACATATGCCAAGAGTATAGTATACCATATAGCATGACTTCTGATTTATAATTTTATAGATACATTCTACTTCATTTCCTTCGTGAATAAAGCAGAGGTCTTATGCTGGGTCATATAACAGGTTCAATAAGTTCACCACATTTTTATGCTCCACAAGTCTGAGGAAAACCTCTAAGAAAGCAGATCTGCCATAAAAAGAAAAGTCAGTTTTAAGCTTCAGGCACTTCAAAAAATTTTGTTTTTAAGAACCGTAGTTTATGCTCTGTATAAACTCACTAAAACTTGAATTTTAGACAATGAACTATAACAGCAGGAGAGATTAAAGAAGTTCTATGTACAGTGTGTAAAAACAACCTCTGTAAAAGAGATTTCCCATCACTGTAACAGTCTGCTTTTCACCTGTATTACAGTTGACAGGAAGAGCATAGCAGGACATGCATCTTAATATCCTTTTAGCTACCAAGTAAAATGTCTATTTCTTGACAAACAGGCCTAACCCTCTTCTGTATCACATGTCACAAACTCCTTCAATGCATGCGCGCGCGCACGCACGCACGCACCCCTTACCTTTCAAAAACATTTTTCCACAGAGCTACAAGGGCTCAGCAGGTTCTCCAGTCTACAGTGATAAGGAGCTATGGATATTGCTTAGCAAAATGTACACTGTGCATCTTAAAGTGAGTACATTGTGTAAAGGTTATTTGCAAAACAGAAGTGGCAAGTGGTGTCAGTTAAGAATGTTTGTGTTTCTACCTTGTTAGCTCATCTAAGCAGTTAGCTCATCTAAATTGTTAGCTCACCAACTACTTAGATGAGCTAACAAGGTAGAAACACAAACATTCATCTAAGCAATTGTATATCCTATAAAAGCTAAAACTCATTATGAAACAAAATACTCGGAACTAGCTTTTTCCTGTCAAATTTGTCCTAGCTTCTCAGAAAATCAATCTCCCTCTAGTGAATTTATTATGAATTACAATAATTTGCTCTTACACCTAGATCTCACAAAACAACTACTGTATGTATGGTGTTAAATTATGGGATTCGTCGATCTCACTAGTAAATTAGTAACTAATTCTATAGATTACATATCACAACAAATACTAGAAACCACAGCAATAACATTGAAGTGAAAAACAAACTTGGCTGTTGCTAAAATAAAAACAACACTCAAAAGAAAATCACTTACTTTTTTAAGAGCACAAACTTTTATAACTTTTTCATACTTTTCTTTCTCATATTCTTTGCCAAATAATATATTACTTCTCACAGTACCAGCAAACACCCACGGCTGCTGAGAAACATAGGCTATCCTTCCTCTAACATCCATCACACCTTTTTCTTTAGGCAGTTCACCAAGTACAGCACTTAAGAGAGATGACTGCAAGAGAGGTTATTGTTTGGTTAGTAGTTAAAAAAAAGTTGTTAAACTCAGTTTTTGAACATAACGAAGAAAATGCTGAAATGAAATGATATGTGCCCTCTTCTCTGCAGACTCAGAAACTAATTTTTCATTTTAATATGTAAAAAATTTTGGATAAAATTCTCTAAAGCATCTAAGTGAGAGTCAAAGAGATGTAAGTTCCAAAGTCACCTACCTCTCACTGGGACTGAAATTTGAAATCACCTAGCAACTTTTGAAATTTTCATCATTTAACTTAGCTGGTTATATCATTTTTAAAATACAATTACTTTTCCATTTTTATTGCATTAAAAGCTTCTCCTGAAAATTGTAACACAAGGGGACAAAACTTGAAACGAACTCTACAACCAACACACGATGAAGTAAGTTATTTTACCCATTTACCCAAACAGGTATACATGTACTGGTAACCTTCAGATTTATACTGAAAGCGAAGCACGTAGGGGTCTTAATTTTGAACCTCAAACCATATTCTTCACAGTAAGTGGCATTTGCCTACGTATTCTATATTCCAGCATGCACATCTAAATGTATTATGCAACACAACATAAGACATTCAAAAAACTTCAGTGCATATGTCCAACAGAACTGCAGAAAAACAATGCAAAACAGCAACACATCAAGACTTACTTTCCCAGCTCCTACTGGACCAATCACAGCCAATAATTCTCCTGGTCTGACAGTAAAAGAAAGTTGCTGAAGGGTTGGGATTTCCAAACTCTATGAATTTATTAAGGGAAAAATAAATTAATTTTTCTCAGTACTGAAAAATATATTAAAAATGTCTTTAAAACAGTGAAATGATGTACATAAACTAGCAAGTAATAAATCCACACACTTAATAAACATGAAATTGTTAAAAAAGATATTTCTCTCTTCCTAGTCTACATCTTCTTTAGTTCATACAGATCATTTGTCGTCCACATGCTTTGCATCTCTCCTTCCAAGCTTTAATTGTAATATCTCCATTTTCTAGTAAAATGGAGAGTCATTTCTTTTCTTAACAGGTATTTTAAATTGTAAACTACTTAAGAACATGATCCAACTCCAATTAAATCAACGGGCTTTGGATCAGCATCTGCCTTTATCTGTATCTTCTATAGCACTGAACACATCACTGACTAAAATACAAATAAAAGATATTATGTGAAGTGGATGTGGCTACATTATTAAGGACCAAACTGTATTCAGCCTTATGCTGCTGTTCAAAGGGGAAGAGGAGAAAAAGACAAGCACTCAGCACTTTCTGAACATCAGGGGAGAGAGCCCAAAAACTGAAGCACCCAAAATCACTAGCCCCTTTTCAAAGTTTAGGCTAAGGAATCTGACTTCCTTTGCACCCTTGCACACGTACCAACGGAACTGAGTTCAGGGACTGCACAAAGAACTTAAAGCAGCATCCGTTTTTCCAAATGGGATGGAAAGGGGCATGGTAACGGCCACACTCCCCAGTCACGGCAGCTAGTAGATCTCCACCGCACTCTCAGAAGGTGATATGGGAGCCAATCTTTTCAAACGCAGGAAAACATGATCCCTCCCAAAGCTCCCACTGGGATAGTGCATTTCTGCATCATCACCAAATCAGGTTGGTGCCTTAAATACATAATTATCTTGAACTCCTTTGGTCTACGGAACTATTAATCTTTTTAAGAACAATAATTAATCCCCACAGGGTGGCAGCAACAGGACATTTTTATAGGTTAATTTCTCAATCTGGCAAAAACAGTCCAGATTTTCAGATGGTGTTTACTTCAATAGAGCTATGCCAGTTTACATCCGCTGGGGACCTGGAACAAATTAGTTTGTTTATTTAAAAGGTGATTCAGTAGAAATACATTGTACCAGCTATAAAGACCCATTTATTAGTCTTTACTAGTCAGGTAGTGACCATATCAAACTCGAAGCACCCACAGCAAAACCACACAAACCCACTCACAAAGTATCCTTGGCATAATTTAGGCTTAAACCTTTAAACGGGTCAGATGGCAAGACGGGTGTTTCACAGACAAGTTTCAACTTCGGTAAAAGCTAAAATATTTGCACAGCTGTATAAACATATGGAAAGTGGCATGCAATGCTATGGTACTGCTGAAATTCCAGAGAAATTTGCATAGTTTTAAATTACCTCTATTATATTTAGGGTTTATGTGCTATAATTTCCTATATATAAGGGGAAAAGCTTGTGTATGAGTATCTCCTGGGCAAGATCATTCTGAATTGAATTGATAATCTTAGTAATTAAGTAGCTTATTTAAATTTCTCAGTTCTAACTTTAGAATTGTTTGATTGAACTGCCATTCTAATTTAACTAGAATATAAATTTAATTGGCATGTTAATAAGGATCCATAGCTCCATGCTGGTACTAAAGTAACCTGCTCTGAATAACACAGAACTAGGCTAAAGTGTGCCTTTGGAACAAGAGCATTATAAGACCTTGAATTAATTGGCTTTGCCTATCTTTGGATAAATTACAACATTCCATGTTGAGATTTTCTTTTAAAAGATTGTAAACACTCCAAGCCCACAATATTTATTTTGCTTTCTGTGATATTTTATTTGCTTTATTTTGACTTACAAAATTTATAAATCCACAATAATTCCCCAGTTGTACTTCAGCTAAGAAACAAAGATCCAAAGAATCATGAGAAACTTAGTACGATAATTGGTTAATTAAAATTACTTAACCAACATGTTTTAAATTCATCCATTCATAGATTCCAGCACCAGAAAGGACCATTGTGATCATCTAATCTGACCTCCTGTATAACACAGGCCATAGAACTTCCCTGAATTAATTCCTAGAGCACCTTTCAGAAAAACATCCCATCTTGATTTTAAAACTTTCAGTGACGGAGAATCCATCATGACACTTGGTAAGTTGTTCAAATGGTTAGATACCCCCCACTGCTAAAAAATTACACCTTATTTCCACCCTGAATTTGTCTAGGTTCAACTTCCAGTGATCAGATTGTTTTATACCTTTCTCTGCTAGATCAAAGAACCCGTTATCAAATATATTTTCCTCATGTAGACAGACAAACTGCTCAATCACTATAAAAAAGGTTTTCTAATAATTTCATCATTCTCATGGCTCTGAATCCTCTCCAATTTATCAAATCTTTCTTGAATTGTGGACACCAGAACTGGACACAGTATTCCAGAAGCAGTCACAACAATGCCAAAAACAAAGGTAAAAAGTCTCCCTATTCCTAACCCAGATTCCCCTGTTTATGAGCTAAACATTGCATTAGCTCTTTTGGCCACAGCATTGCACTGGGAGCTCATGTTCAGTCGATCATCTTCCACAACTTCCAAATCTTCTTCAGAGTCAATGCTTCCCAGGATAGAATCCCCCAGCTTATAAGTATGGACTACATTCTTTGTTCCTAGATGTATACATTTACATTTAGCCATATTAAAACACACATTGTTTGCTTGAACACAGCTTACCAAGAGATCCAGATCGCTATGGTATCAGTGACCTGTCCTCTTCATTATTTACCACTCCCCCAACTTTTGTGTCATCTGCAAACTATATCAGTGACGATTTTGTGTTTTCTTCCAGGTCATTAATAAAAATGTTAAATAGCACAGGCCAAGAACCAATTCAATTCACTTTTTACAGTTATATGTTGAGACCTATCCATTAGCTAGGTTTTTAATCCATTTAATGTGTGCCATGTTAATTCTATATTGCTCAAGCTTTTTTAATCAAAATGTCATGTGGTACCAAGTCAAATGCCTTTCAGCAGTCCCAGCTGAATACCCAATACCCAACACAGTACCAATACTGCTACCTTTATCAATCAAACTCGTAATCTCAAAAAAAAATCAAGTGTTTATAATTTGTCTCTCACAGAACCCATGATCTTTTCAGCAACTCCTCTAATTAACTATTTTGTAACATTAATAAAAACTTCAGAAAACTTTGTTCCAAATGACTATTCTCACCTCCTTATTGTAATTAAAAATTAAAATAAAAACTGTAACTAGAGATTAATTTTAGCCAGCATATTAAAACTAATTCCAGTCCTCATATTGGTTAGCCTTCAATACTGTGCAACTCATCTGAAAAAGTGGCAAAAAATTGTTTTACAAGAATATTTTGTAATCTTTTCCTGTGAATTATTAATGGTGGCACAAGTCTTGGTGAAAAAACATCAACTGAGGAATATATTTTCTTTTTTGTTAGAATACGGCTACCAGATAATCAACTGTACATGCATTACGGATTACACATCAGGTAATAAACAGTATATTTTGAGTACTAAATACCCTGCCTGTGATACAGGGCAAGAGCAGGAGGCAGAGGAAATTGGTGCCATTTGGAGAGTATGCACTTAAGGTCACTGTTCTAGTTGTTCAGAATAGTACCAGCTTGTAAAACACTAATCAAACTTGATAAATAATAATGTGTAGATAACAATATGCCCTGTTGGATGCTTGGCACAATCCAACTGTATTTTAATGTCTAGAAAATTCCAGGGCAAAACACAACAGAAAAACTGGGCTAAATCCCCCTTACTACCAATCCCCCCTACCAGGAGAGTACAGTGCTTATGAATTTATAACATTTATATCATGGGACATTTTGATCTAGCCTAGATTATTTCCCACATACATACACACACACAATACTTACAATATTTGTAACATGTTACCAGTGTCAGTAAATACTCAACATGATTTCAACAGATGGCTTGTTGAATATTCTATTTATTGAAACATTTATTTAAAGAAGTGTTTCCACTAACAAAAACAATATGTATTTTATTTGTTATGTGCCAACAGTGTGCCTGGCACTGTACAGGGCACAAATTAAAAAGACACACATGAAAGCTATTCCCTATCACTAGGTGGTTAATTTAACTAGTTTGTTTGTTTTTTTTAAATAAAATGAATAAACTTTCCTTTTCTGTCCATTGTCCAAAACTGGTGATTCATCATTGTACAATATGGGAAAACTCACAGCAAAAAATTCAGAAGTTAATTTTAGTTCTAATAAAAAGGAAAGTTCAAGCCATACAATCTCTTAATAAACATTAAGTTTATTATAAAAAATACAAAATCATTATTATTAATAGTTTAAAGGCCATAAAGATAGCCAATCACATGCAAAAAGAGCTAAATGTATATACGTTCATGGAAGAGTCTTGCTCAGTAGTCATCAGACCAGGATGAATGAGCCCACGACTATGTAAAACCCTAGAAGTCATGTTTTTCCTCTCAAAGAAATCTTGTGACAAATCAGAAGTCTGTGACAAAACTTACAGTGAACCAAATAGAGCAGGAGTCAAAGTTGTCTTAATGTATTTTGAATTTGGCCCTAGCGTGAGACACAGAGAACACTGACCAAAACCACGCAAAGTTCAGGCACATGTTACTATGTAAGATTCGCCCCACAGAGTTCTGGCAATGCACTTCAACCTTGACCCCCTGTCATTGTCCTGGACCTCTCTCAAGCCAAAACTGAATTTGTGATATCAACAAACTAGGAGAAGACGTATGGGAATGGTATTTCTTCACACAGGGTCCAATTCAAAACCAACGGAATTTAAGTGGCAGGTTCTGCATGTGAGGGGGTGGGAATTCTTCTTCTGTTGACTTCAGAGAGCTTTGGATCAGGCCCATTATAAGAAATGTGAAGACTTTTCATCAAAAAACAACACAGAAAAGCTAAAAATGTCTGTGGGAGTGCAGAAGGAGATGGCAGAGACAGCATCATGCAACATCGCCATCTGTCATCAAATCATAAGTGGCTAGTGATGACAAACAGATGTAAGACAAAATGATAAATCACACTGTGAAGCCATGTTCAAACAAAACAGTGCCAATTTCTGATACAGATTTGAAAGTTCCATCTATTTCTTTAAAGCATGTTAGTAACAAAAGCTTGTATAGCTTGTCACATCAAAAATATTATTAAACTGATTTTACTGAGGGATGTGTGCAAGCAGGCCCCCCCCCCCAGTTGGTGAAGTCACAGAACTCTTTCAGCCCCAGGGCTGTGGCGGGGAAAGCCAGTTCCACCGGCCCCAGGGGTGGGGGTGAGGGAGAAGAACCAGCTCCACTGACCATGCGCAGGGTCATGCGCAGGGTCAGGGGGAGGGCAGTCAGCTCCTCCAGATGTGGGGGGAGGCCTCCAAAAATGGGCAAATTTTTAGTCCTGTGCATGCCCCTGATTTTACTGAATATAGACACCAACTAGGGACTAATGTTGAACTGCACAACTGAAATAAATGATTATACATGAAAATAAAGTAACTTATTTGGGGACGGGGGGGTGATTTCAGACTAGGAGAGGCATACATTTATATAGAATATAATTTTAGAACTTCAAGATTCTTTATAACTACAGATAGAGGTCACTGTGGACTGCTGGATGCATTCCATAAAAGAAACTCTGAAGCTTTCAAAATGCAAAACAGATAGCTGTTTGACACAGCATTCTTAGTTTTAAAATGAAATATGTTCCTTAGCATCTTTTTTAAAAAAAAACCCAGGTAATCCATGTAATAGATTTATCACCCTTTTTAAAAGGCCACTTTTGAGTTTATGAAGCTTTTTTGGTCCTTTTTACATAAAGACCAATCTGTAAATGAACTCTAGAGCTGCCATTATATTTAAAAGAACAAAATGCTTCAGGTTTGCCATGGTGAGCTCCTGCTCTCAACCTTGATATGTGAGGCAGCACATCATGCTGCTTCTAGATCAATGGCTGATCTGCACTCAGTTTTTTTACTGAATCATATGAAAGAGTAAAACCTGAAGGTATTATAAAAAGGTTATATATGAGGACTGTGTATTGATCATATTGTACAATATATCCATTACCAGACTCAAAATACTTGAAACACCAAATTCAATTATTTAAAAAAAAAAAACTATATTCATGAGGTTTTGCAGAGAGACATTTACCTTATCCCAACAACAAGTCAAGTCTTGAACATGAAGTAGAACATCTTCATCGCCATGCTGCAGTTGTGGATTGAACTGTGAAACCTCATCAAGTATTAGAAAGTTCTGTAGTAAAAGAAAAAATAGGGACTGATTAAACAGGACACAAAAAAGTGAATTAAAGAAATAAAAGTGTTTCTGCGTATACTGCACAAAAATGCAAAAGATCTGTGACAAACTACTCTGACCTAGGAATTATGTTTCTAAAGCAATGTATGTAGCCTTCAAACAGTATGCCATAATTAACTAACCATATTTGTGCAGGTACCTATTGTTCCAACAGCACTACTACCCAGACTTGTACATTTCATGGAATAAAAATGCTTCTATTGAGGTTTCAAGATTTTTTTCTTAAGAACTCATATGAAAAAGTTTATACCATAATCTGAACTTCAAAATCAGCTGAATTTTTACTCTGAAATTTTGACAAAGCTTAAACAACAATATGTGGCCCTAGGTTTGAGGATCTCCCCACTCTCTCTGCCTCACCTGTAGCAACTTCACCCACCTCTCAGTAGTTTTGATTCTATACCTTTACTCATCACATAATTTGACAGGTTTTCACACCCCCTTTCTGGGATATTGCACCAATGAGTGCCCATTTTACACTTTATCCCCTCCTTTTATCACAAAGCAAGGCTTTCTAACTCAGTGGTTCTCAATCTTTTTGGGCTCAGGACCCATTTGTAAATGTTTATGACCTGTCGCAACCCACTAAATAGTCTGAGGGGGAGACCCTGGGATGGTTTCAGTCGGGTTCTGCCCCCACAGGGAAGGCGGGGGTGGAGTACTGCCTAGAACTCACCCCACAGTGGCAGATCCTGCAATCCCTGTGCTGCGGGGCGGGCTGATCTTGACTTTCCACTCCAGGTGTTGCAACCTCCAGGGTTGCAGTGTCATTCAGGTTTGGTCCCGTCCCCCCTGACTGCATCAAATCTGTGTGAGTGGAGTTGTGACCTGGCTCATAGGTTTGCAGTGCTAGTCACTCACATTTGGCCTAGACTCCTGTCATCATGATGGCTGGGCCAAATTTGAGGGGTGCTGGGACCCCAGAGGTTGCAGTGCCTGGAGCAGGGGGCAAGTCCAGCCAGCCCCATGGGACAGGGGCCACAGGAGCTGCCATGTGACCCTTTGAAACATTTTGATGACCCCATTTTGGGTCCCGACCCCCAGGTTGAGAAATCCTGTTCTAAATATATGCTTATAGTGGTTTATCTATAAAATAGTATAAAAGTGGACTTTAATGTATACTTAACTGTTCTGGGAAATAGGGCACGGAGGGTGCTTGTGAGTGGTGCTCTGCGTTTGCATGTTGTATGTTTTGCTAAAAAAAAAAAATTATTTTTCTGTCCTTCAAAAATTTCACTAAAATTAAGAGCCCTCTCATACAGCTGAAGACAACAGTTGCTAATTTCCAACAAATATTAAAGGTTATGAAGAAATACCTTAATTTGAAAAATTGGAACAAGGGGAATTGGAGTACAGGTTTGGCACGTGTTTCCATTACAGTCTCTCTATCAGGATTTTTTTTTTTTTTTTTAAGACAAATGCTAAAGGAATTGTGTGGAAGAAAGAAAATTTTGTTCTTGTTCCAGAATTAAAAAACAAATAAGGCTAACTGCCAAATTTATACAGTTTTTGTAAAAACTTGGATAACTCCTTTTTTTTGTTTGATCCCCTTTAGTTTATGTTTTAATAGGATAGAGTGAATAATCCCAATGTACTGCAATTTGATATTCTATGATGTGCGTGTAGGCCTGGCTTGACATGAGCAACTAGACATGGGTGAGGCCTTATTTCTTGGGAAGGTAAATGGATCAGCAGGCTGGAAACAGAATGTCTGTACCAGCTAATATAAGAGGGAACACCCATGAAATCATTTGCAATGAACAAGATAAGCCTGGAATGTAAGACGAAGTAAAGAGTAAGTTGTGCACAGACAGTGCGTGAACAGAGCTTGCTATACACGGATTGGTTCCTACAAAGTGACCAAGTCAATTCCAAAATGTGTGATGCAATGTGTAAATGTATATAAAGGAAGCGGATTTCTGTGTAACTTTAGATGTGTTGTGTAACTTCGCTGTAACTTTAGATGCTCTATACCGATCCCTTATGCCTTTTCCTATAAATATGCATGATTTTACACACACACACACACACACACACACACACACACACACACACACACCCTCTCTCTCTAACACTTATGCTGTATTCCTCTGTTAGTAATCCAATCTACAACTATTTAACAGATTTTATTTAGAAAGTACTAAATCCATAAATATACTTTTCTATAAAAATGCATGTTAACACTTCTTTATTCATCTCTCATTAAGTCTTTGTACACCTTTTATTACTAGACAATTTAAAATTGTACTACCTGCATAAAAACATATTTTCCTCTAAAAAGGCATGATTTTAGATAACACTCCTTTAGTCCTCTAACATTAAGGCTTTATATTATTATTTGATAACTATTTAGAAATGTACTAAATATTTTCTTCTAAAAATGAGAAATGTTTATACACACATACATACACCATTCATATCTGTGTATATATTAACACTTCTTTATTCTTCTGACATTAAGGCTTTCATTTAGAAATATTCTAACTACAAATAAAGATTTTTTTTCTAAAAATGTGAAAAATGCAGTTAATATACATTTATGTATTAACACTGAAGTGCATATATATATTTTTAAAAGGAAGAAAAGGCATGAAGCTATAGCTAGTCATTTAATTTTAATGCTTCCAGGAAGCATAAATTTAATTTAAATTTTTTTTTTTTTTTTTTAAACTCGTTTTTCAAACATAGCTGATGGTGTAAAAAATGTATCTGTACCTCAACATGATATCTAAAAGCCTCAGAAAAGGAAGCAAGAGTAGGAGAGACTTCTAAAATCATACAGCCTGCTGACTGGACAAAAAGGGAACAAAACAAAAGCAGCAGCATAATGTGTAAAACAGGCACTTGGCACAGTATCATGGAAAGGGGGCATGATAACCTGTCAAAAATTGTATGATGAATAAAATTATAAAGTTAAAACTACTCCCCTTCTTTGTGATGTATGAAGGCCTCAGCATGGGGGCCAGGATTTTATGGAATTGTATAGGATTGTCTGGAGACTGGGCAGGCTAGGGGTTGAACATTATCTCCCTTTTAGCCTAAGTAAATTTAAGCATAAAAAGACAAAGCTTCAGATTACATTATTTGTATTGTTAAATCACTCATTCTCTATGGTCCTGGGGATACAAGGAAGTGAATGCCATTCTTTCGTGGATCATGTTTCCTCAACAGAATTGTAAAGTTCCAGTCACAGAATCTCTATATCTAATATTTCTACATCTAGAATCTAATATCTGTATATATTGTACACAGAAGCATACACCTCAATTGTACTGTAGCCTGCAACACACTTAACCAGGCAACAACAGCTGATGTGCAATCTAGGATGAAGAAAAGTGGACTTTCAGATCCCAGATTGACTGTGCACAGTTAACAGTTACCAAAAGTATCTTTTTTTTTTTACTTATAAAACAAGCACATTTGATCTGCAGTTACTGAGACACAATAAACCAGGAACCCCCAGAATGACTGCTCTTGGATGGAAAACATTCTGAAAGAGAATCAGGCAGCTCTTGGAATAGTTGATTCTGAAGCCAAGATTGGTTAGCAGACACTGAATTCTTGGTAAGGCGTCCAGAGGTAGATTGCAGAAAGTGGATGCTTGTTTTAGCATTTGCACAATTTTATATTGTACAAGTTAAGGGCTTTCCCTCTATTTTAACCAACCATCTTTTAAAATATGCAGATGGGATTACTATACGAGAAGGAGATTTTTGCCGACAATCCAATAGGGAACGCCACAGTAACAAGTCACCAGATTCCAAGACAGAGAAGGGGGGGGGACGACACGGGACTGAAAGATGAGAGGCTGAAGATGAAATGAGAGAGACACCGAGGATTCACTTCAGAAGTGAGAGTGACAGTAACTAAGGAGAAAGCGAAAAAGACGACAAGGAACAAAAATCAGATAGGGGCATGTGAAAAAGACTATTTCCATGATTTTTATTCAAATAGGGGACAAGATATTTGACTAACTCTGAGGAATTTAAAACTATAAGAAAAACACAATGGGTAAAATTTTCAAAAGTGTCTCAATGACTTATGGTTTAAAGAACTCCGGGATCTCAACATATTCTTCAGCACCCTCTGGCCTCAAGAATCTACCATGCTGAGAGAAGTTAAGCTGTCAAAAACCATCCACAGGAGTATGAGTAGCAGACAGTGATTTAGGACAGGGCTTTTGATATTTTCCTTGAGAGTGGATGCTGGTATCTTCTGTATATGGGATGACATTTCACCATTTTCCAAACTGATTTTGTCACTTAGGTTCCAAAGTCTCATTGAAAGTCAATGGGGTTTAGACTAAGTGCCTGGCACTTTTGAAAATTCTACCTTTAATGATTATAGTTTTATGAGACTCAGTAATAGGAAGGGAACAGAAGACTAATTGCAGGTCATTTTCATGCCCCAGCATATTCTGCAGCACCAAACCAATCACCCCTTAACACCAATGAGAATACACAGCTTGCTAACTTTTAGAAAACCTGGCCACACAAGTAGTAAAAGAAACTGAGCTGCTAATAATTGCCTGAATTTATGTTTGCAACCACAGCACATTCGTTCAACTACACATTTATTTTGCAGTGGTGTAGCATTATCAAAGGAAAGAGTAGTATCACCTAGCATTAACTTAGCCCTGGTCTACACTTACCTGGAGATTTGGCGACAGTCGACGGGAGTTACACAAACTACGCAGAGTAACTTCGGTAACTCACGTCGACTGCTCTGCTTCCCTTCTGCGCGCTGTCTACACTGCACTGTGCCGATGGGCACAGCGTTCCCAGCGACGCAGCGTTATGCTGCTTGAGGGGGTGGTTTACCAGCGTCAACTTCCTGATCGATTGAGCGGGTCTACACTGAAGGCTCAATCGATCCAGAAAGATCGGTCTGGTGGCGGCGAATTTGCCGCCATCAGTATAGACATGGTCTCAGGTGAAGTTCATAAATTGGAAGTTTATCTGTAAGCAGAGACTGAAGAATGAAATATCCTCCTCTGGAGAAATTCAAAGATAATTCCCTTCTTTCAAAGTGTTCTTTTTCCATTGTTTTCAGTGGGACTGAGGCCAAAGGCTGCACAGCGAAGATGCCTTTTTTCTAAGTGCCCACATAGTTTCCAACAGCCAAGCTATCCCAAGAGAAGTTGGTGGACCATTCTGTTGTCAGAAAGTAGAGAGGAGGCTGTGAGGAGCACAGGACCAGCCATGCAGGCTGAGGCCATCTTCACCAAAGGCCCCCTATTCCCTCAGTCCCATTGAGAAAAATAGAAGGTGGCAGCCATTTTGAAAGAGCAGTTTGTGCAATTCTGTGCAACAAAACATTCAGTGATGAAGAATATTGGCCAAAAAAAATTTACCCTTAATCCTAAAATTTTTCTTCAAGTTTAGCCAATGCACAAAGTTTCAATGAATTTTCACTACATGGGAAGTTCGAAGAGTCTTTGTTATTCTGTTACAAAGACCATTTGGGACCAAAAAAGGTCTGAGACGGAAGGCTAAAATGTCTTTAACGGACCCAAAGTTTAATTAAATTTTAACTCAAATTATTTAATAGATTTGTAAATTCCCAAAAAATTCACTCTGTACTAAAAAATTAAGTGCTTTCATTTTGAAGAGGATATGTTAGCACTGAACCCTTGCTGCAACTGCTGCCTCCGCAGTGAAAGAAAGAATTTAGTCATAAAAACAAAGTTGCAGCTTTAAGAAAAATCAGGAATTTGCAGTTAGCAGGAAATATTTAAATAAAGTAACATTGTGCAACTCCTTATCATATCTCCAGAAAAAATGAATATATAGGTATATAGGTATAGACACAGTGCAATACATTACTACATCACTCAAAGCAAACTGAAGAGACCTAACTGAATCTTAAAGCAAGTACTTCTCTAGTATGAATTCTCTCCTGAAATAGAACAGAAAGGAAGCTGTTACACCCTCCTCCTCCAGAAATACAGGTCTATTGTATTATATAATATTTCTTGAGAGTACTGTAGCATAATTCAGATATTTTCCAAAGTACTGTATACAAATAAATGGGACATTCCATTTTGGAACAAAGTTATGCCATAGGAATTCCAAAACTCTATAAATTACAACATAAAGTCAAACTTTGTTGGGGATCTAAAATGTTGATGGAACAGAATGTACATATCCATCAGACATTACATCCAAAACTTCTCAGTTTCTCAATGTACCTTGATTCGTCGTATGCTGATCATTGCCTCAGATGCTCTCTCAACAGCCGCAGGGAAGAAGAGAGTGACAGTCAGTCTGACTGCCCCATACAGTGACACTGCCACAAACACCCGACTGGCAAAAATAACATTGCCAAGTAGCACATATGTCATGAAAGTCATAAAAACTGTTATTTTGCTTGCAACAAAGAACAATGCCAAGTTCAGTCCTCGAAGATAGGAGCTTTTAAGAATCATGGAAATCTCCTTCCTAAAAATACAAAACAAAATACAGTTTCAAAGCTATCACTATATTATAGCATTCACACAGGCTCTCTCATCCTGAACTTCTTTCAATAATAGGAAAACACCCAGTTTCAGAATTTTTTGTTAACTGTTGGCATTTTTAATTGTTTTTATCCATGGATATGTGGTGTTAAAAATAATCTACTCAAGGATGATGGCTAAAACAGTATTTCATTTGGCAACTGGTATCAAATAAAACAATAACATAGGAGCTTTTAAATAGGGTTAAAATAACATTTAAATGCAAGATTCTTCACCAACAGCTATAGGAAAGAGAAGCTCTAAACCAAACTACTTTTTTCCCAAAGGAGGAACAGCAAAATAAAGTGTTTTCTTTTATCTAATTTAATCAAGATACAAAGCATCACCCTGAGAAACTGTAAACAATCTGTAAACAACTTTCATAAATTCTTTACTCATTTAATTTCTTACTTCGAAGGTTTGCTTTAAGAGCATATATAGTCAGAGCATCCAGAAGCTCTTCATCCTCACCATTCTCGGAGTCCAGTATTGTTTGACCATGCAACCCCTGTTACGGTCAACAGATATTGCAGAGTTAAAAACCGATTCAACTCTGAACAAAACCTATGAGTTTACCCATGGAGTGCTGGTCCAAATTACCGTGTGTAGCTAGTTGGTTGCCACTTGCTCTGGCTGAATCAGAGGCCCCTCAATGCTACCTGCTCTTGTTCCAGACCCATCACCAGATTTGGGGCCTATTCCTTAGCTTCTGCCTCTCTAGATCTAATTCCTGACAGCCATGACCCACACCTGAGATTTCTGTACCAGCTATTCTGCCAGCCATCACACTAGCTGGTGCTTGGTAGACTGATTCAGTCCACAGAATGCAAGACCATTCACCTAATTCATCTCCCCATAGTGATCTGAAGGTTGCTGGAGCATATGTTTTCCAGACTAAAATTTATTTTTAAAATCTTCAGTTTCCACTTCTAAATTAGTCACTCAATCTGACCCACAGTTCATGATCAGAAGCCTGGTTGTCATCCATTGTGGCAATTCTTCTCTCTGAATAATAGGGCTACAGTAGTTACTCTGGACAGTACTGGTCACACTCTAGCCAACTATGTGAGAACTCCTCTCCTTTGTATGTTCTAATTCTATCAACTTTCTGCTTTAACTTATCTTCTATTAACTTCTATTAAACCTACTACTAATTGTTTTCAAACTTAGATCTTTTTTCAGCTGTCGAATGAAGTAATGATTAGTTAGATTATTTTCTTTGAAAGTTGGATACCAGAGCTAGAATTTTATCTGTGCAATATTATCCTGCGTGAAGGCATACAATTAAAACAAAGGAGGCTGTAAGAGAGAAACCAATAGGAAATGAAACAACAATAAAGATAAGGTGCTATCATAAGGAAGGCCAAAGGTCCTTGAGGAACCAGTGGGAATACTCTCTACCTGGCTGTGTCCAAGCTAGAACGGCTTACTCTTCCCAAGGCTAACCCTGGCATCAAAGGAGTATACTAAACTATTACAAGTCCCTGCACCTAGAAAAGGAGTGGGGGGTTGAGAGTGCACTGATAGAAATTCAGGGAGAGACACAGAAGCTGCAGCAAACAGGCAATCTGCTTCTCCCACCACAGAGATTGAAGTAACTTAATCAGCCACAGTCAGAGGCCCCTGAAGGAAGAGGCTTACGGGTACCAAACAATGGGGTCACAGCCCAGATATTCAGCCCCAGACTGATCAAACTGCAAAGTTCCACTTTTGAGAGAGGTGCAGCAACAAGCCTGGGCACCTGATGGGTGCTCTTCAGAGGGACACAAAGGAGCCTCAGAAGAGCATCTGCAGCCTTCTAGATTTATAGCTAAGGTGAGAAATCCCATGACATTCCTCAGAGAAAAAAGTTTTGCCGTTTAAAGTCAGGAGAGACAGTAAGTAGGATTGCGAGGATGAAATTCTTTATGAAGAGGACCCCGCTTATATGTTGGTTGGTAGGCAATGAACAGAATGTATAAACAAGAAAAATGGTGATTCTGTATTCACACGTATAAGAAACTAAATGAATAATTCATAAATATCAAATATTTTTTTCTGTCCTCAAGACAAACTCATTCTGTCACTCCCTATGCAGAGGTGAAGAAAAAACTACAAAGCTGTACAAGGGTTCTGGGAAATGCCTGCATTTCAAACCCAAAATTAACATATAAAAACTTAAACGAATTTAGATCAAATACCATGACATAACTTTCAGTAGAACAGTGATTACCTTCTTATACTGCTAACTAGGTCTGCAAATGATTTTTCCCAGGCATACATCTTTATTATCCTCATACCAGTTATGACTTCATTCATTGTCCTAATCCTGACATCTGTAAAGGCTGCAGTTCTGCTCCTGTAATTAACAGAAAATTCTCAAATTCACAACAAAAGTGACTGTCCAATCTGTATTGTCACATATACACAGTAAACTTTGACATGCAGTAAAAACTTGGGTTATGTGTTCTCATCTATGCCATTTCCAATGACTATAGCATTTGTATATGCCAGGAGTCTACGTCCAGGGCATTGCATGTACCAGTATATACAGACACTGTGTGATTTAAACTAGTTTCGACGGGGGACGGGGACCTAAGCCCGAAGGTTAGTGGGGAAGAGGGACACCGCAAGGAAGCAGAAGGAGGAGGGGGCAGCAGGGGAGGCCTCCCGATTCATACTGTGAAAGTAGGCCAGTCGGCTACTTATCTCAAGTGCCTGTACACAAATGCAAGAAGCCTGGGAAACAAGCAGGAGGAACTGGAAGTCCTGGCACAGTCAAGAAACTACGACATGATTGGAATAACTGAGACTTGGTGGAATAACTCTCACGATTGGAGCGCTGTCATGGATGGGTATAAACTGTTCAGGAAGGACAGGCAGGGGCGAAAGGGGGAGGAGTTGCACTGTATGTAAGAGAGCACTATGACTGCTCTGAGCTCCAGTATGAAACTGGAGATAAGTCAGTTGAGTGTCTCTGGGTTAAGCTTAGAAGCAAGAACAATAAGCGTGATGTCGTGGTGGGTGTCTGTTACAGACCACCAGACCAGGAGGATGAGGTAGATGAGGCTTTCTTTACTCAACTGGGGAAAGTTTCCAGTTCACAGGGCCTGATTCTCATGGGAGACTTCAATCACCCTGATATCTGCTGGAAGAGCAATACAGCAGAGCACAAACAATCCAGGAAGTTTTTGGAGAGTGTCGCTGACAATTTCCTGGTGCAAGTGCTGGAGCAACCAACTAGGGGCCGTGCTTCTCTTGACCTGCTGCTCACAAACAGGGAAGATTTGGTAGGGGAAGTAGAAGTGGGTGGCAACCTAGGCAGCAGTGACCATGAGATGGTCGAGTTCAGGATCCTGATGAAAGGAAGAAAGGGGAACAGCAGGATACGGACCATGGACTTCAGAAAAGCGGACTTTGATTCCCTCAGGGAACTGATGGGCAGGATTCCCTGGGAGGCTAATATGAGGGGGAAAGGAACCCAAGAGAGCTGGCTGTATTTTAAGGAGACCTTATTGAGGGCACAGAGCAAACCATCCCGATGTGCAGAAAGAATAGCAAATATGGTAGGCGTCCAGCTTGGCTTAACAAAGAAGTCTTTGGCGAACTTAAACGCAAAAAAGAAGCTTACAAGAAGTGGAAGCTTGGTCAGATGACTAGGGAGGATTATATAAACACTGCTCGAACGTGCAGGAATGAAATGAGGAAGGCCAAAGCACAATTGGAGTTGCAGCTAGCAAGGGACGTGAAGGGGAACAAAAAGGGTTTCTACAGGCATGTTGCCAACAAGAGGAAGATTCGGGAAAGTGTAGGCCCCTTAAAGAAAGAGGGAGGCGACCTAGTGACGGAGGATGTGGAGAAAGCTGAGGTACTCAATGCCTTTTTTGCCTCTGTCTTCACAGACAAGATCAGCTCCCAGACTGCTGTACTGGGTGGCACAGAATGGGAAGGAGGCGAACATCCCGCAGTGCTGAAGGAACAGGTTCAAGACTATTTAGAAGGATTGGACATTCACAAGTCCATGGGGCCGGATGCAATGCACCCGAGGGTGCTGAGGGAGTTGGCTGAGGTGATTTCAGAGCCATTGGCTATTATCTTTGAAAGCTCATGGCAACAGGGGGAGGTCCCTGAGGACTGGAAAAAAGCAAATATAGTGCCCATCTTCAAAAAAGGGAGGAAAGAGGATCCGGGGAACTACAGACCGGTCAGCCTCACCTCAATCCCTGGAAAGATCATGGAGCAGGTCCTTAAGGAATCCATTTTAAGGCACTTGGAAGAGAGGAAGGTGATCAGGAACAGTCAACACGGATTCACCAAGGGAAAGTCATGCCTGACCAACCTGATTGCTTTCTATGATGAGGTGACTGGCTCTGTGGATGTAGGGAAGGCGGTGGATGTGATATACCTTGACTTTAGCAAAGCTTTTGATACGGTTTCTCACAGTATTCTTATCAGCAAGTTAAAGAAGTATGGGTTGGATGAAAGGACTATAAAATGGATAGTGAACTGGCTAGAGCATAGGGCTCAACGAGTAGTGATCAATGGCTCCATGTCTAGCTGGCAACCGGTCACAAGCGGAGTTCCCCAGGGGTCGGTCCTGGGGCCGGTTTTGTTCAACATCTTTATTAATGATCTGGAGGATGGGGTAGATTGCACCCTCAGCAAGTTTGCGGACGACACTAAGCTGGGGGGAGTGGTAGATACCCTGCAAGGTAGGGATAGGATACAGAGTGACCTAAACAAACTGGAGGATTGGGCCAAAAGAAATCTAATGAGGTTCAACAAAGAAAAGTGCAGAGTCCTCCACTTAGGAAGAAAGAATCCCATGCACAGCTATAGACTGGGGACTGACGAGCTGGGCAGCAGCTCTGCAGAAAAGGACCTGGGGGTAACGGTGGATAAAAAGCTGGATATGAGTCAGCAGTGTGCCCTGGTTGGCAAGAAGGCCAATGGCATATTGGGCTGCATTAGGAGGGGCATTGCTAGCAGGTCACGGGAAGTGATTATTCCCCTCTATTCGGCATTGGTGAGGCCGCATTTAGAATATTGTGTCCAGTTTTGGGCCCCCCAATACAAAAAGGATGTGGACAAGTTGGAGAGAGTCCAGCGGAGGGCAACAAAAATGATTAGGGGGCTGGAGCACAGGACTTATGAGGAGAGGCTGAGGGAACTGGGCTTGTTTAGTCTGCAAAAGAGAAGAGTGAGGGGGGATTTGATAGCGGCCTTTAACTACCTGAAAGGGGGTTCTAGGGAGGATGGGGCTAGGCTGTTCTCGGTGGTGGCAGATGACAGAACAAGGAGCAACGGTCTCAAGTTGCAGGGAGGGAGGTCTAGGTTGGACATTAGGAAAAAGTTTTTTACTAGGAGGGTGGTGAAGCACTGGAATGGGTTACCTAGGGAGGTGGTGGAATCTCCATCCTTAGAGGTTTTTAAGCTGCGGCTTGACAAAGCCCTGGTTGGGATGATATAGCAGAGGTTAGTCCTGCTTTGAGCAGGGGGTTGGACTAGATGACCTCCTGAGGTCCCTTCCAACTCTAATATTCTATGATTCTATGATTATATTCCTTATTTTAAAAAAAAGAAAATGTATTTTTGCATGGTCAAAAATAACTGAAGTATATTTTGGCCAGAGCATAGAACATTTGCCCCAAAAAAACAAACAAACAAACAAACAAAAACACACTCTATAAAGAAAATACCTCCCATAAAGTGTAAAATACAGTATAATAGAGATTTTCCAAATATATTTTAAAAGACAAGATAAGAAAAGGGGAAGGGAAAACACTGGACATTCAATAATCCGAATTTAAAAAAAGCCAAATAAAAGAGTTTTTCCAAGACAATATGTTGAAGCAACTGCTTTTTCTGCAAACACAAAGTGGAGAAAGAGGCTCGTCTGAAGATGTAAATTAATGGGATTGCCCTGAGCATTACTTTGGCAGCTAACTCTGCCTGAAACACAACATAACCTATGATATTAAGCATTAAAAGTAAGTATAATTAGACCTTGACCTTGTGAGAAAATTTTCATTAAGATTAAATTCTTCTGACAAATGAAGGGGGTGGGGGACCTGAACTCTTGTTTTCTGACCAGTTTTAAATATAATAATAGTCTTCACTGGTACCTCACGAGCAGCTAGTATATACTCAGCCAACAACTACCCCAATCAGCAGTTTCTCTGAAAAGCAGTAATACAACACGAGAGGGAAAGGAAACCACCTCATTCTACAGAAAAGTAGAGTGCATATCTATTATAATTCTCACCTTCTGAGAGCAAGAATTATAAGACAGACATTTTCTTATAAATACGTATAATATATTTCCACACTCTAAGACTTAAAAATCACCTGGGATGCTTCCAAAAATAATATTAAAAAAATCGGTATAAAAGTTATCAGGAGTGATAACAGGAGACCATGAGAAATAGTCACTCTTATTTGATAATTTATAAAATATGACAGCAGGATTTGTTGTTTAGGTTGCATTAATCTATTCTAACCCCATATTTCCTATTACTTATAAACAGGGATCCTAGAACTCCATTTGTGGCGGAAAAACCCGGAATTTGCATTTTTACAGAGAATCATAGTTTTTACATTGTGAGAACAAATAAAAATACATACAGTAGAACCCTGCTTAGCAGAGCCTCCACTATCTGGCTCTCCATATTAATCAAACCAGGGCTGACAGCTCACGCCCCAGGCACCAGGGCTCCTGCTGTCGGCCCCGGACAGAGGGGCTTGGGCTTCAGCTGAAGAGAGGGCCCCACCGCCCACAGCTGATAGTGAGAGCCCCACCACCCGGGGCTGAAGCTCTCTGGGTTATCCAAATGTTTGATTATCCAATCTGGCCCCCGTCCCAATAAGATTAGATAAATGGGGTTCCATTGTATCAATAAAACATTGTGTTCAACTGATACCTATATATTCAACTGATACCAATATATATATTGTGTCTAGGGAAACTAAAATTCGGAGTTTCATTTTAATTGTGGAAAAACGCAGACTTTTATGGTTTTTTATCGGAGAATTTTGGTTTGGTTTTTTTTGGTTATCACAGAAAAGTAGGATCCCTGCTTTTAACTAAGGATGTTAGTTTATCATGGCAAACAAATTGAAAAAAAACTACAGCTCCTTAATTGTAAAAAGTCACAATTTAAACTGGTGAAAAATTAACACATTTTTTCATATGTATGAAATGATTCCTTATTTTAAAAGTGCTACACAAGCCTATTTTCTCTGAAATTTCTTTCCAATTCCAACAGTAGTAGCAATGGTTGGAGCATCAATATAGAAGGAACTGCAAGCAACCGCTGGCATTTCAAGGAATTTGTCATTCATCCCTGAGGTCCTTGTGCCTTGAATATGCTAGTGCTCCAACAGTTCCTGTGCTGTTAGTGGAGCTGTGCTGGTAAGCTTGTTAGCAAAACACAGGAAAACAATATAGCATCAGTTCCCCTTCTTTCATGTCAGGATGATTATCTTTGCCACCATGATGGTTACAAACTTTTTAAGCAAAAGCTGAAAAACTTTCACAGAGGACTACTGAGCAGACACAACACAAACACCCTCTCCCCACCCCCACATAATAGCAAAAAAATTGGAATTTGTGGTTTGTTTGTGTAATCATTAATCTTACTTGCAACTCTGTGAAACTTTTACCTTTCAGACTCTTATTTTCCAGGCTTAGTCTCCACACAAGAGTAGATTTTGTATGTGAAAGATTGTAAGGTTTGGACGGGGGAGGTTAGTAAGGGGAGAATGAAACAAACAAAATAATCCTTGTTATGATTTTTAAATTCTTCCACTGAGGGTACATTTACCCAGCCCTTGGCAGTGAGTTCCCGAGCTGGATCTAGAGACTCGGGTTCACAGGACTTGCGCTACTACACTAAACACAATTGTGTAGACGTTGCAGCTCAGGCTCTGAAGCCTAGGGAGAAGGATAGACTTCAGAACCCGAGCTCCAGCCCAAGACACAACTTAAAAGCACTATAGCGCAAGCCCAGTGAGCCTGAAACTGTTGACCCAGGCTTGGAGGCTCGCTGCCATGGGCAGCTGCTGACATCCTTGGAGGGGCTGGGGACAGAAAGTTATGTTCCTGTGGTAATAGCCCTCAATGGGAAGTGCCTTCGAGTGTTCCAGTGAAAATTATTTTTTATTTGGCTGAGTTATTAGCCATTACAAAGTCAGATTTGCACATGCACATTGGAGGCCAGATTCTCAATGGTGTAAATCAGACTAGCTCCATGGAGCTATGACAATTTATAACAGAAGAAGACCTGGCCCCAGATTTTTAAGCTAAGCTCAACACAGACACACATTAGCCGTGCTACGCATGCACTCGCAGCAAATTTAGGTGTGCCATGGAAATGGACTGAAGGTTTCCTGTAGAGATCCTAATCTGTACAAGAGAGGTTCCCGAATATGGTCCTCAGATAGTGCTTGGCCCTACACTCATTGAAGTCAATGGCAAAACTCCCACTGGCTTTAATGATGCAGGCCACAGTGCATGGGATAGTGCTTACTGGTGGTGCCTAGGCCAACAGTGGAATTAATCTTTTCTAACTTTTTCTCTTTTAAAGCACATAGAAAAGTACATTTTAAAAAGTACATTTAAAGAGAATGCTACTATGACACGGCTAAGCCCTGAAAAAAGTCAGGAAATTATAACGTTAAGATCACTCACACAACCTGAAGGTAGTTCCCTTTTGTATATTTACAATATTTACAATACAGTCTTCAATTTCATGATCACAAATGTTTCTCAAATAAGACAGTATAATATATAAATTGTATAATGGTTCATGTGTATATGCGGCTACCAGTAGTATTGTATAATAGAGTCCCAGAGATGACAAATATCATTTATATGACTAGAACATTAATTAGTCTTACTCAAGACATGACAGAATAAGGGTCCAATCCTGCAAAATAGGTACTGAAGCCAATGGTGCTATTTGCATGAGCAAAGTTACTAATACACATAGGTGTTTGCAAGACTGGGGCAGAAGTATAAAATGTTGCATAATAATGAACGTTAGCTGGCATACAGAGTCCACCTAAATTTGCAGAGGAGGCACCAATCCTGCAATTAGCTCCACACAGGATGACCCCTGTGCCCATGCAGAGCCCCAGTGACTTCAGTGCCACACAGCTCATTGCAGGACTGGAGTCTGCTTCACCTTCACAGTTAGCTGCTTCATTCCCTGAGCTGCAAATAGAGACTTACGCACGTGTGCCCAGATAAATGTCTTCCACATTAACAGGTTCCTTCCCCTGTGCTGTGCCTAAGCAAGAATTTGCTGCTGGTTGAAAAACATTGAATGTTACATGGCCACTGACAAATTATTAGAATACATACCTTAGAGAAGAGAATTTCTCACCACGTTGTGTGACCCTGGGCAAATCACTTAATCGCTCTGTGCCTCAGTTTCCCCATCTGTAAAATGGGGATAATAATGCTTACCACCTTGGAAAAGCACATTGAGCTCTATGAATGAAAAGCACCATATAAGTGCTAAGTATTATAATTATTGTTAATATAAAAAAAGCCTAAGTCAATAAAGCGACATGGGATCATTACAACAAAGAAAGCTGTGTAAGTGTATAGAATGAAAAAGTTGTTAAAACATGCTACATGTATGTGTAACTAAAGTTGTGGGGGGGGAACTGCATTATTTTAGAAATAGTATGTGACCATGTAACTGAAGACTGTATCATAATGAACGTGCGTAAAGAACAGCATTCTATGGGTAACTCTAATTTGGTAATTTCCAGACTTAGCCATTCAACTGCAATTTGACTATTTTCACAATATTCTACCATCAACCAATCTTAAAATAAATAAAAACATCAGTACCTAGCCAAACAATTTGTATTATATATATATTATACAAAGACAAGGCAGGAAACTATTCACACTCTAACTGGTTATGCCACAAAGATGATCCGGGCCAAGCTCTCATATGCACTCAAAACACAAATTGAAGAGCTTTCATAACATTCTCAGACAAAGCTACCAAATACTTCATTAAAACAGAATACTTTTGTAAAAACAGTTATCTATTAACTTAACACATTACTATAACTTTGTAGTTATAGAAGTTAGAAAGTTAGTAAATCAAAATACTGTAGTTTAAGAAAAATTATCAGACTTTCTGCAATATTTGATTTTTTGGGGAGGAAGCTGACAGGGTGGGGAGAGGCGTAAGGTCTGAATCAGGTTGAAAGCTACTGCAAAGCCATTATACATAAAAACTCTTCCTGTTACAAATCTGGCAGCATTACTGCAGTCCAAAGGCTCCAATTCCTCCCCCACCCCCTTGTTTCCTCACAGCCCCTCCCCACTTTCAAGATCCTGAGTCACAGGTACCATTCTTGCAGATGAGAAGCCTTGCAGAGGAATCTTTTTAGAGCTTCTGTCTGCAACATCTTTATCATCCTCAGAGGTTAAACGTGGAAAAACAAGGTACTCATTCCTTTTGCATTGTCCACACAGCAATCAAAAGCGTTGGGCACCCTAGCAGGTCCAAGTGACTTTAATGGTACCTGCTGGATACTCAGCACTTCTGCAAATCAGGTCCCTTATTTTAGGTGCTACGTTTTAAAAATACTGGCCCACGATTTGAAATTGAACGAAGGGCATAGCTCATGGCAGTTTTGCCATCAGGCGTGTCAAGCACATGCACTTTCAAAACCTGCACAGATAATGTGCACCACAAAAGTTTATCTTACCTTAGTGAAGAGAACAACCTCCCAATACAGGTTTGCAAAGGAAGCAGAATAATCAGAATTGCCATTCCTGCAAGGCACGATGGGCCTATTTCAATCCACAGAAGTGCAGTTACTGCTATAGCTTGAAGTGGTCCAGCCCATAAAAAGTGTAAGAAAATAGTTACCTGCACAATTAGTGAAGATACAAAAAAAACCCAGCTTGTAGCATTCATCGAAAAGACAAAAAAACCAACAATAAAACCCTGATCAGCAGGGAAATGTTATCTATAAATATATATCATTTTCCATTTTAAAATGTAGATTTTTGCATTTTTTTCTGCTTTCAGCTCAAGGGAATGTAAAGTTGAGGTGCCATCTTTGCTCCTGGCAGATATTTTGAAAAATGAGCCTGCTGAAGGATTATAGCGTCCAGTCAGAGTAGAAAAAGAGGGATATTCACAGCTCAGTTACTGAATGAGAACTAGATAATGGTTTTAAAAATCAGCATCCTCAGCTAGCTAGAGCACAGGGAATTGCATACGTGGGAAAACTGTACAATTATGTATTAGTAACTTTAGAGCATCTTGTATTCCACACATGCCCTGCCATTTTCTTGCTTCATTTACAAAACTTACCACTATGTAGGTAATTGTATCTGTCTCTGTCTGTCTGTGTACCCTGACTGATACCATAATCTTTTAACTGAGCTGAAATTTTCCATGGTGAGGTTCTGACCCAGGCTGAATATTTTTGGGAAAATTCAGCCAAAACAGTTCAGCTGTTTCTGAGAGTGGGGCTGGGGAAAAATATATTTTGTCCATGTTAAAAATTCCACCAGCCTTTTCTTTGAAAAGCTCTAGCACTCCTTTTCTTTTGGACCAGGGACTTGAAATGTGGCAGGGAGTAGGCTTGGTATCAGAAATGTGCTTTTTGCCGTCTCCAGGAAAATCCACCCAAATCTGGCCAAGTGATAAGCCCTTGAAAAAAACCACAGTCCACACACACTAAGCAGAGACTTGCTAGAATTTAAGGGCTAAATCTCTAAAGATTCTATCCTCACCGAGCATGCTCCAGCCTTCCACAGTTCCTAGTGCTGAACGTACTCTACATGGTCCATCACCACAGAGCCCATGAGGAAATGAATAATCTGTATACAGGGCACAGTCTGAATAGGGTGCAGTAAATAAGGCCTGGGGCCACAACTGAATGATGAGGATAAAACAAAATACTGACAACTTGTTCATTCAGTGAGCTCCATCCTTCCTGTGCACTCAAACAGACAGAGGTGGTGTGGAAAAAACAGTATGTGCTGGTGTAATTAGAGACTGTACTGCATTTCCTAGCTTTTGAGTGTTTGACTTTGCAACCTTAATAATAATGTTCTTTTAATGTAGTTTTTGGTAGGTTGTTTTTTTGTTTAATATTTTGTTTAAATATTCTAGTATAACACACAGAACATTGGGGTGCTGCCTATTAATTCAACAGCAAACCTGCCTTGGGATATCAGTTCAGCCCACAACACCTTATTATAAAGCATGGACGTGTTTCCCAGTTATTACAATAATCCTGGTTGAATTACATCTTAAAAGCTAAAAGGAAGAGTTTTAAATGTCTTTCAGTTCACTCATCACACCCTTTTAAAAATTAAAACCAAAGGGTTCTCAGGGAAGTCAGCCAACTGGAAAGTTGCCCTTAGTACACTCATATGCTACCAGCACTACGCTGGGGTTTATAAACACAGCAGGAATGTCTACTCATAAAAAGAAAATTGTTTTCCAATTTCAAGAAGATATTGTTATTAATATGTTTGGTAAAGCCACCTTTAAGGAAACAATACTAAATTATGAACCTAAGTTGTCACTTTAACAATGATTGTGAACCAAAATCTCATATCCCATTCCCCTCAAATTTTGCAGTTTGGACCCATCTCTCATCTCCTTATCAGAATTGTCTAAGAAGACCAACAATAAGTCTTACCTGATCAAATTTGTTCACATCGTTTGATAAAAGATTTACTATTTGACCTGTGGTAGTTTTTCCCATAGCTGTATTACTGAGACGAAGTGCCTGAAATAGGAGGTGGAGAAAAATCAAGCATTCTTAAATTATTTTAAATTAACTACCATTTTGTATGATATCAGAATAGATGCATGGTCTCTTTTAAAACTTGGATGTACTATTGACAAATCTGGCATCTAAGCTATGAATTATGCGGTATTTTAAGATGAAGACATATCAGACATGAGAATTCTTGAAACTGCATTTCAAAGGCCTTAGTAAAACACTGGCTGGTGATTAAGATGTGACTGCCAAAGAAAACACACACAGAATCTTCCAATGATAAAAATAGTGAATACCGCAAATACCAAAGTACAGGCACTGTAAATATGAAGATACAGAAAAAGGTGCCAAGATTTTTAATGATGCCCACTGTATACTTGAAATATATCTTTAAGAGGCAGATCAAATAGTTCTTGGAGTTATTATTTATATTGCATCAACACTCAGAATATTGTAGGTGATTTCCACGTAATCTTCTCCAAAAAACTTACAACTGAAAGCCCTGATCCTGCTAAGACATGAGCATGTGCTCAACTTTAAGCAAAGTAGTCTCATTAATTTCAGGATCTGGGCCTAACGAGGAAAGATACAAACTACCATTCAACCAGTAAAATGTCTGAGGTGGTCTTAACTACATGTCTTGTTAGTTATTTTTCTGTGTTTTGTTTCACCAATTCTCCCCTTCTTTTTCTAGACACCCCAGCTAATCTGCCTCACTAGTGCAGCCCCAACTAGCCCACCCTACGAAGATTCAGGCTAATATCTTCTGAGAAAGCAATCGGCCAGATGTTCCATATTAATCGTATAGTTTCTAAAGGCTGCCCAGAGGTCAGAGAAGGTGCACACATGGACACATTAATAGCAGTTCCTGCTGCTCACTTTGTCATTCCCTGCCACTGTTGTGAGTGCGGTAGAACCCTTCCTGTAGTCATTGGCAGCTCTTGCAGCTTAACTGCTCTCAAAGTAACATGTTTGACATAAAAGAAATCTTAGAGAAACATTTACGTTTTCCTGACAAAAAGAACCAGCCTAGACCTAAATCTAGGCAAGTGGCAATGTCAAACACCAAGCAATGGCCTTGAGGTTGTAACCACGTTCCAAAAAACAAACGAACACATTTTAGCTCTCTTACACCCTCTACAAAAATGACAGATTTACTATAAAGACAAAAGAGAACTTCTGGAAGGAAGGAAATTTACCGAGGTGTTTTTGAGTTACAGATCAATAAAAAGAAACCCTGATTTGAATACTTTATAAATGTTTCTCTCTTTCTAGCACAAAAAACAGTTTGGTTAATAACCGTTTGAATTTTCCATATAGTTACAGCTCCTTGTAAATACATGGCTTGGCTACATTGGGGGGGGGAGAGGGGGGGGAAGGAGACAGACAGGTTGTAATTATGTAAAATCATTAATGAATGATTCATGAACATTAATGAAATTAGGGTGAGTCATACTCCCAATGCTGTCTTCTTCTGAAATGACACCTTTTTCTGATACAGTAGATGCTTGTTAGTAGCAACAGTTCGGTGCCCTTTTCCTGTGTTGCTTCTAAGCAACTGTTGCTGTTATGGGGAGTGTCATCTGACCAAATGTTTCAGAAGGGGTGGGACAGCCACATTGTGGGGTAGAGTTGAGGGTGTGGGCTGAGGGAACCCCAAATGTGGGGGGTTTGGAGAGAGGCCTGGTGGTTTGCAGGCTGCTAGTAAGGCTACAGCTTCTCAAGAGCCACACTGGAAGTGGACGAAAGTAACTTTCCATCCTGTGAGCTGCCTAGCTACACACCCCCTGCCTGCTCTGGCCTGGCTCCTGTTTCACTCATCAGCTGACAGCAATGCTGGCTCCTCTCCCTCGACCGTGACTACTACATGTTGATCAGGACATGTAGGTGAAAGAAGTGCAGACACGGGGTAGATCTAAGGACAGGCCATAACTTTAGTAACTGAACGATGGGGAAGAGTTCAATCTGCCCACCCCCGCTCACATACCAGACATGTAACTGGGTCCAGTACAGAGTCACAGGGCTCGCACTATAACCAATAACTCAGGGCAGACCCTCTGCAGTCTAATCCCTAGGACTCAACTCATTTCTGATTCCTCTCACCCTCCCCTCCACAAGGGAGGTAGAGAGTACCAAGGGGGAATTCAGTCTGCAAAGACTTCAGGTTTCCCCTTCTCACAGCAACAGGTTCACCAGGCACATCCCAGGTCTCATTTACCTCTGGGACCTAGTCCTTTTAGCCTTTGTCCACCCTGGACACCAGGAACATGTTGCAATGAACTAACATTTCCGTATTCCTCCTAATATTTTAAATTCCTATTCTTACTCCTTTTCATCTGAACTCCGCTTGCACAAGGCTGCAAGAATGGTGAAAAACCCTCTGGACCTGCCAAGAAAAAAATCCCTCCTGATCCCAGAAACTGGTGATCAGTCAGACTCTCAGCATCCTGAGCTCTATATACCTTAACTTTAGGGAGGAAGGCTGGGGCAGTAATAAGGCAAGTGGCCCATGGACACCAAGGGAGGCTTTAAACAGAAAGGAAGGAGCTGTGAGAGCCAACCAGTTCCCCTAATGCCTTCCCAGGCTGGCCAAAGGGAGGCAGAGAAGCCCCTCCCGCAAGCACAATCCCACATGTACTTTGAGACACAAGGAGGGGCTTCGCTCCAGCATGTTTGGACATGAGCTCTCCTCTTCCCTTTCCAGGAGTTGGCCATTCCCCTGCTGAGACAGAAAGGCTTGGGGATTGGGGTGGGGGAGGAGCATTCTCTCCCCATACATCTCTAGAGTGGAGGAGAAGGAACAGGCAACAGTCAACAGCTCCTCCCAGTCCTTGGGATTGTTCCCACATCCTCTGGACCCCAGGCAGTAGCCTACAACATTATATAGGCATCCACGTGTTGAGTGCAGTATAAAAAAAACCCAATACACACACACACTCTGATTTTCATTAATATTGACTTATATCCTGTTCCTTGAATGGCCATAACTTCAGAACTATTGCAAGAGTGACAAATAATGCAAATGCTTAGTTTTAAACTAATTACTAGAATAGCTAACTTATCTACCCATGCAACATTTGAAAACATGAAAGGTTGCTTACCTTCCGATAAATCATGTGACACATCGCTACTCTCAACTTCATGCCAGCCCGTTGTACATGATAAAAATATAAGTGGTGACTTATGGCTAAAATCAGTGTACATACAGACAAAGCAGCTGCATAGCAGTAGGCAAAATTCAAAGCGGCAGTATCAAGGGGATCAAAAATTTCAAAATAGTTAATGATTTTTCCCAGAAAGACTGGTTGAATTATTTTGAGGGTTTCCTGAAAGAAAGAAGAGGGGTGGGGGGGAAGAAACAAATACAAATAATATATTTTGTGGTTTTCTATCCAAGTTTGTTCCAAGGCAAGAAAGAACTTCCTGGCACACCCATTTCCCCTTGTTATCTTGCCTTAAATACCCAGGCCAGTTTTTATTGCCATATAACCCAGAAAAAATGGACTTTTGTACTGAAACATGTATTTTAATAGTGTTAAAATTAAAATATTTAAAACTTTCAAACGTTCTCTAAGCCACCAATAAAATCTTTCATGTTACCATAAAAAGTTACACAAATACAAGTATCTTTTAATTTCTGAAGGTGACATGGTACTTTTTTGTGACATAGTTATATTTAGCAAAAAGATTTTTATATTTAGTATCCATCCCACAAACCTATAGATACTGCAATGTACACAGCAGCAGCAGATACCTGTTCAGAAACAACTCCTTGACCGATGGGGCTGGCAATGCCACAGAAATAATGTGCTTTTAGTTATACCTGTGTAACCCCATTGTTATGCAGTTGTAACTGAAAGGAGAATCTAGCCCAGTGTTTTCAACTTCTAGTAATCAGAGTATGGCCTGACTGTATTTTTCTGAGAGTGAGATGGCTAAGAAGCAACGTTCTAGTCTCTGAAAAACAAAAGTACAGAATTTGTAGCTACTACTATAGGGCAGATAGAAAATTATAAATGGGGAAAGAGAGGGTTTCTAGAACAAAATCACCAGTATTGATCACAAATGCCCACTGGGACAAGATTTACATTGCTAGTAGAAAAAAAAGTATATCCAAAGATACATTGTATTGTCTTTTCCATCTCTTACCTCAATCAATGTGAAAAATCCCAAAATGAAATAGGATTTCCAATAACAAAGTATGATTGCTTTTGTTAAATGTGGCGTTCTTGCTTCTTTTTTAGCTTTTTGCACCTCTTTATCCCAGTACCTAGAAAATAAAGTAAAATGAGACTAGAGGACAAGAAAAGTCTAACTTAAAAATCAATAGAAACAGAACATAATCTGCTAAAGGAGCAAAACAGAGAGCTAGAAATAGCAAATTATCTGGTCAGTCACTCTACAGCCTACACAATCATATACTTTCTCTTTAAGAACCTGACACAAAACAACCCCCCCCCTTTTTTTTTTTTTTGGCCGGCTCATGAAAGCCTATGTTTAGCATCAGAGGTTCATTTTGTTCCTCTGTGCTCAAGAACACACTGATGATATCAACAAACCTTGGACTAGCTGCTGATTTATAGAAACATACAACAAAGGCAGAGCTAGTAAGTCATAGTCCTTGTTTTGTTCTTACCATGCATTAGACCTTAGTTAAGGGCCAAGATATAATATGCCTCCCGGCACTAGCCTGCATTGAGGCACTGTGGAGATGCTCCACTTTGGCATAATCTTTCTTGGAGCTCCAAGAAGAACAGAGGAGCATGCACTTCCACAATTCATTAGGTTGTGAAGCATGCTCTTTTATCTTCACCATCATGTACTTAGGTGACGGGGAGGTGGATTTTATTATTATTTGTATTATCATATTGCCTAGGATCTCCAGTCATGAATAAGGACACCATTGTGCTAGGTGCTGTACAAACACAGAACAAAAATATAAGCTCTTCAGTGCAGTGACTACAATCTAAATAGACAAGACAGACTCAGGTTGGAGGAACAAGGATAACACACGAGCAGAATGAACAATGTGATGATGGCACACATAATGGGGTGAGCGGCACCACCTGTGCTTCCCCAGCAAGTGCTCCTTCCTAGTGCAGAGACTGTGACTGTGCTTGACCTCTGCATAGTGGCAGGGCTCCTTGTGCTGCTGGGTGCCTGCACGTGAGCAAGACACAATCTGTTCAAAGCCAATCAAAAGACAATAAGAATACAAGTGATCATTCTGTTCATATAACATGATCAAGAACACACCAGCACCGCTGTACAATTCTCGAAGCACAGGATTTTCACATCAGGTGCCTCCCTCGTTTCCGGAGGTTGAGCGCATTCTGCTGTGCTCCCAGACCCTGCTGGTCAGAGAACTGAGAATACACCAAGGTGTCAAACTTGTTACAAGATGGCACAGTAACTTCGAGCATGCGCAGTAGCCACCAGAAGGTTATTACTTTGATTGCTGTGGCCTTTTCTCTTCTCTACAGGGGGGGAAATAATGCTATGGATTCCACTTTTACTCTATCAGTTAAATGTCAGACTCCCTGGTGCAGTTTGTTGAATGTTGTTAAGTTTCTATAAGCCTGAATCTCGCAGTAGTGAACGCTGCTTGTTTAAGTAAATTTAAGTAAATTTTTACAAATTACTCTCCTTGTGTGTGTTGCCATAGAATAGAAAGTGAAAACGCACACATAGACCCGTGGATTCTGTTAAATGTCCCACTATTTTCTACTATGTCTGTGCAAGCATGGGAAGGAAGTTCAATTATTGCAAGAGTCACTGAAAAGACTTCACCCTCCTTTATAGTGAAAGCCCTGAATTCTTGGAGACATGTCACTTTGATTATAATGAAGACTCACTCATGTTGACATTCACCTCCACTATAATTAGGTTCTACTAGGCTAATATTCTTGGAATTCAGCAATGATCTGCTGAATCAATGTTAAATGCTGCATTCCAAGGGGATTATCATTTTAACTATACTTCTGCTCTAACTAACTCAGGATCAAAGAAGTTGTCACTACTCCTTGCTCCTTCTCCTCCATAGAATGTCCCTACTCCCAATCCAGTTAAGAATGATGATTAGACCTTCAGAGGACTCTCTCCACCTCCTTCATAGCTGCCTCTCCTCATGTAACTGTAGGAGGTTGAAAGGCCATGCCATCATTCCTATGGTAGAGAGGAGAGGATCTTTCAGTAGGAAAGCCCTCCCCAAATGAAACAAGCAGCGTTTGAATATAAGTTATAACATAATAAATACCTATAGGAGAGGTACTATGAGGCTCCTGCAGCAGCCTTGAGAAAGAAAATTACTTGCATGAACTGTTATTCTCTTAAGATATGTTATAATAAAGACACACTCTTGGTTCATGATCCCAGCACATGACTGGAAAGGACTCTCTTTACCTTTAAGCCTGCCTTGAAATAGGATATTTATACCTAGGCTTGAAAGGATTAGATTTACATCAGTAAACAATCAATTTCACCCTACACACACAAACCAATGAAAAAATATTTTCAGCAACAACAACAGAAATCTACAGATAAGCAGAGTAAGAAACACGCTGTCTGAAAACTTAAGAGTTTGATTTAGGTATATTTACTTTGTACATTTTGACATGATGTTGACCATTTGTGTTTTAATGATTATAAAACTAATTTTTTTAATCTCAGGGTCTGTCATTAAATAATTATTGTCTGACTCCTCCTATTGTCTGATCCTCACATAACTTCCCACAACTGTGAAAATTTAAAACCAATAAAAACGGAAAAAAAGTTTAATACCCATAATTCTGCACAACTATGAAAATTTAAATGGATAAAAATAAAAAAGTATTTAAAAGCAAACACTGATATTGTCAAGTTATAAAAAAAATAAAAATTAAGTTCTGCCAAATCTATTTATACCACCATACCTATACCAGTGCAAAAAATCCTACTATAGATAAGCCCTTAGATGCCCAGGGCAAGTAACCTTCTATCAATCAGTGACACATTCCACCTATACTAAGGGAATGTTGTTGCCCCTATTAATTCAGTTTGTTCTGTTTTTCAAGCAAAAAGGTAGAAAGCAGATACTTGTTCCCCTCTCTCTGTAAGGAGAGCAGGTAAGTTGCGTAATATATCTTTACCATAGCATAGAAAATCTTATTGCTTTATTAATGGATCATTATTGGAATGGGAGAGTACAGAATTTTCAATTCCAAGCATTTTGTAGCGTGCCATTCAAATGAAACACCTTTGAAGAAAAGGTAATAATGCAAATCCTTTTATGTGTTTTCATTAAAAATAACGAGGCTTGCATGGAAAACAAGCACTTCAAGAGGGAAACAAAATAATACAATCACACTAGCAAAATAGCTGAGAAGACCCAGGCTATGGCTACACTGACGGCAGCGAAGTCGCCACCATCAGATCGATTTCTCTGGATCGACTGAGCGGTCAGTGAAGACCCGCTCAGTCAATCCAGAAATGGACATACTAAGACCACCTTCACAAGTGGCGTAGCACTGCATCAACGGGAATGCAGTTCCTGTCGGCGCAGTGCAGTGAGGAGAGCGTGCAGAAGAGAAGCAGAGAAGTCAATGGGAGTTACGCATGTTTTTTGCGTGGCTTGTGTAACTCCCGTTGACTGCCACCGAATCTCAGAGGGAAGCGTAGACAGGATCTCAGTTAGGCTGCATGGCCTCCTTTCATCCCAGAACGCTCATCTTCACAGTGAAGACATGACTAAATCAAGTGTTGATTTTTTTCCTTACCATTGCAATTCCTCTCCAAGCCTCTCTGATGTATCTTCAGCCAGCACTTCATACATATCATCTTCTTCAAGCTTTCGTTTGTGACCAGTAACAAATAAAGGATTCAACCACCTATTTAAATATAAGATAAAAACTGTTATATTCAGTCAATGAAGCAAAAAAAGAGTAATTTATTTATGTATTAATTGGATTTCTCAGATACTTACAAGTCTCACCTGCCCCATTACTGTGATAAGGGACCACTTCACAATCTTTACTATATTTATCCTCACAATCCTGAGAGGTAAGAAGATACCCTGATTTTACTGATGAGGAACTGAGACAGAGAGAGACTCAGGGTATGTCTACACACTAATTAGGCACTCACAGCTGGCGTGTGCCAGCCAACTTGGGCTCGGGGGTTTGGACTAAGAGGCAGTTTAACTGAAGTGTAAACATTGGGCCTCAGACTGCAGCCTGAGCTTTGGGACCCTCCCACCTCCCAAAGTCCTAGAGCCTGAGCTTCAGCCCAAGCCCAAACGTCTTCACCACAGTGAAACAGCCCCTTAGCCCGATCCCCATGAGCTGGAATCAGCTGGCACAGGCCAGCTGCAGGTATCTAACTGCAGTATAGATGTATCCAGAGTGAATTGCCCAAGGTTACACAGTCTGTGGCAGAGCAGGGAATTGAACCTACATCTTTCAAGTCCCAAGTTAGCACTCTGACCACCTTCCTTCCTCTCCACTGTCTAGTCACAGAGTATTGTATACTCTTACCAACATAGAAAGCAGGAAATAAAGAACATTTTGACAATCAGTCTCTTGTAAAAGGAATGGAATTCTGGCTAAGTAAAAGAGCTTAAAATTTTTCCATCAATAAAGAATGAGTCACAAAATTGATGGCAAGGAAATATACCTTAGAAATCACACTCAGAGAAATAAAGTCAGAGAATAAGGCAAATTTGTGTCATGATGGGACACACTATTATAGTGATATTTTTGGACTAAAAAGAGATAGGAGTAATAATAATTCTTAAAATCCTTTAAAAAATTTTTACACAACTTTAGTGATATGTCCACTTAAATCACTAAATTGCAGAAATGGTCCAGAATTATCCCTGTTAGAGAATTTTCTTAAAACTGGAATCTCATTCATAATATTAATCTTCCAAACGTACCGAACTCCACAAACTGTAGCATGTAAACTACACAAAATGTATGTGTAGAAAATGTAGTTACCAAAATATAAAACACTAAGCTAGAGACTGAAATTCCATCTACACAGGAAGGAACTATCCACTATCAGACAAAACATCTCAAAAAACGAAAGAACTATATATTTCATTATCATCTCAAACACAGTCTTTATGAATCCTTTGGTTAGTCAACTAAAGTGTATGGGATAGAGAAAGAACTGAGTGAATAACTGGTTTTCTCATTTCAATGGCTGAACTGAAAAATGCAGAAACAAAACAAAAAACAAAAAAAATCCTCATTTCACATTGAGCCCCAAACCAGAAATTTTACAGTTTCCCATAGAAATGAAGAAAAAAAACTGAAAATTTTCAATTTGAGTCTAAACATTCTGCTCAACCTAAAACTAACTTTTTTGGGGGTGAGTTTGAATTAGAAGATTAAACATTTTATTTTGAAAATGTCAACACAAAACATTTTGACTTTTTTCAAAAATTTTCATTTTTTGGCCAAAACTATTTGCCAGATTTAACCCAAATTCACAAATAGTTTTGGTCAATACAAAACTGCATTTTTAATTTTTTTTTAAACAAATAAATTCATCCCAAAAATCTCACCCAGCTCCAGATATACAGAAGATAACATTTTCTGGCACTCCCATATTGCCAAAGGCACTAGCCTACTCAAATTCTGTTGACGTCCTATCCTGAATTATTTCTAGACCTGTATAAAATACTTCATCACCCAGGAGATACATCTGATTGTGAGGAGACACAGAAACCTTATTTTAATTATGCTAGGTTGTGCAGAAAAAAGGTGTAACCAGACATTTGAAAGATGCTGAATCCCCCATCAAAGAGGGAATGGTCAAGTGAAATCTTGCAATGCCTCATGGAGTTATAAATATTGTATATGTCATAAGAAATTATAGGGAGATACATTTCACTGTCTGCTACCCATTCACTGAATATATGGAAAGAAAGGCGCTAACCTCAACTAAGCATAATATGGATGCAATAGTAGCCAGAAGATTTACTTTGTCTGGCCTAAGCTCTTTAAATTTAAAAATGTAAAAGAAAAATGCTCTTCGGCTAGCACACTCACAAATGTAAAAGCTTGATATTAAAATGTTCACACTCTGAAGTTTTAAATATAGAATGATTATTATGGGAAATGTTTTGCAAATACATTGCAAAGTGAGGTATCAGCATTAATTTTAACAAAAGACATCCTAAAAATGCAATTAGGAAGAAATGGACAGATTTACAAAAGGACATTTTGCTAAGAGTTCAGCTCCCATTTAGGCATCAAAATAAGTGGCCAGATTTTCAGAAGAGTTCAGTACATTATTAAAGCTCTTCTGAAAATCTGGCCATAAATGTCACAGTGGGAGCTGTTGAATACTGAGCACTGTAAAATATGGCCCAATTATGGGCACTACATATTGATAACCTGGTCCAAAATGTTTAAGTGGCAATAGAGACACAAGGTGGGGGAGGTAATAGCTTTTATTAGACCAGCTTCAGTTGGTGAAAGAGACAAGCTTTCAAGTTTACACAGAGCTCTTCTTCAGGTCTGGGAAAGGTACTCAGAATGTCACAGCTAAATACAAGGTAGAACAGATAAGGAGTTAACACACATTGCAAGAGACCATTCAAGGTGAAGTGGGCAGTTAAACACCCCTAAAGTCCTAAGACAAAAAAAGGTTAGTGAGTTACAGACAGATTGTTGTAATGAACCATAAATCCAGTGTCTTTTTAAATCCATAATTTTGGTGTTTAGAAGAGTTATGAATTTAAATTCCCAGACTTGTCTTTTGTAGGTGTTGTACAGGTTTCCTTTAAGGGCAAGTACTAAGAGGTCAGATATGGAGTTATCATTTTGTGAAAAATGTTCACTCATGGGTGAAAAATGTTCACTCATTTGTCTTTTATCCATTTTCTGTAAGTTCATTCAAAAGTGTAATGATCATCCTGTTTCACCCACTTAGTTATTAGGGCATTTGGATTCATTGGATGAGATACACCACATATCGTGATAGGCATGTGTAGGACTCATGGATATTGAAAGGTCTGTTGTGGGAGGTACTGATCATCCTAACAGTGCAGATATGTCTGCAAGTTTTGCATATGTTGTTATGGCAGGGTCTGGTGCCACTTTGAGGTGGTGGGTCTTAGTCTGTTGGGAACTCTCTCTGATGAGCTTAGTGAGGTTGGGGGATTGTTTGAAGGCCAGAAAAGGGAATTCGGGAAAGATTTATTTCAATAAGTGGTCCCCATCAAGTATGGGCTGTAATTATTTAACGATGCCCTGTATGGGTTCTAGCGGAGGGTGGTAGGTGACAACTAATGGTATGCAGTTGGAGGGCCCCCCACCCCTCCACATTGAAGCAGGTTCTCTCAGGGTATTTGGGTGATCCATTCCATGATGCAATCTACTTCTCTGGTGAAGTGTCCTTGTGTGGTGAAAGTGGTGTTAAGGTCCTTGTTTGGTTTAAGTGTGTTAAGGTGTGTATCCCAGACTTTCTCCCCGGCCTGCATTCTGTGGTATCTGAATGTCTGGTTGTAGATAACAGATTTCTTGATAAGTTTGGGTGATCACTGGATCTGCAAGGTAGCTGTGGTGATCGGTCAATTTCTTGTATATAGTTGTCTGTAGGATTCCATTGTTAAAGCTAATTGTGCTGTCCAGGGAGTTGATGCTGGTGTGGGAGCATTCTAGAGAGTTTGATGGATGGGCAGTGGTTGTTGAAGTTGTGGCGGAAATCTATGAGGGAGTTTAGGTCGTGCGTCCAGAGGATGAAAATATCATTGTTGTATCTCAGGTAGCACTGATTTCGTGATGCATTTGATGATAACATAACCATGAGAAATAAGCAGCATAAGTTTATAAAGAATAAATACTGCCAAAAAAAATTAATATCTCTTTTGCTAGAGTTAGACAATCCGTGTATAACAGGACCACTACATTTAACATAACTGTGTTTTAGTCAAACATTTCATAGAAGTGTCCTTAAGAAGTCCCAACCTTGCAAAAAAAAGCCCCACTGGAAGAGGCAGTGACTTCTACAAAGCCCTCTCATGTCTGTCTCATGTTTGCATTAGGCTTCCTATGATTGACAGCCTGTTGTATGCCAGAGGCTGTGATTTAGCTGAATAGTGTAGGCCTAGGGAGATATCTGATCTGGGGTTATTTTGTGCTCTCATTCTGAGACACAAATGGGTAACCACAAATGGGATTCGAGAAAGGAGTTGGGGGGGAGGCTTTAGCAATTAGACTGCTATGCAGCATCTAAGCAGTCAGACTGCATTTACACATGGGAATTAAGAAATAAGTAATACAAATTATGAACATGAATGCTTGACGCTTAATTATGGACACCCCAAAGGTCACATATGGACAGGGGCAACTACTGACCTTATTATAATCTGGGTAAAGGATCAAATATAGCAGGGGTGGCCATTCTGTGGCTCGTGAGCTGCATGCAGCTCTTTACAGTTAAAGTGTGGCTCGCAGAGCCCCATATGCCTGCCCCCTCTCCCCTCTTTCTCCACCTACCAGACCAGGGTAGGGAGCACAGAGCTTCTGCCCTGTGGCAGGGCTAGGGAATTCTGCCCAGCAGGCAAGGAGGTATCGGGGGAGTCATTAAGACTGGCCACCCCTGAAATATAGTATATAATCGTATTATTACCATAAGGAAGGTTATAAAATACCACACTCAGTTCCCATTTCTTCCTGTTCATCAGGTTCCCAAGACAGTGTAAACTGAATCAGGACCTCCTTTCTGATGGACTCGGGCTTTAAGGCCAGAAGGGATCATCATGATCAGCTAGTCTGACCTCCTGCAACTTGCAGACTACAGAACCCCATGCACCCACAGCTGTAATAGACCCCTAACCTGTGGCTGAGTTACTGAAGATCTTAAATCATGGTTTAAAGACTTCAAGGTACAGAGACTCCACCATTTACACTAGTTTAAACCTGAAAGTGACCCATGCCCCAAGCTACAGAGTCAGACAAAAGAAACCAAGGGTCTCTGCCAATCTGACTCAGAGAAAAATTTCTTCCCAAACCCAAATATGGTCATCAGTCAGACCCTGAGCATGTGGGCAAGACCCACCAGCCAGACACCTGAGAAAGAATTCTCTGTAGTAACTCAGAGCCCTCCCCATTTAGCGTCTAACATTACTGGCCACTGGAGATATTTCCTGCTAGCAGTCACAGATCAGCTACATGCCATTGTAGGCAGGCTCATCATACCATCCCCTCCATAAACTCCTCTGATGGTCAGAAACTTTCATCTAATATCAACCCTAAACTTGTTGATGGCCAGTTGATATCCATTTGTTCTTGTGTCCACATTGGCACTTACCAGGGAGGGAGAGGAGTTATTTATCCCTCTGATGGATTGATAGAGAGTAATCATATCTCCCCTCAGCCTTCTTTTGATTACACCCAGTCCAGTGCAGGGGACTGGACTAGAAGACCAGTCTCTTTGACTGTCCTCTCATAAGGTAGGTTTTCCATGGAATGGAATGGAAGTATGGTAATTTCTACTTCCATGTCCTCTTTCCAAGTAGCCACCCTGCCACTAGCTCCAGGATCTTTATTAGCCTTATTTAAAAACTGAGGCAAAGTATTTGTTTAAGTGTTGGGCCATGCCTCATCCTTAATCTCCACCTCATCCTCAGTACTTGGTGGTCCCACTTCTTCATTCCTCCTTTTATTTTTATTTATATGGCTAGAGAACCTTTTACTATTGCTTTCAATTTCTTTTGTAAGGTCCAACTTTGCTTGGCTTTTGGAAGTTCTCACTTTCCCCCTATACTTTCTAACGTCCAAGAGGTAGCTTTCCTTGCTTATCCCTCCCATTTTCCATTCCTCATAGGCTTTCTGCTTTCTTTTAATCACCTGTTTTAAGAAGCTTGCTCATCCAGCTTGGTCTGCAATCCTTTCCTATGAATTTTTTCCCCTTGCTTGGCATGCAGGCTTCAGACAGTTTCTGCAACTTTGACATAGTAATTCCAAGCCTCCTCCAAATTCAGATCCTTGAGCTCTTCAGTCCAATGCACTTCCCTAATTCCCTTACATTTTTTTAAGTTTGCCTTTTGAAATCAAGGACATTAGCTGCAGATCTATTTTTGTGCATCCTTCCATTTAGTTTAAACTACATTAGTTCATGATCACTCGAACCAAGGTTATCCCATACAACCAGTTCTTCTATGAGGTCCTCACTACTCACCAATACCAAATCTAAAATGGCATCCCCTCTGGTAGGTTTGGTGACTGTTTGGTGAATAAATCTGTCAACTATCACATTCAGGAAAATATGGGCCCTACTATGATTAGCAGCACTTGTCCTTCAACCTACATCTGCAAAGTTAAAGTCTCCCATAATCACACAATTCCAGTAATACTTATTTCATTAAAAACATTGAAGAGGTCTGGAACGTTCCCCTGGTGCAATCTGGACTGGTGAATCGCTGTGTCACCCCAATGCCCCACTCCTATAGCCCGTCTTACTCTGCTCTGCGAACTCCCACTCCTGGGCTGTTCATACACACCTCCAGCATGTAAGTTGCTCCCAAATGACTGACTGAGTGCTTCTAGCAAGCCACTCCTTGGATTATACAACAGAACGACACTAGCAAATTCCCTCAATCCCAGATACACCCCTAGGAACCTCTGTTTTACAATGTTCAGTTATGCCCCCCGAACAATGTAAGCTCATATAAATTAGTCAATTTAACAAAGAAATTGATATGCACCAGCCTTGATGCTACCAGTGAAGTCTTCAACACACTTCAAACCAAGTGCACTGCTTTAGGTAGAGAAACAAATTTATTAACTACAAAAGGATTTTAAGTGATTATAAATCAAAGCATAACAAATCAGATTTGGTCAAAAGAAATAAAAGCAAAACACATTCTAAGCTAAACTTAACACTTTCATCAACCTTACAAACTTAGGCGATTCTCACCACAGGCTGGCTGGTTTCCCTTCAGCCAGGCTCTCCCCTCTGGTCAGCACTTCAGTTGCTTGGTGGAGTTAGTGGATGGAGGTGGAAGACAAAGAGCATGGCAAATATCTCCCCTTTTTATAATATTCCTTCTCCCCTCTAGGGCTTTGCTCTCCCCCCTCCCTCTGGTCAGGTGACAAACAATGTCCTTATACGGACTCATCCATGTCCTGAGTCAGTGAGAATCACCTCCTCGGGGTTCCAAACTGACTAAGGGAAGGGAGGTGACTCACTTTAAGGTCCAACTGATCCTCTGTTGATGCCCACGCCAATCCTTTGATCCTGGAAGCCTGAGCTGGGTTTGTCCTATATATGCCTTGATGAGGTGTGAACTGCCCCTCTGCTCTGGAGAGTTTTGCCTGGACATGTTTTAAGCCATGAGGATACATCTTTGAGAATATTACGTAGTGCAGCTCATAACTATATATATGAAACTGAAACCAACATATTACTATAACAATAACGATCAGTATATCATGATCATTCCAAAGACATCTAAAGTGACATACTTTGCATTAGCTAATACACAATTATACTATAAGGGTGTACACAAGGGTGCAGGGCATCAGAAGGTCTCTATCCATATCCAAGTTGGATTCTGGGAGTCTATAGCATACCCCAAGCACTATCCCAGGGGAACCTCTGGTAGCTTTCTTCTCCAGAGTGGTTTTGACCCAAACAGACATGGTCTTATCCGTTCCATCACTTCTAATTTCTTTACAATCTACCTCATTATTATACAACGCTACTCCACCACCTATATCTTTATCTCTGTCTTTCCTGAATAGGTTCCACTTAATTTTCCTTCCATCTCTGCTTCCAATGGTCTCTATAAGGTGTAAGTCTGCACAATGCAAGACTATGTATGAAAAATGCAGAAAACCACTTTATGGTATTTATCTTAGTCTAATCATTATGTATATTGATCCTTCACTAAGATTTCAATTATAGCTGTCAGTATTAAATGAGGTTTCTGAGTGTGCTTCACCAAATTCTATCTTCTCAATTAACTTTAAGTAGCCACCTAGTAAAAGAACCTGTTATCTGTGACAAATGCATGTTGCACCTCAATACATAATTTTATAAGTATAACAACTGTTCAGGCTACACATCTAATCAATTTAATGCCACTGCAGGGGCCTCTAGCATTGGTGACACCTGTCTTTTCTGCTCTCTGCCTGTGGCACATAGTTTAGTCTCATGAGGACTGAAAGGCTTTAGACCTGGGGTACTGAAACTTCCTCTAAGCTAGGAGAGAAAAATTTGTACCTAGTTTATTAAGACAACACAAAGAGCTGAAAAAAGTGAAAATCCTGTACTTTGCAAGAATACAAGTAATAAAGTAGGACTATGATCAATCTGAAACATACAACAAACACATACATGGGGGCTCCTTCCTTCTAATCTCAATAAGGGGAAAGACCTGTCCATGCTCCCCTACAGCCTCCCATGCCCCTATCCAGGGGACTCTCAACTTCTGGCACGGCCTCATTCCCTGCTTTACTCCCCCCCCAGATGCTGCTCTGCCCCGCTCCCTCCCTACCAGGGCACTGCCTCTGCACAGATCCTTCTCCTGGGCTACGATACCTGCTCAGCCTATTCCCTGCAATGAGCTCAATCCCTTGTACTGTAGGACACCGTCCCTGTCTCCTGCCCAGTTCCCTCCCTAGCAGGCTGTTCCTGTCTGCCTGAGGCCCTGGCCCCACTTAAGGGGTGTAGCAGGGAAGAGTGCAGCTGGCTGGAGAGGAATAAAACGTTTTATTAGCAAATGTTTAAGCACAAAACAATAAAACGATAGTCAAGGTTAAAAAAGCACAGTAATACAGCATCCGGGGATGACACGCAGTGGGGAGGAATGGGGGCTAATCGAGGATGAGCTGTGGCCCGTGGGAGGGGCTGGGGGTGTAGGGCTTGAGGGTTGCAGGAGGGTGGGGGGGGGGGAACGCTATCCAGCGCATATTCTCCTTGGTCCATGGCCTTCACCCCCACACTTAGCTCATCTTTCTCTCTCCCTGCCTCCAGGGCTGGAGAATGAAAGGAGCAGGCAGCTCCTGCCAAGACACCTCGTGACTGCTCCACCTGCCCACACAATCTGTAACTTTCCAGCTCTGCACTGGCAGGAAGCGGCCTCTCTCTGCAGGAGCCAGCAAACCCTGCAACAGACTCTGCTGGGGGCCGCTGGACCTACAGTCCAATCCTAACAGCCGAGACTGCCAACTGTAGCATCTAGCAGCAGCAGCTATAGCTCAGCCAGAAGACTTGAGCTGCCAGGAGAAAAAAGAAAAAACAAAGTAAATCTTGCTCCCCGTGGTGCACTCCACAGCCTTTCGAACCTCTGCTTTAGTCTAAACCAAATTATCAGGCTTAATATTAGGAGTAAATGGTTGAAATTGAATTGACTGTGATATACAGAACAAAGGTCAAACTAGATGATTAAATGGTCCCTTCTGACTTTAAACCCTATTATACTCTTGTTTGTGGATGGCATGCTTATCTTTGCTGGAAACACTTCTCTTTATAGCAAATGTGTAAGAGAGAAGAAAAGCATTTTTCGAGTGAGTCACACTAAACGTACATGTTGGAAACCAGTTCAAATTATACTTACAAGTAGCAGATAGAGATCCTTACAGCGTGAACCAAAAAGGAGTGAAAAAACTCATTTTAAAGGTATTAGACTGCCCATAAAACAGACCAAAATTCTCAAAATTCAGTCAATAGAAACATTAGCTCAAAGGTTCTTAAACTTATTCATTAGTTAGACCATAACTTAATACAACAGTCTTATGTTAGTATATTGTTTAATATTGTACTGCAAGTATCTATCATAATATAAGAAGTGTGATAAACACTGTCCAAAATGCATGGAAAATTATACTTTTGTCTTGTTTTTTGATTTTGTGACTCAATTTTAGCATGTAGAACACACGACAAAATATGCAGTTAAAAAATTCCAACTGCAGTAATTCTACATGGTTTCATGCAGTTGGGGGGGAAAAAAAACCCCGAGTAAACTCATGTTCATTCCGTGTATAGTATTAAAAATAAATCCTAGACACTGTAAAGGCCAAATAAATGAGTGACAATACCTACTCTTTATCTGTCTTATTCTGCTTGTAAGCTCCTCCAGCACAAAATGAAAGTTACTTACCTGTAACCAAGGTTCTTCACAATGGATTCTGCATATTTCCACTTATGGGATGCTCTGACTGGTGCAGCCTAAATAGTAAAATTCTACTAGCAGTAGCTGTTGGAGAGTTCATATGCCTCCCTCGCCCCCACCTTCCTCTCATCACTGAACTCCGGACATTGTAGGGCCAGGGTTTCAAAGGACCATGGCGCTCCACTGCCTCAGTTCCTTCCCCACAACTCCAAGCTCTTTTGGTAAGTAGGACTTCAAGGTAGTGGGGAAACATGGGTGGAAAATGTGAATATAGAGTCTCTCTCAAAGAATCTCTGTTACAGGTAAGCAACCTTCATTTCTTCCTTCAAGCATCCTCTGCATATTCCACCATGGATAGATTAATAAACAATACTCTGATCCAGGATGGTGGGAGCTAGAGTTCTAGTTAAACAAGGAATGCAGAAGTGCCTTGCCAAAACTTCACATCCGATCTAGATTTCAAGTCTAAAGAATAATGTTTAGTAAGAGCATGAACAGAACTCCAGGTTGCTGCTCTACATTTCTCTGACAGAGGAATGTCTAGAGAAATCCAGGCAAGCTGACTTTGATCTAGTTGAATGAGTTCAGTCCCTTGAGGAACAGATAATCCTTTCAGTTTATAAACCTCATAAATACATAACCTAACCCATCTAGAGGCAGTCTGTATAATACTAGCTTTTCCCTTGTTTTTTTGGTCCATAAGCTACAAACAGCCCTTAAGATTGTTTAAATTGTTTAGTCCTGCCTAAATAAACAGGCAACGCTCTCCTCATATCTAAAATCTGTAATTTAGTTTCCCCATCATAAGTATGGGGCTTGGGAAGAAAATGAGAAAATTATGGACTATAGCACTTTCGTGTGGATTCTTTTCTATAATTTAACAGTACATTCTGCACTTCTAACAAAAGGCTTTCTTCTAGCCCATCAAAAGGTCTATTCCTCATGTAGTCAAGTGAAGGGACCAAAGGTTTGCATGATAGACTTTCCCTGTTTGTTGCATCAACAAGTCCAGTGTCAGTGATAAAAGTTCCACTAATCCATGTGAAAAATGTATCAAATCTGTCTGGGCCATGCTGGTGCTATCTGGCTTTGTCCTATCTTCTCTTGTTTATCACTCTCTGAATAAGGGGAAATGAGGTACAAGCATACATTAGACCTTACCCCAGCATATCAGAAAAGCATTCAATACTGATTTCTTGTCTCTGCCTGCCCTTGAACAATATCTCTAGCATTTCCTTTAGTTGCTGGATATAAACAGGTCTATTATCAGGTTCCCCCATTAAGTGAAGAGGTGATTCACCACTTCAACCTTCAAGGACCATTTGTGCACCTGACCTTATGACCTGCTCAGATGATCTGCAAAGGTATTCTGTTCCCCAGCTAGCTGAATTGCTGCTGGATGAATACTGTGCTCTATACAGTACTTCCAAAGACTCTTGGCATCCCTGCATAATTTCAAAGAGTGAGTCCCCTCTTGCTTGTTTAGATAATAAGGCTGTCATATTGTCTGTTACTACCTGAACTGCTTTGTTTTTGAGTTGATGCAGAAAAGACCTTAGAGTTAGTCTGATTGCTCTCAGTTCTAAAATACTGCTCTGTAAGTTCTTTTACTTTGGTGACCAGTGATCTCTGACCAACAACTTCTTATTCAGACTATCTCCCTATCCAAGGGTAGATACATCCATGGTCAGTAATACTGACGTTGTAGGGGGATTGAAAAATATACCCTTCATTGCATTTTGATTGTCTGTCCACCACATTATTGACATTAACACTTGTTGTGGAATTAATATTTTTTGAGGCATGACATCTAGACCTAGTCTGTAATTCTTCACTAACCCAGCCGAAGGTCTCATCTGAAGGCAAACAAAGCATCACTGCTCTTGTTGATGCCACCAGACCCAGCAATTGAAGGAAGAAAATAATTGATTTTCTTGGTAACTAGTGCAAAGGAGAAAGAGAGATTCTCCTCTGGGAGAAAAGCTGTCCCCAGAGTTGACTCCAATACGGCTCCTATAAAAGAATCCTCTGAGTAGGGTTAAGGCATGTTTGTTTCCAATCTGTCTGCAACGCCAGATTGGCAAATAGGGAACATATTTGATGTACATGTAGCAAGATCCCTTCCTTGTATGATGCTTTTATTAACCAATCATCTAGGCATGGGTGCACACACATCCCCTGCCTCCTTAGGTATCCTGCCATAACAAACAGGCAAACATCCGGGTGCTGGGGACAACCCAAAAGGGAAGACTTGTAAAGGTGGATTGGAGGGGAAGAGAAGGTATTACAGAAATTAGAGACAACATGCACAAGTGAAAATTTCTTTATACAAGTGTTTAATCTCCTTAAATCCAAAATATGGAGAAGGCCCTCCATCTTTTTTGGGGATTAGAAAATAACATGTGTAATACCCCTTCCCTCTAAGATCTTGCAGAACTACCTCTGTTGCATCTAACTATAATAGAGACTGGGCCTCCATTTTCAACAAATCAAGAGGACTGATCTCTGCCCAGATATGAAGCAGGTAGGTTGTTGGGGGAAGACGTTTTGAATTAAATTGTGTAACCACATGAAATAAAAACACTTCTAAAATCCATCTACCCAGTGTTTTTAACTCCCATTGGTAATAAAAATGGGACAACCGATGCCCAAACTGTGGATAAATAATGTCCATGTGGACTGGCTTGATGCACTGTGTCCTTATGCCAAATCTGATGTCTCCGCAAAACTGCAGAAGATGAAGACAATGAAATTTTCCCTTTGTTATTGCAAGCTTTAAGTTTCTTCCTCTGTTGTAGCTGATGTTGTGGTGTATAATGTCAAGGCTGAAAATCATATGCCCTTCTCTGATAATTGTAATGAAGTGAAAGAGATGAAGAAGGTGGATGTGGACAGATTTGACTCATACTTGTGTAATGAGTCGAATATGGGCTCTTCGCTGTATTAAAGATCTAGTAGTAGATCTTACATTTTTCATTTTCTCTAGTACTTCATCAATCTGAATATTATATAGACCTTCTCTTTCAAATGGAAGATCCTCAAACCCCATTTTTGTCTAATGAGGGAGTCCCACTGATCTTAACCATGCATGTCTCCTTGTGACAGAGCTGAAGCTACTGATCTTCCTGAAGTATCTGAGGCATCAAAAGCCACTCTCAACTGTGGCTTAGCAACATTGTCATTCAGTCAAAATAGCATTTGATAACTGTTTGTGTTTCCCTAGAAGTGCATTAAGAAAAGAGGACATTTTGCTCCAGAGATGGTATTGGTATCTAACCATGACAGCTTCATGGTCAGATATGCTCATGTTTAATGTAGCTAAAGAAAATATTTTTCCTCCTAACACATCCAGCTTCTTCCCTTATCCGATGGAGTACAGTGAGATTGGGCACCTTTTGATCTCTGAAGTGTCACTTGGACCATCAACAAATTAGGAGGCGGATGAGTGTGAAACAGTAAGTCCTTCTTGAGGGAATTTATATAATTTGTCTGCCGTCTTACATAGAGGCTGAATGGTTGAGGGAGTTTATGGGCTGCTTTTGTTGGCTAAAACAATCCCTCTAACAAGGGAAGTGAGACTAGATGCTGCCCCCAAAATATCGAAGATAGGCTCTGATGATCCTCCACAACACCAGAAGGAATATCTAACGTCTTTGACATTGAAGATACTAAGTGATGAAAGGCTATAGCATCTTCCGATGGTGACGATACTGAGATGTCTCCCACATTTTCATCCCATAATTCTGAGTCAGACTGACAGCTCCAGTTCCAGTCTGGATAATATTCCACCTATTTCTATAAGTGACTTGTTCTGAGTAAGCTACGTTGGCTGGTCCTTATCTGTTGCATCTGACAATTGAATGTACTCCTGATACTTTCTCGCTGAAGGTCTGTCCCTATACCTTGTCTGTCCTGATAAGGTGCCAGAAATGGCCAGTGGAGGTACCCAAAAAGGTACATGCCACTCAGGCAAAAACCAGATTGATGAATCTGGCTGGAAATATATATGTGCCCATGGATCCAGCGGGGCCACACTGAACTGATTATCATAAATTTTCTCTGGTTCTAATCTGTGATCTGCACCCCTCTTCTGGCCCCAATCCATTTGCAGCTCAGATGGGACTGGAAACAACAACCTCCTTGAAAAGGAGAGCAGAAAGAAGTTCTTCTCCAGGGACCCCAAAGGGGTTGGTGGAAGAGGCAACAGCAGAGAGCTCCTTCCCTCTTCTTTGCTGACTCTCAGCGACGCAGTAAGTCTGACTGGTTGTAGTAACATGCCTGGTGTGTCCTGGGATGCAGTAGCTGCCTCAACTGTCCATGGAGCCAAAGGCAGACTTGCCTGATGAACTACTGCTTTAACAGTAATAGTGTGAGCAGCAGTCTTAGTTAATGAACTCTCATCAGTTTTCTTAATTGGATCCTTAGATCTCGCCCTCAGGACAGTCTCCTCCAGATCTGATATTGTCGGGTTCACAGAGGAGTGGCTCCTAACTCTGTGTAGACAGCTTGAATCAGAGCCTGGCTCCATACTGAGATTCTGCCCCTGTAAATCCTTCTCTCTCGGATTCGCTCTTTGTAATGCAGCCAACATCAAGGACGGCTGAACATTTTTCTCCATAGCGCAACTGAGTCTTTGAAATGGGACAGCTCTGGAAAGAGTCTGTCACTGATTCAGATCTTTTCTTTTCTTTTTTCGTATCCTTAGCTCTCTCAGAGCCTGTGCTTGACACAGAAGCTGAATCTTGCTTCTTCCCTGCTGAATTGGCTGGAGGTGGAGCCAAAGCCAGTCCCTGAGAACCACCTGCCACTGTCAGTGCTTCCTGTAATAAAGTTGCCTGGAGCCTGTTTTGCCCCTTTCCTTGCCTTTGTGGTAAACTTTGTGCAGATTGGACTTTTAGAGGGAGAACACCCTTCCCCCTAGCATGCCAAGCATCTGGCATGTGCATCTGATGCTGGGAATACCACCAGGCATAACCCACATTTTTTGAATATCTCTAAATAAATCTCTAACTATCTCTAAATAAAACAAGGTAACCCTATGTACTAATGTAACCCTATCTAGTATGGATCCAAAAGGATCATATAGTAACAATGTAACAAGCCAGCTAGTCATGGTTGAAGGAACTGAGGCAGTGAAGCGCCACGCTCCTTTTTAAACTCTTGCCCTAGAACATCTGGAGTTCAGTGATGGGGGGGAAGGGAAGGCGTGTAGACACTCCAACAGCTACTGCTAGTAGAATTTTATCATTCAGGCTGCATCCCATGAGTAGGAATATGCATAGGGCACTCAAAGAAAGAATTGCCTGTATTTTATGTTTTGAATACTACTGGGCACACTGCCAACACTTAAACACTAACAAACAGTTTTGGATCTTAGAGAGATGCAGAATTCCACACAAGATAAATCATGGTCAATTTGTATTTTTTGGTTCTGCTTCAATTTTTGTGTAAATTTCAATTAAAAGTTCATCACCACCCGCAAAGTCACATAATTCACAGGGGATTACAATTTACAAATCTTGATTTCATAGTTTACAGATCCTGGAATACAGATAAAAGGACAAAAAACAAAAATGCCTTAAACCACTGATTATCACTACTGACAGAGTCAAGTGAAACAGATCCAAGAGAAACTCCTGTAAAGTACAAAATAGGATTATATGTAGCTGAACGTCTATCAGAAGTCAAATGTTCACAGTACCACAGACACATGGTACAACATCATTTATGATTCTTAGATACTAGTGATATGTGCCTCATACTTGATTAAATCAGAGCTCTATCCCCCAATAAGGATCTTTAAGAGCTGTTGCTGTAGACGAGTTAAGGATTAAAAGTCTGTTAAAGAGATCAGAAAATCTCCAATACTCTAGATTGTTCTTGTAAGCTTTTATCATAACTCTCTAGATAAGAGAACTCATGTTTTAAGGCTTTCTTAAAAAGTGACGCTTTACAGGTTTAAAAAAAAAAAAAAAAGATTAGGCAGAAACTTTTTCTTTTTAAGAGAATTTATTCCTTCAGAAAGGGTTTAGCTTGAGAAACCCCAAGACGGAAGCCCCTGATATGTCCACAAAACAGGATCAGCAAAAGCAACTGCAGTGCAAGTTTCACTACCCTTTCAGTGTGTCTCAAACATAACACTGGAGTGACCACTTTTGGAGGTAAGAGTTCAGTTGTTATTCTTATTCAATCCCTAGATTATTTATTAAGAATAACAACAGTGATACCACTTGTAAAGATGGATTGTGTGACACAGACATCTTATCCATTTAGAACTGAACTGAGACCATCTTATTTCCCACATGCTACTTCACAATCATCAAAGGATAATTAATTGCGGTCGCTACCAACCTGGAGTGGACTTGACCTGATAACCTAATGGTTAGGTTTCTTTTCTCCCATTAGCAAGACTAACCCCTGGTCTACACTCACCTGGCGATTCGGCGGCAGTCGACAGGAGTTATGCAAACTACGCAGAGCAGCTTGCGTAACTCATGTCGACTGCTCTGCTTCCCTTCTGCGCACTATCTACGCTGCGCTACTTGAGGAGGATGTTTTACTCCGTCGACTTCCTGATCGATTGAGCGGGTCTACACTGACTGCTCAATCGATCCAGAAAGATCGATCCGGCGGAGGCAAATTTGCCGCCGTCAGTATAGACATGGCCTCAGTCATCCAGCTCATAAGTCAGGCAATTCATCAGGAATTCCAGTCTTAAAAAGAGTGGGCTTCCTTTTCCTCATCTTTATGCTTTTTATCTTGCTACCACTAATGCTTGGAATAATCTTCCAGGTCCTGTGCATTGGCCAACTACCATCTCATTCAAGTCCCCATTTAAAAACAAACTACTTGTGCAAAGCATTTCACAGTGCTCCTCCAGAGTAATTTGCATATATTAAAAAATGGGGATATTATTGGAAGAGGCCCTGAACAGTCTCTGTTCAGGCAGAGAATGCATCTCTTCCCCATACAGAGGATCAGAGGATTGTGAATGAGTGCAGGGACCCCACACTGATGAGGAAGGCACCAGAGAGGCATTGTGAGCAGGCCTAGCCCCACCTCTCTGGCTCGGTCAATCATGTATGTTAGGGAGGAGACCTTTAAAAAGGAGGAAACTGCAGGCAGATAGGAGAAGAGATTGCCCTGAGCAGGAAACTGCTGGAGTGACCCCTAAAGCTATAAGGGAGACTCCCATTCAAGAGATCTCCACCTCTGACCCTACAGGGAGTTTAGTGAGCTCCCAATGTAAGCCTCACAGAGTGATCCCAATTCAGTAGCCCCGCCAGCTGACTCCCCAAAAACCACTATGCAAGCAGCACCGAAACAAGAAGGTACTGTTGGCCTTTTTCCTTTTGAGTTGACTCCGGGAAAACGTTATTCTCAGGACATTGAGATATTTAATTTTATTTTTGATTCACCATCAGACGATACTTAAGAAGATGCACAATGGGCGGCTCCCCACTTTGCAAGGACTAGGAAACCCATGACAGATAAGTGGGCATGGCCAGAGGCAGAGTCTCCCACCATCTGGGAGAAAAACCTAAGAGGACTCTTTTAGAAGGATCAAGGACACCACACTGGAAATAATCCAAGAAGAAATCTGTGTCTTTAGGGAATCAAGACAGAGTCACTCAGCACAAACTCATGAGAAAGGAATACAGCTCCTCCAAAACCCTTCCTCCTCTAAGACACCATCCAGAACATGGTGACTGGAAGAGGGACTCATTATCTGGACCAAGAGCTATAAAATGAGACTATCCTACAAACATGGACTTGATGGACACAACAGCATTCATAGTCCCTTGGTATCTTCCACGTGATGGATCTTGGTCAGTCCTGAGTCCCGTATAAAAAAGCCTCTCTGGGACATCTGTGTAGATTACCTGTGGCTTAATAGCTTCATGGCCATCCAGGGAAATGTTTGACTTCTTCCAGCTCCAATTACAGTGACTACGCTGATATTTCAAAGGCTGGAGGAACCTCAATTACTCTATGCAGAAACAGTAACTATATGAAAGTCATAGAGGGGGAGTAGGCCCTGAATGCTCTGTGGCCTTACAATTCTGGGGCCTGATTGTCCTCGCACAATAGCTTCGTATCAATGTAACTCCAGTGTGCCAGATTCTGCTCTCATATAGGTGGAGCTCTTATTAACGTGAATGGGACTTGCATCCATTGTGTGAAGATAGAAGTGGGCCCACTGACCTCAGTGGAGTTAATTCTCTACTACATAAAGTGTACGAGAGAAGAGAATTAAGCCCCCGCTATGGTTTTTGGAATCAAGCCAGGTCAAACCAGGTGTTTTCTACACAGAAGAACAGGCTCCTATCTCCTAAATCCCAAAGCCCTGCTAATCTGAGATTTATTAGTGTCCCAAAAGGCATTTCTTCCCTGACTGGAAAGAACTTATTACAGACAGTTTGAACTGACTGGCAGTGGCCCACTTGAATGGTTCCTCAGTCTAGGGATGGTGGATCAATATACCACTTGGACAGTGAGTATCTTCTATACTCTGCTCAACAACAGCTAGTATTTAAAAAGGTTTTCAACTTTATAGGAGAAGTCTGCAGTTTTCCAGAAATTCCATCAAGGATTTATGTGATTACATGCATAAGTATCCTGTGGAATTCACTGCCACAAACTATCACTAAGTCCAAGCACTTAGCAGGATCAAAAGAATAGTAGATATTTATATGAATAATAAGGACATCTGTAGTGTCATTAGCTAGTGTAAAAAATGGGGGATGCAAACCAACCGCTAACTGGCTGCCTTTAAGAAGAAATTTCCCTTATCAGCAGATTATTCTATAACTGCCCATTACCAGGATTCTTGCACCTTCCTCTGAAACATCTGAGGTGAAATCCTGCTCCCACTGATTTCAAGGGGGCCAAGATTTCAAACCTGATCTTTGTCACTAAAACAGATGCCAGACAGAGGCTGCTCAAGACATTCTGCTGCCCTAGGCAAAATTTCAGCATGCTGCTCCCCTCCTCATAGGCGTAGAGTGACAGATTTGGCTGCCCCTCAGTCAAATCTGCTGCCCTAGGTAACTGCTCAGTTTGCTTATAAACTAAAGCAGCCCCTGATACCAGACTAAACTGGCCACTCCTCTGATCCAATGACAATTCTTCTGTTTCTGTGCTCTTTATTTTTAAATTACATAGAGACGTTACCACCTGTGGGGCCACAATGCCTAGCAAAAGCCACATCCTGTACATTTCCACAAACTTTAATTCCTTATGAAGATGGGTTTGGAAACTGTGTTTTTCCAATTCTCCTTAAGCCTATTTGTAAATTACTTTACAAGAATCATCTGTTCATACTAAGTGTCTAGCTGGTTTTCAAGAGTTGGGCAAGAACAATTTTGTTTACCCAAATTCTTCCCTTGCAATCAGACGGTTTTTTCTTTTCAAGTAGATTCATTAGGCACTGCCTCAACTTCTGACCTAAAATATATAACATGCGTTGTGTGCCCTTTAATCATGAGATTTGTAATTTGATTACAGAAAGCAATAAAGTTTTCTGGCTGATTTGTTCTTTGCATGATTCTGTTACCGTCTACTTTAACTGCCTGCATACTTTCTCTTACCGACCATTCCCTTATTCAGTAGCTGAATCAATGGTCTGGCCCAGTTTGGAAAAATCTAGTGTTATTTACCATTTGATTGCTTTTATCCACAGAAGCATTGATAGAAACTACAACTTCAGTGTTTTTATATACAAAGAATGTGTGAATTCTCAACGTTACCTGTAACATTCCTATTATTCTTTTATTACTCCCTTCTGCTCTTCTTTAATAGGCTCACCCCTTCTCTTTCATAATTTTTTAAAATTTTCTCCCACATTCCCCACCACAGAAACTATCTACAATTACAGAGTAATTGGAATGAGCTAAGCCTTTTTTTTTTTTTTTTTTTTTTAAATAAAAACCTCTTGTGGTTTGCAGTTTGGCTGCCACTTGTTCCTGTCTACTGCACTGTTTACAGAATCCCTTGAGACTAGAAAAGTGGATTTTCTTTTTGCTTGCACTACAAAAGAGGGTACTACAGTCAGTGTGAAACTTTGTATATTAAAGCCTTTGAGACTCAGCAATGCCCTTTGGACTTGCAGTTACAATGCCAGGTCGAAACACCCTTGGAGCCTTAGGAACAATTACGTTGTCCATTAGCTTTTCCACAGTGCAGCCTGAGCTTCCAATCTGCTGAGCAGTCTCACTTTCTGCATGGATGTTATAAGTGGCATTGAGTAGACGTAACACAGCCAGTGATTCCCATGTCACCCCCCTCACTGCAGTAGCCAACTGTGGGGTACCGTTAACCCATCAATCCCCCTGATGCTCTATAATATCAAAATGGCTGAAAGGGCTAGAGTGAAATGTCAGAAGAAGCCATTGCAACTGCCTTACCCTCCACTCAGAAATTCAAAACCTTCAAGCCCCCATAACATCCTGTTCCTTTTCCATGGGTAAAATTACACCATCTTGCAGCAGCCTGGTGACCTCAATTTGTGTTCCTGAATCACAGCTTTCATATGGGGGATGGGGTGTCCTCTAGCCTCTGTGCTTGCAAAGAAAATCTTCAGAACGTGAACAAGATGTAAAACAATGAAGTGTTTGCTATGTGCCTGAATTGACAGACTGCCGGAAATAATAGTCCTGAGAGGTACAACCTGCCCCTATTCATTTCAAGGTATGCTGTTTGATATCTTTATCAGCAACATGGAAGAAAATATAAAATCATGGTTGGTAAAGTTTGTATGTGGCACAAAAATTGGTGAAGTGGTAAATAATGATGAGGGCTAGTCAGTTATACCAAGCGATCTAGACTGGTCTGTGAAGTGAGCTAATTTGAACAACATGGGTTATAATTCAGCCAAATGCAAGGTCAGACATCTAGGAACAAAGAGTGTAGTTTACACAAGATGGAGTATCCTCATATGCAGTGACGCTGATAAGGACTTTGCAGTGATAGCAGATAGCCAACTGAGCACGAGCTCCAAGTGCAATGCTGCAGCTAGGAGAGCCAACACAATCCTTAGAGCAGGGGAATATTGAGTAGGGACAGTGTATTACCACTATATGTAGTGTTAATAAGACCATTGACTAGAACATTGTGTCACAATCCAGGATACACACTTCAAAAAGGATATCGAATAATAATGAAAGGTTTCAGAAGAGAGCTACAAGAATTATTCGTGGCCTAGAAAACCGTATCTTACAATGAACGACTTAACAAATGCAATATATTTAGTTTATCCAAGAGAAGGTCAAGAGGCAATCTGATCACAGCCTACAAGTACCTGCATGAGGAAGACATTTCTAACAGTAGACAGCTCTTTAATCCAGTAGAAAAAGGCATAACATGATCTTGCCCCAGGCAGCCCCACACACAGCACTGTGACACCCCCTTGCTCTCCTGCCCCTGGTAGCCCCCCAGTACTGACACCCCCTCTCCCTGCTCTCCTGCCTCAGGCAGCCCTACCACACCCAGCACTGTGACATTCCCCATCTCCTCCCATTCCAGGGCTGCTGCCCCAAGCTGGGCACTGCTGAGTGTCGTGACACGCCCAGGACTCATCGCGCCGGGGAGGACACAAAGCGAAAGGGGAAGAGTGAGGCTGCCTGCCCGGGGGATCCAGCCAGGACAGCATTACTGCTGACCTGAGTGGGCTGGAGCCCCACCCCGCGCTGCCCAGTGTTCCTGGCCGGGAGCTGTCAAGCATCTTTGCGATCCCTTTTTTTTATCATTACGACCCCAAATGGGGTCACAACCCCAAGGTTGGGAACCGCTGGGCTAGAGTGTAGGCTGTGGACAGAATTAGGAGAACATTCCCTCTCCCACCTACCTACATTTGAGTGTTTTCTCTCTGCTCTTTCTTTCCAGAGGTGCAATGGAAATTTCTCAAAGTAGAGGAAGCGAAGGAGCAGAGGTACCATTTACCAGCAGAATAACCAGGAACAGGCAGCACACCATAGCCCTAGTTTTCAATTTTTGCAGGGATTTTTTTGAGGGGGGAGCAAAGAAGGTTACCACCTCTGAGAAATTTTTGGGTAGTTTTTGCCATCTGGGACATTTCAAAGGCAAAAAATTGTTCAATTATTTGATTAGATGTAAACCATGCTAATGCATACGAGCCATATCCCCCTAAAGGTTTTTGCCAGTCAGAAAATGGGGAAAATGCTAACAGTCCTAATGACTAAGGCATGTACGTGTAGACTGTAACATCTATTTGGCAACCCTAACCACACAACGTAACTGTATTGTGAAAGAGACTGTTGTTATAAAAACTGTTACTATTCGCTATGTACTTTGCAATACATAGATTCAGAAAAAAAATAAATGACATTAAAATGAGCACAGTTTATCATGTGATTGTTGAATGAATAAATTCTGAATACAGTATTGTGTTATATTTCTGGTAAACAATAAGACAAGAGGTTGTCTTTTTATCTATTACAAAACCCATACTACCTCAGTCTCCTTTTGATCTTAGAAAAAACAACTTCTGTTCATGAAGTAAATACAAAGGCCACAGTCCTGATGTAAGCTCTGTGCAGACCACACACACATACACACACACCCTGAAGTAAGTGATTCTGAGCTCAGTTATTTGAGCAACTATCCTAGTCATTACATTTAAGCCCCAAATTTTGAAAGACAATGATCTGTTATATACAGAGGGTCAGACTGGATGATCTAATGGTCCCTTCTGGACTTAAAATCTATGGGGAAATAAAGAGCATGTAATTATTTACACCTGTGCAAAATAGGTGTAAAATACTACCACCCTTATTTGCAGAGGTATAAATGAATACACAAGGTGCAAGTCACGGGGGGGAAGAAAAGTCAGACTATTGAGGACAATTACTAAAGTCTAGAAGTGGGTAGTCACTCACCCTAAATGACTTCCTTGGAAAGCCAATAGTAATATCATCAGATTAATAAGTGCTATACAAAAGCTGAATATTTATCATTACCAATCACAACTGGAAGGGACCTCAAGAGGTAATCCAGTCTATCCTCTCATGCTAAGGCAGAACCAAGTATACCTAGACCATCCCTGACAGGTGTTTTGTCTAACCTGTTCTTAAATACCACCAGTGATGAAGATTCCACAATCTTCCTTTGAAATCTATTCCAAAGCTTAACTAACCTTACAGTTAGAACATTTTTCCTAATATGTAACCTAAATCTCTGTTGTTGCAAACTAAGCCCATTACTTTTTGTCCTACCCTTGGTGGACTTGACAAATGATCACCATCTTCTTTATAACAACCTTTTACTTATTGGAAGACTTATGTCCGCCCTATGCCTTCTATTCTTCTATTCATAGCTAATTCTTTCACCCTTCCGTCAGGGGTCATGTTTTCAAAGCATCTTATAATTCTTGTTACTCTCCTCTTGACTCTTTCCAATTTGCTCACATCTTTCTTAAAAGGAGGAGCCCAAAACTGGACTCAGTATTTTAGCTGAGGTCTCACCACTGCAGAATACAGCAGGACAATTATCTCCGTGTCTTACATATGACACTCCTGTTAATGCCTCCCAGAATGACATTTGCCTTTTTCACAACAGCATTACACTGATCCTTCTCTACAAAACCACTGCTACAGTACCACTGCCTAACCAGTTAACCCCCCATTGTATTTGTGCAGTTGCTTTTTCCTTCCTAAGTGTAGTACTTTGCACTTGACTTTACTGAATTTCATCTTTTTAGTTTCAGATCAATTCTCCAATTTATCTGTCCTCTCACAAGCTTACAACCCCTTCCAGCTTGGTGTCATCTGCAAATTTTATAAGCATACCTCTCCACTCCATCATCGAAGGCATTAATGAAAATAATGAATAGTACCAGATCCAGAACAGACCTGTGCAGGACTTGACTTGATATGTTCTCCCAGTTTGACAGTAAACCACTGATAACTACTCTTCAAGTACCATCGTTCAACCAGTTATGTATCCATCTTACAATAATGTCATCTAGACCATATTTCCTTAGTTTGTTTATGAGTATGCCATGTGGGACTGTGTCAAAAGCCTTACTGAAGTCCAGATATATCACATCTACTAGGCTAGTTACCCTATCAAAAAAAAAGAAAGTTAAATTGGTTTGGCATGGTTTGTTCTTGACAAATCCATGTTGGCTATTTCTGATCATTTTATCCTCCAGGCTGGAACAAATTGATGGTTTAATGATTTGTTCCAATATCTTTCCAGTCCTTTGGATCTCAGATCTCACCTGTCCTCCATGAGTTCTCAAAGATAATTATCTGTGGTTCAAGAGATTGCTTTGGCTAATAACTTAAGTACTCTAGAATGAAGTACATCATGCCCTGCCAACTTGAATACATCTAGCTTACATAAATATTATTTAATCTGTTCTTTCTTTATTCTGGCCTGAGATATTTTCCCCTTGTTATTAATACTGCATTAAGAATGTGATCACAATTGACCTTTTCAGTGAAGACTGAAGCAAAAAAAAAACTAAACACCTCAGCCTTCTTTGCATTATCCATTATTGGCTCTCCTTCCCCATTAAGCAATGGACTTTTCTTCACTTTCCTTCACCCTTTTTGATACCTTGGAGCAAATTTCCAGTTCACTAATTCCAGGGAATTAGTCATGTTTTAACATTACAGTAGGAATTGCCACTCTGTGGTACCATATCAATGGATGATCTAGGAAGGTATCCAGCCCATGGCCTTGGCAGTAGCTAATGCTACAAAGAAATTAAAAACTCATCATGCTCCTGACCAATTGTGCAATGCTGGGTGGACAGAAAGAAATGGGGAGGATTCCACTCCTGCATTCCTCACTGTGTGTTATCAGTTGATGCTCTGAGTAACAAGGGTGATTTCCCTAATCACGGCGTTCTATTCTGTATCCAAAAAGACTATACAGTCTTTAAAAAATCCTGTTGCACTATATACATCTTGATAATGTCCTGCATAAGTGAATTCCACAGCTGGAAGTTTTAATAATGTAAAAATGTAGTTATGTAGCTTAAATATCCTTGTGACAATGCAAAAGGGTATAAATTTTCGTAAATGAATAAAGATTACACAAATAGTATTTTCCACTCTTTTTGAAGACACTTCCTCAGAGATGTGCTCTTACCTGGGTTAGCTAACAAAAGGTAAAATCCTAGTGAAGATAATGCAGTTGTATTTTTCACATTACCAGGTTGGGATAAACCCTAGCCTCCCACGTAGTCTTTAACTCAACCTACCAACTTGTGTGAAAGCTGCAAACTGTCTTGCCTTCACTAGGATTTTACCTCATTTTAATTAACTCATGTTACTAACAAGTTAAGAATGCACCTATTTACCTTGTGAAGACAAGGTCTGGGAAGTCCTATCTTAACTGTAGGCTCTTGTACCAAACATATTAAAACCCAAACAATTTTCCAAAACAAAGTTATTTGTTACTGTCCAAACTCTCAACTGTCCTCCAATTATTAAGGAAAATAACTGAGGTACTCAAATCAATCCCTCAACGCCCTCATTCTTCCCATAAAGATGACCCTGAAAACACAAGCAACAGCAAAGAAACTATTTTGGATTTTGTTAATCCCTGTGTTAGTATAAATAATTCCAGTGAAAACTGCTTTAAAAAGAGACTCTTACTGTTGTCCTTATCTTCATAACTTCTACCAATAAGCAGTTTAATTTTATAACAACATCTGGGTTAACCAAATATCACCCAATTTACATTACACCAGAGGTACCTTTATAAAACAACATAGCTCGCACACATTCCAGTCACTACTCTTTCCCATGGATATGACACTAAGATTTTTCTTTTGTTCCTGAGCTCACACTTTTCAAACTCTGAACCCTGAGAAATGAGAAAAAAGAACGATAATGCTAAGGCTTTAAATGTGGGAACAGTGTGTTTCTTCAACATAAATAATACAGCCTATTACCTTAGTTTCATATTCATTTGATTAAAATATTTCAATTAGTGAGACCTAGTTTCTGTGGGACAGCATAAACACAGGTCTAAGAAACTTTTTCAGTCACTTCTGACTATTCCCTATAGTCTTCACCTCAGGCTCTATTCTTCCTACTTCCCATTTGAAAGCATCTCAGAATATTCTATATTGAAACAACTATTTCAACACAGTGGTGCTTCAGTCATCTATAGAGAGTTTCCAGGTGTACATAGAAATGTAAAATTCTTGAAGTGAGGTTTTTTTTAATTAATATAATACATGCATTTTTATCCTTTTCTGGGATTAATACACTTTGTATTTAGCTGCCACACACATATTACCTTCCCTAGACCTGAAAAGAGCTCTGTGACACTCAAAAGCTTGTCTCTTCCACCCATAAAAGATGGTCCAATAAAAGATATTACCCACCCCCATCCATCACTAGTCAATTTTACTTTAATTAATTCCCTGCACCAGCACAATGGTATATTTGGGCTGGAAATACTCACGTAGTATCATAAAAATAAAAACATTTTGCTGAGATTTGAATTTCACAGAAGCACTTCTACCAATCTTAGGTTTTGTAAAAGTCTTGCGTATTCTGGATTAAGAACCAAGTTTTGCTGAGAGCATCCTCTTAACAACTGAACTAATGTTTGGCAACACAGTGTACATGTTTGTTTGTTTGTTTGTTCATCCCTCCACCCTCAAAAATAGATTTCTGCACCTGCTCAGATCTGCTTGCAGGATTAAGGCCCAAATTTCATTACTCAAACTCTTCCTGTGTTTCCAAGACCTACAACAAAGGATCCAGCACTTCTCCCTGGACCACCCCCTCCTTCTTTGCAACTGAAGCAGAGCCTGCATTGGAGATGCAACGAGGGAAGTGATCCTCTTTTCTTCTCCTTTAGTGACCCTACGGAGAATCCTTCTATGTGGACTCTGCTGGAATCCTGATCCACAAAGTGGGAGAAGACAGATGGGCTGGATAGACAACTGACACCCCTTTCACAAAAAAATAGCGTGCAGCAAACAAAAAACTAAGGGTCTGATTCTACACTGCCTTGCACCTTGAGTAATCATTTACATCTGTGCAAAGTGACTGTAGAATGCTACCAAATCAGAATGGTCAAATTTTACATTAGTTTTGCAATGGAAAAATCTAGTCCCAAGTACATAATTTCTATGGGCTCTTTTTCTCCCCCATCCCACCCCCACAAAAGCCTCTACCTCCCCACAGAGGATTCCTGGTACAACCAGTGGTCAAGAATGACACTTCAAGGAAGAAGTCAGCTAATAATCTGGATGGACCCTGCCTTAGGAGAGTCCTCAGAGAGCCATGTCCTACTTGAGCGACCTCATTTAAATGAACAGGAATCTGATAGAGAGAGATAGGGCAGATTTCTTTAAAATGAATGATGAATGGCTTGCTTTCTGATCCATTATGTAAGTGGAAGAAATGGCAGGATTTCAGTCATCTTGCATCTAAGCAGAGTTGGCTCACCTTGATAAGTTGTGACAAGTAGAAAAGAAGGTTTCCCCTTGCTTTTACTTTCCTTTCCCCACTAAAACAACAAAAGGACATACAGAATAGCATAACAGGGGCTGGAACGGGACCATAAACAAGGAAATGCCCCACAGCAGCAAACCACACCTGATCCTTAAAAATGACACTACACTAAAGCCACTGCCCAGCTCCAGATAACAGAACCAGTCAAGGGAGCAGTTGAGCTTGATTAAACCCCAGCTCTAATTTACAGCCTGCTCCTGGCTGGAGTTATTCTTTGCTAGTGGTTCCCAACCTGTGGCCCAGGGGCTTATCAAAATGGCCTGCAGGGGTTTATCAAAGTGGCCCACCACTCCCCTCCCACTGGCTGCAGAAGGGAGCCGCTGCCTAAGGAGCCAGGCGAAGTGGGTTGCCACAAAGCTAAAAGACCGGTGCAGGCTCCTTGCTGCAGCAGACGGGATAGGACAGCAACACTCCCCTGCCCCTGGCTGTGGAAGGGAACACAGCAAAGCACTCTACCTGAGTCCATAGGCGCTGGGGTCCCTGCTGGAGCCAGAAGAGGGGAGCACTGATCTCCCGTCCCCTGGCTGCAGAAGAGAGCCACTGCCTAGGGACCCCGCTGGAGCGCAGGTGGGCTACAGGACACGTGCGGTTTCCCTGCTGCAGCCAGAGGGACGGGAGAGCCTCCTCGCTGAACTCCTTCCCTCTGGCTGCAGGGGAGGGCAGGGGACGGGGGCTACTGGCGGAGACTGGTGGCCCTTCAGGGTAGCCAGAAAGGTTGGGACCCCTGTTCTGGGCGATGTTCTCACACCCAGGGCTCGCTGCCAAGGGGCGAGAGGCGGGCTGGCGGCCGGGGAACCCGGCTCAGCAGCCCAGTGCAGCGCTCGGCGGCGGGCAGCGCTCGGCAGGCCCTTTTCCCCTCCGCAGAGCCGGTCTCCCCGTGCCCCGAGCGCGGCTTTGGGAAGCGGGCTGGTCCCATGACGGATCAGCGGCCCCAAGTGCAAAGCGCCGGGCTCAGCGCCGGACTAGCCCGGGCGGGGGCGGCGCGGCTCGGCTCGGCTCCTGCCCGGGGGTGCCCGGCTCCGGCCAGGGCCACTAGCTGCACTGGCAGGGCGCCGGGATTAGGCCCGGGCCGCGCATGCAAGTGCGGTACCGGGACGGGCACCGCGCGGCGCTTCGACTCCCCCCGGCTCCTGGAGCGGCCCCCGGAGCGGCGCGGACTCGCTCACCAGAAGAAGAGCCGCGAGCAGAAGTTGGCAGCCCGCAGGGGGTTGGGCTGCAGCTTCTCCCGCCGCGGCGCCTCCATCGCCGTCCTCAGGCCGCCGCTATGTCACCTGCTGCTGCTGCGGGCTCCGGCCGCTCCGTGCCCGGCCCGCGGCGTGGGTAGCACGGGGCGTGGGACAGGACGCCCGGCACCGCACCGCACCGCACCGCTCCGCACGCCCAGTCTGATGTGCAGCCCGCGCCGCTTCCGGGAAACCTGCCGGCCCGGCGCCTCCTGCCGGCCGGGCGCCCCTCCCTGCAGAGCCCGCGAGGCAGCCGCGGCGGGGCTCCCTGCGCGCAGCTGCTCCTCGCTGCTGCCCTGTTCGGCGGTGCGAGGAAGGAGGAAAGCCGGGGGCCCCCTCGCAGTCGGGGGCAGTTGTGCCGTGGCCGTCAGCCGGGCCAGGATCCTTTCACCCTACATGTTGAACACCGCCCCCCGAAATACCGGAGCCGTGGGAGTCCTGGCACTGGTCAGCTCACCTAGAGGAAGTTTCCGAGAGACCTAAAATGTTTGTGGGGGGGTTGGGCCTTAGCAAAGTCGAGGGGGAAGCCATAGGCAGGAGCCTGGCCCCATGGGGCAACTTGCAGCTCCAAGACCTGAGATCGGGGGGTTTCAACCTTTTTTCATTTGAAGACCCTTACAAAATGTCAAAGGGGCCTGCAGGCTTGGAACTCTTAGACATAGTCTCCAGACCCCCAGGAGTTCAGGGGACCACAGGTTGATAACCACTGCCTTAGACTGGCAGCTCTGTAGAAGAGAGGGATTGGGTTCCTACAAGTTGGTACAGTGCTTAGCTCCTTTTTGAGCTACTAAAATAGAAATAAACACTCATTTGATTTCTGTGGACAGGTGCACAGAGGAAAGCACCATCACACCTAAACTTAAAGGTATCCACAAGATTTTAAGAACTAGAAATATGACAAATGTAATTACTTAACAGGTCTGAAGCATTTTATCCAAGCTTTCCTCTCTATATTATCAGAAAATTTTATTTCCAAATCTCAGTTCCAAGTACTACAAAGTCTGTACAAGTTAGATGCGGTGACAAGTTAGACGCGGAGTCAGATTGTTGCTGGGGACGAGGAAGGAGACTGAGGCGGTTCTCTCTGCAAGTTCTGCCCTTCCATCCCAAGATATTTGGCTTTTTCTGCTAGAATTATTAGCAATTAAATAGTTTAAATGACAGCCCTATTAAATTATCATTATATGCTTCAAGATAACGAGATAGCACGTGTGAAAAATCGGGGGGGGGGGATAATGAGGGGGGATAATAATGGGGGAAAATGAGGGGGGATAATAGGCACCTATATAAGACAAGCCCCCGAATATCGGGACTGTCCCTATAAAATCAGGACATCTAGTCACCCTAAAGGTAACAGACTGTTAATATGAAAGAGGGCAGTTCAGCCTGTCTTTGTGGAGACTGATGACACTACATCAATTCACATTTGAAAGGTTAGCAATCATAAAGCTAACAAATCAATTTCCCCAGAGGTAAGCTTACATTCAGTAGGAACTGATGGAGCTGACAGCAAAGTGTTGATCTGTTCTAGTCTAGTGTACTGCTGTGTCCCAGCTCAGTCTGTTACCTGGGAACTTGGGAGGAATAGTATAGTTCTTACTTGTTGGTTTAGAGGCTTTGGGGCCGAAGTAATAAAGAGACTTTAATTTTAGATTTCAGAGCTCTGATTTGACAGGACAGAATTTATCAGAAAAATGCATATTATAGGATCTAAAAATTATTTAGATCGTCTCCCAAAATATACAGAGCAAATTCTGCCCCTCAATTAAATCTGTCAACCCACTGCTTTTGGAGGATCAGATTTGACTAATTGTGTATTAACACATATGTTAATGCTATCATAGGGGCTAATACAACTCCCATGGACTTCAATGATATTTGAATTAGGCTAATATGGTTAAGAAAAGAGTATGATCATCAAAAGTTATGTGTAAATTTTAATCTTCACCTATATTCATAACCATCCCTTCCTGTGGCAAAATAGCAAAATCTAGCTTATTGTGAATTAAAATTGTCGCACCATTTTTCGTATGGTAGTTTAAAAAAAAACATTCTCTGGTTAAATTCAGTCATTCAGAAGTGCATGAGTCTTTTGCAACAATGCAATGTTAGAAAGTGACTTTCATTTTGTTATTTGTTAAAAAAACAAACAAACACATGAACTGGACTTGTGTCATTCCAGGGATAATGATTTTTTCATAGGTTGGCAGCTGGCTTACAGAGGAAGCTGAGTAATCGGTCACTCGGGGTTGAAATTGGAATCTTACACCTAAAGCACGTCTTGAACTTGCATGTCTGTTATATTTGCAGTGTCTGAGATTTTCATCCATTTCAAAGAATTTTGTAGTCTCTGTTCAAATCTTGACTGAATCCTGGACACTGTAAAATCAGTTACTGTGAAGTAGATGTATTTATAAAATTCCTTTGCTGCATGTGGATAGATGGGTTCATCTGTCCCTATTTGAATTTTCTTGGGAGCTTTTCTCTTCTGAAAACTCAGGCATTCTGACTATCTCCAACTTTCCCAGTGTATTTCTCCCGGAATAAGTTGTACCTTTTTCTGGTCAGGTGGATTGAAGTAAACTAAGTGTAATTTCATAAGAGATTGGTTTTCTGTTGCTGAAATGTCCCACCCTTGCAGAGTTTTGGACAGACTGTCTACCATGTTAAGGATTTTGGACCAGGAATATCTGTGTGATCCAGAGACAGTTTAAAGATGTGTTTGAAAAGGCATCTTTGGGTAATGACAGGAGACTGTATATGTAAGTATTCATCAAGACCCTGCCACAACGTTCTGCCATGTTCTTAAAAAGGCCATAGTGAGCCCCATTTGGCAGAGCTGGATATGTGACATACTTTTCACACTGGGCTCAGTAAATATGAAGGCATAATTTCCCTTTTCTGACACAGCCCTGGAGGCTCTGCAGGATGCCAAGTTTCCTTTACATACATGTGTATAAAAATTCCTAGCTGTTTTGAGGGTGCCACAAAGAGGGTTTACAATGCAGCATGACACATTGCTTATGGGATTCACACACTCATTGACAGAACTTTAGAAGTTTCTTTTCTATCCTTTAGCTAGTATTTGTTCTGCCTTCCCACAGCTTACTACAAAATCATTGATCAACTAAAAGAAAAACCCCATAGACTCAGATTCTAAGGTGCAGAAAATATAATATCAATCACTTCTCTGACCCCATGCTCTATTGAGCACAACAATTTACTTATCCATTTGCCTTCTCCCTCTTCTTTCTTTGTTGTCACTCTTTCTGGGCTTTGTTCTCTACCCCCAAATTTTACTCTCCTAATTCTAGTGCTTTTTATTTCTTTATTTTAAAATATAATAAAAAAATGTCTATACAAGGCTCTAAGTGCCCTAACATAATTAATACTACAACAAAACTCCAGAAACATTAAAATAGTTATTCAAAAAGGAACTCTGCCACCTACAAAGAGTTCCTTTACCATCTTTCCATTATTATGGGAAGCATACTCTTGGTCTTTTCACAAAGTCCTATTGAACAGGCTCCTTTTGCAGCATGCCCAGAAGGTCAGAGATTCAAGCTATTTTGGACCAGAGGGGGGAGCAAGTTTCAGAGTCAGAGCCCTCACAGAGAAAAACCTTTTATAATGAGGGGATCCAGCTCTGGCACCTGTGCTTACCATAGCTGTAGCAGTATGGCACAGGGAGAGGCCATTCTTTAGGCCTTAAGAGATTTTTTAAAAACAATTGGATGTAAAATAATTCATTGATTGTGCACTTGTGCTTATCTGTTTCACTGGTGCAGAGATGACCAGCTGACTGGGGCAGGCAGCAGAAAACCTAAGAATTTGAGAAATGTCTAGAAAGTCGCAGAGCTGAGTTTCCTTCTTTCATTTCTCTTGGAGTGGTCAATGATATTTCTCTCCCTCTGGAACAAGTTAGCAGAACCAGAAAATGAGCTGAGTCATTGACAGGCTGGGTTCTTCAAACTGTCAAAATCATAGGAAAGAAATGTATTGAGCAATTTAAAAAAAAACAACCCTAGACTGTGTCTAAAAGATTCACTCTCTTTTCTATGAACCATGGTAGCCAAAAAAAGCAGTGAATGGTGCCCTTTGCATGAGAGGCTGACTCCCACTTTTGTCTGAAATAACAAGACGACAAGCCAATGGCACATTGCAAGTACTGTTGTTCTCAAGTGAGAATTTCCTGGGTTGCACTCTTGGTAGTTCATAGCAAGATATGCTCAGTTACACTAGTGGAAAACCAGACTAATGTCACTAACTTTCAATGTACTTGTGTACCTTTGAATCCCAGGGGCGGGCCTAAGGGGAGGAGCTACTGAACCTGGAGTTCAAATGAAAAAAAAAAAAGAACAGGCTTGAGAGTCACAGGGTCATAAGTAGGAAACCCAGAGAGAGACACCGAACAGAGAACTCCAGACAACGCCTACACTGCCTCAAAGGTAGGGAGCCAGTGGACATGGCCCAGAGGAACTCTACCCAAATGCATGATCGAATGAAGGAACGGAAATAGGCTCTACAGTCGCAGAACACCTCCCCCTCCAGCATTTTCCTCCTGATATTATAGATGGCCACTTTGGCCAGTGTCAGGAGAAGATTGACAAGAAATTCTCCTGACTTCATGGGACCAAAGATAGGGTGTGCATAAATCAGGAGGTGTGGGGAAAAGTGCAGCCAGAACCTAAAAAGAAGGCTGTGGAGGAGCCGGAAAAGGGGCTGCAACCTGGCACACTCCAGATAGATGTGCACCAGGCTCTCCCTCATGCCACAGAAGGGGCAAGTGTTGGGGAGGGGAGTGAACCATGCTAGATAACATGCCAGTGTTCATGGTTTCATGAAGGAGCTGCCAGCTGATATCCCTGGCGGGCCTTGGGACCAAGGTAGAATAGAGCTGACCCACCAGGGTTCCTCACTCTCAACAGGTGGAAGGAGGTCCCACCATTTAGTATCAGGGAAGGACATGAGGCTGAGGAAATGGAATGTGTGGAGCACCAGTGTGTACAGCTGATGTCTAGGTGTGGTTTGGGAATGAACTGGTTGCAGGTCATGCAGCCAACTGGGGTTATGGAGCGGGGGGCAGATAACAAGGTCCAGAGAGTGAGGGGCTGGCGAGGGACACCCTCCCACAGAATCCACTCAAGGAAGGCCCGAGAGGAGGGTATTCAAGCTGCCCTCACCTCCTAGAGTACACGCTAGGGGCCATGTATTTGTGTAACTGCTGAGAATCTGGCCCCAAACCTGTGTATCGAGTATATGTTTTATTCGTTTTAGTACTACAAAATAACAGAAACAAGCATCAATAATAACCACCCCAAAGACATTAAAGAAAAACCTTTTGAGTCAGAAATGTCATGGTTCTGCCACTGTCACCTCCTCTGGTGACTGTATCCAGGTAAGTTCACCAGAGTTTTACCCCAGGATTTTTTTAAAAACATAACAAAATGAAGGCACAGGCTTTCCCCAAAGGGAGGGAGGGAGTAAGGATTTTCTTTTTATTGACTGGTACTTTGTCTCTTATTCTCTTTTCCAAGCCTCGGTAAAACTAATGGTCTTCACTTCAGCTGGCATAAATCAGTGATTTTAATGGCACTATACTGATTTACGCCAGCTGAGGATCTGTCCCCAAGAGTTTTATGGAAAAATGAGAGAGGGAATGCTTTCCGTCACTAGCCAAATCTGAGCCTTTCCTGGTTGTTTTAAATGACCGCAAAGGAATGGCAGAGTTAGGCCAGGTCTACACTAGAAACTTGCGCCAATATAGTAATTTTGGTTAGCAGTTTGATTTATTTATTTATCTATCTAAACAACATTTCTGCACCAGCAAAAGTCCAAGTGTAGACTGTGTGACAGGGCCAGACCTGATGGCTATAGGAGAGTGTTGGAGGGTATATATATTAGCCCCAGGATCAACAAATCCTTGTTCCCTGGGTGATTCTGCTGGGGTTACTCCAGGGCAATTAGGCCATCTGAGACCAATTATTGTCCAATCTGGCTCTTCCCTCCCTCCCCATTAACTCTCAGTCTCCCTCCCCAGACTCCTCATCCAAGCTTAGTCTCCCCATCCACCACATCCTTGGCTCCTTGTCTTCCATCCTACCCCTTTCCAGTATACTCACAGATGATGCTGCGTGAGGAATCCAGGAGCATTCCTAAACTGTGGACTGAAAGGACCAACTGAGGGTGTTTACCTTCAGCCACAGGAGACTGCATCATGGCTGCAAATTCTTCAAAGTGCTTTCCTCTGTCCACCAGCATAACTTCTGTCTTGCTTGGGTTCAACGTCAACCAGCAGTTCTTCATCATGACCTGACCTCATCCAAGTACTAAGCTGTCTTGGGGGTAATGGTATGGTTATATATGGTGAAGGGTAGCTAGAGCTATGAATCATATCCCTATTGCTAGTGCTTGGGTTTATGTCATCGTACTAGTTCACCTAGTGGCTGCATGTAAATGTTGAATAAGACTAGAGATAGAGTTGATCCTTGGGGGTCTCCACAGGGGAGTGTTTAGGGGCAGAGGTGTCATTTATTAGCACTACTCTTCAATTAAACATGTGCATGTATGTTTTCAGAATCAAGGTTTTACACAGCGAAGGCCACCTGCCTGGATGGTTTCAGCCTTAATGTCCAACCAGTTTTTAGTTTTGTGTGAAAAAACATGAATCATCAGCCTGGAGGTTCCTTCGCTCTCACACATCAACCATGAATGAATATATTTATTTCAAACTTTGCAAAAAAACACCAAACAAAAAAATGTTCACCTTTGAGTTGAGACTAAGCATGGAATATTTCAGCTGAAAGGAATTTTTCAGACAGTTATGAGACTGTGAAAATGGTGGGTTAAAAGACAAGGCTCAATATCACCCTAACTGCCCCTTTTGCTTGTAAACAAACGTTATAAATAAGGGTTTTTTCAAAGTCAAAAGCATTAGACTTCTGAATATGGAAGAACATTTTCATCTTGCATACTTTGGTTGTGCACATCAAGCAATGGACTTTTGAATGAATCATTCAGTCTTTCAATTCTCTAAAGAGATTTTCCTTTGGTAATCTTGAGAGCCTAATGTTTCCTTATAGGAAAGTCATTCTCTGATCTAAGACCCACCCAGAGAAGGCAGCCTTAATAGCTTTTGTGTCTGAACTCTTGTAAGGAGTGAACTGGACAAATGCTGTAGACACTCAATCATACAGGAAGCCAGTCTAAAACATTTCTTACTCGGCAAGACTGACTTCTTGTTACGCCCACTTGCTTTGTTCAGTTTGCCTCCACATCAATTAGTGATGGAGCCACTGTGTCTAAACTGGAATTTTGAACCACAACTGCCTTCGAAACTTCTGCACCATTCGTGTGCCAGCCTTTCTACAGCTTCTTTGTGTATCTACCCACAAAGAATTTACCAGTCCCATAGTAATCAGAGAAGTCACCCTTTCCTTTTGTTATACCATCTCTCAGGGTTAGTCCAAAAGTGGAATAGAACACCAAGGCATCCCTGCGGCTCTTAGTTTTACTGAAAATGGATCAGATTGCTGAGAGTCCAGGTCTGGCACAAAGTGCTCCAGGTTTTTGCCTCCATGAGAACTAGCTAATATTTTAAATAACTAGTCATGCTCTAAAAAGTGGCAACACTATGACCAAGGCGTAGAAGTTTGCATGCCCTTCCTGTTGTCACTGCCTTAAGTGAAAAAAATAGCTATGAATGCATTAATGATATAACTCATTATTAAAACATTTGCATTATATTTGTATACACAGATCTGATGACCATGACTTGTGTCAAAATATTAAAGGAAAAGAATAGCTAGATGCAAACAGCAATACATTTGTATGTTTTCAGTCCTGATGCTGGTAATTTTGATTGCCATATGAATGTAAATGTATAGCTCATTATGGCTTTTATTTCAGAGTTTATTAATTTGAGAAAAGGCAAAAAGAAAACAAAGTCCTTGTGGGACAGCCATATCCAGACAGAGATCATCAAAAAATGGAAAGCCTGCAAAAAAAAAAATAATACAACACAGCAACTCAAGCCACGCACAAACCTCACTGTCATCAGGGACACACAGCCTGACCAGCTAGGAAATGCCCTCCTGCAACCCATTTCCCGGGCAGTCTTTGCCAACGGAGCTTATAGTGAGACCTGGCTTGCCTTCCCTAGCAGAAATCCTGGGAGAATGGGTTCCACTCACTCTCCCTCTCTCAGTGTGAATCCCACCATTCGTGCTGTTCCACAAGTTCAGGGAGTGACATTTGTAACAACAACGCTCCCAGGCTCGCAGGAGTGAATCTGGCCCAGTCAGTTTTCGAAATAGGTGACAAAAGCTGTTCTGTGCATTTATATCTAAAATGAGACAATAGCTATCAAGGAACTGGGGCTGTCCTGTATATCCCCTACCTTTTAGACCCAATCACTAGAGTCTGTCCCCCTGGGTCAGATGATGCCCAGCACCTGCCTGCCAGGCTCTGCTCCAGAAGAGGGCTGGCTGCTCCCCAGCTCCGCTGCTCCTGAAGGGGCAGACCACTCTGTCACTCTGCATATAAGCAACTGATGCTTTCATTTGTGTTGCTTATTGATTGCTAGGACAAAGTGTCAATATTTATATTAGAGTATTTTGATGGTGGTAGTGTGAAGAATTGTTCCATAGTTTTTTAATGTTTATATTTTACTCTGAAGCATTTAACACAATCAAACTTTTAACTTTTCTTTCCCTGTAGGGTTTGTCTTTTTTCCATTTTGGTACAATATAGTTTGTGTGTCTCTTCTGTTTCTCATGAAGCAGCAGGCACCACAGCTCTGTTTTGTTCGTTTCTCTCTTTGTATAAAAGGCATCACAATAACATCAGCACAGTTATCAGAATAATTAATTTTTTCATGTTGATTGCAACAGTGATCATGAAAGGAGCTGGATTTACAACTCTGGGAACTGAAGTGGTCTATCCATTGAACAGATTTGTTATTTAGTATCTATAGAGCAGTAGTTCCCAGATGGGATTTTCTAATGACAAGCAATGCAGCTGCGGTCAGCTTCAGACTGTGTCACATATCCTTAACGAGTGCGCACTGACTTATTTTGATGGTGGGCTAACAGGATGACTCCATCAAAATGCTGAGCACATTGTGCAAATATTGATAACAGAGAATCCACCATTTACACTAGTTTAAACCTGCAACTGACCCATGGCTCACGCTGCAGAGGAAGACAAAAAAAACTGAGGGTCTCTGACCCACAATAAAATTCCTTCCTGACCCCAAATATGATGATCAGTTAGACCCTGAGCATATGGGCAAGACCCACCAGCCAGACAACTGGGAAAAAATTCTCTGCAGTAACTGAGAGACTTTCCTGTTTAGATGTTTCGTATAGATGTCACAACAAATGTGGAAATATTGCAAACGTTCTGCTTAAAAAACAAAATCTGCCCCTAACCAAACGTTTTTATATACTAAATACACAAACACATGTTTTGAAAAGGCCTACAAATTTGGTACATTGGTTTGACTAATTCTAAACACAATATTTTCTGTTTTAACAACAATTGGCAGTGTGAGTTTTCCACCAAACTATCAAAAAGCATCAAACTTGACCTTGAGGGACTAATACAGAGCTGTAGAAGTTACCTATCATTTAGGTCTTGCTGAGGTCTGTAGCAGAATGGCAGGATTTTTTTCACTACCTCACCCTATAAGCAGGTGTTAATTGTGTCCTACGTTTTAGGGGAGATATGGCTCATTAGACTCCACTCTTGTATAAGGAAATTGGGAGTACCCTTTTAGGGAAAGGGAGCTAGGGAAAAAGACAGAGGGATCTGAAGAGGAAGGGTTTTTGGAAGAAGACAAGTGAACAGAGTAGGTTTTGTCTAGATAAATATAGAAAGAGTTACGGCAGAGCACAATAGTGGCAACAGTTAAAGTCAACCATTTATCTAATGTTGCTACCTAAGATAGAAGAGGAAAATCAGTGAGGATATCTCAGATATCAATGAGTAGGAAGCATAAATACATATTGATTTTTTTTTCCAATGGTGACCGTTATATACCTGCTACCTCAGAGAATAAAGTAAGTAGCCGGAGAGGATTGATAATATCCTCCCTGCCTGGCATAGGCTGCACTCCCAATCATTAATGGAGTAAGAATTGTTAATTGTCTAATTAGATATAAAAATTTTCCTTGATTTATATCTTTTTTACTTCTGTTTGGTAAGTTTTTGTGCTATGTAAAAGTTATTTTGTTTTTAAAAAGAACTTGATGGCAATACAGTATTGGCTATTCTAAGTCAATGTAGGGAGTATAATTGCATCATGTGTTTACTTGGATTCAAATTAATAATTGCTATGCATGTCTCTTTATGATATGGCATTTTCTTATCAATAAAAAGTGTCTTTTAAAGAAAATTGGTTGTAAATTAATACTGTTTTGAGTAGCCGTAAACTTGCTATCAGCAAAAATGTGTACCTCAGTGTGATAAAATATAGAGATAAGATGGTGAGGTAATATCTTTTATTGAACCAACTTCTGTAATAAAAGATGAATTACCTCATCCACCTTGTCTCTCTAATATCCTGGGATTGACACCGCTACAACTACACTGTATGTGACAAAATATAAACATTTCAAAGGATGTCCAAACATACAGGGACCATCAGCAAACTGTAGAGTTATGTAAACGCTCTCTCTGACTGGAAGGGGCTTGGAAAAGTTATTTGCATATTCCATATGCCAGAATCTATAGTTCTAGGTTCTGCCATGTGGGCAGAACAGTGGTCTGCATTAAACAACACAGTAATGAAATTCTGGCCTCACTGAAGTCAATTGCAAATCTCTCACTGACTTCAATAGGGCTAGGATTTCACCAGTATCCACAGACACTGTATATATGATCTGTGTAGTCACAATACTCTTGCTAGAAGTGTTCCTGCAGCCATCTTGAAAGCTCTTTGTGGGCTTGAGGAAACCAGTCAGGAAGTAGAATCAATACTATGTGACTAATCGCTGAGTCTAAATAGCTTAATGTAAATTAATGAAAACCCAAAGCAATAGTTACAGCAAATATTTTGCTAGTAATTCATAGGCTGAAACAGATATCTCAAATCATTTGTCAAAAAATTTGGACTTTTCATTACTGTTAATTATATTGCAGTAGTTCCCAGAGATTTAGAGAAAAACAGACCACATTGTGCACTCTGTACAAACCATTTAAGACACTGTCGTGCCACAAATAAATATGTAAAACTGAAGTCTGTTAGCAGATAATTCCTGAACTGAAAAAGCAGCTACATTCATTAAATAGTTTGCTGCAAATAGTTCATTCAGCTCTACTTCAGCGAGTTTAGTGATTATTGACTACAGAATTTGAGTGTATATTCTTTTTACTATGCATTTGTGATACAAATATGTCCACAATAACCTCATATCTTCTTATTTGGTTTTGTTGTATTGCAAATAAGAGTTATGATATTGATTTAAATGATGAAACACAGTTATTTACATGAATCTGCAAACACTTGTGTAAGCAACTTTGGCCCAGGTCCACAAAGTTATTTAGGTACCTAAGTCCCAGTTTTAGACACCACAGCAATCCACAAAACCCCTGCTCAGCTGCCATCTAACCCTGTAGCTGCCTAAATTTTCAGGGTAAATGTTCCCTAGTCATATGCCCAAACTGCAATGTAAGCCTGGGCTCAGACTCAGACTTGAGCCCAAACCTCTGCTACCTACACACAAATCTCTCAGACTTTGGGCTCAGTCCTAGGAGCCTACAGGCATAGAGGGTTCAAGTCCTATTACTTTGCAATGTAGACAAAGGTCCTTGGAGACCTCCAAAAGTATCCCACAATTCCATGGGCCAACTTCTTTTTTCCTCTCTATCCCAAGAATCTCCAATCCATTCCAGGGAAACAGAAGTAACCCCCCTTGGTTTAATGAAGCAGCTCAGTGAGTCACCATTTAACCCTTCCACACCAGCAGAAAGCCTTCTGTATTTGCAATGGATACTGAACAGAAGAAGCCTTTTACAAAGTGCACTGCTGCATGGTCATGGGAGCACAGCCAGGTTTTGGTAAATCTCTAGTGCAAGGTCAGCAAAGCAGTGGACTTTAGTAAGAACACCAGGAATGATCACACATGCCAGCAAATAGCAAAGAAGCTGGTGTTGCAAATTTACCGGCCCAGTGACCATTGCAGGGAGCAGATTAAGTGGCTCAAGACTGAAAAACCAGGGCTCAGAACCTCACCTTATGCAACTCGCTGATATCATGCCAGTTTTATGAGGAGTTTGACCAGGTGCTGGGCACTGCATTGAACACAGCCCACGGTGTTGCATGATGATCTAGTCAACCAGGATAGCAACCTGCTGGCCCTAGAATCCAGCATGGGGACTCATGGGATCCAGCAGCAGCTGCCTAGTGAGGAAAGTCAATTGACTCTGTTGTTAAAACTGGTCCCAGAGGAGGCCTTGGAGCAGCAGCAGCAGCAGTTCTGTGTGGTTGTATGCAGCCATATCAGCTAAGCCATGTGGAAGCTAACACATCATATTGTTGATTCTGTCATGAATTCTGACCTGATCCTGGGAGCTGCTAGCTGCAAGCTTTTCCTGAAGCTGGAACTCCAGATAGGTAGTCACATTTCAGGAAAGGACATATTTTGCAGGGCCATCTTGGTAGCCAACCAGCTCACTACACTTGTAGATGTGCTGTTTGGTGACTGTATGTTGGAATACTTCGGTTGCATGAACTGCAGGTTTCCCACCAGCAGCTTGGAGTAACATCTCCTTTTGCCAGTCAGGCACCACAAGAACTGTTATGTCCTCCAAAAGGTTGAAGGACAGAAATGATTTAAAAAAAACTTTTGTAGCATGGCCACTGTCAGCTTTCCTCCCCATACCTCTCCCAGTCCCTCCTCCCCAAACCAAAGTAGTTCTGCAATTTTTTAGAAAACAAAAAACATTTTTGAATTTTTAACTTACCATTGTCTCTGCACTTCTTTCACTATGATTAACCAGGCTGTGTTCAGGGAGCTTCTGTGGCCTGTAGCATCCCTCTCACAATATACTGAAGTTCAGTTTGGCAAAGTAACATTTTCTGTCCCTGAAATTCCATAAGGATTGTTTCTGTGCTCCCACTGAGCCATTTGAGATAATAACCCTCTGTGTCTTGTCCTATTCCAGGCCCCTCAATCGCTGCTGACTGCAGCACCTCCGCAGCTCACCCACAGTACAGCACAAGCTTGGGCCAAAGGACCTGCATGGACCATTCCAAGAGGAAGCGTTTCCATGATGAATTTATGGTTGAAGTTCTGGAGAGGGCCAACAAGCAGATCCAGTACCAGAAACAGAGGGACTTATGTTAGAGAAAAGGTACATCAAGAAGCAAAAGGAAAGGCTTAGTCTGGCTGTACAGCTTGAGGACAGGGTTTCAGCGCAGGAGAAGGCACTTGCTTCACAGTTCCTGGAATAGGAATGGCAGCTAAGGGAAGAGAACAGAGCTCAGCAGAAAGAACTGTGTGAGCAGCGTACATCACTAATGGCCGCAAGAATAGCAGTCCAGAAACAGCTTGGAAAACTCCACATCCCATGCAATCGGCGGCCATGAGCAGCAGGACAGGGCAATCTTGCCCAAGCAGCCCTCCATATTGACCTCTACCTTTACCTCCCTCCTCCAGCACCAAATGCACAGCACACAGGGAAAGAAGGAAAAGAAGAACAGCTGGGCCAGGGGACATGCCATGGTAGGGAATTTGTCCTGTACGTGGTTTCACCAATGACACTTCTCCATGCATTTATTTTTTTTATTGGGTTTTTTTTTGTTTTGTTCTGTAAGGTTGTTGTTACTGATATGTTGGCATGGTAATGGCAATGGCAGCTGGCCTACCTGGCAGTGAGTGAATGTTGCACTTTTCTAATACATGTTTATAAATAAAGCTTTTTATTTAGTTCATCAAGAAAGTTTATTGCTATCATGGCATCATATCGTACAATGTGTATCCAAAATAATGACGGTACTGTAAACACATGATTGGGGACAATTAGGAATTTGTAAGCAAACACTATTCCTCCATACAGTTAACTACATCAATCCATACTTCAGTCATTTCCTTACATCAGTCCATACTGTGTATCTCACCCCCACCCCACCTGTCCCATTTCAGAACTGGTCCTGTCATTCATAAGTACATTGCATGGCAATCAACTCCCCACTGCTTCCCAAGCATTGAAACTGCCCACAATCAATGAGCCCCATCCCAACAAGCATATTCATAAAGACATTATTCCCCCTCTTCCACTAGCCCATGCAAGCCAATAATGCCCAAAACATCACGGACTTCTGTTGCCCAGGTGCATCCAGTTCCAGCAATGGTAGGTGGCCTCGCTGGCTGAGTGTACCAAATCAGCAGCCCCTCGCTGTCATAGGTCCATTCAGGGGGAAATGGCTCACCACTGGTTTCAAAAAGATTATGAAGAGCACAGCAAGCCACAGTGATGCAGACAGCACGGATGATGCTGGAATCCAACAGGTCTGTAGACATCTCCAATGGCATTTCAATCTGCCAAAAGCACATTCAACAACTGTTCTATACCTGCTGACAGTGAAATTAAACCATCTTTTGCAAAAGCCTCTGAAATCGGGGTATGGTTTTATAAGACAAGGCAAAAGGGGTTTTGTGGGGTCCTCCAGCATAAGGGTGGGGACAGCAATTCCATTTATGACAATATTATTTGGTGAGAAGGGTGTCCCAGCCTGTCCATTACTGTAGACTCCTGAGCAGTGAAAAATTCTGCCATCATGAACTTTCCCAGTGCAACCCATGCTGACATTCAAAATATCCCCTCTGTGGTCCTGAAGGGCCTGCATAACAATGAAGTAGTGCTTTTTACAGTTTATGAACTCAAGTTCCTTGAGAAGGGAAAGCTATGGGCACATGAGTCCCATCAATGGCCCCAGTGCAGTTTGGAAGCCCCATTTTCTCAAAGCCAGCAATTACTTCAGGAATACCTTTTATGCCTGCCAGCCACCTTGGGATAAACCACATGCTGAGTGCCTCAGAAACCTCTGTCACCACTTTACCCACAGTTGACTTTCCAACACCAAACTGGTTTGCAATGGACCTGTAGCAGTCAGCTTTCAGACAGTCATAGCAACCCACTTCTGGATTGGCAAGGGTGCCCTCATGCATGTATCATGCATGGAAGACCCCTGTTCAAATCCTTTCTTCCAATCATGTAGAGAGGGGAATTGAACCTGGGTCTCTCCCATCCCAGGTGAGTACCATAACCACTGGGCTAAAACTTAAAAGATGGGCAGTGCTTCCTCCTCCAGCTATTTTGTGTGCAGTGAGGCAAGCGTCCCCAGCTTTCTCACAAGAAACAACTAAGGTGCCTAAACCGCCTGACTCCAGGAGACGGGTTTCCAGCTATGGATTCCTACTAGAGACAGGTGGCTCTCCACAGCCTGGACTTAGGCACTTATCTCGGAAATGCATGGGGCTTAAGTCACATGGTCAGCATCTCCCATTGACTGGTTTAAGCTGCCTACCTTTTGCGGATTGCATTTAATGGTGCCTATCCCTCCCAATCCATTGTATAGGGAGCCTAGGTGCCTAACTCAGGCTTTGTGTTGTTCCAGTGATTTTTTAGGCACTTAAAAGTTAGGTGTTACAATGCCTACCTTTATTTTTGTGGATCTGGATCACTATGCATACAATTAGTCCCATTGAAATCAATGGGTCAACTCAGGCAAAAAATTACTGTCGGGAAGGATTCCTGGGGTTGGGGAAGGGATCCCAGGTCCTAGCTATGTGCCTCTTCACAAATACCAATCCTCCCTCCTAAGGAGGTCAGCATTAACCCCCTGGAAAAATCACCATATTTAACAATAGAACAACACTTTCATCTAACCCAGGCAAAGCCAGGAATAAACCCAGGGAAGGACTTAGAATCATAGAATCAAAGAAGATAGGGGTGGAAGGGACCTCAGGAGGTCATCTAGTCCAACCCCCTGCTCAAAACAGGACCAACCAACCCCAACTAAACTATCCCGACCAGGGCTTTGTCAAGCTGCACCTCAAAAACCTGTAAGGATGGAGATTCTACCACCTCCCTAGGTAACTCATTCCAATGCTTCACCACCCTCCTAGTGAAAAACTTTTTCCTAATATCCAACCTAGACCTCCCCCACTGCAAGTTGAGACCACTGCTCCTTGTTCTGTCATCTGCTACCACTGAGAACCGCCTAGCTCCATCCTCCCTGAAACCTCCTTTCAGGTAGTTAAAGGCTGCTATCAAATCCCCCCTCACTCTTCTCTTCTGCAGACTAAACAAGCCTAGCTCCCCCAGCCTCTCATAAGTTATGTGCTCCAGCCCCCTTGTAATTTTTGTTGCCCTACGCTGGATTCTCTCTAATTTGTCCACATCCTTTTCTGTAGTCTTGTTTTGGAAGCAACATTGTACCCAACTGAAACTGCAAGGGGGGGTGTTAGGTAGGCATTTTAAAAATCAGACATCACCTTCATGTCTGCTCAAAGTGTAATATTCCAATTTTGGTTAAGTTAAGCATTTTAAAAGATTTGATGCTTCTGATCTTTCTGGAGAGTGATATAACTGAGGTGGATGGCACACTAAGGTAAAAAAGAATTAAGCTTATCTCCAGAGAAAGGGAAAAACTCTGATTCTTTTCAAAAGTTTCAGAAAACAGGGAAACTGGTAGACCTGCTGTTCTTTTGGAAGCAAAGAAAGCAGCTGCTGTTACTTTGGAACAGTTGGAAATTAGATTCAAAAAAGACTTTGCAGATGATCCAATCATTAGCAATGCAGGAATTTTTAATTTGTAAAACTGGCCTGGTTACAATGACTCCCCTAAGACCTCAGGAGAAAAAGTGGTTCTGTCAATGTGATTACACTGCACTCACCTTTTGGAATCTAAAGCGTACAAAGTCACTGAAGCATTACCACTATAGAAAGAGCCCAAATCTGCATCCAGAAACTGAACTCTGCACAGACTGCCTCTGCACCATGTGGCAGGAGATACTGATTGCTTCAATCTTGTGAAAATTATAAAGATGTACTATCACTTTGTCCTGAAAATTGTCCTGAAGATCCTAACCTGTATTATAGTATCTAAAAGGAATTCCCCCACAGATACTCTAAAAGCTGATGTCCATTACAACTGGAGGGCCAACCATATGTGATGTTCTTTCTGCTTTAATGGTGTGAAGGGTTAGTGATAACAGTTTAATTTAAGGCCTCCCAATAATACCATAATGAGGTGGTAATTAAAGGATATGATATATCTCAATTTATAATCATATCATACACAAGTATAACAACTTACAAGATGTTTTCATTCTTCCGGTAATGTTCAGAAAAAACAGTCGTCCAGGCAAGGTGAACAGAAGCATGGCTGTCAGCCCCTCGTCTGGGTAAGTAGGGCTCTGTATGCGGGCTCAGTGCAGCTGTGCTGTTTATAGGCTCACCCCTAGCAGTGCCCAGTCACACGCCACATATATCTGGCTCTGTGTTGGAGGTTAGTTCAGGAGGGTGCTTGTTGTATGATAGACCTATGGTCAGTGATAGGACAGGACAAAACATTGTTTTCTGTAAAAATGACAGGGACAGGCTCTTAAAACTGACTATTTATTCATAAAAACCAAGTTTGTGTTGTTCATTTACATAAATTTAGGTTGGGGTGGGACCATGGTTGAGAAAGGTCAGGATTGGGTTTAGGGTTATTTGGGGGGAGTGTTACCCACACACTAGGGCACCCCACCTTTACCGTAATCCATACGGCTCAAGGCATAACCTGGAAAAGACACTCCCACCCTTTCCCAATCCATAGGGCTCCAGGAGAAAGACACCTACCCTTACCCAATTCACACTTCAGGGTTCAGGGTCACCCATTCCCAGTCCTTAGGGCTTCGGGTGTAACCTGTTTAGTCCAAATACCCACCCTTTCCCAATTCGTAGGGTTCCGGGTGTAAATTTCTGCAGGTTTACAGGATCTTTTACCAGTGAAGGAGCCTTACTCAGTAATATCCTTATTCTCTATTTATTAACAATTACCAAAACAGAATAGACACACTAAGCATACAATGCTCACCACTCCAAATAAGGCAGACAAACTTCTCCTGGTGGCCAATCAGGATTAAATCATCTGGGGACTCCAGCTTCTGCATAGTATGGTTGGCAGGGTGTTGAGGTCTGGCAGCTCTGATCTTTTTGGGCTGTGTCCTGGAGTTAGGTTCCAAAGAACTTCCTTTTGGACCTCAGTTTATATAGTTAAAACTTGGGTCCTGCTTAGTTGTACCTTACCCATTCATTTTGAACTAAAGTACTACAAAACACCAATCCTAGCCCATTATGAAACAGTTCTTTAACCAATCATATCCCACCACCTTAATTGATTTAAATTGTGCATACTTAGGCCATGTCTATACTGACGGCAGCAAATTTGCCACCGCCAGATCGATCTTTCCGGATCGATTGAGCAGTCAGTGTAGACCCGCTCAATTGGTCAGGAAGTCGACTGAGTAAAACCACCCCATCAAGTAGTGCAGCGCAGTGTAGACAGTGCACAGAAGGGAAGCACAGCAGTCGACGTGAGTTACGCAAGCTACTCTGCCGAATCGCCAGGTGAGTGTGGACCAGGTCATAGTTATGCAACAGACAGAAACAATCAAAGAACCAGACAGAAATCTTTTAGATAAACAATAGAGAATTGGGTACCATAAAGGCAAAACAGTAAAAAGTGTAGATTTTAGAACCACAATTGTTGATAAGTGATTCCTTTCCAAACAGAATGATATAAAAAAAAAGTTTTCTTTAAGCATCTTAAGATCTGTTTCTTTATCTGGTGGTGGTAGGTACTATTAGGACAGTATCACCTTCTTAACAGCCTAATATTACATTGTCTTGAAATAGTTTGAGGAATGTGAAGATATGACCACCTGCTACTTAGCTTATGTTTGCTGTCTCTCCTAATATGTCTGCTACTGCTTAGCCCAAGAACTAGGCCCAAGCTTAGCCAAAAAAACAAGGCCTCAGACCTTACAGGAGGAGGAGGGGAGGAAAAGGAGGTAGAGGTTGTTGGCAAACTGTAGTAGCAGGCCATACAAAAAATACTATGGACAGCTCCGCTTCTACTTTAAGAGTAGAAACACCTGCTGCTTGAGCTAAAGAAAAAACTCGATTAGTTGTTGGTCATATAGGGCTCATTGTAAACAGATGAGCAGCTGTGATTGTTTCTAGTAGAAGGGATGGGGCACGTGCACAGTAGCCACTTCACTAGGATAGTCTGAAAAATTAGCCCTCTACAAAAGTAAATACTGATTAAACTGTTGACTAAATTAGAGTTAGAGTAGGGATGAATCTAATCCATGTTATGCAACATTTATTTCTAAAGCTTTGTCTAGTGCACTGATGGGGCTGTCAGAGTTCAAGTTCAGCAAATCATTTTGAGTTTGGTACCCCAATTTGTCCTCTCCTACTGTCTAATCTGACCCAGGCTGTTTACTAACAAAGGACAGTCCTAACTCTGCAAAAGCTAGCTCTCCTGAATCATGCGGATACATGCACAGAGAAAACATAGATTCCGTGTCCTGGGAGCCCTCGTTATGTGAAAATAGGTAGCTCTAACTGACTTCAAATCTCACTAGCACAGGATGATCCCCAAAAACCCATAAAGCATTGATTCTCTTGATTCATATTTAGTATTGTAGGGCGCGCAAGATTATTGTAACACGAGAACAGCTTAGCTTGGCAAGACTAGGCCCTAAAATTTATAAGCAGGCTTTATGAGTACTAACAGGCCCCTTATGGGCCAGGCTCAGAAATACCCTCTGGAAAGCTCTGAGAGGATAAGAGGAACTACCTGGATAGGAGGAACTACCTGCCTGGGTCTGGAAAGACCCTGGGCAGTATCAGCAGTATACATCTAACCGCAGAGCCAGTTTTAGACCAGCTAATGGTCAGCTTCTGCTATGAAATAATTAAATAATGAAAGTTATTAGGGTAGTCCCTAACTAACTGCCAATAGACTAATAGAAAACAAGTATTAAGGCCCAATCCCTAAGTGGATTGAGATACACGTCACCTATTATTAGGTGAAGCTTATTGCAGGATTTAGGGGAAAGAGGCATATTAGAGACCCCCGCGAGCTACCCGGCCTGAGGCTCTCCGTGGATCCATCGAGGCACTAGCGGATGCCCCGGGTGGATCAGTTCCCTGGTTGCAACTCGCTTCATAGGGTGAATGATGGGCCTCCTCACCCTCGTGCTGGTAAGCGCTTTCTTCCCCGCATAGAAGGCTTGGGGCGTAGTCGCAATACCTTGCGTCTTGTAATCCCCAAGGGCCCCCTGGCAATCCTTGTGGTAAGCATCCTTATTGTATCCCTAACCGCTTGGGCAATAGTGATTTGGCTACTATGCAAAGTCTGTAAAGATCAGTAACTCTTATAACTGAAAGGTTGCTTAAATAAAATGAACTGCTGTTTGGGCACTTTTTTGTCCGACTGTTCCTTCTCGTCACTGAGATCTAAAAATACGAGCCCTCCGTTTCGGCGGAGCGCCAGTATATGACCAATACTAGTGCAATATGTATTAGTTGATATTCAATCTAATAATACACTAGCATATTCTTCCCTTCCCTGGTCAGAATGAAATGTAATCTTCATACTGTATATGAATTTAAGAGCATCTTTCTGTGGATGGGACCATGCTCAGGGGATGAATCAGGGTTGCGTATGAGACTGTCCTCTGTAGGACCCCTCCATTAGGTGTTGCAGCAGTTGGAAGGTAAGTACTATTTTCAGGTACTGGGATTGGAAAGTATGTAGTGAATGAGGTAGAGGACTGCAGAAAGAGAAAGGATGGTCCCATGATTAAGGTAGCTAATGTCACCCTGGAGAACTGGATTCTATCCTTGCCTCTGCCACAGGGTTCCTGTGTAATGCTGGACAAGTCACTTAAGCCACATTTTTCACAGATAGTCACTAATAGTGTGTTCAACATTTCCTGGGTACCCAACTTGAGACCCTGGGATCTGATTTGCAGAAGGGCTGAGCGCTAAGATGCAGCTGAAGTCACCAGAAGCTGTGCTTTGAACATATAAAGTGCTATATAGTGCTAAGTACTCTGATAAATCAGGTGTTAGGTCTCTCATATTGGGAACCCAAAGTTACTGGATACTTTTGTCCTTTTTCTCTCTGTGCCTCATTTACCCAGCTGTCAACTGGGAATAATAACGCCACCTCACTTTTCAGTGGTGTCATGAAGATAAATACATTACCATTTGTGAATCCCTCAGATACTGTAGTGATGAGTGTCCTAGAAAAGCTCATGAGGAAATTAATAATTCTGTTTTCAGAGCAGAGTTGAATAGTGTTCAACAAATAAGGCCTGGGACAATAAGGATAAAATAAAATATTGAACAGCTGTTCATTCAGTGAGTATTGTCTTTCTTGGGCACTGATTAAGGCAGGGGTTGTCTGGAAAGGATAGTATGTGACCATGTAATTAGAGCATGCAGGCATTATGGTAGTCTAAGGAGACTGAAGTCAGGCATTTCCTAACTTCTGGGAGCTTGACTTTGCAATGTTCACATTCTTTAACCAGTTACTTTGGTTGTGATTACTGTATGTATGTTTCCCCTTTTCTTCCATAAAGATACAGGGCCAGTTTCGCACTACAATTTACTCTTTCTCCACTAAATTACCTGCAATGCAGCAACTAGGTACGTGATTGCGTAAGCCATGCACACAAGGCGGCGTTAATATTTTCTCATGGGCAGCCAACATCACCTAACCAGTAATGCAAATTACCATATAATGCCACATCAGTTTCTACCTCCCCAGTCTAGCCTCAATGGTGATGTAAACTATGAATGTACAGTGTTAGTGGGGTTGAGGTCCACTGGGATTGATGGGGTATAAAAGGATTATGGAAAGTTGCATTAATAGTATCATCAACCCTGCCCAATTTAGTATAACCTGCAAATTACATTATCATGTTGTTACTCTCTCTTTGTAAAGGCCTGGGCCATCCCCGCGCACCCCGTACAGATTCATCCCATATTGATTTCCCCCAATTAGGGTGCCAATAGCTTCACTTTAACAGCCCAGGGCAAGTAAAAGCCAACACACACTAACACATTAATAAAGGTTTCTGCACAAGAGCCATTGCAATAAACAGTTTATAAGATCCTCACTTCAGACCCTGGTTCAGAACTCCCAATTTAAAGTCCTCAAAACAAAGCCTGTGGTGTCACTGGTCACCTAGAGCCCAAAAAGAAAAAACAACTATTACCAGCTGCAGTCTGCATGGCTTCAGCTCCTCCCTCTTTCTCAGCTTCTTGTTGCTGTTTAAACAGCTCAAGTACAGGGTGGGCTGGGGCCTCCTTGATTATCGCAGGCTCCAGCCTGTCCCTTAAAGGGGTAGTACACTCCTTCACAAAGGTAGAGAACATTAACGAAGATGTCAGGTAAGACCCGACCTCTTTTATCCAGTTGATTTTCCACATAACTGTATTCCTATCCAAAACAATATGAATTATTTTAATCTAGGATTTAATAGGACACACTATGGTATGTTTTACTAGGTCAATGTATTTCATTTAGTTTATTCTCTTCATCCACTCATTTTGTGATTCTACCAAAATAAGAAACCTAGATGGTTTGGCAAGATTTATTCTTTATAAACTTTGCACTACTTAATGCTTCATGGGGCTTCAATCCAGCAAAGGTTTATCACTTACCTTTAAGCATGTGCATAGTCCCACTCTCTTCCTTAACATACAGGATAAAAGCAATTAAAAGGTATGTAGATATCAAAAATACACACCAGCCACTAAAACTTTTCTAGACTCTTTCTCCTTTTTTGTGCTACCTATCCATACTCAAAAATAGCAAAACCTTTCAACATACTTTAACAGATCTCTACACCAGTGGTTATCAACCTTTTTGGCTCGAGGGCCACAGATATCATTGTTACAACTCTGAAGAGCCACCAGTCTCTGCCAACAGCCCTCCCCCTGTCCCCTTACTGCAGCCAGACAGAAGGAGTTCACACTGATCTCCCGTGCCCCTGACTGCAGCAGGGAAACCGCTCACGTCCTGTAGCCTCATGCACTCCCCCTGGGTCCCTAGGCAGTGGCTCCATTCTGCAGGACGGGAGACGGGGGGATGGGAGATCAGTGCCGTTCCCCCCCATCTGGCTCAAGCAGGGACACCAGCACCTAGGGACTAAGGCGGAGTGCTTTGCCATGCTCCCTGCTACAGCCAGGGGGAGGGGAGCGCTGATCTCCCGTCCCCTTGGCTGCAACAAGGAGACTGCACCAGTCTTTTAGCCATGCAGCAACATGCTCCACCTGGGTCTTCTGCAGCCAGTGGGAGGGGAGTGGTGGGCCACTTGGAAAGCCCCCGTGGGCCACTTTTGGTCTCTGGGCCACAGGTTGGAAACCACTGCTCTACACTGTTCTGTGTTGAAATACAAAATATCCATCATCTGATCCCATAGGAAATGTCCAGAAGTAAACATAGCATCCAGGTGACAAAAATCTTTGAAAAAACTCACTATGGACAGAGCTCGACTCCCACTGAAATTTGTGAATTGCAACACTCCCACTTCATTGACCACAGGATCAGACCTCACGCAGCTCTTTCTCAAAGAGGGCTTCATCATGAAAGATGTTGAGCATCCTGAGCTCTTCTAGGGCTTCAGTGTACACAGCACATTATAGGATCAGGCCAAGATTCTGGAAATCCTTGTTTGTAATCACATCCGAATCTTAATATTCCCAGGAGATAGCATTCCATAGCAGGGGAAGAATTCCAGAGCTTTCTTTTAAGATAGACAGTTTATTACATGCACAATTTTCAAGCATCTCTTATCTGTCTGCCCGTGCTAAAGACATAAAATTAGCATTAGTCAGCCAGAGGTAATTACTACACTAGATAACCCAAAGAGGAACAAAAATAATAGGAAAACTGCAGCTTTAAGGAAAAGTAAACCATATAGCTCCGAAGACTTAAATGGAGCTAAGACAACACCAGTGTATGATATACCCCCAAAGATAGGTTATAGACTATGAGCCAGATTCACAAAGATACTTAGGCACTCAAGTCCACTATCTAGGCACTAATGATATTTTCAAAGCCATTCCTCAGCTACCACCCAACCCTGCAGGCACCTAAGTCTCCACCGGTGGGCATGCACACAACTGACAAAGTCCTGATGTTGTCCCACAGCTAATGAGCTGCTTGGAGCCCTAGCACAAGCCCCAGCACAGGAATATATTTCCCCACTGATCTGACCGGGGGTGGGGGCGATTCTGTAGGCATTCTCTAAGCACACCTAAGGGATTGGGCCCTGCATAAAAGATGGAGGTGGGGCAGGAGTATGTCCCTGAAGAGCCAATAGCCTGGTGGTTAGGGCACTCAGCTGGGATGTGGGTTCAAGTCCCTGCTCCAAAACAGGCAGAGAGGGATTTTTCACAAGAAGGGGCTGACATGACTTTGGTGCCTAACTCCAGGGGAGGATTTATGGCTGGGAATGTGTGTATCTCTGGCCCATCAGTTAGATGCCTAAGGTCCAAATCAGTGAGAGTTAGGCACCGAAGTGCCTTTGAGAATTTGAACCTTAAACCCCATCCCTGTCACCTGTACTTTATTCATGGATAACTTAGGTGGCTCTCTGCTCAGCTTGCTGGCTTCTGAGAATCCCTTTTTTTGGCATCTAACTCTCTCTATGCATTGTCTGGGGATGCTGGGCTCCCAACTCAGGGCTGAGAATTCCACTAGGCAGCAGGGCACATAGGGGTCTAGCAGTGTAACACCTACATTCTTTTGTGAATCTGGCTCTATGCACAGAGAGATCCTCAGAGCACATGTACCTTGGCTGAAAGTGGTGGAAAGACAAGCAAATCCACACTTCAAACGATGCTTTCCTCCTGCTGTCCTGATGGAGATTTTACAAACTCACTTAACTGAGCAGGTGAGAATTCAATATTCTTACTAATTTAATCACATTAGCTACCCTTCACCGTAAACATGCACGTCTTCCATTGCATCCAAGATATACTGGGAACTTAAGAAGATTATAAATCATGAACTAGGAGTCAGACTGTTGGGAATATGCCAGGTAAGAATGTTTTCTTTTAAGAATGAACTAGTTGACTTAAAGTAGAGGGGAACAATTACAAATAACAAAAAGAAACTTTAGACCAAACAACGCTTCTTTGCAAAGAGTATATCTTATGTTTTTGTGGAGTTTTCTGAACTGTACCGACTATTAATATGAAAAAGGAGATTGTAGTGACATCTGGTTATAGCTATGTAAACTGAAATGCCTTCTTCCTTCTGTGCCCACTCTAAATCTCCTTAAAGCCACATTAGAGAAATATTGGCATGTGTGTGCAAAATACTAATGGCATTAGTGCAGCATTATCAAGAGTGTTGTATAATAATCAGTCTGAAAATATTTTTACTTAGTCACTTTCTGATCTCTCTGAGTTGGTGCCTGCGCTGTATGCCAGGGAGCAGAAGATCAGAATTGTTAAAAGGCCACAGGCTATGACAGAAAGCAAGTGATGGCTAAAAGATCTGACAGTGCCAGGAGGATATGGAACTCTGGGAAAAATCATTCCTGGCAGTAAGAGCAAAAAGAAATAAGCTCCCTGATTTGATAGGGCTGGACACAGAGCTTTTTCAGTGAGGGATCCTCAGTTGCAGAATACATTTTCTGCTTTCTCTTCTCAAAGCCTCAATTTGTTGAATTTCATGTTATGCTGCAAGGTCCAGTTATTTTCCTCCTGGGCTTTTCCTAAACGGGAAGGAAAGAAGAGGAAAGGCACTAGTGGGAGAGTTCTGGTTTTGGAGACCTCCAGGAGGTCTGAGAGATCTCAGTTATTTAGACAATGGTTGTATAACATTGAATTTTTGTGCGCTTGAGCCCAGAGCATGATTTGGGTATATTTAAAAAAAAACCCTAAACAAATATAAAAAATTAAGTTAAATTGTGTCCAATAACATGCAAGTCCAACTCCACATGGCATCAAGTATACTTAAAACTATTATCTGAGAGATTGGTTTGGTTCTTGACGATTTTATTTATGTGTTTAAAGAATGCTAGAATGAATGCATAATCAAAGCAGAATGAAGACATGTATGCATTTAAAAATAGATTAAAATGTAAGCTTTGCTTGACTGGCCCAGTCTGTGGACACCTTTGTTACATAATGAGTTGATTTAATCAGTATGTCCTCAGGCCCATTTCAAGGGTGCCTAGTCATATTTCTTAAATTCTTTTTTTAAAAACATGAACAAGGATAGTTAAAAAAAATCTAAAAATAACCCTCAAGATTAAATTACCTGCTTGTTCTTTACCAGTATCTGTGCCACACAGAACACTGTATGGTATTAAGACTCACTTATATAGTGCCATACATTTACAGAGCACTTCAAAAAACAAAAAAGGTATGATGGTAACAATAAAACAGTTGGTATCTAATAAATGGTTGGAAAATGCATATGGGTTGTTTTTATATTTTATTAAATGTATCTGTGAATAATGTGATAACATTTAACAACTATAGTGATGAGTAATTAGTTGCATAGTGGATTTTTTTAATGTACTCATCATTTAACAATCCTAATATAGTTAATTTGATTTTATCATGTTTAGACATGATCACCGGTGTAGTCAGTTTTATCTGAATTTAGCCATTTTTGCATGAAATATTGTTTTAATCCACCCTGGCAAACTACTACAGCAAAAATATCAGAGTCAATAGTAAATTCGTATTGAACTCTTCATTTTAAGTTAAAGAGATTAATATATATCAATATACAAAATATGAAAGTGAGGCTATTACTTGCCAATATAAACTATAATAACTTTCTGAAAAAAACTTCAATTGCCAACTATATTTTAGGAATTGGCACATGCCTTTATAAGAGCATGCCTGTAGCAATAGTGATATTTCTAGTTGTTCACATGATTTTCAATGAAGTTCCATAGGATTATATATTTCATGTGATTAATGATTTGCAACGTGACATTTTAGGTCAATCATGTAATACAATCCTCTGCTATTTCCTTTTCTTCCCTTTTTGTTTGGAAATTCAATAAGCTATTAGGACAAAGTTCTTTTCCACCAGTTAAGTGTGTTCAGTTACAAAGAAGACAAACCTCAGCATTTTCAAAGATGTTAACTTTTAACTCTGCCTTGAACTTCTTAAAATGACTGATTAACTTTTTCCTCCAAGTTTAGCTTCAGAAATGAAGGCCCAAAACAGGATTGTTTATTTCTTATCACTTCCCACAAACACTTAATATAGGACACAGTCCTTATTAGCAGGAACTCAATGAAATTATTCACCACAGGGTAAAATTTACCACTAAGCAAAGGACCTGCATAAAAGCCTCTGAACCACTTAAGTCCCACTTAAGCCCTTAGAATGCAGTTTGAGGTTTAATTGGTGGATAAGACTTGTGCAGGCCTGCAGTCAATTTCAGTCAGTCAGTGAGCACTACACTCAGCAGAAAGGGCTAGATCCATAAAGATTACTTAGGCAGCACCTAATCCCGAGGCATCCTGGCACCAAGAGGAATCCAGAGCCCTGAGTTAGGCACCCAGGGTTCCCTTACAGTGCATGACACCTAAGGAAGTGTCCTCAGAAGCCAGTCAGCTGAGCAGGGAGCCACCTACACTACCCAGGAGTGAAATACAGAGGAAAGGGGCAGGATGTATTTAGATGTCTAACTCCCACTGAGCTGGCCCTCTAGGTGTCTGACTGACATGCCTGAGGGAGGTGCTTCCCTCTGCTCAGGGTTGCAGGGGAAGGCTCCTGGCTGACAGGCACCTAAGCCAGGCCAGCTGCTGAGACGGCCCATGCCCTAGCAGGCAAAACCCAGACCTTTCTCATGAAAAGCTAGCGAAAGCCCCAATTATAGCCAATAATCCAGTGGTCAGGACACTCCCCTGGAAAGGAGGGGACCTGGTTTCAAGTCCCCACTCTGCCTGTTTTGGAGCAGAGACTTGAATTCATATCTCCCATGACCCTGGTGAATGCCCAAGCCACCAGGTTACTGGGTATTCTAGGGTGGGCTGTCATTCTCTCCTGTTGGAGCTGTTCTACTTTATATAAATAATTAAACATTCAAGAGAGAGAATGACTCTAGTACAGTGGTTAGGGCACTCAGGTGGGATGTCAGAGAGACAGAAAGAGACCTACCCAAAAACACCCAATAGTCTAGTGGGTTAAGGCAGTCACCTGACCTGGAAGATGTGGCTAAAAGTCCCTGCTCCAAATCAGGCAGAGTAGGGATTTGAATATGGGCCACCTACATTCATAGATTCTCAGGCCAAAAGGGACTGTTATGATCATCTAGTCTGATCCCTTGTACAACACAGGCCATAGGACTTCCTCAAAATTATTCTGGTTTGAACTAGAGCAGATCTTTTAGAAAAACATCCAATCTTGACTTAAAAATTGTCAGTGCTGGAGAATCCACCACAACCCTTGGGAATATTGTTCTAATGGTTAATTACTCTCACTGTTACAATTTTATGGCTTATATCCAGTCTGAGTTTGTCTGGCTTCAACTTCTAGCCATTGGATTGTGCTATACCTTTCTCTGCTACACTGAAGAGCCCATTATTAAATATTTGTTCTCCATATAGGTACTTATAGATACATCCCGGTGAGTGCCCTAACCAGTAGACCATCAGATACACACACTTAGCCCCAGCTCTCTTTTGTGACATATATCAAATTTTAGATGTGCTTTGAGAATGTCTATGGGATTAGACCCCGGTGAAGAGAGAAGTGAGGGCACATCTAGTTTAAGAATCCCTCTCTGGGCCCTTAGGGCTTTAGCAAAGCCTCTAAGCAGTTGTTAGCAGTTGTACACTTATAGACTTGGGCACCTCTGGGGTTAGGTAGCAGCTAAGCAGTGATTTCAAGAATGTCAATATTGCGCAAATGGTGGATTTAGTCACCTAAAGAGGCATTTAGACACAATACCTTTGTGGATCTGGCCCTAAGTGTTTACAGGACTGGGTTCCAGTAAATTGTCATCTGGCTGTGAAAAGGGATAGTAAGTTATTCTTCGTTGTTTTAAGTTCAGCTTAGTTATAAACAATAAATGCAAAATCTCTTACTCATGTGATAACTTGTTAGATAAGTATGGAAATTAGTGAGGCAGCACCTGTACTTTTCGAATCTGACTTCTTTACTGAAGAATGGACAACCATTACTGTAAAATAGCTCATTGATTTGGGGGAAAAAAACAACATTTAAGATCCTGAAGATACATCTTCACTGGTTCTCTCTAGCCCCTGCATGGATCTATATAGCCTCTAAGAAAAGGGAAAATCCTAATAATTTTATATGGCCTGGGTACATCAATAACATAATATTTATCCTTGGAGACCTATTCAGAGATGGCATATTTAAATATACTCCTCTGTTCCATTAGCATTCTAATGGAAAAGAATATGCATACTTTTAAAGGTATACTTATCTTATGGCACATAACCTATTACTGTATTATCTGACGTTGAGGAGGAATTGGATTCTTCCTGTTTAAATTCAATCATCCTCATTGTTAGAACAATCTGTTACAGGATGTCATTTTAGTGTTCAATGGCAATGTCTGTCTTCTCTTTAAAAGTAGGTATATTAATAAATACTTTTCATTTGTACTTGGAGTCTGGCAGATGAATCTATTCATTAATCAAGAAGGAATCCATTCTTGGAGTTTAATTCTGTATACAGATTTTTTATCTTCCAAAACAAAGGCACAAAAACAGTGCCTACACCGCAGACTCTATAGTCTTAGACAGAGCTACCATTTAACTACTGCTGCCAAGTGAATTTATTTCAGACTCTTTTAAAATGTATTTTTCAAACAATATTTGATCCTTTTAAAAATGTTTTGCTACATCTCCTAAACAGTACTGTACAATTTGGACTCTGCACTTTTTTCCAGTTAGCTAAAAATTAAGCATTAACTGGAATACCAGAAATGAGAAAAATATGAAAAAAATGAAGTTAATTTTTAGGATTAAAATTAATTCATTGATTTGTAACATCTATCACTAATTACCTACAAGAAAAAAATCACACTGTTTGTTTCTTTCTAAAAGTCTATGGTGCCTGGGTCTTTAAATCAAGCAAGCATGAAAAGTGTCTTGCACCAATATTAACTTTCTGTAACACTTGGTCAAGTGTAATTTGCTTGTGTTGTACCAATTGCTTACTCAGGTGACTGAAGTACTCTCCTCATACCACTCAACGACATTACTAATTGTCCAGGATATAGTGAAAGTCAAGCAGCATGTTAGAGATACAGATTTTAGCTTTTATATTTTGTTTTGGTGGTATAGGAGCTGTTATTGCTGCCACTACATCAAATGAGTGGAAAGTAACTAGCAAAGCATCATCAGTTATCACTGCAACTTGGGTTTTCCAGGGTCTTTGGATGAACTGTGCAGGAAATGCACTGGGTGCTTTTCATTGCAGACCTCATTTTACCCTCTTCAAACTAGAAGGTGAGTAAAGTTAATTTTACTAGAATTAAGACAGCGCATAAAGAACTAAATCAGTACAGAATGACTAAGTAACATTTACAAATAACTAAGAATTTCAATATGTAAGCCTAAGGAGGAAGAGAATGATTTTGGTTTGTACAATGGGGTATAACTAGAAACAATGATATGAATTTATCAAAAGGAAAATGTGGGCTGAATATTGGAAATAACTTCTTGACAGTGATATACATTCATCTCCTGAGAAAAGACATTTAAAAAAAAAAAAAGAGCTCTGGCTTGGTAACAAACTTCTGTTGGCAAGGAGGTGGTCTAGATTACCTAACAGAAATTAGAGATGGAAGAGGTCTATGTGAAACTAAATATATTGCTAGCAGAAGAGGGTAAGCTATAATGACAGGATCTGTGACACTTACCAGCACTTCTTAAAATAATTAGGGGCAAAATCCAATGAAGCACTTGCGTACATGCTTCACTATAAGCACACATGTAATGGAACTACTGACATGCTTAGAGCCAAGCCTCTATGTATGTGTTTGCAAGATTGGCGGCTTATATTTTACCTTTTAAGTTATAAAGCATGATATTGCAGAGTGAGTGAGTGAGTGATGTATTGTAAGTCATCTATTGATTTGTAAAAAGGCAAATGTGAGCTGCTCAACTACTGAGTGAAGGGTTGTTTTTTTTTTTTGCGTGTATAGAGCAACATATGGAGAAATATTTTATTGAAAATAAATATAGTCCTTTCTTGAATTTGCATAGTAGCACCACTCAGCTACTAGCAACGATGCCCCTTCTTTCCCATGAGGATAAGGGCAAAGGAACTTGCTGAAGCTGGGCTCTCCTGCATGACTGGGGCAAATGAAATCGGTGAAGTCGGCCCACCATAATCCAGCGTGAGTCGGGGATGGTACTATAAAAAGAACACCACTAGTCATTTCATAGAGCCAGGGAAGAATTCCAGGCCAGAGCCAACCTTGCAAACCCCTCTGTGAGAGCTGAAATACACTAGTAGGAGGCCCAAGTGGCCTGTGGGTCATACAAGCCAATTCCTGGTCCTATTGAAGTCAGCAGAAGTTTTGTTGTAGACCTCAGTGGAACCAACATTTGGCCCATTGTGAGAATCTATGAATTTATACACTACAGTAGGTATCTACTTTACCTGCAGAGTACTTACCTGCTTTGAATCCATAAAGGTAAAGTTGATTGTCAAAATGACATTGTGATGATAATGAAATCATGGGCTTGAAGATGCAGCCCTGGTGTAGGCAAAGCTCCCAGGAAGATCAATGGAACATTTATATCTCAAAAAATCGTGTACTCATTATCTGCATCAGTGAGAAACCTTTTACATATGTTACAATATAGCTAAAATTAATCAAAGATGGAAAAATCTATAGAAAATCAAGTGTACTATCTAGAAATCTGTTCTCTTCATTTTGAATAATTGTTTATGGATTGTAATGCTTATTTTTTCTTGAGGTTTTTTTTTTTAAAAAGCAACATTTTCCTTTAAGGAGTATATGTTAAATTTGTCCCTTAAGTACTTCAGTAACTATAAACCTTCATTATTATAATAATTGTTAGGAAAGTTATTTTCAATATAATCAATCTCATTTGTAACTTAAAATTTTACTATTTTGAATAATTTAATCAGTGACTGACTACAACTGGCATAATAATAAATATGTTATGAATATGTATATTTTTTAACAATGTACAAATCCCAATAAGCTTTTGCTTATTAGTAGTTTATAATAATACGGATATGAAACTAACAGCTTTGAGCAACATGTTCTTATTAAAATGAAATGGCAGCAATATGTTGAACTGACATTTAGGAAATCTAATTTTAATCAGCCAGTGCAAGCACCTCCAAGGTGTAGTATTACATGCAGAGGAAAGTAGATATGAAAAAAATAACAATGCATTTTGTTCTGTAAAAGTACTTAACACAATATTATGATACTCTGAAGAAAACAAGAAATCTGCTGGAAGAGCTTTGCACATAGTGCTACATTGTAAGATATTAATCCACTATTATTTCAAAAGTAACAAAAATTGCCAGTGTGTCTTCCAACGCCCCAGTGCATCATCATTATTAACATATTGACTGTAGGCAGGGATGGGGAAATAGCTTTACTATTACTCACTTATTTTATAGCATTTATTTGCAATTTGTTATAGCATACAATACGAAACTGGTGAAGCAACCTCTTCAGTTCTTTATTAATCTTTAGACAGCTAGGTGGGTGTCTAGGAAGAAACAATGAGTTCTAGTCCTAGCTCTTCCACTTACTAGTATTAATAAACTTCATGGTCTTATTTAAAAGCAATGTGTCTTCTTCCTAACTTAGAAGGCAGGCAAGTATCTTTCCCCTCATTTTACAGATGGTATAACTGAGAGGTTCCAGGGCTGGAAATTGAATCAGCTCTGTAGTATAGCAGACCCAATGCTCATTCACAGCTATGTTGTCCTTTAGAATAGAAGTACCAGACATATGTGTTTGGCAGCGATATCAGTAGCCACTATGTTACCCTTCACTCCTGAGCCAAGGATAGAACCCAGGAATCCTGACTCCCAGCATTTCACTAGTAAACAGGTGTTGAAGCCATTGAAATACTGTGTCACGGCTGCTTCTTGTGGCTGGTTTACCTAGAGGATAATAGCCTCCAACTTCTAACAGGTGCTCTATTAGCTCAAGAGGTAGAAGTATGTGCAACTCATATAAAGATTCTGGGTCCATAACTTGTACTCATTTTGGTTTAAATATTAGTTATTAATAAAAAACTATGTTTAAAAAATATTAAGGTTGCAAAGTCAAGCACACAAAACCTGAATTCAGCCCCATTGTGTGAATGGGTTAGTCTAATTATACAATCACATGCTTTCTGTTCTACAGGACTCCTACTTCACTCTGTGCACAGGATGGACAATGAATGAGGCAGAGGGTTGCCTCTCTGCAACTCTGTTGGAGTTTTAACTTCTAGTCCCTAATTTTCAAAAGAGTGAATCATGCAGATTTAGCTCGTTCAAACCTATGGATTTCAACAGCATAATCCACATATACCTTAAAATTAAGTGCAGTTATTCTTCTCAACTTGGAGGCTTGTTGATATTTTCCCCACATGCTTCCATTTTTTAAAATATTCCATGTTGCTCTACAGAACTCAGTGACAGAACTCACCAACGTGCATACTTGTTGATATTTTCATATTCAAGGGAGATCAACTAAAATGTGGTATCTTATTTAAGATGAGGCTATTCTTCTACAGTGGCAATCAGATACAACACATCTAAAATTTATAGTTGGTTATACCGTACACGTGTTCGAAGTGGTGAATACTGAGTCATATTTCCAAAGGAAATATGAACTTAGGAGTTTTGTTTTTCCTTTCCCAGATGGAGATGTTCCAACATGCTCTGTTTTTGTAGGCCGCCTTTTCTTTCTCCAAAAATGAAATTATAATAATAAGACAGAATGAAAACTACTTCTACTGATATCAATACCCTGTATACAGCAGAGATAGGAGACCAAGCCACATACCAAGAAATAGTGAAAAGTGACTCACTGACCACATTTTAACACGTTAGTTAATTGACCTACCAGCCAGATTCATCATTCAGAGGGACATAAACACCTCCTCGGCTGCAAGGCTGGCCATAAGCACAAGCAAAAAAAAGAGTTGTTTGGGGCCCGGCCTCCAGGACAAGTGTTGCAATGCACGAGGCAGTTCTGTTTTAAATTCTAGAAGTGGCATAAGGTTGGGGAAGAAACAGTTTAATTAATTAAACGAACAACATACATACCCCACTACCTAGTTCTGATATAGTGGTTTTCATCCAGAGATCTCAAAGTGCATTACAAAGGAGGTAAGCACTATTACTGACAGCAAGTTCAGAGGAAGACACAATTTATGGTCTAACTTTATCTCCTTCCAGCATTTTTGGGCTCCACAAAACAGAAGGCTGGCCCTGCTCTGTAGCTATTAAATAGCCTCTCATATCCTGATTACATAATATTTTCTCTAATGCCCCAGTTGCTTGCATTTAATCTTCACAGAAATTAATGATCTTAAAGTTAAGTATCTTCCTTTGTGATTTGACAATAAAAGGAATGTGTTCTGGATCTGCTAGCCAGGCAACAGTGGTATAACACACCTCCTCTTTAAAGTAACATCTCTGGATTACACTTTACCACATGGAGATGGATACTCATATCTATATGAAGGGGGGTCTAGCTGAGGGATAAAAAGTAGTGGTCTTCCAAACGCTGCCTACAAAATAAACTACAAAACTACAAGAAACCAGAATGAGACACCACTCACAGTAGATGGTGCAGGTTTTCAAAATATGATTGTGTGCACTCCACTTTGTAGAGCTGGGCAAAAAATATTTCAACAAAAAGTAAATTCACCCCCTCTCCCCCCAAAAAAATGCATTTGTCTGTGAACAGTTTCAGCTGGTTAAAAAAAAAAGTAAAAAAATTGAAACAGTTTGTTTTAGCCATTTCAAAAGGAAACTTTGGACTTTTCATTTTTGAAACAACGTTTATTTTCAAAATTTAGCTAATAAGAAATGAAAGCCACTCAAAACCAACCTGAAATAAAACACCAAAAAAGTTGTTTTGGGTCAAACAAAATGTTTCATTTGACCCAAAATTAATTTTTTTGGTTTTTCATTTCAGCAAGCAAGCAAACAAAAACAAAACACTCCATTTTGGTTTGCACAGAATAATCACTTATTGGTTCAGTTCTACTATTGGGTGCCTTGGGCGTGACTGTTTCTCAGTGTGGTTTGGAAGGTCACAAAGCCCAGCCATTCCACATGGCTGCCCTGTGGTCCTTCTTGCAACATAGTTATTCTTCCTTTGGCTGCCTCTTCCCCATCTGTGCAGCAGCAGCTTCAAAGGGCATGAGGAGGCAGACAACTAGAGCCCTGCAAATCTGCTGATATCCGCTTTACATCTATGGATATCGCGGACCATGTTTGCAGACTGTGAATCTGGTGTGGATACAAATTTTGTATCCATGCTGGGCTCTACAGATCAGTGATTCTCAACCTTCCCAGACTACTGTACTCCTGTCAGGAGTCTGATTTGTCTTGCATACCCCGAAGTACCTTACTTAAAAACTACTTGCTTACAAAATCAGACATAAAAATACAAAAGTGTCACAGAACACTGGTACTGAGAAATTGCTGACTCATTTTTACTATATAATCAATAATATAAACTGATAAAACAACAAATAAATGACAAATAAAATAAATTGATTGGAATATAAATATTGTACTTACATTTCAGTGTAACACTTGAGCCTGTTTTTTACTTGTGAGCCGTGTCTGAAGCCTGAGCCCCTGGCAGCAGGGCTGAATTTAGCTTCTTGGGGCCCCCCTGTAGCGTGGGGCCCTGGGCAGTTGCCTTGCTTGCCATCCCCTAATGCTGGCTCTGCACTTGCGACCCCCCCTAAATCTGTCCTGTGACCCCAATGTGGGCTGCAACCCCAGGTTGAAAAACACTGATCTAGATGAGTTGATGCACTCCCTGAAAGACCTCTGAGTATCCCCAGGGGTACATGTACCCCTGATTGAGAACCACTGCTACAGATAACACTGTCTGGAATAGCATTATCTCCCACTCAGCCACTCAGGTATCTAGGTGGGCTGCAGGACAGCAGACTGGAAAGAATAGATGCTCCCCTGTAAAGTCCTGCATGGGACTATTTTTTTAATCCCACCCCACAATACCCATTGCCCCCGCTCCTGTATTGTTCCTTGCATTTTTATCCCACTCCCACCTGAAAAAAAACTAAGATCCCACAAATCCCACAAGAAAAACAGATTCCTCCATGCTACTTAAAAAAAAACAAAAAAACAAAAAAAAAAACCAATTAATATGTATAGAAAGAATTCAGACACAATTTTTACCATCAAAAGATTAAACAAATCTTGCTTAAACCATGTCAAAATACTTTAACTCCTGTTATAATAAACACCAAATCTCTTTCTGTCCCTCACTTAAATAGAAGTATTAAAACCTTTATTTAAAAAAAAAAAAAAAAAAAAAAACTCGCTTTACATTGCTGAAATTCTATTTATGACAAACTGATTTAATGGTTTCCTGCAAATTCCCACACCCTGATTTTTCAACCCACCCAATCCTGCCTGCAACAAAGTACATTTTACCCGCTCCCACTAGTATGGCCGTGAGTCCTGTGGGACCCGCAGGCTCCCAGTGCCACTGAAGGGTTCTACTTCCCTGCTCAGCCCACTCCTTAGAGAATGATGTCTTATCCCCTCAGCTGACCTAGGGGGTTCATAAAATACTTCTTAAGAGTAATGTTTTGCTTTGGAAATGTGATGTATGGCAGGTATTTGCCACAAAACTTCCAGAGATCTTCACTCTCCTCCCCCTCCTTCAGTCTGTTCAAGCTGAACTCTGTGCTACCATATCAATACACTCACTATATTTTACAGGAACAAAGGTATAAACATTTCCAGCAAATGTACTTAAATACAAGTTTGTTTGCCAAGTGACGCTGCATCCTTCTTTGGTTATGGTTTAGAGAAGTGTTTTTGTTTAAATGAGAAAACAAGTGGAAAGATTTCCTATTCACTCACCCTTCCTGTCTGCAAATACATGTTTCCTTGGTACACAATCATTATAAGATATGGGAGAAAATTGTGGGAGCCTGTTGGTAAAATGCTGGCAGAACCTCACTTGCTTATCTCCCCCATTCTTGTCTTTCATGGAGGTAAAACAAGAAAATGGTCAACTATCCCCTTTAGGTTCACTGATTAATTATTATGCTGCACTGTAGTGACGGTGGAGGGTCACTGTGGAGACCCTTCCCTCTCCTAAATGATATGAAGGACCATAATAGGGTGCAGGATCAATATGTAGGTCAGTGGCCTGAGCCAACAGATCAGATTCAGATACACTCTAAAACCTTAAGGATCAGTGGTGATTAGCCTTAAGGAGCAGAGCCAGGGAGAAGGTAGGATCAACCTCCTCCCACTCCCCTATTTACCTGGAATTGAATAGGTCATGGTCTGGTGAGATATGTGGCAGCAAGTAGCTCCAATGTGGAACCACTTGGGCAGGAGCTCATTAGACAGAGCTAGCAGAGAATATAAACAGCAACTACCTGAGAGCAAATTGGGCAGCCTTACAGCAGTGTGAAATTAAGAGACTGGGGAGATCAAAAGGCTGAGTCACATGGAGTCTGAGAAAAAAGTCCAACAACTTCAGGCAAAAAAAAATAAATAAATAAATAAAGCAGTGAGTAGAGCAAGCCCAGACAAGGCTGCTGCAGGTCTATGTATGGAATCAGAACTGGGACTTCAGTGATTAGAAAAGATGTCCAACCAGAGCGGTGGTAATTAGCATGGAGTCAGGGCAGAGGCAGCACTGGGAGACAGGCAAGGTCCAGAGGAGGATTATTCCAGTAATGTATCCAGTCCATGGTGCTCTGTTCACAATAGTTTGGAGCTGGTAAAATGAAGTAGAGGAGATCTGGGAAGCAACTCATGTATTTGTGATGCATATAAGTGTTATGTGCATTCTCACCTTTAGGGTGCCCCTCATACCTGTTGCAGGGAACGTCACCTTTTGACCACTTCTTCAGCCCTGGAATGGCCTGTCTCTCTCAAAGTTTTCCAGGGCCTGGTGCTCCAGCCAGGTCACCTCTTATGTGTCTTAAAGTGCCTGCCAGCCTGTGACAGCCATTTCAAATTGTGACTATTGCTTCAATGCTGCTCCCACTGAAATCACTTTTTTTGCCACTAGGCCCACTCCTGTTCCTGTTGAAATCAAAGTTCTGTCTACAATCTTACCAAAGGCTAAATATTAAAACAGTAAAAATTAGACCAATTTAAAAGAGTTTTTGGCATTTTCATTAATGAAAAATGGGAAAGTCTAAAATAACTGAGCAAACATGGTCAAGGTATTTTTAATCATTTATCTTTATTTTTAAAACTTTATACCCTCGGGGAATTTGAAACAGAAACCTGTAGGAACAAAGAAGGTAGCCCATACTTACACAGTAGGGGACTATCTGCCAAGCAGTGACTCTGAAAAAAGATTTGGGGCTCATAACAAATCATCAGCTGACCAGGAGTTTCCAGATCACTGAAACAGCGAAGAGTCCTGTGGCACCTTAAAGACTAACAAATTTATTTGGGCATAAGCTTTTGTGGGCAGAAACCCACTTCATCGGATGCAACTGATCACAGATCGCTGATCACAAATCACTGAGTTTGCTGAGATCAAATAGGCTAATCCTTTGGACGTATAAACTGCAGAATCTTGAGCTGCAGTAGGCAGGTTATATTAGCTCTGTATCTTGCACTGGAACAACCATTGCTGGAACACTGTGTTCTGGTGTCCACAATTCAAGAAGGATGTTGATAACTTGGAGAGAGTTCAGAGAAGAGCCAGGAGAATGTTTGAAGTATCAGAAAATATGCCTTAACGTGATAGAGTGAGGCCTTGAGTTTATTTTGCTTAACAAAGATATGGTTAAGGGGTGACTTGATCAGTCTATAAGTACCTATGTGGGGAGTACAAATCTGATAAAACAGGGCTCTTCAACCTAGCAGACAAAGGTATGACATGATCCAATGGCTGGAAGTTGATGCTAGACAAATTCAAACTGGAAATAATGTGCACATTTTTAACAGTGAAGCTAATTAAACTTTGGAATAATTTACCAGGGGTTGGGGATGGATCTCCATCACTGAAAATTTTAAAAACAAGGTTGAATATTTTTCTAAAAGATATGCTCTCATTAAAACAGGAATTAATTTAGGGAAGTTCTATGGCCTGCGCTATACAGGATGTCAGACTAGATGACCACAATGGTCCCATCTGGCCTTATAATCTATGAACTGACAGCAACAAAATTCCATGCATGATGAAATTTCCATGAAGATGAAAAGTCTGTTTCCAAACAAGAATAATTTCTGCTGTGCGTGAGTCATAGAGAGTTACTTCCTGAGACAGAGACTTAATTGGCAAACTTCACTTCTTTTCATTAAGGAAAAACAATAGTATTGTTCACCGAAAGGAAACAAAATATGTTCTTTTTAGGTCTTAAGTGTTTTCGCTCTTGTTCACTTTTATTTAAATGTTATCAATTAGCTAATTTTCTATATAGCTTTATATTTTTCATTTTCTTTGTTCCATGAAGCTATGCACTAGCCATTGCTAAGCAACTGTGTAATCTTACTATCCATGCCAAAGACCTCACAAGCTACCATGCAATGTTTAATATCATTTTCTAAGTGAGCTAGTCAAGAAGCCAGCAAAATCACCCTTCAGCACCATAGATGCTCTCAGACAGGCTTTAGGCCAGGGCATGGTAAAAAGACAGCACTTGCTCTGGTGCATGATCTCCTCCTGTCCATAGACAAGGGAAGTACATCCATGTTCATCCTCTCTGTGCTATTTGATAAAGCAATGCTGATCACTATATTTGCCTGACATACCCCAAGAAGCTGCAGGAGCAAACAGAGATACCCTGAAATGGTATTCTAGTTAAAATAGAAGGTCATTATGGGCAAGTGTTCTTCCACCTCCAAAACTCTCACCCACAGAGTCCAACAAGACACTGTCCTCTCCCTCACAATAATCAACATCTATATGAAGTCAGAGAGAGAGCTGGTGAGACAGCATGGACTGAAGTGCCAGCAGATATCTCCTTTATATCTAGGCTTAGAAGCTTTGGATTGTTATCAGTAAATGTCGATTCCACCATGCACACACAAACTGATGAAAAAATATTTCCATTGAGAACAATAGAAATTTACAAATGAGCAAAGTAAGAAAAAATCTGCTTGACACTTTATTAGAGTTTAATTTAAGACTAAAACTTTGACATTTGTTGTTGACAGTTTATGTTTTAACTGTTATAAAGCTTTAACTTTTTGAATCTCAACATCTATTCTTATTAAATTATTATTGTCACACCCCCATTGTCAGACACGCCATAATTTCCCACAACTGTAAAAATTTAAAGCTGGTTAAACCTGAAGTCAGCCATGATTGAAGTGATGCTAGTGGGAAGATGAAAGCATTTTGACAAGTATGTCTCCTCTATAACACTAGTGACTGGCTAGAAGATTGCATGCTTTCCTATTGGACACCACTCTGGACACGCTGATTCACACAACCATAACCTACATGCTTAATTAGTGCAGTTCATATCCAGGAATGAAGAGACACACTCTGATGAAGCAGCCAAGTGGGACAAAGCACAGCAGCCAGTCTGCTTAGCTACAGATCTCCTAGTACATCACCATACGTTCCCCCTTGTGCACTGAATAGAACTTGACCAAAATGGTGCACCATAGTCAAAGCCTTCAAAACACTTGGCCTTCGTAAAACAAGAGATTGCCTCTCAGTCCATGGCAATGACCTCCCACGACAACTGTGTTCCACTGCAACACACTGACCAACCGAGAAGGGGAGGCCCATGAGTGCAGGAGACAGACTTTTGGTGGAAACTGAACATAGACTATAGAATTCATTCCTGCAAGAGACAACTGCCTACTCCCAGAACTACATGCAAAACTCATTTCTCTGGCACAGCTTGTTTGCAAAACATTCACTACATACACAAACCAAAGCCCTATAAACTAATCAAGTTGTTTCTCCTACAGGCAAGGAAGGAAGGAAATTGTTTTTTTTATTTCTATTCTTGAAAGGTACTCCAGCAATATGCTGATGGGACACATACCACACAGCCACTGGATTCTCCTTCCACTACCATGGATTCCAACAGCACTTCCAAAGGAGAAAGAAGTGGTAATAGGACAAAGTTGCTACAACACCAAAAAGATAGCCAGGTAGAGGCTCCAGCCTGCTCTCTTCTTTGCCAGGGCCTGCCTGCCCAACCCCAGGCTGGCGTTTGAAGAACTGTTACTGGGAGTGAACCTGAAACCTTCCTATCCCATAACCCCTGCCATCCATGAGATTCCCACTCCACAAGACCTCCCCCATGACCAAGGGAGATCACCTGCAGTCTGGAAAGCTCCACCCATTCTACAAAATCCAAAGGGGGCCTGCTCCCTTCTTGACCAATTGTCCCACAGCCAGAGGCCACAAGGAAACCTGTCTGGCACTATTGCTGTCAGTCCCACTGCTCCTGTGAGAAATAGCTGACAAATAGGAGCTATGTGGTAGAATCTCTTGTGAGGTAGTGAGTAGGGGGAAGAATGATTGATCAAGAGAAGTTGGGGATGGAAAAATGTATGGATTGGGGTGGAGAGTGGTGGCGTACAGAATGGATGGACTTTTTGGTGCAGTGTGTAACTTCACAATGCCACAGGCTGACACAGAACATTTTTGAGGGAGTCCATTGTTCAAATTTTGGCAGCATTTCACTGGTTAGCATCAAATAAATTATTCATAGTAGCTATGATAATGATAAGATAAACAGAATTTTCTGGTCAAGTCTGCAACTAAATAATCAGCAAGCCTCATTTAAAATTCTTCAGTGTAACTGAGGAATAATTAAATTTCTAATCTTACTGTGAGTGAGCAATTGAAGAATAGGTGATGAGTAAGCTACATTGTGGAAAGAAAAAGGGATCTCTGGGTGTGATTAAAAATAATTTTTGAATTGCTGGTTCCAAGAACCCAGTGGCAAAACCCTAGACATTCAGAGCCTGATCAATCACTGAATTGCTCCAGTTTTATGCCAGGGAAACTCCAGTGATTTGATGAAGTCACAGTAAATCAGGGCCTCAGACTACAGAACTACTTAACTGCTATTACAGTGTTGCCAAATATTTTAGCAGAGGGGTTTAGAATGTGTTTATAGAATTAAAATTCTGTAACATAGTGATCTAATCATATTATTTCACTAAGACAGAATGTCGGCAATTAGTACCAGCTTGATTGCTTTATTTCAATTACCAAATCTATTTCACAAAATAATCTACATTTTTAAGTTAAAAATAACTACAAACTACCTTTATCATTTTCCTGGCTTTGAAGTACAGAAAAAGAAAACTAATGACACTGTCTGATAATATGACACATTATTTGCTTTTCTTTCTAATAATCCCAGTCACACTCTATGTAAGTGATACATTTGAGTTTTATTCTTTTTAAATTACTTAAATCTACCCAATGTGAATATTCCATTTCCCCGCATTTCACGATAACTGTTAAATGATCAAAGGAAGAGGTTCAAAGATGGGAGCAGTGAGGAAAGGGAATGTTGCTAAATGGTGGAATGACCTGACCAAACTACAGCTCATAGGAGACCTACAGGAAATTTTTCAAGAGTTGGGCAAATTTTAAAGGTAGTAGAAAACTTCATGAGAAGTAAATAACAACTAAAGGGTTCTCAGCAACCTAAGGCCAACATTTTCAAGGTTGGATGTTCATAGTTAGGCATCTAAATCCATATTTAGGCACCAGAACAAGTAGCCTGATTGCCAGGGTGCTGAGCATTCACAGCTTCCACTGTCATCTGTGGGAGAGATCAGCACCTCTGAAATCAGGCCACTTATACTGATGCTTAAACATGAATTCAGGAACCTGAATCACATTTAAATTGAGACTGTTTTAAGGCCCTTTTATGCTTCCAGAGCAGCGTAAATGTACTTTCTGCCCACTTGAAGGCCTCTTGATGCCGCCAGAATGGTGTAAAGTGGCCTTCGTATAAATAAGAATGAAGCCCTCATCACATAATTTCAGGCACCCAAGTTTTAAACTTTGGCCTAGGGTCTCGCTGTTTTGTGGCTTTTCTTGCACTGGCATACCGGAGTGGGTGCAGCAAGCTTCACCCACCCAATGCATCCACCCAGGCCCAGGCAGAATGCAGATACCAATGCACCTTCGGCAGTGGAAGAGGCTGGTTAACACACCCACTGCTGGCAATGAGACAATGTGGGATGGGAGTGGTATCAGTGCACACCTTCTCACATATTTCCCATTGGAATAAAATTTAACAGTAGGGATTAGGAAAGAGTTCACATTGCACTTTTCGCCAGTACCGCATACCCTGGGTGCTCTCAGAAGTGTTCTGCGTGTCTCTGTCCTGCACAGGTACAATGCCTTCAAGCATTTAACCCCCATGCTCACAGCTGCACATTCCAGGCTTTGCAGCTTCTGCAGAGATAGCAGTGATGAGAGTGTTAGTGCAGACTGTAGTAAAAAGTGAAAGTCTAAGACATAAGGCCTAGTATAACAGTCCAGGTATACAGCCTGAGGCCTAAGCCAAGGTAATGGTCAAGTTTGTTACAAAGCAAAGTTAGCAAAAGTTATGCTGCGAATACTGGCAGGCTTATAGTAACTGGCAAAAACAGAGCTAATACACGCATTTTTAAAGAACTAGGTGCAGAACATTTGCACAAGCACATTTTAGAAAAGTACCAGAACATTCCAATACCCCAAAAATAACAAGTACATACTGACCCCTTAAAATGACAATATGATGGATAGAAATGTTTTGGTTGGACCATCCGGTACAAGGTGAAAGATGGTGTTTTACCACATTAGAGGTGCAACATGCAACTTGTTTGTATAAGTGTGTAAAGGCTTAAACACCTAAAGGGAGTGTTTTTGTCTGGCCGAATGAGGAATGGAAAATTCCATTTTACTCAGCTGGTCCATTGTCAGGGGCATACATGTATTAAGTACTTGTAGAACATATAGGGCACTTTTTACCATGCTTGTTTAACAATAAACCTGGCCTGGTGCCTTCGTTGCTGAAAAAGTTTGTGGTTTTATTAGACAATTCAATTGTGGTTTGGTGTTCTGGTTATTTGCAAAGCTGGGACAGCATACACACAGTGTGTATGCTGTCCCAGCTTTGCAAACCATAAGAGAAATGTTAAAGGATTAAAGCAATCAGATTCAAATCATTGTATGTATGTCCATATACATCAAGTTTCTAGAAGAATTGTGGAGTTTGCAGGCTTGTATAGTCCCTCTGGAATACATTCAATAATTGGAGGGTCTCAGTCCTTTGTTGCTCAGCTTCAGTTGCAGATGGCTTGATCCAAAGGTAGATAGGTGCTGAAGGCTGAACAGGAATGATGACAAAATGAATTCCAGGCTTTGCCTTATATACCCTTTGGTTCTTTCCGTGCTGCTTGTGGAATTTCACAGGAACCCAAATGGAGTCCAGAGTTATATGAGCAAGTTCTGGTGACTCATCAGGTATGTCCCTGGCTTCTCCCCCTGGGCCCCTTGCATCTGTAGATGTCTTAATGGACCATTAAGCAGGCTATTGTCCTGCTGCCACCCTGTCTAGGGTGTCTCTCAGATAGCACAATTTGAAATACAGATATATCAAATATATCCATAACTTCCACTACATATATAACACATGAACATAAATGTTATCATCTTACTTAGCATATCATAGCCTTTTTAACAGTACCTGACATGGCATATCTTACATGAATTATTATGATTTTGACATACTGATGTCAAACAATATACTAAATGCTCCCCCCTCAATCCAACCAGCGTGACGAGGGCATTTAACAGGAACTGTAGAAGTGAAGTGGAGACTGAATCATCATTGATTATTTGTATTACTGTAGCATCTAGGAGCCCCAGTTATGGGAAAGGACCCCATTGTGCTAGGCAAACACAAAGAAAAAGATAATCCCTTCCCCAAGGGGCTTACAATTTAAAAATAATAAACTTCTGAAACAGCAGACAGGCCTGTACATAGAGAATGGGGGAAAGGGAAGGAAGTGTAGGTCTAAGCATGTTAGGTGATGTTACTCTCAACATCCATAGAGAAGAGAAATTCTTATTTTTTTTAAAAAGAGTCAGCATATGCTATTTAAAGATACTCTATCAGAAAACAATTTTTTTTTTTCAAAAAATTCAGGTTGACAGGATACTTTCCACTACTGTATGCAAGCTACTTCAGCCATTCGAACACCTACTTTGTCCTTTAGTAAGCTGTTGCTTCAAAAAAATTGGGATGTACTTCATCTGGTTCCACTGCTTTCCTGCAACTTTTTATTATTTCTGTCTAGTATCGTCTCTTGCAAATACAATATGTAGCCTTCTTTTCTAAAGACATTTTACATTTCTTGGACATCCTTTGTCTGGAAGAGATGAGTCATTAGCCTCTGAATACTGTGGTGATGTAGCATTAGCAGTTTAAGGTGCCACGTGGAAAACATGGATTTAATTCGGAGTCCTCTTCTCACTTAACTAGGTGCTTCTAACTGGTGCCCGCAATCTTGAGCCATTTTAGTAAGGGCCTTAATTGATGCATATATTTTGTCCTAGCCTTCTGTGCAGGGTTGAATTTTACCCACATAGTCCATAGTCTTAAATGTTAATATGAAGAATACACATCTTAATTTCCTTCAACTTATGACTTGCATTTGTAGTTATAAGGAACATTAACTTGAGCAGGGACAGAAGCTCTTGATACAGCCTGTTGCACCTAGACAGAGCAGTCATGGAGACAGGTAATCTGCAGTACCTCACACAGATGAATTAGAAAGGTTTGCTTTGGTGGTAGAGGTAAATTTGATTTTAGCCTAGAGAAGTAACCACTAGTCAGTTGGGCCAACCATGGGTGTTCTATTGTAGAGTACCCTATCTGGGGCTATAAAATTACAGTGTAGACATCGGGGCTCAGATTGCAATTTTATAGTCCCATAGCCTGAGCCCCAGGAGATCATGTCAAGTGACACAGTGCAGCCATGCGTGTTTTATTGAAGTGTAGACTTACCCTTGGTATCTCTACTTAATGTCCATTATTCTTTTTTTGTATTTGTATCCATTGCTAGGAAAAGATCAAACAAACAAACAGTGAAAGGGGAATCCATGCAGAGAGGCATCAGCAACATTAAAAAACCAGTAGGCTTAATAATGCTGTGTCATTTCTTATTGATTAGAGTAATCAAGATAAAAAGGCTAGTAGGTCTCTTGAGACATTTAGTAGCTTATTGTTAAAGAAGAGTTCATTAATTCTGAGTCAGTGACAATGGTGGCTACAATGAAAAGTTAATTTGCATGAAATGTTGAGCCCAGTAAAAAAAACCAGTGAACAAAAATCACCAGTTAGAATTGCAGTTAGTCAGTCACATTCCACACCTTTGTGCCACAGACACAAAGCAGAGCAAAGAATCTCGTTCATGGAGGTTTTTCCTGTGAGGACACAGGGAAAGACAGAGATTTCAAACAATGCAAGCCAAAGGATTTCACTATTTTTATTTATTTAAACTTTGTGTTTTAGAATTTAAAATAAAAGTAAAAGCATTTGCTACTTTGGATAGTTACTGTATTAATACATTTAAAATTTGTTCTTCATCCTAAAGGACTTCTTCAAAAGATTATTTTCCATATGTTTTTCTTCTAACCATGTATGACATCAGCCTTTAGAGGAGCTGCGACGAGATTATTCAATTTAGGGTAAACTAAAGACTAGGGCAGGCAAACCCCCAAACACTGGTGGCTATTTCTAAAAATTATATTCACCAAGCCGGTAACAAACAGCTTGTAATCATCTTGCTGGTTCTCCAAAAAACAAAAACACAGTTCCCTTAAAGCTATCCAGCCCTCTGGCTTCCACACAGACAGCTAGAGTCAAATATGATGGAGATTACTGAAAATCTTTGTCCATCATATGTAAAAAAAAATTCTACCTATCCCAAAGAATTGGGCACTTTACCAACCAGCTTAATGAATATTTCAGATCTTACCCAAATACACACTTACAGCAAATACTTATTTAACTAAACTAATATTTATTCAAAAAGAAAGAGTATGGATTAAAAGATTATACATACAGATGAGAATAAAGTCCATAGGTCAGATTCATAGACAATAAACTGAGCTGCAAAAGTTCTTTCAGGATCAGGTTTGTAGCTGTGGTGAAATGAACTGCTACTTTGCAAAAGTCTCTGGCAATCACCCAAACAGATTGGGGGTCATCAATCCTTGCTTAGAGTTTCCTTGTTAGAAATCCAGTCCAGAGAAAAGAAGCAGGAAATGAAGACAAAATGGAGATGTTTCCAGGACCTTATACAACTTCTGCCATGTGAGTGGATGCTCTTCGTCTTAGCTTGTGGAAATTTACAGGCATAAGATGGAGTCCAGGGTCATATGAGCAAATCACATGTCCCTGCCGCCATTACTCATGTTCTGGCTAAAACATCCCCAGGAAGGCTCACTGGATGGGGATAAGCTCCTTATATGGTCCAGTGTTAAGTGTCTTTGATGGGCCATCAGCTGGCATTGTTCATTCACAATGTAGCTAGACTGGATACAAACAAGTGTGACTCCAGGAGCACACACACTTGAAATCCAGATGAATAGTCATATTTATAACTTCAGATACAAAGATTGTACATGCATATAACCAGGATAATTATATTTGATAGATTGTAACTTTTCCATTGATAACTTACATGACATACTTTGCAATTATATAAACAGGGGTAGCAACAATTATATACATGGTCATATTTTAATCATACAATGTCATATCATGAAACATGTGAAGAGCTACCTTCCCAATCAGACTTGTGTGCTTGTGTCCAAGGAAAGAATCTGGCCCTAAACTTTCTATTTCACTTCTAAAGACAGGACCCATATCATCCGCTTTACAGGTAGAAGTCATGCAGGAGCCAGGAAGTTTCAATTTACAGATTTTCCTTCAAATTGTTCTATCTAAATAGGGAGAGGGCTGTAGATCCTGCAGAGCTTCGAGTATCAACAGAGGGCAGTGGTCCAGTGACTCTCAATATCTCCCACTGCACCCTAATCACACCTCACTCCATATCTATGCTCCCCTGGCTCTCTGCCACACCAAAACCCTTCTCTTAGAGGGGTTTCTAGCTCTGGAAGAAGACTTATTTTGGGGAAGTTTTATGGCCTGTGTTATACAGGAAGTCAGATTAGATGATCACAATGATCCCTCTTGGCCTTGGAATCTATGAATCCCTGAAATATAATGCAGCAAACTCTTCCTACACTGGCAATTTATGATAACTTGATACAGACTTTTGTTCTGTGAGGACTTTCACTCTAGAATAATGAAGAAGATGCTCATATTTGGAATGCTATAGTCCAACATAGTGAAGAGGCAAGGAAGTCAGGTATTCATCCGGGATTTAGTGGTTGGTTGGGTTTTTAAGATCCTAAATTCTCTTTTAACATAACATTCTTTCCATTTCCTACATACAGGCATCTTTTGGATCTGCTTCCCCCTAATGGCCATATAAGTTACTATAATACCTATGGCTACTAGTAATATCAATCAGGTCTCAATATCAAACAAGTCATTATTTGTGTGCATTGTTTAGGTATTTTGCAGGCGGGGGGGTGGTGGGCGGCATAAGAAATACAGAAGCAGGTGTTCAAAATTAGTCGTCTAGAAGAAAAACTAGAGGAAAGGATTTATATCAAGTAACAGATTAAGGTAGAGTTTAGTAGTGATTAGCACTTTTTATCATGAAAAAACTTCTAAAAACATGTTTTAATTAAATCCACATTCCTTATGAAGCAGTATCCCTATTTTATAGAAAGGGAAACTGAGTCAAAAGGTGAAATGATTTGTCCCAGGTGGAAGAAGTCACATCACTTCTAGAAAATTAAGGTGTTCCTGATTCTCTGTCCTCAAAAAGTGCTCAAACCATTAGGAAATATCATTCTATATACTTTTCAGTGTCTTCATAGTGTTTGGCTGGGAAGTGCATAATAGTATTACTATTTCAGGTTTTTTGTGTGTCATTCTAAGTAAGGAAGTTTTTTGTGTAGAATATGGGAGGAACATACCTGATCTCAGATAGTGGAAAAAGAAGGGTTTTCTGTCTTAGATGGTAAATAGAACTATACACAAGATGTTAAGTTAGGGCAAAAAAATATGAGAGATGGATGCAATAAGCTGAAAAACATTTCTGTACTGGAAAATGACTGGCACCAAGATATCTCACTATAATAATAGCATCATGTAATGACACAGGGAAACTGATAAAGTTATACCCTCATTAAGGCATCAATGATGGAGAAATATAGGATGGGATTTTCAAAAGTATCTAAGTCACTTGGGCACTTTTGAAAATCCAAACCATAAGTAAAACATCTACAAAATGCTTAACAAGGAGTAATAATAAAAAAAAAAAAAGTCTAAATAAAAAGGGCCAGATTTTCAAAGTCAAATTCAACACAAGCTGCATTTATTACCCAGTTCTAACCTCACATTTTACTATGTAAATTGGACAGATGTCTGCATCGGCATTTTTACACTGTCATTTGCACAAACTGGGAAGTTAAGAACACAAAATCTGTTTCCTCATGTAGTTATCTATTACATGCAAATAGAAAATTCTGCACGCACACACACTGTATTGGCATATATTCTGTATAGCTCATTCATAATACAGGGGCTTTGAAAGTGTTAACATAAAGACTGAATCCATTCAATAAGAAACCTAAAATATAAAAAAAAAAGTAAAATTTGCAGGCAGAATGATAAAAACATCATAGCAGGGGAAAATATTTGAAAGTCAAATGAAATAAGAGTTCTATAACAAATCAGAGCCAGATGTAACCTATTGCTTAAATCAGCATCTGTATCAGAGGACAGCTAATGTAAACGGCAATTTTTTAGAAAGGCTCCAGATGCGATCCTGGCAATTACCAGTTGGTAAATCTAATTTCAGTACCAGGCAAACTGGTTGAAACTATAGTAAAGAACAGAATTATCAAACGCACAGATGAACACCACATGGTGAGGAAGAGACAACACAGCTTTTGTAACGGGAAATCACACCTTACCAGCCAATTAGAATTCTTGAAGTGGGAGGAAGACTTCAACCACCATGTGCACAAAGGTGATCCACTGGATATAGTGCACTGGGACTTTCAGCAAGCCTTTGACAAGGTCCCACACCAAAGACTCTTAAGCAAAGTAAGCAGTCACGGGACAAGAGAGAAGATCGTCCCCTGGATCTGTAACTGGTTGAAAGATAGGAAACAAAAGGTAGGAATAAATGGTCAGTTTTCACACTGGAAAGTGGTAAAGAGCGGGGTCCCCCAAGAAGCTGTACCGGGACCAGTGCTGTTCAGCATATTCATAAATGACCTGGAAAAGGGGGTAAGCAGTGAGGTGGCAAAGTTTACAAATGATAAAAATTTAAAATTTTTGTATCATTTGCAAGATGGTTAAGTCCAAAGCAAACTGTAAAGATTTACAAAGGAACTTCATAAAACTGGATAAGAAAATGGTAGATGAAATTCCATGTTGATTACTACAAAGTAATGTACATTGGAAAACATTGGAAAACATAATTCCAACTATTCATACAAAATGATGGTCTAAATTAGGTGTTGCCCACTAAAGAAAGATCTTTGAGTCATCATGGATAGTTCTCTGAAGACATTTGCTCAATATGCAGCAGCAGTCAAAAAAAGTTATTAGGGTCCACTAGGAAATGGAATGCCACTTTATAAATCCATGGTACACCCACACCTGGAATACCAAGTGCAGTTCCGATTGCCTCATCTCAAAAAAAGATACATTAGAATTGGAAAAGGTACAGAGAAGGGCAACAAAATGATTAGGGGTATGGAATAGCTTCCGTATGAGAAAAGATTAAAAAGACTGGGACTATTCATCTTGGAAAAGAGATAACAAAGAGCAGCATATGAGAAAGGGCTATAAAATCATGAATGGTCTGGAGAAAGTGCATAGGGAAGTGTTATTTACTCCCTTCACATAACTCAAGAACCAAGGATCACCCCAATGAAATTAATAGGCAGCAGATTTAAAACAATCATAAGGAAGTACTTCCTCACACAATCCATAGTCAACCTGTGGATCTCATTGCCAGGAGATGATGTAAAGGCCAAAAGGATAACTGGGTTCAAAAAAGAACTAGATAAGTTCATGGAGGATAGGTCCACCAATAGCTATTCACCAACATAGTCAGAGATGGAACCCCATGCTCTGGGTGTCCCTAAAGCTTTGACTGCCAGAAACTGGGACTGACTACAAAGGATGTATCACCCAATGACTGCCCTGTTCTGTTCATTCCCTCTGCAGCATATGGCATTGGTCACTGTCAGAAGACAGGATACTGAGATAGATAGACCATTGGTCTTATCCAATATGGCCTTGCTCATGTTACGTTCTTAGGTACTTCAAAATAGCCATAGTGTACCAGAAGATCTTGCTGACTATTGTTATTGCCTGACAGCTTCAGTCTTCATCACCACCACCTCAAATTCCTGACATACTTTACAGCAGCTATACAGTGTAGTGGTAAGGCCATAAACACAAAGACCCATGCTTTAAGCAGCAACTAGAGAACTCCCTAACCAGGAAGATCCTATGTTTATTAAGCTCTCTGCTGCAACACATCGTGGTCCTCTCTGGTAACTGCGGAGGACCAGGAACTCTAACACCACTCTACATCTCTCTTTCTTTGTAATTAAAAATTAAAACTTAAAGCCAATGTACACACACACGTACAGGCACGTACACGCAGAGTTCAAAATAAACTTTGAATTCTTTAAAGCTATGTACACTATGTCCCCTTATCAAATCCATCTCCGTAGTTCTGAGCAGTATTCTAAAGATCAAGTCTTTGAAGGGCTCTGAACAATCTTCCAGACCATGTACTCACTTCAGATTAGTTTGTGCATTGAGTTCCCTGTGGAGGGGGCTCACTTCCTGACAGAGTACCTGCAGGTCCCAGATTCCCATCTCCATTGTATTAGGAAATATTGAAGATGACCCTGATTCTTTCAGAGAAGTCCTTTTGAAGTTTCCACTAAGTAGGATCTGGGAGTTATGCAAAATTCCAAACAGTTCCAGATGTCTGGGAGCTTTTCAGCCAAACCTTGTTCTGTGGTTTCAGTTTAGGTGGTTCTTTTGTTCTGTGCCAAAGAGAGTTTTCTTGTTGCCAAATTTTTATTTTGGCATCCCATTATTGAAATTCCTTCAGATCAGGCCACTTAGGTATCGGTGCCACAACTAAAGTGTCCTTAGTCTTCTTCCCATCAGCAGTTCTGCTGGAGATAGCCCAGACCGGTGTTGACCAATATGCCATGGGTGCTTTATATTGGTCTACTGATTTTTTGCAGAGGTCCTTTTAAAGCCTGCACTGTTCTCTCCACCTCCCTGTTGCTCTGAGGGTAACATGGATCGCTAGTACAATATTTAAAATCAAAGTGCTGTGCAAATGCTAAGAGAGTTAGAAGTAAACTGAGGCTCATTATCAGATGGCCATACACACATACAGAAGTCTTCCTAAGTCAATAGATCTGGAGAAGTAATTGACTACAATAATGTATGTGTCCTTTCCAGAAAAGGAAGTCTGAAGCTAACTGCTGCAAAGCTGTGTCAGGTAGAATCATTGAAGATTAGGGTTGGAAGGGACCTCAGGAGGTCATCGAGTCTAATCAAAGCAGGACCAACCCCAACTAAATCATCCCAGCCAGGGCTTTGTCAAGTCAAGGTAGCTTTGGAGAGAGTAATGGTTGGCAATTGTTTTGGTTCTCCCCCCACCTCCCGTTACATTTCTTGCACCCCTTATTATGGTCTGAATTTGCCTACTCAGACCAGGCTACCATATGGATTGTTGTGCTCATGCCACATTGTTCATACCTGGGTGTCCCTTATGGCTTTTGGAAAGCATCTCCTTTTGAAGTATCACAGGGATAAGAATGTGTTATCTTTTCAGAAGCAGGCCATCAGCCATGGGAAGTTCATTTTGGTAGGTGGTCTGTTGGAAGTTAACTTTGGCGGAGCTGAGTCAGTTTCAGGCAGGTCTCATCTTTTAGTTGTTCATCTCTAATTTGCTGAGATCAGCTGGCAGATGCTGGAATTGGTGCCAGAACAAGGTCAATGTAGACTTCGACATCTTTTTCTAAAGCCTTTTCGTCTTCCATTGGTGGCCGCTCAAATGGGGCGCTTGCCAAGGTGTCTGCTGCTATGAGTGCTTTCCCTGGTATGTGTTGAAAGAAAAATCACATCAGCCATAGTCAAAATCTCTGAATCCTAGATGGAAGGTCATCCAGTGATTTTGAACACAATAATGCCATTAAGGGCTTGTGGTTGGTTTCTATGTCAAAATTCAAGACAAATCGATATGCACTGAGCTGTTCACAGGCCCAAGTGACTGCTCGAGCTTCCTTCTCCACTTGAGCATACCACTGTTTGGTTTCTATGAGGCTTCTTGCTACAAATGCAAAAGACTCTGGGTCTCCTCCTAGCTGCTTTTGTGTGAGTGTCATGCTGTCTAGAGCAGTTCACAACTGTGAGTGCCTGCCTCAGGACAGACTATCAGAAAATAGGGGCAGACACCCCAAACTGGTGGTGTGTTCTATTAGATTTCACCAAGCCAGTGACAGATGTGAACTTCTGGGTCACTGTCCCAATCTTACCATGGAGACACAGACAATCCCTTGAGACTCTCCAGTCTATCTTGCCACCTAGACAAGCTGGACTTTGTGATAAAAAGTCACTTAAAACAACAACAAAAATCACTCCATATCAGGTTGTTCCCAGTCCCAAGAGACCAGTCACTTACCCCAGATCAGCTGGTGCTCTAGATCTTACACCAAAGACAACGTCGACAGCCAATTCTATACTAAACTAATTAAAGGTTTATTAGCTAAGAAAAGGACATGAGAATTATTGAGAGGTTAAAACAGATAAAATATGTACAGGTCAGTCACAGTCTATAATTCCAAGTGGTAACAGAGATGTAGCAGTCTACCAGTTTCCCAAAAGTCTCTCAGGGCTACCCAGAATAATTCTGGGGATCTCCATCTTCTCATTCACTTATTTTGTCTGTTAGAACCGAAACAGTCCAGAGATGAAGGATCTTTCCTTGAGTCCATTCTTATAGCTTCTTCTCACAGAAAACAAGCTGACAGTGTCAATACCCATGTGGGCTTTTCCTTTGATAACAGTGAGTGAAGAATGCATTAAGAGTATTTTACCTCCGATCATTATATACAAGAACCACTTGCTTTGAAATTAGCACTTTTCTGTTGAAGTCCTTCATTTGCAGTCCACAAGGCTTCTTCCTCAATTAATGGGTAATTTAGTTACAGGGGTATACATAAAGTACATATTTGCTACTCCATTATAACAGGATACAGATAAGTAAAACAATGCATGTAACATTGTGTAACCCTTCAGCCAGACAGAGCTGGCAACAGCAAAGGGCAGCAAAAAGGGTTCTATATCTAGGGGTCCCTGTCAGTGATACAACACCAAACCAACTCGAGCCCCCTCCCAGTCACCTGGGAAATCACACTATCTCCTGGATCCCCCAAAAGGCAATACTTCTCCTCTCCCAAGCACAGAGTCTTAGTGTAGAAAGCAAACCATTTAATAAAAGGAAGGAAGTTACACAGCACTGGTTTTGGAACCACTGCAAACAGAATTCATGAACTCAATGAACCGAACCCACCCCAGAGTATGGGGGCATAGCCTTTGCCTCTTCTATCTTGCTTTCCCCTGTACTGACCATTGTAATTGCAATGTCCACCTCTCAGTTGGGGGCTCAGCCAGTCCCCTTCTGCAGGCTCTTGCCGGACATGGGCTTGACTAAGCTTCCTCCATTGCTGCCTCCTGCCACCTCTGGGCCTCGGTGAGTCCCTGTTACTGGCTCTCGCCATCTGCAGGTGCCGACCGCTCCTGGCTCCCGCCTTCTGCAGGCTCCCACCATCTCCAGGCACTGACCGCTCTTGGCTCCTCTCTGCTGGTTGTCAGTCAAGGTTTCCCAGTTCCTCTAGTGATTTCAGCTTAGTGAATTTCAGCTCATGGGAAAACATGTGCTCCTTGACGCAGAAGCAATGTTCCTGGTTTTAACAAAACAAAAGACTCCAAGAGGAATCATTAATTCTACCTTTTAACATAGGGAGGAGATAGTCAATCCATGCCTGAGTGTAGCCCTTTTCCAGAGCTAGTGCAATCTCAACAGGAGACTTTTCTTTGCCAAATAGAAGATAGTTGAAACAGTACCTTTCAAATGCAGTGATGAATATAGTTAACAGTATAAATTCTTCGGAAAGGGGGAATTTGCCAGACGCCTGCTATAGCACCAAACTTTGGTAAGACTTTGGCTTATGACAATTGAGCAAATGTCTAATCAACTGCAGGAAGCATGCATCTTTCTCTTTTTATTAAGTTGTGTACAGTCCACATAAATCCAGATTTTGCCATTGGGTGGGTGTGGTTCTCCCCCAGCCAATCAGTGGGTTCTTCTATTATGGGAAATAACCCTCCTATCTTCCATTTTCTTTAATCCTTCTTTGATTTTGCCTAGCAAGGGTACAGGGCTGCAGCATGTGTCTGTGAGAGTAAAGGATATCATTGATGGCACCAGTTTTAATTTGTACTCCTTTGGCTGCCTTTCTAGACATGTGAAGACATCTTTTATATAGTTTTCTTTTTGCCATTGCATTTCAGTTTCTCTGCAAAGTGTAGTCCTTGTATTGCTCAATTCTATCAGTCCTTGTATTACATACATTATTTGGTGAAGAACTTTCCGGCCTTTCTCCAGTTTCCTAAAGAACTGAACATAAACATCCAGTGTAGTATTACTAGCCCACCATAAAATCTTATTTGGTCTTCGCAGATCTCCGTCCTGGGATCAACATTCTTTTTTTTTTTTTTTTTTTTTTTTTTTTTTTTTTGGGGGGGGGGGAAATTCCAGTGACTGCTGTCTCAGTATCAGTTTTAAATTTAAGGTTTTGAGCATTTAGATTCCTGCTCATGTACCAACGTGTTGTCTGTTCTATTGAGAATATAGTCCCTAGGACTCATTGTCATCAGATAACAACGCTCCTTCTTGGTTTGTTTCCACTACTCTTGGTGACCTGCATACTACTGCAAAATACCACATTTTGTGGCATCTCCTACATTCTGCCTCCAATGTCGCCAGCTGTGGCTTGGTGTCTTTTCATATCTTTCACAGCTTTTCCGGCCTTCCTTCCTTTTAAGGTTCTTTGGTCTCCCAGTTTCTAACTGTGCACTGCTCATATGACTTTTCTCTTTACTCTATCAATATTGTCTGATCCATTTTCTTCAGTGACGCTAGCATGCAAGTCACATTGCCAACTCTTTAGCGAAAGTGAGAATGCAAGAAACCATAGAGATTTTGCTAGAGTGAGAGCTGGGTCTAACTGAAGTTGTGATGATAAATTAGTGTATGACAGGGTGATACTCTGTTTCCATCCTCTGATGCCCCAGAAGCTACTCAGACCCACTTTCTTTCAGAGTTCAGTCTGTATTCTAATCCAAACCCTTTAATCAGTACCAATACTGTGCAACATCACAATTTTTAATCCCTATGACTTTCAGCCCCTCTTTACCAGGGCCTTAGTGGGAGAAAGAGATTCTACCTGTTTTGGGGGCAGTTTCCGTCTGAGCTCAGCTAACCTAACCTAGACCAACCCCCATTGTGACACTTCCTTCCTGGCTTTTATCAGGTTCACCAGCTGTGGGTTAATTAGTTCCTTACCTTCCCAGCCTCTCCTGATTAGCTAATTGCTCCATCAGCTGTTACTGGGGAAACTAATTGAGGCCACAATGATCAGAGCACTGACCACTTGTCAGGCTTCAGCACTCTGTCACACAGTCTCTCTTATACTAACAGCTGTCCTGTATTTATACTTTTAACATTCCATATTTGCAATGTTCATCAAGACTATGAACAACAGTAATAAAAGTCTCACTTGTTTCCCCTTATTCCTAGCATTTCCTTTTAAAGTTGGCCCTTTCATATAGAATATTCTGTCTGCCTATGAAATGGGTATCAAAAGTCTCTTTCACTCTGGACTATTTTCTCTTTTCCTCATCCGTGAGGTGTAGGGCATATAGGATATCAGCAGCAGCATCACCCTTGGCAAATATTAGGGCATTTTTCTGGTATTCTTGTGCTTTCTGTGTTAAACCAGAAGCTATCTGTAATCACGCAAAACTACAGATGCAGCAAGGCCAGCTGCCTGAGTTGCTGTGGCAGGGAAAATCAAACTTCTCTAACAAAGCCATTTGTTCTGTGGGCATGAGGGTGACCAGATCTCCCGATTTTATAGAGACAGTTCCAATATTTGGAGCTTTTTCTTCTCTGGGTGCCTACTACCCCCTACCTCCGTCCCAATTTTTCACACTTGCTATCTGGTCACCCTAATGGGCGCCACTGCTGCACTGAAACAGGGCTCTTCCTTTTTCAGGCTGGAACTCTCACAGGTCTCCTCCCTGATTTTCTACTTTCCCCACTCACTAACCTCTCTTGCAGTTGGGGGGAGAGGAGGGGTCTCTTCTTTTCTTAACTCCACTTTTAGAGAGAGGGATTCACTCACTTCTGACACTATGTCCTGTGAGGACATAGACAAAGTCACACTGAAAGCAGCATCTAGAAGTTAGGAAGTTCCCTCATTTATTAAGCTCCCTGCTACAACAGATCCTGGTCCTCTTTGGTAACTGTGGAGGACCAGAACTCCGTAAACATGCCACCTACAGTCTGAGGTCTCATTCCCCCCCTCTGTGCACACATTACTTCCATTAACACTAACAGGAGTTACACATATATCCATTCAAAGGAAATAGATTTTAAAGAGAAATTATTTCTTCACTCTGTGAATGAGTCCTTTGTTGCTCTCGAGTCTCCTGAAGCAGACAAAAACAATTGAACATTAAATCACCTCTTGTAATTTATAATGCCTCGTTGCACCAGCTCTGAATGTGCCCTAGTTAGTTATGTCTGAATGATAGCCCCTTTTTCTTGAAGGCATGCCTCCTTGGTCACGCTGCCTCCCTCCCGTAAACCACTCCCAGCGTAAGTCCTCTTAAACCTGCTTCAGCTTTTTTCTTTTTTTAAAATACACATGGCTCACCAGCTGCACTACAACTTTCTGCACCTACTGCCACTGTTACAGAGGATGTCTCATGCACCTCCACTTCTGGATTTAGCCAACAGATATAAAGCCCATATAAGCAACAAAACATCGTAAATATAGAAAGATTTTCCAGGATTGGTGAAATAGCATCTTTTGCCAAACGTGTTTTGGAACAGCTACAAAAGCCAAGATGTGACCAGTTTTGAAAGAATTCTGTCCAACCTATTCAGAGAGACGAATAACCTCATCATCTGTAAAGAAGAGAACACAGTATTAAGTAAACTGAGATATGCTTATTTAAAGTAAGTATTATTTACAGAAAGGTATTGTGCTTTCTGCAGATGAGGTAAATTTGCACTAAAAGTGGGAACATACAATAACATCAGATTTTTTTCCAAGAAGGAAAAGTAGTTCAGAGAAAAAAAAGCAACAAGGAAACATTTCTAATCATGGGTTCATATCTTACCACTAATTTCTGTAGGAGCAGGATCCTGTATTGAAAAAGCAAATAAACAGTTTAGAAACTGGCTTAATTGAAACACATTGGTCTGAAGCAAGAACTTTATGCTCTGTTCTCAAAGATGTATATATACGATAGATTTTATTCTGATTACCAATGGTTAACTGCTCAGTGACTTTCTCATATGAATGAATGTAAATAGATTGCAACTAGATTTTTCTTTTCTGCTCCTTGCCAGATAGACCACGGTTCTCCAAATATGAAAGAAAATTATTTCTTTTCTTTTTAAAAAAAATTTATATTACTGGAAGATACCAAATTGTCTCCCCAGAAGACAGAAGTTCCCTATTTATCCAGAAAACAGATACAACACATAGATGAGCTTTCCAATCAGAGTCATGCCACTGTGCTTCAATCCTGCTCTGGCTGAACCACCTCTGGAAGGGAGAGGTTAGTTAAGTTTCTGTGCCCAGCAAGACTGGTAGGCAGGTGCTATGGATCTCAAATGCAGGTCACTCATGCGGGGTTGCCAGGTAAGAGCCTTATCCTCTGTACCGCAAGGTCAGACCAGGGAACTGCACCTAATATTTCACAACCAGAGGCTGCACCCACTGATTCAGTGGGATCAGATGACAATCAGCAGTCTCCTGATTGGCCACCACTTAGTATAAAGCTTCTTTTCCTTTTCCCATCTCTTGTCTGAGCAACGAGTCTGTTGGCCTGCTTCTGCCCAGACCCCCTGAGACCAAACTACTGTCACCCAAGCCAGTCTTCTGACCTGCCTGTACCACATCCTGCCAAGCCCATTATGTACTCTGGCCAGCCTGCCCCTGCACCTTGTCTGTGCATGGACTGATATCTTGGCTGGACTATGAAATCGAGTTCTCCCTTCAAACTACCACCCCTCCCTGATCTCTCAATGAGGTCCAACTAATCCCTGACCATGTGCACAGACAATATCCACCAGCCACACAGCATCAGCTACTGGGCTTGAACCACTTGGCCATGCTTGCTCATAACAGGCCATGTCACGAGGATATCACTGAGTACTATTTATAAATGATGGTTAGGGATAGCTGATCATGTGTATTGTTGGGCCATTTAAATAACCGTACATCTGTGATCTGAAGGGACTCATTCTAAGGCCTAGATGTTCTGCTCCCTTCTGTGGTGTCATGAGAGTGGCTCGTTGTTACGTCTAGAGCATTAGTTACGACAAAGGAGTTGGGATGCCTAATTTTTGTAAGCATTTCCAGATCGTTAAGTGGCCTAATGGTCCTGGGCCATAGCTGACTATTTGACAAAACTGAGGACAGAGGACATAAAGGGATACCTTGTTCTTCCCTAATTCTGGGGTCACCCTAGGCCAGTTCCCCAGTACATTTGAGGAATTTACACAAGCGCCAATGACCCTAGCAACTGGGAATTGCTGGGACACAGGGGAGTCCTTCCCAGAGAACCTTCCCCCATACATGTCCCCTCCATGGCAGCTGATATAAAGATAACAAAAAGAGTGTAATAAAAGTTGCTTCAGTAACTATGCCATTCCATGATCCCCCTGCCCTGGGAAGGGGAGGTTTAGGGCCACTTTGCAAAAGTGGAGTGGCAAAAAGTTCAGTACAGTTCAGAAATGGGATGTTTTAACTCATATTGCTCTTTTGTTCTTATCAGCACCTATAAAAACCACAGATTTCAGAAGTACAGTAAAAAGCACTGATTGGTCCATGGACTGCCATGAGGTGTGTATTTATGAGAAGTAGGGATGTCATTCTTAAAATCCAGTCTATTAGATATTCTTGGGCAGCTACCAGATGATACTCGATGAAGTTTGGGAAATGGGAGATATTGTACATTGTGGCCATTCAGAGAAATAGATGTATTGACAGGGAAAAGATCAATCAAATTAATTTTTAACAAGCTGGGGGGAAAAGTTTAGAAGCACATTCCAAATGATGTGTGGTTCAGATATGTGAAAGAGGGGATGTGATAATACAGTATGAGAGAAAAAAAAAGTTTCCAAGTAGGAAATATTTTTGAATTGTGTTGATAGGCTAGAAAAAAAAACAACAACAACTACTACTACTGGAGAACTGCTGCTTGGAAGGTTGAACATTGGAGATCTAGAGTTGAGTTATATCCTTGCTTACTACATTAAGACTAATAAGAGCCTCTAAAAATTAGCAAGAGTTAAACTAATAGTCTATCTGGAAAAAATGGGAGAGAAAGTGGATGAGGTAAGATCTTTTATTGGACCAACTTCTGTAGGTGACAGAGACAAGCTTTCAAACATACTCAGAGTGTCACAGCTAAATACAAGGTGGAACAGATTGTTGAGCCTGAGTATGTTTCCCAGACCTGAAGAAGAGCTCTGTGTAAGCTTGAAAGCTTGTCTCTCTCAAAAACAGAAGTTGATAATATTTTTATTGGCCCTCACCCACCTTGTCTCTCTAATATCCTAGGACCAGGCAGGCTACAACACTGCTGCTTGGAAAAAATTGAGCAGATGTAACAAATTGATAAACATACTGTACAGAGATCCATGTTAAGCATTTCACAATGGCTGGAGAGAACAAAGTTGAGCAGAGATTTCATTCCCAGAAGGGATGAGTGCCAGAGACTTGAGGTAGTCCACTAGGGAATTTGTTCTTGCTATTAATTTTACATGGAGGTTCTTAGATACTGCAGTGATTGGTGGCAGTGTAAGAACCTAAGAAAACAAAGCAAATAGCCATTTCATGATAATCACAGCTACTTTCATCAAAATGAGACAGTCTTGAGCAAACTCTCACAATCATCAAAATGCATCTCAGACTGATGAAACCTCGGGGTAGAAGACATTTTTCTTTGTAAATAGAACTCTGCATGGATTCAAAATTTGTATCTGCATCCAATCCATGATCCACAAACATGGTCTGCAGATATAAAGCAGGTATCCACGGATTTGCAGGACTCTAGATATAAAATTGGATCTGCATCCATCAACAATCTGCAAACATGGTCCACAGATATCCGCATCCACAGATATAAAATGGATATCCACGGATTTGCAAAGCTCTACTTGTAATATATAACATTTGAAAAATTTGCAATACAAAGAAAACTGGATGGTTTGGGGTGGAGGAACTGGATCAGAGAAGAAGTCTGAGGTGGTGAAACCAGAGTTGGGCAAGCTAGTACTAAGAAGAGAACTGATACAGATCAGTGACTAAAGAAACAGCTTTAGACTAGGAGAGAATGACGTACTAATTACACAGGGAAAACAAAAAGGCCTTGTGATGGGGTGGTCCCTTGAGAGTCATTTCAGGCCTTAGTCAGAGACCACAATCACTCCAGGTCTGTTTCACCACCACTGTGTTTTACAGACTTTAGTGTTATTTACAGTCCATAACCAGCTTCCCCACCTTCTGCTAGGGAAGGGAAAGGGCCAAGTGCTGCTCAGCACTGAAATGCAATCTGCAGGATTTCTGCCCTACGGGATAAAAGGATTATCCATTGCTCCATGTACCACCTGAATGGGAAAAGGAGGATACGTAAAAGGCATGTGGTTTTGCAGAAAGCATATGTAAGCACAGAACAGATAACTTTCATAAACCACCAGCAGTAAAGGGTGATAGAACAAGCACAGGTGTATGCAAAATTTCAACCTCTCCTGGTGGAATGACTGATGAATTAAAACCAACCTAGCTCTGAAGTGCAGGGAGATGTGGGTCATACTGTGGGATACTTTTGTGCCTAAATTACTAACGACCACAACTTGCCATCCTTACTCAGGCTGAGTAATACCTACCTCTGCCCCACCGAGTTCAATAGCACCATTTCTGGAGTAAAGTACTACTCCATGGGAATGAAAATGGCAGACCACGACCCTAAGGGTATGTCTACACAGTAATTGGGAGGTGTGACTGTAGCATGTGTAGTCATATCAGAGCTATCTTTGATCAAGCCAGCTGCTAACAATACTGTAGCCGTGGTGGCACAGGCCAGACGCCCGAGTTGGTATCCAGATTCCTGGGCATGATTATATTCAGGCAAGTAGCCCATGCTGCTGCAGCGTCACTGCTATTTTTAGTGAGCTGGCTTGATTAAAGCAAGCTCAGGTCTGAGCTACATGTACTGCCATTGCACTTCCCAAGTACAGTGTGGACATACCATAGGTGGGTTAGGTGTTTAGACCTCTAGCGCACATATCGCAGATTTCAGATCCTATGTCATGAATAGTTCCTTGCTACAAAATGACCAAGTATCTCATTTCCATTCTGCCTCCCTGGCTATGCATTGTAACAGGCAGAAGTGCTGCCTGGACAGCAACAATCCCCACACCTGCCAATTTGTGATCACACCATAAATAAAATAATATCACTAAAACATAATTGCTGGTGGTGACACAATAAAATGCAGCAGGAAGCTAATGCACCAATATAAGACTCACTAATCCTCTCTCCTCTCTACATATTTATTGCTGCTAAAGTACTCACTTACCGTCCTGCCCTCCCTGACATTAGCTAGCTGCTGCTGTCCAGTGCACCGTTACTCTTGCTGCCCTTATGAACACCCTGGCAGAGATCGTCACTTCCTTTGTGCCTACTCCTGTGTATCATGTTTATGTTGTTTCTCACAACCCAGCCCACAGTGTTTCAGCCTCCATGCCAGCCCACAGTGGTGTTGCACAGTAAAAGGTCACATACTCAACTTTCCCAATGAGCCAATGCTTCTCCCATTGTAACCTCTTTTCCCCCAATGCCTCTTTTCACTCCCCACTCTGAATTCCCTCTCTCTTTAGTGGAACCTCTGAACACACAGACACACACACACGTCTTCCATGCAGAACCATGATATATGAAAAAATTCCTAACTAGCATTCACTGCTAGCTAGGGCAGGACTTTCCAACTCAACACTGCTATAGAAAATTCATTTCCCCATGAAAGTGTGCCCCATGTCAATGGAACTCTGGCTACACCACTGTAGAAAGCATGTGCTTGAAAGTGTGGGAAGCCTAAAATAGTTCAATTAGCAAAGAAAACCAAACAGAGTTTATCTTATCCTGCGAAACCTGTCATGCAGCACTAGGCCATTGACGCTTACCATATCCAACTGTTTCAGAGTAAAGAATATGAACGCCCCAACTACGTCATTAAAAACTCTGTCAGCGGGTAGAAAGTAAGAAAGAAAGAAAGAAAGAAATGGAGACAAAGGCACTGAACAATTACAACAGGAACAGTTAACTTCACAAAACAGATCTCACTTGTTATTACCAGAAAAGTTTCTCTTTATACTGAAACTCAATTGCTTGGAGTGGACTGATTATTTCAGTGACTTTTTTCAGATCACTAGCTAAGATTGGGGCCAACACGTTAGTGTCAATGTTAAGATATATTGTTGGCTTGTAAGAGGTACAAACAGTAGTTTGGCATTTCTGCTTTTTTTCCAAATACAGTAAGAGTTCATTTATTGACATATGTGGTTAGCCAACATTAGCAGCATTTGTGTGATCAAACAGTCAACAAGTGACCAAGTAGCACAGGGAAAACAAAATACATTATAAAAACCTGCATCGAGATCACGTGGCCAAGAGTTTTGATGACTAACTACTTCCTTTGTTTTTTTAACTGTGTAAATGAGGATTCTGACTAAGGAACAGCACACGATTATAATTCAGACAAGGTCAATTTTGAGAACAGGAATTTTTTTTACTACAGCCAGAGACTGTCAAATTTCCCCTTCTTTCACAAAAGTTTGGGGACTCAGAGGATGTACTAGGTGATTCTTAATGAAATATACATAGGGCACACCTGAAGTGTTGTCCCATGTATCTGTTATGCACCCATTGAAGTATGGCACAGTTATTGATGTTGGGACTGAAATAACATTGCCACCTCCTGCTGCAATAATACAGAGCCTCCAATACTGAAAGAGTTAATTGCTTGCTTATTGATAACTAATTTAATATTTTTATAGCTGAAATTATCATCATTCCTTGGTCAGAACAACTAAGATCAACCCTTTATTTGCCTGGCATTGCTTTACTGAAAGAGACCCTGCCTGCCATATTTGAGCCTGTTTAGTGAAATAAATGTGTGATACGGCCCTTGCAGGTGACAGTTCTTCTTACAACTGAATGAATAAACCAATGCCCTTTTACATGCTTGTCACTGTGTGTAGGGTCTGATTACGAATTCAGACCTATGTAATTCAAAACTAGCCCCATGGGAGCCAGCCGAGTTAGGCCACTGTAAAACTGACATAAATGAGATCATATTCAAGCCCATTGGGGCACTTGCTCTCTCAGCTGAGCAAGCAGGTGTTGGTTCTTTTTTGTTGTTGTCATTGTGCATTAATTCTCCCTGAGCTGATTCCCTCCAGGGCCACACTCATTGAGATCCTAGACAAATTACAAACATCATTAGCAGCTAAATCCCCAGATCTGTGCCCACAAAATACTAGTAATCTTAGAGCATCAGAATGCAGGAAATGAACTAGGGTGGGATCCAGGAAGGTACTTAGGTGTCAAAGTATCAAGTTTAAGTGTTTAATTCCCAGTTTTGGCTCCACTGCAATCCACAAAATGCTTGCCCAACTCTGTATGTGCCTAAACTCACTTGATGCCTAAATTTTTCCAAAGTAAAAGTTCCCTAGGTACCTGTGTTCCTGATTCTGGGTATGCACACTGCTGCCGCCCTCTAGGCGTCCACGTGCCTATCTCCCACCTAAGTCCCAGAGCAGATCCCTTGTTACTGCTGTCACCCATCCTATAACTGTTAGCCCTGTTAGAGTAGTTGCCTGAGATGTGGGAAAGCTAGGTTCAATTCCTGCTCTCTGCCTGAGGGGGAAAAAAGTATTTGAAGAGGAGTCTCCCACTTCTCACAAAAGTTCTCTAACCACAGAACTGTGGGATAGTCTCACATGGGCCTCCCTCAATCTCCCTGTTGAAGGTGTTGCACTCTGGATAAATAATGAAAGAGTGGTTAGATCAGCAGGACTGAACCCCAGGTGTCACACGTGGCTGCCCTAACCACGGAACTACAGAAACATCTTACTCTCTTGCCCAAGTATTTATCCACAAAGCAGTTACTGAGTGAAAGTTTATTATTTAGATGTTCTTACTGATTTTTCCAGAAGAGGGCGCAAATTTCATATATATTCATATTAAACAAATGTGTTGCTAAATGTAAACATCTGCTGGTAGCGAACAGCATTAAGAATGGTTCGGCTTTTGTTTTTCAGCACTGGAATGAATGGCATTTGAACACTGTGTGTCTCATTGCCTTTTGTCAGCTTCAACCCGATTTCATTTACTGCCACTAAAGAGTAGTTTAATTGTGGTTAAGCTAACTAGAGCTGAATAGTTGCTATAATTTTAGGGCCAGGTTTTCAAGAGTGCTCAGTTCACATTCAGAAAGCTAAATGAAGTGCTCAGTGCACATGGGTAAGCAGTTCCAAGAAGCCTGGCCACTTTTTTTAGGTATCTAAATAACAAATGAGCTCTTCTGAACATTTTACCTCAACTGCAGATGCTGGCTGAAGACTTTTGTAGCTGTGCCTTTATGATTTTATTGCTCTTTTACTGGAGAATCTCTGTGATGAGAATTTTTCTAATTCAGCCTGTTTTGGTGTTCAAATCAAGTACAAAATAATATTTTAGACTCCCGTGTAAAATGATAATCTACACAGGTACTATTTAGTATATATTTGATAATTGCCATGGCTGAGGCCTTGCCTTTTGTGTCATTAGTAAGTCTGAGGTCCTGCACAAGGTTCATATTTCAACTTATCCACAAAGCTACTGTTCTTTAGAGCAAAAATCTTTATACTCGTGCACACCCTGAGTAGCTCTGCTGAGCAGTGGGCAGATGGAAAGACGAAGGACACTATCCCTTCCATACCACCTCTGAAGTAGCAAGGCCCCCTACATATTCTATCAAATTCTCTCTCACACACACACACACACACACACACACACACACACACACACACACACACACACACACACACACACACACACACACACACACACACACACACACACCCCTTATGCAGCAGAGATGGGAACAGTATTTGCTCTTGTGTGTGGTGTGCTGTGAGCTAAAAAGCAATTATCTACTTGTTAAAAAATATAAATTAAAATACACTTTTTGAATGTCCTAATTACTTCATTGTTATAGGGGTATTAATAGTGTCCAGAGGACTCAGTCAGGATGTCATGTCCTCTTGTGCTATGCATTGTACACAAGATTCTAGGGCTTGTAACAAACAATAGGAAGGGAAGGGGGAGGGCGTGTGAGAATAACAGTGATTAGAATGTCCTGTGACATGCTCTGCTATCACACAGCTTGGGGGGTTCAAATTATAATATAAAGGTCAATGATTATACGTCAAAAATATATTATACACACACAAGTCACCCTAGTGCCCCTTTACTTAGCCATTATCAGTAGGCACTTTCTTTTAGGCTTGACAGTAGAAGTGAATCTTGAGGAAAGGTTTGAAATTTGAGTTCAATTCTCCTCCTAATTAATGTTTCCTCATGACTATTCACAAAAGAATGATCATTCATGAAGTGACTATTCAAAAGAGTGATTCATTTTCAAAGAAGTGTATGTGCTGTGTAGAGAGTATCATCTCAGTTTTAGGCGATATAATCTTCAGATCCTACACTTGCTTTGTGATTTATATACGCACATTGCATGGCTTTCAACTTGAAGTTATAACCCTGACCTTTAAACAAATGTACTGTATACCCTAAGGGGCTACATAATAGTCATTCACCAAAAATGCTTCTGTAATGTGGCTCTCCCATGCAAGTTACACAAGACTGATGTGCAGAATATGCTGCACATTTTTGGCCACATTGAAGTAAAATGAGCAGGTTACATAGTTGTACTCTACTTTTGTGATAATCTGGGGAGGGGGGGAATACTTTGCATTTCTATAATGTCTTCTATTAAAAGACATGAATGAGCTTGGCCTCAAAACACTCCTGGGAAGTAGGTATTATTTATAACTGTTTAGTAATGTAATTTTCGTTTAAAAAACTCCAAAACAATGAGCCTTACAGATATTCCTGAACATGTTTATATCTATCTGTCTGTCGATAGATAGATAGATGCTTGACAACAGTACAGACTGGCATTGGGATTTTTGGCACTCAAAAAGTTGTCGCAGAAGCACCTGCACTGAAATATTTGAAATCCTGTTGATGCAGAATCACGTGTGGATTGGGATTGTCCTTCAGGATGATCACTCTGGCATATGGTTCCAAAGCACTGAACGCCACCCATTAGAACCATACTCAGATTTTAAAAGTAATGCTGGCAATTGTTTCTGGTAGTGAACAGTTTAATGAATAGGTTTATGGACAACAATCAAACAAGGTAGACCATAAATCACTGGAAGCCATATTACAGAAATCACTGTGACAACCACAACCTCCATTTCAGTAGATGGAAATTTATAATTTTCCAGTTTGATTAAGTATGAAATGTAGGCCTGCTAAGGAGCTTCTTGTAGCAAATGTTTAAAGAGCACTAGTATATAATGAAAGCAAGAACTTGCAGAAAGATTAATTTGAAGTAAATATGATGCAGGTAGTCCCCACAATATTGTTAACCCCAAATGCTCAAAAATCGTTGGTCAGGCAAAAAAATTGTAGGATTTCAAAAATAAATTTGAGGTTCTTTTTATTTGCTTTCTGGTTTTTGACTCTAAGATAAAACTTGGGTTACATTTTTAAGTTTTTTCCCCTCAAACCTCAGGGCTAGAAATTTGCCAAGAAAGAAAAGAGAAGAGAAGAGATAACATGACTCCAGGAGCTGAGGCTTTAAGAAAAACACTACAGCTCATAAGACTCACAATAAAATTGAACACTGGCAACACTATTTCCGAAACAAAATACGACAATTCCAAATGAGAAACACAAAATGATCTAACATTATAAGAGCATGAGAGATTAATTTTAGATGGCTGACTGAAAAAGCTCAGGCAGCTCCAAGGATAAAAAGATGATAAATTCTTTACACAGAACATTATTTCACAGCATGAGGTCAGAAATGCAAAGCATAATCCACAGTACTCATCTAGGTGTTAAGTTGCAGGAGAACATTAAGATGTATGTATTAACATTAAGAAATATTAAGGAGTCCTATTCTGGCCCGGCATGAAAGCTACCATTACAGAGAAGCTATAAACATAATGACACCTGCATGACAGAGCAACAGGAGGAAAAGGAGACATCTAAACAAAACCAGTGATGACACTGTCTCTGTTTCCTTAGGGCATGCAAAATGCTAGTGACAGAGCCATGCAACAACAGAAGTAATATGTCCAACCAATCACTGACAAACAGAGACCTGGAGCAACAAACACAGGCTCGAGATGCCAGATCTACATTAGCTGGTGAACAGGCCACTGCAGAAGTATCCTGGAGGGTCCCTCTCAAACGCCACTGTTGAGATCGTTCCACTGTGTATAAATGAATATTAAATGTGCCAGAGAGCAAGTAAGAATAACCCAATAGCCTGGTGGTATGGGCATTCACCTGGGTGGGGAGAGGCTTGAGTTTAAGTCCCTGTTCCAAAACAGTAGCATGGGGATGTGAACAGAGATCTCCTGCCTCCCACATGACTGATCTAACTACACTGCTATGGCATATAAAGGGAGCCGCAGCAGTGTATTATGTAGGTTAAGTATGCTTAGAGCACACTTATCCAATCGTACCCCGTAGGCAGGGGAACACCTAGTTTGTGAATCCTGCTGGGGCTTGAATATGAATAAGGCACTAAGCAGCTCGGCGGTGTCAGGATTTCAGTGGCTTTATATATGGCCACTGACAAACTTAAGTGCCTACAGGATTAAGTGGCCAGCTGAACGGTAGTTTTGTGAATGCCAGTGGTACCTAGATGTTAGACTGAGACACCTCATGGGGCAGCTAGGTACCTAAGCCCCCCCCCTTGCAAATCTAGCCCATAATAGTTACTGGTATGTACAATAAGAGACAGAAGAATCCTTTCATCTGTCCCAGGAATTTGAGTTATCCACTTTCACCTCCACCCTAATCATATGTGTGTTCCCTTCCTTCTGCTACATTCATTAGCTGTATCTATTTGTGGTGGTTTTTTAGGGTTTTTTGTTTGATTTTCATTTTTTAAGAAGGAAGGTGTAACAGTAAGCACCAAAATTAGTGGATAACAACATCTCATGTGTCAAGAATATACATTTCTTGTAACCCTGACCCATATCATGTGCCTGGGACCAGGAAATAAAGATTGTGTCTTACCAGTCCTTCTGTGTGTCACAACTTTTATTACAACATAGACTGACACATTGGTATTTTGTTCTCAGGCTCTTTTAGAGAATTTTTCTTAATGGGTTGGTAGTTTGCTTTTCAGTCCGTTTTAAATTAGGGGGTTCTGCTCTCAGTGAAACTCATGCTAACCTAATGACTTTAATAAGTTTGCATACATGTATCAGCAGAATTTGTCTCCATATATTTAATGACACGTCCCACATAAAGGGATAAGGGTGATTTCTTAGAATGATCAGTATGTGGCCTGAATTATCCCATTAAGCATAGTGATAGGCTCTGGTGTATTTCAAGGAAGTGTCCACACAGTTTGCTCAGTGCAGTAAGCTTATCTCACCAGAAGTTACCTATAACATTTGAAAACTCACACACACACAAAAAAAGGACCTAAACTGCCTGCAAAGCTTGCTAATGTTCGCTTTGCCCACATAACATTCATATTTATGAGCACAAAATGGACAGTTGCATGCAAATAGGTACTTATGTGCAAAAGGTTCATTTAGCAGACTTGGTTAGTGCAAATGTAAATTATACAGGAACATCTAAGCTGAAGTATCAAAAATTAGAGTAATATTTTTCATCTCATTTGGAATTTTAAAGAAACCTAATATTCATGGAGGGTAAAAATGATATTATTTGTGATACTGGCCTTGATAGAGACTTACTTTTGAGATATATAAATCAATCTGTACACACACACACACACACACACACACACACACACACACACACACACACACACACACACACACACACACACACACACACACACACACACACACACACACACACACACACACACACACACAAACTCCATTGCTAGACTTGAAAAAGGTCTCACTGATTTTTCCTAAAGATGACAGTTTGCTCAGGGCTTCCCTTAGAGTGGCCCACGGCTGGTGTATTGGGTTCATTAAAAATATGGGAGGAAAAATATAACCTTTATTTTCCAAAAGAAAGTTTGCAGCTATGGGGAGAACAGTGTTGCCATTCCCCAGGTACTGTTGATGAGTCTAGGGTTGCCATAGACTTCCTCCCAGATGGCTGTGTTGACTCCTCTGTCAAGGAGCAAGTGTGATCCCAGTCTATCTTGTACTGGTGACTATCACCATAGTGTCTAATAAACATGGGAAATGCTTAGATTGGAATTTCATCATTCCAAATGAGTTGGAGAATCAAATCTTTCTCCTTTCCTGGTTACAGGGAGGTCTGTTTGAGGAAGGGTTTTACTTGGGAAGGGTGGTAGAGAGGAGAGATGTCCATGAAAAGTGCTCACATTTTATACAGACCCAATGTATCTACTGCATCTCTGGAAGGTACCCACATAGCACACTGATGGCCGCAGTACAAGAACTTACAAAGAAAAGTGAACCCAACACATTCAATTGATCTTGAAAGGCTGGCCTCAATTGAGAGGGTGGATTTAGTCTCCCCACCTCCTCCACACATTTACCCTACATATAGCCCACTTTCGCAGCCTGTGCACCTTCCAGAGGTACATTTATATATATAGGGTCTGTATAAATTTGGAACCAGTTATTCAGGCTGTATGCAGTTGAAATGAATTTCATCCATGGTATCTTTTACATTTTGTATTGATCATTGAAATATGTGAAGTATTTTACACCAGTAATAAATACTAAATACATAAAATACATTTTGAATCTGTGTTTTAAATTAGTATTGGACTTCAAAAAATACTAAGTAGCAAAATTGTGGCTGCTGCTGTTTATGTGCCTGATCCAGTTCATACTGAAGTCCCATGGGAATTGTAACAAGGCCTGCCCCCACCAGGGCATCTTTTGCAGCTGACTGTAGTGATATAGGCAAGTACAGTTCCGCCCCCAGTCCCCGGGGCCAACCTACTTGCCCATCTTCTCCACTATGAATCAAACCAATGGTCATGTCCCTTTCTGGGAAAGGAATGCTGTCCCTCTCAGAATCCAATTTAATCCCTGCTTCTGGCAGATTCCTCAAATAAGACCATTCTCAAAACCCTAAAGTAAGACATTAACCTTCAGTAGTTCTCCATCCCCAATCCAGGGTCACCTTCAGCAGGTTACTCACACAGGAATCAACAGCCATTCTGTTCTTTAGTTCCTCTGCCCATATCCCAGGGCCCCACTCTTCAGGTAATCACTCTGAGAATTCCTGTGCCCCTACTTCAGGGCCTCCATACATCCAGCACTTATCCATGCTTCTTTGCAACTCTTCTTCCATAGCCCTCATCCCAGGGCAAGCAGGCTCCCCCAGTGTTCCACTCCCCAGACCCCCTGTGCCTGCAAATCCTACCCTGGCTGGGCTCCTTCTCATAGGAATCATGTTCCAGAATCAATCCTCTTTTTCCTTGGCTCAGACTTCACTGGTTGTTCTCCTCCTTTACCTATAGGCCTCTGTAGAAACCTTCTACTCATCAGGGTTCTCTAGGTCTGGCCAGTTCTCTCCAACAGCTCTCCTCAAGTCTCTCTCTACACCAGAGGTTCTCAAGATTTTTTTGTAGATGGACCCCTATTCAAATACAATGTTCATCATGAACCCCCCAACTGAGAAACTGATTGATAAAACTATACATGTACTTAATAAAAACACATACTGTTAGTAATACTTTAAGGAAAAGAGTATGAGTACTTACATGCAGAGGCAATATGTGGGGGCGGGGTGCACATGAAGTCGTGTCCCCTCCAGATTTGTGCCTTCTATTTGGCTCTGCTCCCAGAAGTGCTGAGGTAGCAGGGTAGGGAAGTGGTGTCTCTTCTTGGCTAGCCAACTTGTGAAATCAATGGCTGTGAGGCAACCCCTGTCTGATGGCAGGGGAAAACCTCTTTTCTGCAGTCATGCTGACATTTTTGGTTTCCAGCTAGCCAGCCAACCCACACATGGGCATGTTCCTCCAGGGCACACCCCACAGTTTAAAAACTTCTGTTCTACACCCTCTCTCTTTCACCCCATCTCTCAACTATTGATGTCTCAGGTCTCATACAGTTCTCACCATTTCCTTCCTACTCACCTTTCTTAACTGCTGACTGGATCTTAATAGAAGCCAGATGCCCTCATCTGGCCCTATAAGGAGGCAACTAAATAGTCACAGGTGAATTGGACCCATTTCTGTCTTAAAGAGGCCAATCACCCCATAATAGAGTCTTTTCAATGACTTCAGTGGGAGTCTGATTGGGTCTTATCAGAGTGATAGGGTAAAGTACTAGTGTACCAACATTTTAGCCCTAAAATTAGGAGTTTTTTCCTCATATATACATTAAAAAGTAAACACTCTCCATGGTATAGTGTAAATACCTTGCTGTGCTATGCATCCTAAGGGACATCTTTTTAAAAGAGCCTTCAATCCAGGCTTCACTTTAGCAGCCACCCTTACTTGTGGACACAAAAGCAATACAGTAGAACCTCAGAGTTACGAACACCTCAGGAATGGGGGTTGTTTGTAACTCTGAAATGTTCGTAACTCTGAGCTAAACATTATGGTTGTCCTTTCAAAAGTTTACAACTGAACATTGACTTAATGTAGCTTTGAAACTTTACTATGCAGAAGAAAAATGCTGCTTTTAACCATTTTAATTTAAATTGAACAAGCACAGAAACAGTTTCCTTACCTTGTCAAATCTTTTTTTAAACTTTCCCTTTATTTTTTTAGTAGTTTACGTTTAACACAGTACTGTACTGTATTTGCTTTCTCTTTTTTTTGTTTCTGCTGCTTGAGTGTGTACTTCCAGTTCCAAATGAGGTGTGCGGTTGACTGGTCAGTTTGTAACTCTAGTGTTCATAACTTTGAGGTTCTACTGTATTTCAATATCCAGCTAGTAATTACACTGGTCATCATTAAAGTCATTTTTTACCAACAGTTACCATACAGTGCTGACAAATACCAAAGATAATTGCTATGGCAAGCATAGTGGAAACAATGGTATCTCAAATAGCTGTTGGCATTTTTTTGTCTTGTCATTGTTCAATCTACAAACCACACTGGTGGCACACCGTGAGATTCCTGAAATGCATTAATTTATTGCCAGAATAATTTCTGATGCTACTTCCTTGTGACACATACAATAGCTCAACTAAAAAGGATATGCAGAAATTTCTGTTCTTGAGAAGAATGATTGTTTTACTTTCTTATTCTCGTGCACAGTGCTAAAATAATGCTCGCTGCAAAAACTGCCGGGAAATGTTTAAATCCAAACAAAAGACTGTTCTGATTTTAAAAAGGAAAATATACATTAGGTTTTATAAAACTTTCCCTTCCTTTTTAAAAAAAACCTGAAATTGAGCCAGATCTATTTGAGAATCTCCCTTTATCTGATTCATGGAAAATACAGCATGATTCTGAAAATGTATGGTCATTGGCAAAAGCTGTCTCTCTTTCTCACGGACAACAACAAAATGAAACTACTGTAATAATGGTGGAACATTATAAGCAGTACATGAAAATCATACTGAAATTGTAACTTTTTAAATTAAAATCAATTGGATTACTTAAAATATGTAAATTGAGCATATGTGTATGTCCTTGAAGGATCAGAGCCCTAATGAAAAGCAACATATGCCATCCAGTGCTAATGATTTAATTTACAACTAAAGAATACCCAAGAAGTTTGGATAAAGATTCTGAAGTGGAACTTCCCTCACTTTGTTTTTCCATTTCAAGGCTTCTATTACAAATACAGGCCTGAGTCATGAAGTTTGAACTAATTAAGTATCTAAATTATGCCAAAGTTCAGGGAGAGGGGGCTAGCAGGATAGTTGGTTGTTCAGATAGATCCAGGATTCTGGTTCAGGCCCACTGTAATGGGGTGTACACCCCACACAGGACTGCAAGGAGTTAAGGAGGCCAGTTAGGCTTATTACCTGCCCAGGCTGGTAGGGCCAGGAGAAGCCAAGAAGGGCTGTGACCTAATTGCTGATGGTGCCCAGCTGAGGAAGAATAGGGGGCCTATATAAGTCAGGCAGCTGACAAAAGAAAGAGAGAGGTGAATACAAAGAGAGAGGAAGGTAGAAGAAAGCAGCAAGGTAGGACCCTGGAGGTCTTGGCTGCTCACTGGAGAGGGCCCCTGAACTGTAACCTAGAGTAGAGGGTGGGCCCAGGTTTCCCTACTAGCCACCAAGGACATGGCATAGCATAGACCAAAGGAGAGCAATGCCTGGCAAAAGCTAATCCCCAAAGCCATTGGGAGGAGGTGCCACATGTTGTGAGTGGACCCCAGGACACCCACCTGTAGCTATAATAAAAGGCTGAAGCAAAGAAAACAAGAAAGAAAAGTCATGAAAGAGATAACCAAAGTAACAAGAGAACATGCAGGTAGTGGGAAAAGGAGAGGGAGATATTGTAGCTAGCTACTCTGGACCACTGTCCAGCAAAAAGAAAAGGTTCTGAACTAACTACCCCTAAAATTGATTGTTGTTTAATTTACCAAATTCTAGAGAAGCTGCTGCTAGAAAACCATTCTCTCAAGAATCACAGTGTGTTCTTCCAGGTGGGAGCAGTTTTTAGTTGCAAGAAAGAATAGAAGCTGGAGGAGGAAAACCTGCACCCCCACCAATGACCTAGTTCAGAAACCTCCTACTCTGCCCCTCCCTTACCACAAACACACAGGCCAGAAGCCCTCTCGAGGCAGCCAGTTACATTACAGGAGGAGCCAGAGCCCTACCAGAAGCTCCCAGTGGGAGCAAGTGGTCTTCTCCTGCAGTACATTGGTCACTGTATACGCTTGTGACACTAATGGTGAAATTTAGCCTTGTTAGACCCTAATGGCCAGCCATGCCTGACCACACAGGGCAATGCCTAACAAATGACACTCTATCCTTCAGTAACAACTTCAGAATTTGGTCCTATCTTTGCAGCCCCTTAAGAAGCTATTGGATTGCATAAGTTTCATGATCATTTTTTAAATTGACTGAGCTCAGATTTATTTTTAATTTCCTAGTTTTTCTGGAACTTTCTGTGGTAGCAACCTCCAGCGTTTGGTCAAAAGATGTGAGGCAAGGGATTTATAGGAAATACAGTAATTACTTGAAGATGCTGTTTAAAATAGTTTTTTAGGCTAATAAATGGAGATTTGTTTAATCAATTGTATATCTGCCTTTTTCTGTTTTTCAAAGAAACAGGTTATAAATCTGCACAGTTTTCAACTAGGTTGAACTAGCATTCAGAGATTGTTCTTAAAATATCATATAAATCTCTCATTATTTTCTCATGGTGCTCAGTTTACTTGTGAAAACTAATATTGATTAGATCTCTAGTGAGTAACATCTACAGTATAATCAGCTCAGTGGAGATTAGTCAAATGGCTAGTATCCGTACAGCCTTATATTCTTAGAAATGTTCTGCTGCCAGAAAATCCTAAGGGTGCGGTAACTAGCAACCTCAGGTAAAGCTAGACTTCTCATGCTTTGACTCTCCAGATCTCTTATTAATTCTCCATTGTCACTAGGTGCAATTACTTCTTAAATATAGTACGCTCAATTAACTCCTAAGTTTCCCCTGTACCCACTGCTGCAAATCAGTGTGTGGGACCCACTAGCATTAAATCCACCTGGAGAAGGGGAACAGTGCCATGAGCCCCCTGTATCCCTTGCCACAGCACCAACAGTGGAGGAGACTGGCCTGGCCCTGACCCTTCCCAGGCTATCAGGAAATATGTTGATCCAGACTCTTTCCCAGGCAGCCTACCCCAGCAGGACTCATGTGGCTGCACAGACAGAAGGTAAAGCTCCTATTCCCTAATGTGAATCCTCCTCTGGAGCTGCCACCAGTATATTCCACCTGCATGCATCCATGGCTAAAATAAGACCATCCTTTTGATATGCTTCATTGCTCACCTAATAAATTCAGAAACAACTCCTTTGTGGGATAAAAGACCTTTATGCTCCCTTCTTTAATTTTTTTAACATATCAAAAAATACTGTTAAAAATGCTTGATCACAAACAAACAAGGAATAGCTCCATGTGAGAAAACCAAACACTCCTTTTAAAACAACTTTATGCCAATTCATAACTATCTATAAATAGAAAATTCTTAAATATGGTATTATCTTCTCCTATATTCAAACATGTCTAGTGTTTTGCAAGACAAGACTTTACTTGTATAATCATTACTACACAAAGGTGCTCCAGAATATGTTCACTCATAAAATAGAACTACAATAGATCAACTTCATTCTCTGTGTAACTACATTCACTTTAATGAAGTAACCCCAGGGATGAATTTGACCCTATCTCTTTCTCTGGATGACCTTTTGTTCAAAGCCTTCACTATGTATTTGCTTCTGATCAACTACATTTCTGTAAAAACCAGCTTTTTACTCTAAGGTCCCGATATTAGAAGCTATGACAGGCTGTCGGTAAGTGTAAAACAATCAGTAGGCAAAGTTTATAATAGGCAGTTTGGAAATTGGAATGGCTACATACCAAAGAAATTGTTCCCACAGTCATGTCCCTTTTAAACTATGTTACAAGGCATAACAATGATCAAAGCAGATGTAAATTCAGACTTTGATATAGAAAATATGCCCTTAAATCTACTGTACTGGGTATACGTGTAAAAAAGAACACTTGTAACTGATGCAACCAGTTACTTTATTCTACTGCTCCGAACAGTGATAAGAGGAGTTATTTGCAGAAACTTGGGTCTTAAAAAAGACACACTGAATTCCCTGCCTATGAGGATTTTTCAAGTTAATGTGGTGTTCATGAAAGATACCAGATTGCTAGTCCTACCCATTTATCTAAGTGCTGCCATGGGAACTGAGGATTCAATTTACCCCACTGATAAGCATCGAAATCAGTTGAGCTTCAGGACACATTGTAAGGACCATCTCATGTTTCTGGAGGTTGATCACCTCATATGGGCACTTGGTTTTTTGCAGGAGTGAAATACCCTTTTTTCTTCTATGAAGCATTTTGTACAGGCATTCTAACCTATGTTAGATAGGATGTAGTTTAAAAATCAGTCAGTCAATAAATAAATATAAGTATTTAATCCATGCTTATATGTTGTGATCTGCTTGTGTGTAGCAAGACCAAATTTTATGCTCAGAAAACTTCTGAATCACTGAAAACTATACCTGTGTTGTTTGCCACATAAAGCAAGAGAGATATTTCCACAGATTTTCCATTCAGTTTATTAACTGGTTATCTATTTTTAAAAGCATTTATTTAAAACTCTCAGGAGAAACCCGTGTGCTTTTGAACCAAATAAGGCAAGTTGTAAAAAAAAAAAAAAAAAAATTAATCCCTGCATCAAGGACTGAAGCCTTTCACTTCAAAATAGACTGTACAGCAAGTGGAATGGGATGGAGGGAAATTTAGCAACTTTTATGGAATCTCATTTTTAACTGTTTTAAAATCTTATATCATTTCTGTGAAGTTTAATCTTTATTATGTAATATATGGACAACATAACTTATAATCATTCTTGTCCTAACAGTTTATAAAAATAAGAATGACTACTTTAACTTATGTTTTAGGATAATTTATCTTCTGATAGTGTAAAAAAACAATAGACTTGGCCCTATACAAAGAAGAGTTGTTGATTATTATCTTATGGTTAAAATAATTAGCTATATTTCAGTTTGCTTCCACTATGAAAGTTCTTTTCCAAGCTACACAGCAAAGATTAAAATAGGAAAGTCATTTATTTGACAAGACTCCTTTTCAGAAAAGGGATCTCTGCTTACATCTGCCTTCATTTTGGGGGGGATGTTTTCACTTTACAGAATGGCATCCACTGGAACACCTGTATAGCAGAATAGAACTTCTTCATACACAATACAGTCTCTAAGCCAAGCTCCTGGATTTGTTAAGAGTGGAATCTCAAGCGCCAAGATATTCAGTAGATCTTTCACTCTGACCTTAATCAGTGGGCTACACTAAAATGAGTCAGGTTTCATTTCCTGCGTTCCAGACTTCCCTTTTCAATATTCAATTCTTCAGAAGCACTCCAGGATATTAGGAGTTTACCCCTCAGTACTGCACAAATAATGTTTTCTATTTTCTTTGATCAGGTGCTCCCATGCACCTTGAAAATTATGTCACAGGAAACAGTTTGAAGTGGCCCAGCCTAAAGACGGTAAAATTAAAAGAAAAACTTATCTGGTACACAGGCATGACGACCCTAATCTGTTTATACTGGCTAAAGAACAAATAATGCTGTTATCCACTATTTAATTTATGAGTCAATAATGGTTGCATGTGATTTTACTCTGCAAAAGTTTAAATAATATACTGTACTTCAGACTTGGCAACAAAAGTGTTTCTGACGGACTCTATGCAAAGTAACACAATATACTTTTGTATATTATGCAAAACTGTCAAACTGTTTCACAGTGATTTGCAATCTATGTGTAATAATAATAATATATTGTTGATGACACTTTTAATAAGAAATCAATAACAGCGCCTGATTATTTAAAAAGATGACTGCCCAACTGCATACAAAATATATGTGTAATCTACAGACAGTTTATACAACTGTATATGTAAGTAGGATAAATATATAAGTAAATGACTAATTATGGAAATATACAAATGAAATTTGTGTGGGGAAGTCACAAAACTATATGCCTAACTGTTTTTTTAAAATATTGACCCATCATTTGTCATAACAATTGCAATTTGCCCTCAAAACATTGAGAGCTTATCTACGATAGAAAGTTTCACCAGCAAAACTTTTGCCAGCATACTGCTACTGACATAGTTGTTTTGGCAGAGTGCATTTATGTTTGATTGCCTTTGCCGGTACAGTGTGTCCACACAACACTGGGTAGTATTGGCAGAAGATGTGCAACACTGTGCTGTAGGCAGCTCAGTGTACCCCAAACCACAAACAAGTGCACAACCAGGTTGGAAATTTTTTGAAGTGTATTGCAGGATACCAGCTCTCTTCTGAGGGAACTGTGAACGTTTGGGGTCAAATTCTTACAATTCCCTCTGTTCCATCACATAATCTACTCTTTTTTTTTTTTTGCGCACCGGTTTTCAATCTCTCCACCATCTTGCCATTAGAAGCAGGGATGCTGAACCGATCAGCAGAACTCTCTGGTCTGTTTCAGAGACAGGGCAAGTGATTCTTTTGTATTTGTGGAACTTCAATAGCTACCACAGTGACTGCCCATGCAGAAGGAAACTGAGAATACTGAAGTGGAATGGATTATATGGACAGTGAATGAAACTGGCCAGCTGCTGCAGGCATTGGTACACACAGTGGATAGACTGTTCTGGGCTCATGAAATGAGCAGAGAGTGGTGGGATCAGATCATGATGCAAACCTGAGACAACCAGGCATGCTGCAGAACTTTCAGATGTGGATGGCCACATTCCTGGACCACAGCCCTGCAATGCACAGGCATCAAAATAAGATCTGCTTTGACAGTGGAGAAATGGGTTGTGATCTCTCTCTGGAAGCTTGCAATGCCAAAATGCTATTGGTCGGTGACCAATTAGTTTGGTGTTGGAAAATATACAGTTGGGGTGGTTGCCATCCACGTGTGCAAAGCCATTAAGCGTGCCCTACTGTACAGGATTGTGACTCAGGGCCATGTGCAGGAAATAATAGATGAATTAAATTAAATGGGCTTCCGTAGCTGTAATGGGACAATAGATGGGATGCATATCTTAATTTTGAGCGCCACCTATCTAGCCTCTGAGTACATAAGCGGAAATGGGTACTTCTCCATGATTCTGCAAGCATTGGTAGATCACCAGAAACATTTCACTGACAATGTTGGCTGGTCATGAGCATGAGTCTCACATTTTCAGAAATATAGGACTTTTTCACAAGCTGCACTCAGGGATGTTTTTCCTGAAAAGGCACGTTCACATTGGTAGGGTTGCAATCCCAACTGTGATTCTTGAGGACCAAGCCATCCCTTTACTTCCATGGCTGACAAAGCCATACTCCAGATACTTGGACAGCAGCAAGAAAACCTGAGCTTGTTTAGGGTGATTGTGAATTGTGCCTTTGACAGATTAAAGGGTGAGTGGAGATCTCTTATGATAGGTTCAATCTCAGTGAGCCAAATACTCCTATTGTTATTGCTCCATGTTGTGTTTTGCATAATATCTGTTAGGCCAAGAAAGAAATGCTACCACTGAGGTGGAGAGTAGAGGTAGACACGGTGTCTGCTGATTTTGAGCACTCTGATGAAAGGCTAGTTATGGCCAATGGAAGTACTGTGCAGCTGAGGGAAGTCTTAAGACCACACAGTTTGCCATAGACAGTGTGATACTTTGTTTTACCGCATATAGAATAATTAGCTGGTTAATGAATTATTCCTTTGCTTAAGGGAGCTATTGATTTGTGGGATTTGCATCTCTGTACTATAAGAAAAATAAAATAAATCCTGGTTTTCACAAAATAGAATTTTATTATGCGATAATAAACAAAAATAAACTACTAATACAGAAAGTGCAAGCTGGTAACTGCTTAGAGATGCAACACAGGTCAGTGTAAGTGAATTCATAGAAGTTCTCATTGTCCGCTGGGGTTGAGTGAACGGACACTGCTGCAGGAAATGCTGGTGCTTTGAGAAGGGTGTAGGGAAGGTGGAGTGTGGCCTTTGCCCCCAGGAATTGTTGTCCATGAAGTGTAATGGCTGCTGGAGTATACCCTAATGCTATGAAGCATCTGAATTTGTTATCTGAGGAGCTCCATGATGTCTGTGCACCAGGTTTAGGTCCTCCTGTCTTTCCTCTGATATATACAGTCCCTCCATTCCTAGGTCTCCTGGGCTTCCGTCTCAGCAGCCTGGAGCAGTTCTGAGAACCTCTTCTTTTGTCCATTTCTCTTTCCTCACTATCATGGCGAGTCTCTCAGTGTGTGTAGAAGGGACTGCCCTCAAGGATACCCCAGCTGAGGTCACTGAAAAACTACCAGGCAGAGATCCATTGTTAGATTTAAGGAGCCAGCGGGCAGCACAAGATAATTAGTGCAACTCCCTAAATTTTTTCCCATATAAAGCTGCATAAAAACATGTACAGGTTCACACTCATTACCACTGCATGACCATTTAACAATACCCAGCATGGTGAGTACATGTGGTCACTTTTCAATCTTTCTAGCTGTGAGGGGTGGGCCGGACCACGGGAACTTTAGGAATAGAGCAGTAAACATTGATAAACTTATTACAGGCAATGGTGATGCAGGTGGATATATCACTCATGAGGATACCAAAAGCCCAGAGAAGGCAGCTGTTCAAGAGGATTCACAGTTACCCGGAGCCATATGCTGCTGGCTTTTTCACAGCAATGGTCCCTCCAGAGCTCCTTTGCAGAGTGGCATGGGATGGTGTCCTATCATGGTGGCAGAAACCCAGCTGCTCTGTCTAGAAATGTCTGGGCAAAGATCAAACACAACCTGCTTAAAAAGTTCTGAAAACTCTTGGGGCCAAGATAAACCACCAGCTCCTTAAGCAGCAGAAGGTTATGACTGCTGAATAGAGTTGTGAATCTGTCCACGCCAAGACCCTCACTGAACTAACTACGCACTGTTTTTATCTCTTTCCTGAATCTAATCACAACATGCAAGTAATTAGTTTTGGACTTGAAAACTATGAGATTGAACAGAATGTGTAATGTGCTTTGGACTTGAAAATCTACACATAACAAGTTTACAATGCATTTTCTGAAAAATCATATAGTCAGAATGCCCAGTTACAAGTACTTGCAAGTACTATTTCTATTTTCAGTGTATTTAATTTTATTGGCTAGCAGACAAGCATTGTCTCCATATGTATTTAAATGCTCATGCTCAGGTTTTTGTTTGCACATAGCTTACAATCACTAGAAGCTTCTTTTTTTTTTTTTTTTTTTTTTTTTTGGCTTGTTTGCAATGTATTGAATTTTATTTGGTTATCTTTCCTGAAAAAGTATATACTTTGAATGCAAACTATTTGCATGCATTATATATTTGGGAATGTTTTCGGCTGTCTTTTCCTGTTTTCATTCTGTCAGTTTTGCCTGGTAAGGCCAGTGCACGCTCTTAAAACAACCAGCTACTTCAAAGCAGAATTCCTTTATTCCCTGTTCACACATGGCTCACTGCCATTTTGAGACAAGGGAAGAAGTTTGGGAAGCCCTGGAGAAAGTAAAACAAATGTCATTCATTAACGGGGCCAGTAACTTACATCCACCTGAGTTCCTTTCCCCTTGCTCAGTGGATTTCAGCTGGGTCTTAAGGAGGTCCTTGCTCTCCATCAACTCTGCAACATCCACATCATCCTCTTCATAGAGTTTCTCATTCATGTGCAGTTCCAGAGTGCCTTCTTCTGGATGTCATGAGGTATCCACTGCCCATGGCAGGTAGATGGTGGGATCCTCTCTTGGTATGGCATAGAACTCCACATAATAGCAGCAGCTCTGGGAGACAGCACCAGATTTTTTTGTTGCCCTCCTTTGTCTTTTGAGAAGATTGTCACTGCTCATTCACCTTTGCCCGCCATTTGAAATCATCCCCGTCAGACTCCAGCTTCTGTAACCTCTATGCAATATCTGCATAAACATTTTTATTCCTGTGGGAATTTCACAGCTGTGCCAATACTATTCCTCCTCCCACAAGCCAAGGAAATTCAAGACTTTGTTTCTAGACCAGACAGCAGCGCGAGGTTTAGCTGGAGTTTTCCACGGAGCCATACCTGTGTGCTCGCAAAGGAGGGCTAACAGGAAAAGAGACGTTGCCAAAACATCCTGGGGATTTTAAGTTGAGGGCATTTTGTTACTGGTCATAGTGAGCCCTTGGCAGCAAAAATTCAACCAGAGCAGTCACTGCCCTGGGCACAATGCCATTGTGAGCTTGTTCCTGGAGGACTGTTTGTACTGGTACTGGTACTTCAGCATCCACACAGGCATTGTGCTGATAGAACACTACTGGTAGAGGTCTTATGTCACTTGGGAAACTGGTTTAACTCCACTGGCAAAAATTCAGGGTTTTATTGGTAGGACTGAAAATTCAGGGTGGATGCATGAAAGTCTGTGGCAATAGAAGGAAAAATTTGCCAGTAAAATTTTGCAGTGCCGACCAGGCCTAAGAGTAGAAGCAGAGTAAATTCCAAATACCCACCAGACTATATACAATAAATAGAGAGTCCCACAATAAACAGCAATACCAATAAGGAAACCAAAAGTCTGAACTGTTAGAAATAATCAAACAGGTTGTCCCGGGGGTGGATTGGGGAGACAGAACCCTTTATTGCCTGCTCGTTCCACCTCGAAGCCGCAAGTGAGCAATGAGTGGGTTACTTTACAATTCTTTTATCCATAACAGTATGTAAATGTATCCATTTCCAGCAACTCCCTTATTTGGTTACATTGACACCTATAAAATGAATATTAACAACTACATAATTAATATAATTGTACCCGCCCCTGTTTGTTGTTTATGGGATTACTATACAGAGGGCAGGCACATCACCTTAAAACCTATTAATTTTACACTAACATTCTTTGAAGTATAGACATGCCAGGGGGAAAAGGAAGATAATACTTTCTTCCCACCAAAAGGCCTTGCACAGGAATGGCGATAGACTCATCCCCTGCGCAGATGACCAGGAAGGGAGGAGAAGAAGAGAGATAACAGACTCTAACTAAAATTCACACCAATTAACAGAAAAAAGATTTGCCCTTGCCTTGACCCCGTTCCCTGTAATTTAGGTCTGACTACTTGTCCAGCTTTTAACTCTTTACTCTCTTACATGAACCATGATGGAAGAATGACACAGGCAGATGTAGAGGAGAAAAGAATTCCAGAATTGAAGACCATTGCATCCAATCCATTCCTGATTGTACCTAGGAACAACCATTAGGGAAGGGATGAGCCAGTGCAATTTGGAAAGATTGGAAGATTTGTGATTTAGAAAGACCATAACTGGGGAAGTTTTAGCAGCCCAGAGAAGAGGAGATGAAGAGGTAGTAAGGGAATAAAAAGAAACATATAGGGGAGTCGCCCCTTAAAAGAATAGGATGAATAGCATGAAATATTTAATATTTATATTCACCAAGCAATGTATGAAAAATACAAATACCAATGGGAGGAATACCTGTTGCAACTCCCCCCTGCTGCTCAGCTTGGGGAGGGAAGGACACAAAGGAAACTGGTTGCTGCTAATGAGTAGCCTGCCAATCTCAGTGATGTTACTCTGGATTTACATCAGTGTAACTGAGATTGTCTCACCCATTGTCTCTATATTTTTTAAAAAGACAAAAATAATAAAGTTCCTCCTAATGTCTCCAATTATTTTTCAGAAAAAGAAATTTCTTGTGGAATAGAATATTCAGTAGAAGAGAGGGAAATTGTTTCTTATCAACATCTGGGAAAAAATTAACTACCTGTATGACCAAAGAATGCAAATTACCTTTAATAATTGGGCTGCCACATTCTGGACTAGCTTTAGTTTCTGAAAAGGTCTTAAATTATAGCCTCAAATGGAGTGCATTGCAGTAGTTTAATATCAAGGTGACAAAGACATGGGAAAACATCTCAAAGTCCACATCTGAAACAAGATGTCTGTGACAGAGTTCTGGACAACAGCAGCTGATGGAGCACTCTGATCACTGCAACTTCATATAGTTGCTTTTTGCACACCTGAATATGGGAACTATGCCAAAGTGACCAATTGAAGATAAGCTGAAAAGAGTAAAAAAACTAATTACCTCATTAACTCAGAAGGTACAAAGGCACAGGAAGGAAGCGAAAACGGAAGAGAGAAAAAGTAAACGAGATGGAGGTTGGTAGAGCTGGAGGACACAGGAGGTCTTTGATCTGTGGAGCTCTGTAAAGGTGGTGGGTGTAAACAGTGGAAAGGCCCTGCTTCATGATTTGTAAAGGTGGTGGGAATCAACTTTGTAAATAAATCACTGGATGTTGTACTTGAAGAAGGTCTTGAAATAGTTTCCTTGTCTGGCAAGAGAGGAGAATGTCCCATAAAATCACACAATTTAGCAGGCACAGGTGGGAAAATGTGTTTTTCAGGGCTGGTATCAGGGCACACAGTAGTAGATAATAAGACCACTAAGTTGTAAAATTGATTCACAGTCAATTTGCCATGCTGATATAATTCTAGTCAATTCTTTAGTTGCTTTCCCGGACCTACTAATGTTATCTCAGCCTTCTCCAGACTGAGCCTCAACCAGCCGGTCCTCATTCAGGACCCAGTCTCCTGGGTCATCCATTCCACTGCACCAAATTGTATCACTGAATCAATTGTAAGGAGATATACAGCTGGGTAACATTCACCTACTGCAAACATTGTAGCCCATATCTCTGTACTAACCCTCCTAAGGGTCTAATACACGTATTGAAAAAATGGGTGGGCAATACAACAGAAGCCTGCAGTTCCCAGCATGAGAGAGTCTTTGGGATGGATGACTAATCACCCCCTGGTTCCTCTCTTATATTAAGAAGCAAAGCTATTTCAGAGCAGTTTCATCTATTTCTACTAATTACCATGGTATTGTCATCAGTACCTTATGATCAACCACACCAAAGGCAGGGGAGCGATCCAATAAAATCAGCATGGACACTCTGGGCCTGGTTCTCATTTCACTCTATCAGTGTAAAATGGACCTTAAAATATGGCTAATTTACATTTATACTCACTCTAAGGCCCCTTTATACTACTAGAGTGATGTAATGTTGCCTCAGTATACATAAGAATCAGATCCATTATGTTCATCTATAACTGGGAGGAGATCGTTGACCAATGTCTGCAGTTTCTGTCACATACCAAGGTCTAAATCTAGATGTACCAGCACTGAGAAAATCTGAATACTGACTATTGGCATAGTTGCTTCATCACCACCATCTTAATGACCAACCCCCAAAATCAGGATACTCAATACCAATAATGTGATGATGAGATCATCAGAAACATGAATTGATTTCTTGAGTAGAGGCCTCACTGCCACATCTTTGAACACACCTAGCATCCAACCCTCACACAACAAAGCACTGATAATTTCCACCAAGGGCCCACTCTCTCTCCACTGGCCTTTACCAACCAGGAGGGACATAGTTCCAATGCACAGGAAGAGGCCCAAAGGACATTTGAATACTTCCACACCTCCAGTGAGAAAACTGACCGAAACACAGAGAATGATCTGCATTTGTCTCCTCCAGATGTTACCCTGCACCCATGAATTCAACAAGCTGTATCCACAACCAAACCATTTTATCAACACAGTAATCAGCAAATTCCTTACAACAAGAAAAAAACTTGATACAGTTTCCAAGTGCGGGTAAATTGAATTAACCAGGCTATCCACTACCCAAAACAATTCAAATGTGCATAACACTGCAGAACTATGATGGAGACAAAACTTACCCTCATGCGCGCAGCTGCCAAATAAGATTTTTTAAAATTATTTATGTCATAAAGATCAGACTTAGTTTGGGACTTCCTCCACTGGTATTCTAACCTTCTTGCCTCTCCTTTCATCCTCTGCAAGTTATCTGTAAACCACACTGACCTGGAAGGGCAAAGTCAGAGCAAGAGCATTCAGGAATCACTGTATCAGTAGCTGTGGACATAGGTCTTGATAATATTCCACTAGACCACCAACAGAGTGGCCAACTGGCAACAGAGTACACTCCCTCAGAGACTTTCTGAAACATGCCTGCACACCTAACTGTTGCAGGCTTTTTAAACTGCTATATATCAATGGAGTAATTACATTAATGTTCATAACCACTTGGTAAAAAGCAAAAGAACTCTCATTACAAAAGAATGACGTAAAGGCCTGTTCTTCCCCTCCAACTGCTGCCTTTTTGGCAAAAACATAAAAGATAATGTAACAATTGTTTCAAAACAAATAAGAGAAAAGCCAAATTAGCTTGTGTTCTTTTTATGTCAACTCCAAAGGCATTGTTGAGCTTTCAAATGGAAAATAAATAACACTGACCATAGGAGAAACCAGGATGTAGAATTATATTATTATAAACTGTGTCTTGTGGAAAATCATTCTGTTAATTTAAAAAAGTTGCAGGTAGAAAGTTACAAGTTCAACACACAGTAATTAAAAAATTGGAGCAACAATATTAAAATGTATGGCATCTAAGCTCTGATTTTCAGCAAAATCAGTTACAGAAGGGAAACAATTCAAATTAGGGGCTATTTTAAAAATGTTTTTATGAGTATGTAAATCTTGTTTCCCTACTGCATTCTTTACAGTTGATAAACACATATCAATACAATGTTTGAAACCATATTTTATTCAAATGTACATTGGCAAGGATTACTTCTCTCTGTGTGTAGCATGTATGGTTATGTGTAGAAATACATATCCATACATTTAATTAAAATATAGATTAGGTTGATATATCAAGCATAAGACTGCTCTTGTTTCCCATGGCAGGTAAGTAAGGCTTGTCAAAGGGCTAAGAACCAGTGGCACCAATTCAGATATTTCCTGTGAGAAGGGCGAAGTTTGGTCCTCACGCCTTCCCTCTGGCAGGGACCCCATTCCAGTCCCCACGTGACTCTCCTGCAAGTATCCTGGATATCCCTTGGTCAGGGAATATCCCATCTCTATTAACCAGACACTGCATGCGTCAGTGCCACCAGGAGGCAAATTCTCTGTGGAATCCCCTGTGCTCTACCGTACAGTACAGGAACAGACTGTCCGCATGCCAGGTCACAACACTATCCAACAGTCCTTCCAGGTGTATGGAGGGGCAGCCAGGTCAATTTCAGTGGCATTGTGACCACCCAGCTGGAGTAACACTTCTGAGTGTCACTCCAGATTACTCCAGCAGCAGTCTTACTGATTAAGTACAGAACCACTGCTTAAAGTGGCTCTACAGCCTATGGAACTTTCAGCAAGTGCAAAAGTCTTTGGGTGGCCCTTGCACCGTGAGCTCCCTTCCTATTAGTACTACTACTATAAACAAAGCTGAAGTGAGCCAGATAGAAACTAAACTGCTGAGAAAATATTAAGAAATCTCTCCACCTACTATGTCTGCTAGTAATAGCCTCCCCTCCCCCCCAAACTCTCATATTCAGAAGAGAAGACAAAATGTGGTTTCAGAAGTGATTTCTGGTCTTTTCATTATTATAAAGAACAGCCCTCTTCTATCCCCCTCCCCTCCAAAAAAAAACAAAACAAAAAACCTTATTATTTTTCCCATCCAACAATTAAACTTTGCCTACTCAAACTTTAGCAGATCATTATAAAGGCTTGATTAGACATGCTGGTTAGACAGGAATGTTTCAATACTATCACCTACTCATCTACAACCCCTCTAGAGCCTTGTCGACTACCCTAAATTGAGGGGAATAGCTACTGCGGAATAAGATATAAACACATCACATAAACAAATTACTCTCCAGAGGAGAGATGAGTGTATATACATTTCATTGTCACCAATCCCAGCGCCTTCTCGCTATCTATGGGCTAGCAGCTCAATCAAGGGAAGAGCATGACTCTGACTAACCTATGTGGGCTGGCAGGCAGACAGAGAGACAGACAGGAGAAGGAGAATATAAGGTCTAAGAAGCTCCAGAAGCTGGTGCAGGCTGTGATGCATCCTGACACAACAGTACCCCGGTACTTTGGGATCTGGTTTATCTCGGTGGACTAGCAGAAGCTGTTCATGTACTGAATTTTAGACGGGAAGATTGGAGGGTATGTGGCCAACAAATAACCAGATCCTGTAGGACACAGGTGGCAAAGAGCAGAGCGTTAACCACAGAATATGTTGGGGTCCACATTTCTGGTGAAATAGTAGAAGCAACAATGATTGGGTTTGTGGCCACGATTTGGCAGGTGCCACAGCCCAGTTTTTGCAGCGCTGGATTTAAAGAGAGGCTAAACATCTTCTGTGCTCTATTTCGGCAGTGGAATTTGAGGGGCTGGGATAAAAATCACCAACAGCCTGCGTCAGACCCAGCTACCAGACTGGAGATTTTGCGGTACTCTCACGCTGGGAGGTATCATGGGCCAGTTTTTATTGGTGCAAGAAAAGCGTCTACAGCTGTCCAGACATTAGCATGTGGGGGGGTCTGGGGTACAATAACTGGCGGGATCCGATCCTTTGGGGCTCTGACCCAACTTCCTTGGAGATTTAAAAGCAACGAGCACAGACCACAGCTGCTAACGGCGCTCTCTGAAAGTAAAGTTATTGCAGTGAAGTGGCCACGCAGGGAGAAAATTAGCCGCGCCTCTGGTGCCGGTGCTACTGCTGCGGGCAGTCCAGGTGCTGTTGCTGGGCGGGCAGGGACTCCCGCTGGCCCGGCGCAGCAGGAGGAAGTCCCTAATCTCCCCCCCCCAAGTGAGCAACAACCCAGGCTAGGATTTCGCAGGCAGGGGGAGGATGCTCCGCGGGCCGCAGGGGTGGGGTCTCTGGGGCTGCAGCTCCCTCTGCTGATTCGGCTGCAAAACTGGGCGGCTGCCGGGCCAGGTGCTCTCTGCAGTTCCTCCGGCGGGCACCTGCTGCTTCGGGGTCTCTCTCCTCCGCCTCCCTCCCGCTGCTGGCGCCCCGGCCTCCGCTCGCTCGGCATCCCCCATGGCCAGCATGTCCGCAGAGATCATTGCCTTCCTGCTGGCCATCTCGGGCTGGGTGCTGGTCTCCTCCACGCTGCCCACTGACTACTGGAAGGTCTCCTCCATCGATGGCACAGTCATCACCACCGCCACCTTCTGGGCCAACCTCTGGAAGACCTGTGTGACCGACTCCACCGGCGTGTCCAACTGCAAGGACTTCCCATCCATGCTGGCACTGGACGGTCTGCACCAGCCCCTGGGGCTTCTTATACCTGTTTGTTTCTCTGTCTGTCTGTCTGTCTGCTTGCCTGCCAGCCGCAGGGCTGAGTGAGGCGCCCACAGCCGCAGAACTCCCTTGGCTAGTTAGCAGCCCCCCTGAGCTGGTAGCCCACAGGCAGCGAGAAGGCGCTAGGCTCATTGACAGGGCGGTGTATACACACTCATCTCGAGGGCAACGTGCCTCTGCTGCACCATAGCTGGTGATGTGTCTTAGAGGAGTTGTAGATGAGAAGAGATGGGAGCGGGGTAACCCCGTCTATCCAGCCTTTCTAATGATTCGCGGAAGTTCGGGATGAATTATTTGGTGGGATTAATTATTATGGGGGTTTGTTTGTGCAAGGAGAGTAATGAAAAAGACCAGAAGAAACAGTTTTCTGAAATCATATTTTGGCCTCTTCATCCTCTGAATGTGAGAGTTTGGTGGGATGACAGTAGCAGCCGTGGTGAATGGAGGGATATTCTCGGCAGTTTAGTTTCTATTTGGTGCACTTCAACTCTGTTTTTAGCACCTCGACAAGCCTTACTTACCTATCATAGGAAGCATTCTTTTGCATGAAATATCTGAATAATCTATATTTTAAATCAAAACATCAACATAATACCTAGACAGAGAGAAATAATCACTGCCAATTTACATTTGATAAAATGTGGTTTCAAACGTATGTAAAAATATCTGTTTATCAACCATAAAAATGTGCTTGTTTCCCAGGGCTGAAAGGAAGCAAGTTTTATACATGCATTGGAACATTTTTAAAATAGCCCCCAATATGAATTGTTTCCCTTCTGCTATTATTTTGCTGAAAATCAGACTTTAAATGCAACTTTTAAATATTACTTGATGAACTTGTAACTTTCTTCCAGCAACTTTTAAAATGAACAAAAAGATATTCCATTAGATACATTTCACATTAATATAATTCTATATTCTGCTTTCTCCTATTATCAATAATTATTCATTTTCCATTTGTAAGCTCAACAGTGCATTTGGGGTTGACATGAAAAGAACAGAAGCTATTTTTTCTATTCTCTTATTTGTTTTTAAACTATTGCTATATTTCCCTTTATTATTTTTGCCAAACAGGCAGTGATAGGAAGGGATTAATGTAATTCTTCTGTAATTAATATTTTTTTCTTTTTACTAAATGGTTATTAACTCAGATGTAATTACTTCATTGATATATAACAGTTTAAAACCTTGCAACAGGTACATAGACACAAATATATGTTTAGTTTTGAAGGGATCAGCAATACAGAATCAGAACTTAAAATTTTAATACAAAGTTTAAAGCTAAATATTAAATTATTGCTTCAAATACCTACTTTTTTGTAATTTAAGAGGAGTTATATGCACTCTTTAGGCAGCAAGGATTTTTCTTTAAAAACTTTACACCATTTTGAGTAAACTGCATAGACAATATGTCAGTTGCTATGTTACTTGTTTCGTGCTTAACCTACTTATTGTCTGTTATATTTAACTGTTGCTCAACTTTTTATTTGAAGGGTTGAAAATGATGAAGGAAATTTAGGCAATTTCTGAAGTTCTAATTACATGACTATTACCACAGTGCAATGGTCAGAGAGTGTATCCCACCAACACTACAGATAATCTCTGAGGTAACCTGCTGATATTCAAAATATATACCTAGACAGATAGAAGGTGTTAAAACAGGTATAATCATTTCTGAAAATGACTCACGTGACTGAGAGAGGGCAATAACATTTCTGATGTGAAAACTTCCTTTTAAAGATGGATGGGAGCTGAATGACTAAAAGGGGTTAGTCGTGAGATATAAAACTGTAACCCATCTCTCCTACAAAAGGTACCTCGAGAGCTGTGCAGAGATACACAGCCAGGTTAACATAGGTGACCTTGAACTATTATTGCTTATGCTGCTCCTGTTTTATAGACAAATAGAGGAGTTTAGACTCAGATCCCTAATCCTGACACTTTTTCCATTCAGGCAGACCACAGCACCTGCATAGAGTCAATGGGCCAGATCCTCAGATATTGTAATTTGTCTTGACTCCACTGGTTTAAATGATGCCATGATAAATTATATCAGTTGTGGATATGGCTCAATCCTCTTGTTTGGAGTCAGTTGGAGGACCATGGCCAAAGGCTGCCGCCATTCGGGCATCTTTCAAAATCACTACATCTTCTTTTTAACTGGGTACTCAGTTCCAAGCTCACCTTTAAAAAAAATAAATAAGTATCATCAACAATAACGCTTGTGGAATATTTGATCAATCAAAATTCCAAAAAGCAGAAAAATGTAAACTACTAACTCAAAAGGACATCAGGTAGTTTGCTTCACTCTCCCAAGGAACCAGAATTCAAGTTAACTGACCTGCAGCTAAGCAGTTAATTTTTATTATGGAGCTGCAGCTCACTTGGGCACAAACTAGTTTGAAATGAAAAGGTTACAAGGCCTAATCCTGCCGCCATGGCAAAATTAATAATGTAGATAGGAGCAGCACTGCAGTTGATATCTCTAACAATACACAATGTAGGGCCAAATCCTGGTTGCTAGACACAATGTGAGTGAATGACAGGGAATGTTAGGAAAGCCAGGGCAGGATGTGGAGTGGCTGAGAAGCACCTACAGCAGTCTGAGGTCTGGCAGGTGGATCTGAGTAGCAGTGGATGCAGTGGCCAAACCTACAGCCACATTCTCCTTCTATGCGGGGGCTGCAGAATGTGCCATGAATCTGTGTTCCAGGCTGGCAGGGGTATGCATTCCCCTCCCAACGAAGCAGAAGAGCATAGGCTGTACTGCACTTTGGATATCTCCTGAGCCAGGCGGGTTTCTGTCTCAACATAAAGTCAAGTTCTGCCTAGCCCTTTGGGGTATGTCTACACTGCAAAGTAAGCCCAGGGTTAGTAGAATTCGAGATGACATTTGTAACCTAGTTTAGGTATTGTTGAACCCTGGGTCCCAAACTCGGTGCTTTATGCAGGCCCAATTTTAACCACACATAGTCCAGACTTACTAGTGTCCAGAATGTGGCCACTTAGCCTTTTGTTCATGGTACAGTGTGCAAAAACTTGACTGTTCACCAAACTGTAGACTTTCAAGCCTAGGTTAACAAACTCAGGGTCTGCTAATGCAAGTTCTACTAAACCTGGCTACATTGCAGCATAGACATACCCATGTAGTCAGCAGCTTAGGCTGAAGACTTCCTAAGAGTCATTTAATTTTAAGACTGTTTTGATAACTAAAACGTCTTATATAAAACACAGGCATGTCCATGGGATTGTGAATACTTTTAGTGACTCCCAGAGCATGAGTCCAGGGGGACTGTGCATACATTGCAAGCAATAGGTCTCGAACCCTGAGACCCAGTTTGATTCAGGCTTGGACCCCCACTCCGTTGGGTCCTGGGGCCCAGGGTCTGAGCTGAGCCCTGGGTTAGTGTAATGTGTAGACAGAATGGGGGTTAGACTTGAGCCTGAGTTCAAACCCTGGGTTTACATTGCAGTGTAGACATACCCTTAGAGAGCTTTCCCCATTTCCTCCTGCATGACCTTCCTAGGACTAGGCTGAATTCCAGTTTCTATGATCAAGACAATGTAGGAACTGCATCCTCCCTATTCCCCTGAGTAGGGAAGCATGGTCCCCAAAAGGGAGTGAGGAAGGAAGGAGGTGGATCAATTGCTCCATCCCCATCTCCAGGCTCTAGCAAGCAGAGTTACCCAGTCCCATGCAGACAGAATGTGCTGCACTCCATGAAGTGGTGGGCAGCAGTGTCCATGCTCCCCCTGCACTGTGTGTGTGTGTGTGTGTGTGTGTGTGTAAAGAAGGGAAGGGGGGTCTCGGAAGAACACCTTAGCTTTCCTTTGGGACAATGCAGCTCCATAATGCCTCTTGCTAGGCCCTATGTGTAATGTGCACAATATAGCTCATCGTAATTAAGGGCCCAATCTGACGCTTCTTACACAGGCAAAATTCACTGATAATGTGGGGTGAGGGGAGTTGCCTGAGTAAGGAAGACACAAGCAGGCCTTTAATTTACCACCCTTTTAATTTTGTGCACAGCTGGTCACAGAAATAAATAATTATAAAACAACCAAATAACTTCAGCATGTATTATTTACAGCATTCCTCACTAGCGCATCAAATGACTCGTTCAAATAACATAGCTGAATAAAAAATTATTTATGAAATAATAGGGGCATTATGTCATAGAAACCTGTATAGAACCATACATGTTATAGGTGTGTATTTGAAAAGGGAATCTGTGCAATATCTATAAAGCAATCGCTAGTTTCACATGATGCAGACTAAAAGATACTATAGCAAGTATTTACATTATTTATTGAAAGCAACCATCCCCAGATCATTATACTTTTTTCAATGTATCATACTTAATAGATGTATGAGCACCACATAACTTTTTGTCACATGATGGCAGTGAGGCACTAAAGATCATTACCTAACACAAGTCTTTGGAATGCGAAACGAAACGTATTTGTTAAAAAAAACAAAACTGAAATAGTTTTCTATAGGAATGTTGCTGAACATGTACATTGTGGTTAAAACATGTTAGATGCTCCTAATAACTATTTTGTTCCTACTCTATTTAAAATGTGTGACTTTCAGTCTGTTTTGGCTGTTGTTTTTTTGGATACCCAACTGATGCATATAATTATACACCAGTGTCAAATAACTAGTGATGGCAATATGTGTTTGGAAATGGTGGATTTGTGGACTTCACTAGAAGATACTGAAGAAGTACTCCATGGCAGTTCCCCCTTTTACTTGTTTTGCCTTTCTAAATTTTAGTGAGAAATATAATTTTCTTATTAGCTACTTTGTTTCTAAGAAAAAAATCAACAAAGCAAAATATGTATCACTATTGTAACCAAACACATTCATATGCAGTAAATTTAATTCTGGTCCAAGCAGGCAGATGTTGGACTTCATAAAAAGATCACTAACCTGGTTCTGATTTCCAAGTCAATCTCTAACACCTCTTTCACAGCTATCTATGTATTTTACAGTTTTTTATATCACCCATCTCATAGTAATTAGGTAACTCCCAGGTAAATAAGATCTGTATAATGAGGTCCCTAGTGGAACTCATGGAATCTTCTCACCAGCTCTCTTATTTGGTTTACATTGTCAAAATTTTAATTTCCAAATTCTGCATTTAAAAAAACACCCTTATTGGATGATTTCTTCGGTGAGATGAACTGAGCTCAGAGTCTAGTTGGCCTACAAAACTTAGAAATTTGTCAACAGATTCCAGTGGTATTCTAAGTCATGGCATTTCAACTAATTGAAACTGTTTCCTGTTTGAGTGAGTTAATTATTTATTGTGGTCTCACTACCCTCTATTATTTCCAAAGTGCACCTTGACCTTTACTAAGGAATGACACTCAGCCATGTTGTTTTTTAGCATAGGCTAATTATTTTTGGTAAATGTTTAATATTTCTCCTAGGAGATTTAGCCATAAATTTAGCTTTAGAGTACATCTGGGTAAATATATTCATGCTTCAGTACCTTAATGTGTTAATTAGCAACTAACAGTGCCAGTAAATTGGACCTGTCAAAAATAATGGCTTCCTTGGCTGGTTTTCATCCACTGATTTACTTAAATGGTGTTACCACAAACACATTTAAAAAACAATGAAAATAAGTCGATGAGAGATTATGAATATTTGTATTACTAAAGTTAACAAATAAAGCAGATTATTATATACATATATATATACACATACATATGTATGTATTTTTTTAAAGGACCAAATTTTGAAGTCTCTGTTAAAATTTCATTCCTACTGACTTCATAGTGAGCTTTGCCTGAGTAAAGAGTGAATAAGAGTACAAGATTTGACATAAAAGCAGGAGGGTCATTATCACTGGAATAGGAATTAAAACAATTTTAGACTGTCAATCTCCTTTATTCCAGACATTCTACTATTGATAAGTTAATCACACTTTATCCGAGTCAAGTATATGTGACTTTTACCACAGAAACCCTCCCATAAATGAGCAAGCCTTTTATAATATGTGATGACGCAGCCTAGAAAATAATTCAAATTATTCACTGTTAAGCATACCTAAATATTTTGGTTTGTTCTCATAAGTTAGCCACTAACTTCTGTCTAGGTTTTGGGAACAAACCTAAACATTTGGAGGTGCTCCTATGCTCTATTTAATAGTGGTTTAACACTGATCATACTGGAAGAATTTCTCCTTTAAGGCTCAATAGACCTGTGTGTGAGAATTTGATTGCATGCTTAGCTTTACCTACATTTTGCTGATGAACCTATCAATACTAATCACCTTCCTTTACTCCGAGCCAAATATGTGCAAGTGGAGAAGAAGGGAGAGCTGAGAGGCAATGGCACTCTGACTCTATGTTGCCAGGAGGGTGGGCCGGGGAGCATAACGGAGGGGCTTTCTCAGAACATCCTACAGGATCTGCAGAGTTGGGACAGTTTTTCCACTTTCCTCAGGCTCTGCAAGGTTTCAGGGAACATCTCTTGTCCTCTCTGGATGGCCATAAACTCTATCCACAGAGAAAAATACCTCTCCGGTCTTCTGTCCACTTTTTAGTTTCTGCAGCTTTTCTACAGCTAAAAGAATGGGGAGAATATATGCCTAACTCTAAAACAAAAAAAAACCTCTGCTCCATCTTAAGATGCAACATGTTCTGCATACAGGAATTCCAGAAGCAAACTAGAAAACTGTATGCCAGTATCTAGAATATTTTTCCAGCTCATGGCTATTTCATGGTAAAGTTGATGTAACAACTCTGGTAGAAAGCTAAAATGTCTGGGGTATGCTTTTTTATGCACTGACTTTTTTTCTATATTTACTTTGCCACATTTATACATATGTATATATGACATGTCATATATCATATGTATGTAAATAGTTCATATTTATTCAGATTAATACTGTTTTCCTTCAACAGACATTTGTCACGGGAGTGCTGTATAGGTGTGCTGTATATATAAGATATAAATATATTATCGGCAGGGCTTGTAGCACCATTTATTATTAAGGTTGCCTGGCACTTCCCATTATAAAACCCTGTTTTCAGTTGCTTATAATTTTGCCAAACTTTAACTGTTTGAAATCCATGCCAGGTGTTTACCTCAAGCTATTTGGTGGAAGGGGGAGGGAGAGAAAAGGGGAGAATTTCAGCCAAAACAATTCAGGTATTTCTTAGAATGAGGCTAGAGAAAAATACATAGTTTTGCAATGCTAAAAAAATACTGTGAACCTTTTCTCTTAGAAGTTTTAGCACTCCCATGCTGTGGGAACATGGACTTGAAATTTGGCAGAGGAGTGGCCTTTGTGTGAGGGATGTGCATCTTGTTGTCCCTGTAAAAAATCAGCCTGATTTGGCAAAGTTATAAGCTTTTGAAAAACACAAAGTTTACACATGCTCAGTAGAGACTTCTTAGATTTTAGTAAGTGAAATCGCTGAAGATTCTTCCTGCATTGAGCAAGCATGCTCCAGCATCTCACAGCTCCTAAGTTAGTGCTGACATGCTTGTGCATTCATCAGCCTTACAGAGCAGGTTCCCTCCAGCCTAAGGCTACAGGGGCAAAGCCAGACTTTCCCCGCTTCTGGATGCTTCGGGCCAGGGTGGGGCCAGACACAGGAACTGAGAGCAGGGAAATTGTCTCTCTTGTGCTCTCAGTGACCACCCTGCTGGTGCCCAGGCAGACTAGAGGAGGAAGCCACCTGATTTGAATTCAGAGGGGACAAGAACTGGAGCTGGGGCTCGTGCATGAGGCCTGGTGCAGTGGATTGTGACATTAAGCCTGAAGGGGTGCGGATTGGAGGCTGGCAGAGAAAGGAAAGAGGGAATCTGAGACTGGGCCTGTCTGAGCAAGGAGACTAGGAAATAGGGAGGCAGTGTTACAAGGGAGACTGAGTTCAGAAGAGGAGCGAGGGAGGGAGACTGGAAGTAGCAGAGCAGGGTTTTTTAAGACTGGGAATGAGGGTGTGGGGAAGAGAGAAGGAGAGACATATATGATGAGGAGGAAGGATGCATCTGGGACAACTGGAACTGACTGAGCAAAGAGATCAGGACAAAGAGCCTTGGGAGGCAAGAAAGCTGAGACTGGATGAGAAGTCCAGGGTGTGAGACTGGGACTGAGAGCTAGTGAAGACAAGGAACGTGGGCTGGGATGGGGTAATTGGAGACTAGATGGGGAGAGAAACAAGAGAGATTGGGAGGGAACCAGGAATAGCTAGACAAGGAAACTGGGAACAAGGAATCAGAGATGGTCTATGGGAGGAATTGGGAATGGCTGGGCAAGGAGGCTGGGAGTAGAAGCAAGGGGGGAGATTGAGACTGAAGCAGACTGAGATGAGGAATCCAGAGGAGTGATATTGCTAGGAGAGGATTTGCTAGGCAAGGAGACTGGGACTGAGATCAGAAGCCTGAGGAATGATGTAGAAACAGAACTGGGACAGGGACAGGTTGGAGGGAAGGAGCGGAAGGTGCCAATCAGTCCTTGGGAGGAATGGGCAGAAATATCTGTGCTCACTAAATCACACTCCCTTCCAAAGTCTGGAATGGAACCCAAGAATCTTGAATCTCACCATTCCTTTCCTGTCAACAAATAGATATGAAACTTTCTGGCAAGATATCCCAGCCCTTTCTACTGCTGGGTCACTTAGAGAATGACAACCTACTACTGCTACTGTTCACTCCATTAGCTCAACAGGCAGAGATCTGTGCAGTGGATCTATAGGTTCCAACCCTGCTAATGATCCATTGGGTGTCAATATGATACCATATGATGGAATTTGTTTTTTCAGTTTACTTTTTTTTTTTAAATTGCCTTAAAATTAAAATTACAAAGTCAAGCACTCAAACAATCGGAAATATCAGAAGTAAAGTTGCCTTTATGCATATGCATTATGAAAAAGTCTTTAATTACATGATCACATACTATTTTTTCTACCCTATTCTGGGGATGTATCATGGTAGCATATTGAAGGAGGCTGCTGTCTTCAGGACCTCTGCCTCATTTATTGCAGAAGTTGGAACATCTGTGAGTTAGTCAGTGGATTGAAAAAAAAGAAAGGATGATGTTGCCAGTTTTGCTTAGACATATTCCTGGAGATTTCACCACATGATATAATCTTTAATTCCTGGAGACTCCAGGATAATCTTGGAGGGTTGGCAACCCTAGGCAGTTGGGTGCTGCTCTAGAAAATTGGATTCTATCTCTGTCTCTATCACATAGTTCCTGTGTAATGCTAAGTCATTTAAACCAAACATTTCACAGGTTGTCACTAATTGTCTGATCCTCATTTTCTTGGTGCCCAATGTAGTCTCTAGAGTCTAATTAGCAGAAGGGCTGAGCACTCACAGAAGCAACTGAAGTCTATGGGAGCTATGCTTTGAACACATTGAGTGCTATATAATGCTAGGTATGCTAAAAAATCAGGGTCTGCATTGTCTCAAATTGGGCATCCAAAATTAGTGGATTTTTTTTATATTAATCTCATTGTGCCTCAGTTCCCCAGCTGTAAAATGGGTTAATAAAAGCGTGTTGTGAAAAGAAATTCATTAATGTTTAAGTGCTCAGTACTGCAGTGATGATCATCATAGAAAACCCTCTGGAGAAAATTCTGCCTTCAGAGAAGGATTTTAATACTGTGCAGTAAATAAAGCATGGGGCCATACATTCAACAATGGGGAGAAAACAAGTATTTAATAGTTGCTCATTAAATGAGCACTGGTCCTCCTGTGCACCGAATGAGGCAAGGTCCTGTGGAAAAAGTAATATGTGATCATATAATTAAAGACTATGTCATAATGTATACACAGTGTGTGAATTTGCAACCTTAATAATGTTCTTTTTTAAGATTTTTTTTCATGTGTAATATACATAGTTAATAGATAAAATGCCAGTACCTTGTATTCAAGAATATATAGCATAGTTCTTGAGTTCCATAGGATCAATAAAACTTGGTGTATCCTGCAAATGGCTTCTCATCTTTTACTTTTTACATGGAGCTCTAACCAATAATCTTTTAAAACAGTTTGATGAATGCACTTTCCATTAATTACATACTTTTACACAAGTTTCCTGTTTATTTGGTATCTATTATTTAAGAAATGTATTAAGACTGTGAGGGAATGGGTAAAGTATGGGATGTTCAAATTATAATATAGACAAGATGTATATTGTAATATACATTACAAATTGTAATATAGTCAAGATGAAATGAATGAACAAAACTGATGGAAATATATATACATTTTAAATGAGAGCCATAATGTGTCATAAGGAATCATCACTGATGGTGATTACTCAATTTTACAATATTGCATTGTTCCACCCATTATTACGGTACTTTTTATGTACTGTTTATTACAGTATTTCAACTATAATTAATTTTCAGAAGGTGGAAAATAGCACTCAATCTATCCTGTTCAAGGGCTTTACTTCTGTGAGGCATTGAGTGACCCCAAATGCCACTGAAGAAAGGCCTTCATTTCAGCAAGATCTTAAGCATATTCCTAACTGTAAGCACATGAGTAGTTCCACTGAAATCAATACTCATGTGCTTAAAATTAGGCACATACTTCAGCATTTTGCTAAATCAGGGTCTTAGGACCAGCTCCTCAGAGGTAGCTAGGCTTCTAATTTCCACTGATTTCAAATCCACTAATACCTATAATCCTAATTACCTTTGGTGGATCTGGGCCTTAGTGCCTGATCCAAAACCCATTGTAATCAATGGGAGTATTTCCATTGATTTCAATGGGATTCATATCAAACTTTAATAAAGATGAAGGGATTGATCATCTTGTAGGTGGTACACAGTATCCTGCATGGCTATGCTCAACAATGAGATTAAATCACAAGAAAAGCCAGGGCCTCATTCTGCTTGCAGTTATTCCTGTGCAACCATGGGGAGAATCAACCAAAAGGACTACAATGAAAACCATTACTTAATGCTATTCTAATATCAGGATTACACATTGTAATTACAGGTTATATCCAAGCCTGCAGAGGACTCATGATTGCTGCTGTCGGTTTTGGATTCTTTGGCTCCATATTTGCATTGGTTGGGATGAAGTGTACGAAAGTTGGAGGCTCAGATCAGACTAAAGCTAAAATCGCTTGTATAGCTGGGGTGATTTTCATACTTTCTGGTAAATATGCAATTATACATTTAAATATATATTTGAATTCATATAAGACCTCATCCTACTCCCACAGAAATCAATGGCACAACTCCGAATGGCTTCGCTGGCAGTAGGATCAGGCCCATAATTATTATACTGATTCCAGCTAAATGATTTATTCATCTGGTGCATTTTAGGGTTGTGCTCTATGACTGGTTGTTCCCTGTATGCGAACAGAATTACATCTGAATTCTTTGATCCTACTTTTATTGCACAAAAGTAAGTACTTTTTTACTCCCATGAATTTTTAAAACAAATTAGGCTTTAGATTGTTTAAAAAACACACTGAAGTATGTTTGTAAAGAAAGTAGATGTTTCCAGTCCCAGACACAAGAGAAATGTTGGATCTGTAACTTTCTTTTCTCTTATTACTCAAATCAAAAATATGAAGTTATACATCATAAACTTATTGCTGAATTTAATGAACTAACAAAAACAATTACTTATGAGAAACCTTCACATATCTCTTATAAAGCAACCATATCTCTATGCCTAAGAGCATAATGACATCATTGTGTTCTACAGCAAATGCAAAGGAGTGGTTCACTTTAGCTGAGTGGATTCTTGTATTTATATTTATGTCAGTAATTCAGAAGAAGAATTTCAGAAGATTCAATCAGAAAACAGAGATACCCACTGGGCAGATAATTCAGCAGGAACAGGCAAAACAGAAATTTGTTTTCTTATGGACATTTCATAGAAAGTATGACTTTCAAAAAGGGATAATATCTTAACTATAAATTCTAAATCATCTTGCAAATATTTTCTAAAAGTATTCTCTAAGGCAAAATTGTCCATCTTAAGTGCCTGAAGTTTGGCTTATAAATCTTTATTTAGACCACGATCCTATAATCACTCATTTATATACTTAATTTTAAATCGGTGGAACTATTTGTGGGCCTAAAGTCAAGCAAGTATGTTTTTGGAGGACTGGGACTTAAGCACCCAAATATAAGTGACCTGATTATTAGAAGTGAGGTAAAATTCCCATTTAAGACAATGGGTACTACATATGCTCAGCATCTTTGAAAATTAGGCAATTTATAGTTTGATATCTAAGTATGGATTAAGGAGCCAAATTTTAGGCACTTGGATTTTAAAATGTTGACCTTAAAATGTGTTTTATAGATTTTTCATAATTTTAATTTTCCTTTGTAATTTAACTTCATACTTAAAAACAAGAATTTCAAAAACCCTCTGCAGTGTGTCCAGTTTAGTTCCATGAGCAGCCACTGATTTTTCAAGCATCTCAAGAGACATCTTCCTAGTTCCCAACCTAAATTCCATTTTGCAAAAAGAATGCTGAATATTCTCTGTCTTCTTGCTAAATACCTCTTCCTTCTTTTAACTAACTTACTTAAGATCATTAATGAGATCTGTATCAGTGCTAGGATTTCCACTCATTGTTCTCTTTTTTCCTTGATGAGCTAATATTGGTATTTTCAAATATCTGCCACAAGCTCTGCCTATCTCACTCACTGAGAGCCTCAACCAAAAACTAGTGAAATCAGTTGGAGCCTATGCCACTGACAGTGAAATGGAGTGCTGGCTGAATAGCCCTGTGGTAATTATCCATCAGGCTCACAGTTACGAAGGAGAAACATCCTCCTTACTGCCAGAATTCCCACAAAAGGACGTTGCAAATCAATCCTGGCAAGTCAGCAGAAACTGCATGTGTAAGTGTTTTCTTCTGGAGGCAGGCAGATTTTCTTGCAGGAAGTATCCACTGCATATTTCCACCTGCCGGAAGCATTCTCACCCTTATGTGCAGCAGGTTGTTGCCCTCAGCCATAGCGCTCCATAAAGTTATAAGAGCGATAGAACCCAGTCAAAGTTTTGGGTGTGCTATGTGAGCCAACATACATAAATTAGATTGTTAAAGTGTGGCTAAAGCAACCACTAATGATATGGGTGACTGTATTCAGCTCCAATTCAACAAAATGTATGTGCCAACTTCTGCCCCAAACTGCTGCACAATATTTCATTGGAGCAAATACCAGTTCCAGGACTGAGGTTCACAGAACATTTGCTTCTCCTTCCCAGGAGGTTCCTGCTAGCTTCTGGACCCAGGCAGTGCATGAAGGGATTTTTTTCTTTAAATGTTCTAGGTGAGGCCAGTATGTTAAGTTGTAGTCCAGTTTGACTGCTTAGTAAGTAACAACTGTCTGGCAAGGGAGTGGATGATCTTCAGCATAGACTGTAAGGGGTTGTTTAACCAGGTGGTTGTTCAGATGGAAGGTTTTGACCACCATCTTAGACTTACTTAATATAAATTTCCATTAAGAAAGATGAGTAGCCAAAGCATTCGTGTCCTGGCTGAGTGACCCTTTGATATCATGTAGTCATTACTCATATGAGCAAGACAGATGTCATCTGCATAAACATACTTATTGGCCTTAATAGTTGGTAGGTCATAAGGATATATGTTTAAAAGGAGAGGAGCTAAAATGGATCCTTGCAGGAATCCATTACAAAGACACCTGGGTTGACTGACTTTGTCTCCAGTTTGCGAGATGAAATTCCAATTCATTATCATGATGAACCACACCAGGGGCTTTCAGGGACCAGTCTGCAGCAATTTGGCAGTCAACCACAAGCCAGACAGTGTTGTATGCAGCTGACAAATCCACCAAAACAGTGCTAACATTCTTACTCTTCTCAAAGGCATCCTCAATGTCTTGTGTTAGGCAAATGACTTGATCTTGGGCCAACCTGAACAAAGGGCAGGTATGATCTGATAACCTCGCTGATGCACATCAGACTCAATCTATCCATAAACTTGTATGTAACACAGAGGAGAGATCTAGATTGATAGCCCTTAGGATCTTCCGGCAGTTTTCCTGATTTCAGAATAGCTACAACCTTTGCCCTGCAACAGATTTTTGGGATTCGGTTGTCCTGAAACATTGATTGAGAAACCAAAGCAGCCACCTTTTGTCTTTTGGGCCTAGGTGAATGTTATCCAGGCTTGAAGCCTGTTCTCATAAGCTTCATGGACTAGTACATGGCTCTTTGTCTGAAAAGAGAGCCATCTGGTTTGAATCTACAGTAGAAGCCTACCAACTCTCTGGGACCTCAATTTTGACTGTATGACTGCATGACTTATCCAAGTTCTATGTACAGACACTAGACACTAGCTAGGATGCGACAGCATTTTCAGTGACTGGAAACTCCTTTTTGCCAAGGTTGGAATCTCCAGAAAGTCTTTTGATAGACTGCTAGGCTTTCTAACTAGAATGAGTAAAGACTATCTTTGTGACTGTCTCTTTATTGAGCACACCTGATTTAATCCAACAATTGAATGAGTTCTTATTAATGGCCTCCTGTTCATAACCAGCAGATGTGAATTCCTGGTGGAACTTAGTTTTTTTTTATGACCACCCCGGAAAACACTGTCAGCAATAGCCTCTGTCGGCAATAGGATTGATTTCCTACCAGCTGCCTTAACTAATTCGCAGAAAGTTTGGTAGGAGTCATTTATGTTGACTGGACATGCATGTAAAGTTCATCTTAGCCAGTTCATTAACAGAGATCTCTAGTTCTACTTAAAAGACCTGCCATCGAGCTTTCAAAAAATTCTACCCAACCTTCTGTAGACTGTTGTTGGTATCCACTGGCCCCTGTGATTAAAGATAGCTGAGGCTGAGATTCTGGAAAAGCTTGAAGCACATTTTGCTCCATGACCATAGGCAGCAGTTGCCCAGAAGATGAAAAGGCAGTGCTGAGTGAAAAGCCTGTGTCATCTGCTACTGTGCCAGGACACAAATCAGCACATGCAAAGGGGAAGGCAGAGATAAACCAGAATAAAGCCAGTAGCAGTAGTTCAAGCAATGAACTTGTTTTGGAGTAAGATTAGTTTGTCAGTTGACTGCCCTCTCTCCCTCTGCAACAGGTTTTGGCATTCTTTCCTTTAAAATTCTTTCCTTTGTATATATTTTCATACCTGGGCCTCAATAATTATTACTCTGATGTTACAGGATGACTGTGTGTACCTTTCTACTCTTCATTCCTGTGCCTGAAGTCTATCACATCAATGTCTGTCGCATCAAGCTTATCTGTCTCCCACTGGACAGCTTTCAACCTATCCAGTTTTTATTTTTTGGTATTTATTGCTGTCCTAGAATTTTTCTGCCTTTAAAATTGATTTTTTTTAGTTCACCTTCTTAGCCTAGTGCACACACTGAACCATTTAAAATACATTTAAGTGAATTTATTTGGCATATAAGCTTTTTCCATTTATCTTTAAGTTGTGTATTAATTACAGTGCTAGAAAGGTTTAGTGATATTGGATCATATTTTGAGGCTGTAAGAATCTACAGGGCTGGAACTTAGGACCATAAAGATTCTGGACTTCTGATACCTCTGGAGGCTTAGGCTGGGCTCCTACAGGAGGACCCTTTGAGGCTGGACTCGGCAGGATGTACTGCCCAGCACAACCTGAATGGTGGTGACCCCTCAGAGCCCACTGATTTGCCGATGCCAATATTTAAACCAGGAGTCATGAAGAGGAGCTGTCTGAGCAATAGCATAGACTGACTGCCTGTCTCTGCTCCTGACCCTGCTTGTGATTAGACCCTAGACACTGGCTTCTGACTCTGGTTTGTCTTTGACTTTGCTCTTTGATTGCTTTCTGTAACCTGGTGCCTGACCCTGAACTCCTGATAACCTGACCCTGCCTGCCTCCTGAGGCCTGACTCTTGGTTTGCCCTCTGGCCTGTCTTGGACTCTGTCCTCCTAGTAACCTGATCCTGCCTGCCTCCTGAGACCATTAGGTCTGACTGCCCATATCCTGACTGTGTCAGATGCCTTGCTGAAATAAGCAGGGCCTGAATGAGCTCTCTCCTGACATCTACTGATGAACTGGGAGAAAAGACTTCAGGAGCAGGCTGTGTTTGCATAGACACACCTATTCTGATGAGGTGCACAGCATGATGGAGCTGCTTTGCCAAAATGATCATTTTTGGCTGGTGTTGTTTAGCATTGAGTGCATGGGTAATGAAATTTGTTATCCTTATTGTATGAGTAAAGGGCAGCAAAACTGTACTTAGCCTGCTCTAATTGAGGGGGTCACCCTAAACTGAACTTCAGTTGCTTCCCAGTGAAGGGGAGAAATGGTGTGTGTGTCGGGGGGGGAGGTGTTCCTATATAGTTCTGTGGAGTCTGCTTAAGGAGTGCTAGACATCATTTGACCGTCTCCTCTTCACTGTTTAAAGACAGAGCTTATTAGACTCAATTGAGAGTCCTTGTTTTCTTCAGTGATCATTAGAGCTGCAATCACTGATAACTAGGTACTGAGCCTTACATTTAATGTGGGACAGTGTTGCAGTGAAAGAGACTGTACAACCTGCACTAATAGTGAGATTCCCCACTACTCACTGAGTAAGTGTAAGTATAAGTGGTGTAAGTGGCAGAACCTCAGAAGACAGAAGAGACACACCAGTAGCAGAGGGTGGCAGTGGTGGAGGAGGCATCAGCAGCCAGTGACAGCAGAATGAATCACGGTGGTGGCAGAGTGAACAGCGGGCAGCGATGGCAGAGTGAACAGCAGCAACTGTGAGCCAGTTGTGGCAGTGCAGCAGCTGAGGTGTTGCTTGAGACTTCCCACCCCCGGGTGGGAGGGGAACTCATGTGAATGCACTTCCGAACTCTGGGTCTTCACTGACCAAGGACAGAAATTGTGAGTGGGGTGTAGTGGAGAGAGAGAGAAGGGAATGGCATGTTAAAGGAACACTTCTTGGACAGACTTTCATGCCCAGGTGAGAAACTGAGGTAAAGGACACCACCCAATGTACTCTGGAGTGGGTGTTTGCTCATGGTCATATGCTTTTGAATTGTGGTTTTGCGGTTTTCCCAAACTAATGCTAGGGTCCTTTTCTCTTTTTATTAAAAGGTTGGAGGTTTTTTTGCTACACACAGACTCAGTGCTTGTGAGAGAGGAAGTATTGCCTCTTAGAGGCATGCAGGGGTGATGTTTAATTTTCCCAGATTATTGGGTGGGAGCTTGAGCTGATTCTGTTTTGTATTAAAAGAACTCTAGATATTGAACCCAGCCACTGTTGCTGGTGATTCCACCTGGCAGAAGGGTTACACTGATGACTCATGGAAAATTGGCATTGGATCTCAATTTAGACAGCATTTTCTGTGTTTCATTTTCATTCCTTTTTGGTAATAGGGATATTGCACACAAACAGGAACTCTGTTGCTTAGGAGTTTACCAACTCTTGCTGCATATTCCTCCCCTGAAGCTGTACAGTTCTGTTTGTGACCGCACAGCTGCTGCTGTGGAGAGAACTGTGATACCATTAACTAAAAATTATGACACCAGGTGAGGAATAAGCAGAATCAGTCAAAATGGAAAAGCCTCACTCCATTCTTCTGCACATCAGCATCGTAACTGGGTTCATAACAACCCCCGACAGAGATGCAGGGAATGTCTGTTGACCTATCTTGATACTGGGAAACAGAAACCTGCATAAGGTTGCTGGGTACCTTCTGCTGACTTATTGCATCAGATACAGCTTGTTACTTCCAGCAGCATAGAAAGGTGGGCACAAATCTCTGGTCAGAGACAGGACCGGATTAATGCAGGGGCTTTAGGGGCTGCAGCCCAGGGCCTTGGACTAAGGGGGACCCTGACAGGACCCGCAGGTGGAGAGGGGAGTCTGGCGCCGGCCGCTGCCGGTCCCATGTGCGGGGCAGCCGGTTGTGGAACCTTCCCTGCCTGGAGCTGCGGCGGGCAGCTGCAGCCACTCATCCAGCTTGACCCAGTACCCCTGGGCGAGAGCAGCCCTGTGGTGCCCGGCCCAGCACCTTCCTGGGCGGCCACACAGCTACTGCAAGTTCCTGCCGGCCGCACATGGGACACGCTGGCCAGGGCCTGACTGGAGCCAGGGCAGGGCACTGCCATTGAAAGAGCAGGGCAGGCATGGATGGAACAGCTCTGCAGGGCAGTGGCCCCCTGATGGAAGGACAGCCTGGGGGATCCCCTGTGACCAGAGCAGGGATCAGGCATGGGGGTTCCTGTGGAGGGGGCAGCCCAGGGGAGTGGAGGAGGGAGGACAGGGCAGGGCACGTTGAATTGCTCTGTGAATGGGGCAGCGCAGGGAAGGGGGTATCCAGAGCACAGGAGAGCCTCTTGGGAATGGGGGGCAGCAGCTCGAGGGGGAGGGTAGGATGATGGCGTTTTAAATCCCCGTTTCTCAAGTGTGGTGGAGAGGCCCCACAAAATCTAATAACCCCGGGCCTACAGGAGAGTTAATCAGGCCCTGGTCAAAGAGAATTAGCAGCAGAGACGGGAAGGTTCTGCAGGAAGCCCTAGGAACAGCTTTGCTTAGGGAGAAACCTCATACTGAGTGTTATGTTCTGATGTGATTTCCTTTACCAATGAAGTCAAATTCTAGAAGAGGGTAAAAGTCTGACCGTCTAGGGCAAGTGTAGACTGTTTGGAGCAGAATGGGACAGCAACCTCCTCATGGGCAAGGCTGATTTAACTTTTCGTAAGCCACCTCCAATAGAGATTTGGAATATTTGTAATATTGGTGTTTCCACAGCTGATTTTTCTAATGTTTACACCAAATAGTTCTTGCTGCAGTTTAAGTTCTATATCTTTATCTATTCTTATTGACTAATGAGAATAACTTATCTGAATCCTTGGTACAACTTCCCTTTTCATAGTTATAGTTGTCTCCCCTTAGCATTCTTTTCTCTACACTGATTATGCACCATACCTTTAACCTTTCCTCACAGGTCTTATTTTTCAAACTTTGTATCATGTTTGAGGCTCTCCTTTGAGTTCTCTCCAATTTACCTGGTTGTTTTTTAAATGTGGTGCTCCGAGTCAATGCTATATTCCAAGAGGAATAGCCAGTAATGAGAGAGCAGAATAATTAGCCTGCTTTTTTTCACGTCACTATTACAGCCCAGCACAGCATTTGCCTTTTTTTTCCAACAGCATTGCTTTGTTGATTCTTTATTTATATAATTCACATCTTTCTTTGAGGTCTTACTGTTTCAAAATCATTCCCCATTATGAAAAGGTCCAGAGGGGTAGTCATATTAGTCTGTATACAGCAAAAACAAGAGTCCTGTAGCACTTTAAAGACTAATAAATTTAATTTCTGCAGGCATAAGCTTTCGTGGGCTGTAACCCACTTTGTCAGATGTCACAGCTGACAAAGTGGGTTACAGCCCACAAAAGCTTATGCCTGCAGAAATTTAATTCGTTAGTTTTTAAAAGTGCTACAGGACTCTCATTGTTTTTATTCCCCATTATGTAGTTCTCTATTTAATTATTTCTTTCTATACCAACACATTTCCATTTGCTTTTTATTGAATCTTATTTTATTGATTTGAACGTATTTCTCAATTTCTTTTTTTAATGAAAGTGATCTTATTAAAAAGGTAAGACTATTATGTTCCTTTCCCTTTCCTTTTTTCTTTGAAACTGCTTTTAAGGCAAAGATATAATAAAACATTAACATACTACATTGTACATTTTGTATTACTTATTCAGGATCAGGTTAACATTCAAAGAACCTGACTAAAGATTCTAGTTTGTTGACTGGGGAACCATCCTTGTCTGGATACCTTTCTTGGCTTAATTTAATCCTATATTACCTAATCATACCCTTTTGATTACATTAAAAAATCTCTCCTGTTTAATGTTTATCACATTTGAACACTTGTGGATGGTTTTTATTTCATGACACACAATTTAGTTTTTTAGTCAAGTTTTATCTTTTTCATTCTTTCAGTTTTCCTGCAAAAAATCAGTGCTTCTAGCCCCTTAAGCACTTTAATTGCTTTTCTCTGAATTGCTCATTACTAATTTCTCAGCAAGCTTTATCAAGGTTATATAGTATTAGGGCCTGATCAAGCTCTCATTGAAGTCACTAGAAAGAAATGAAACAGCACTAATTTGATTTCTAAAGACCAAAGATCTTATTTCATGTAAATATTCTTAACAAAAGGAAGGAAAAATAAAAATACTATGAGAGCTTTCTCTACTTTGTAAAGAAAGTATTTTAAAAAATGTTCAAGAGGCAACAAGGTATGTAATGGGTTTTAATGTGGTACATAATGGATTTTGGATGACAAGCTTTGAGGTTAGTTACTTAAGCACTGAAAAATTGGATTAGAAAAATTCATTGTGCTGTATAGAGGGTGATATGGTAGACTTTTCTTTTCAAACCAATTTCAAATAGTAGGAAAGTAAATGGCACTAAAATTAGGTAGGAATGAATTAATACCAAATACTGGTGTAAGTAACTCCACCTTTGTAAAAATGTAACCAAAGGATTTTGGGAAAATGCATTTTGTAACTAGAGATGAGGGATTAAATGGAAGTATCAGAAAATAGCAGAGAACATTAGTGAGAAGACTAAAATCACTAGTATAAAGTCCCATTGCACTATTGTACCACCCCTTGGACAGAAAAGAAGACATCTATTTAGATCAATGTGAAGAAAGTGCAGGAAGATATCATTAAAAGGAATGAGCACATACAGACAAACTAGATGGATTGAAAAAATCTAAGAGAAAAGCAGGAAAAACAACTGCTCCACTTCTGAATTTAAAGTGATGCACAGTCATGATGTTATGGAGTGGAATGTAGGCAGTCTTGCCTAGTAGTCAGGGCTGGAATCAAGTCCTGTGGGCAGAGCAGGGATCCACATTCAGGAGCAAACCAAGGGTCAGCACCACAATCAACTGCCAGTTACCAGAGCCAGGGATCAAGCCAGAGTCAGAAGAAGTAATCAAAGCTGAGGATCAGAGCAGAGATCACATGACAAATGCCAGAGTCAAGAATCAAGCCACAGTCAGAGGCTAAGGTCAGAGCCACGACTGGTAACTGAGGATTGAACGTGAGGCATAATGGCAGGAGAGAGACAAGGATTAAGCACAGAACAGGTGCATGGTAGAAACAGGATCAAAGGCAGGAACAGAGCAGGAATCAGGAACAAAGTTGAGTGCTGCAAGCATGGTCCAATGCAGCTACAACAGGGAACCATCTTCTTGCTCAGACAAACTTCCTCCGTGCCTTCTGGTTTAAATAGTGTAATGGGACCAATCAGTGGAGCTGGGTGATCCTCCAGTCAGAACTCCTGTGAGAAGTGCCTTAGCTGAGGCTATAGTCCTAATAGCTGCTTAGCCCATTAGCTTTTAGTAGCCACTGGATGGAGGCCAAGATGGGCTAGTCTGGGGACTTGCAGACCTGAATTAAAGACTTGGGACATCTCCCCTAACGTCTAGAGTTCATCAGCTTTTTTTAATGATGATGAGACAGACCAAAGATAATAAACCCCAAAAGTGGTGATGTCATATTTATTAAAGCACACATTTCCAGTTCTAGACCTGATATGTTGTTGAATCGTGGGGCTCTGCATTCAGCATGTTAATTGTACAAAAAAACTGAAACAATATGTCTATGAATTTTAAAGTACTGGTTTTGTTCTCCCCTCCCCCATTTTAGATTTTCAAAAAGGTTTTGTCCTTACTTAAAAATATTTAAATACAAGATATCAGTTAAATACATTTCTTATCTTGAAACAAAATAAACTTGATGTCTTGAATAAGTTAGTTTTCTCTTTTCACAGGATGGCTAATGATATTAATATTATAGGAAGTGTGTTTGGCATTTCTTTTTATCACGAGTGGTATAAGAAGAGGTGTCTAACTGCACTGGTGCATATTATAGTGGTTTCAGGTGTCTTTTCCATTATACAGAATATTTTGTCAAATAAATGAGTTCTTACTATATCAGATAGGTGTCAATTCTTGGTTGCACTGTTGCAGCTGAAATCTGGATATAAATTGACATTTCTACAATTAGTTTTATCTTTAATGGGGAAAAAAAGAAGCTCTAACCATTCCCTCATCCTCAGTCTTACCTGCTGATGGCCTGCTCCTGCTTCCCAGCTCTTCAAAGGAAGGTTAGCTCTTCCTCCACCATTTTTGCAGGAGGAAAGACAAGGAAATACTACCATGTCCTAGGTGGTATTTCAGGGTCTGGATAACTTGTCTTTCCCAGTTCTCAATCTTCATCAGTGAAACTCAGAAGTGTTCTTCTGTGTCCTGCTATGACCCCTTTAACTTTAAAGCATGTAGAGGCTCAGAGGGACTTGCGTGCACAGTACTATTTACACATTTCCATTCCCATGCCATGGAGACTAGGAAAAAACATCTTTACAAACAAGAGAAGGGATTACCAAATGCAGCAATAAAACCCACAAATATGAAACCAGTAAAGCACCAGACAATAACTTAATGAGGAACAATTACATGTGGTTCAAAAACCAAACAAAAAGGTGGGTGAATTTAGATATGCCACCTGTCCACTTTCCATTTTGAACTACTACTGCTGTAGTTTTCTTTTGTAACAACTTATATATTTCAATAAATCTGGTAAGAACATTAATGCTGACATTCTTCTGTGTTACTTATCTGTGTGGTACCTAGCATAATCTGAGTTTTGATTAGCATTCTTAGGTGCTATCACAATAACACATTTATAAAAACATTTCAGGAGCATCATAGAACAGGTTAAGGGTGTTCTCAGCAGCATGTTTCACTTCATATTAAAGCAGGCACTGTTCATGTGGAAATAGTGTTCAGAATTAAATCAAAAGTGTACTGTCTCCAAATCTTTCCTCTGCTGCATATCAGAGGTTTCTGTTGAACTGCACTTTTGGGTGATGCAGATTTTCAATAAGCTTCTCATGCAGACTTCTCAAACACAGAGTCTGGATACCAGAGCACTGTTGTGGGAGGTGGGTGACGGGAGCAGGTTATGGATGGGAAGGGTCCCTATTCCCTGTGCTAAGCCATGGAGCTGGGATGTAAATGTTAGAGCTCTACATGGAAGATTTGGAAGCTATAACGTTCACCCTAATCCTGGTGGGGAAGCAGAAGTATCAACTGAGAAGGGATGAGGAGATCTCTGGGCCTGCGGCCTTTCTGAGGCAGATCCTCTTAATCAAGAGGCTAGTTTTGGACTGAGAAATAGGGAACGGGAGGATGGGCAGTAGACTGGAGTTGCTATCCCCAATTCTGAGACTTCACAGGTATAAACATAGTTATTTAGAATGACTAGAAGGGGGAAATAATCTTCTCCCAGACTCCCCTGCCTTCTTTTAGCTGTTGCTTTAAAGCCTTCTGGCAACACTGTGACTGAGTTCCTGTATACAACAGCACCCAGCTAAGGGGAAAGGAGGTGGGAGCAAGAGGGAAGATTTAAGCAGCATGCAATCCTCAAGTTGTGCTGCCTCTTCCTGTTGGGCAGCTCTATGAAGCAGAGAAAACGAAAGCTGAACCAACCAGCAGGCCTGGAAAATATATATGAGAAAAACAGAGACCGCTCCACTGGCAGCAGCAGTGGCCTGAGGCATCCCCAATGGGTAGGAGCTCTGAAGCGCAGGAATAAGGCTCGGCATGAAGGGAAGGGAAGGAAATTTGAGGCGCTTCCATAGGCAGTTAGATAGCACACTCTGATGCTGGGGAGGGGTAAAGTCCTTGCCTTGCACATCTCCTGGCCAGCTGGGTGGGTCGCAGAGAGGCAGATAAGGACTGGCAGGCCTAGAGGAGAACATTTCCCTGGCCAGACTCCTTGCAGGCAGAACAGCAGCATTAGTGGGCAAGAGACTTACACCCGCACACAAAAGGAAACTGCTGCCTCACCCAGGCTGAAGCATGGGTGGTATGGGAGGCATGAGATGCCCTGGAGAATAGGGATAGGGAACAAGATCGGGTCTGGGCAGACAGCTCCAAGCACCTTCATAGGCAGCACAGTGGCATTATTGCAAACCTCAAGAGATCTAAAATAATGAGTTGGAACCCCACCCTCATAATGACATTTTTAATAATACCATATCATGTTTTTTTGGTCTTTTGAGCCCCCCCTCTCCCAATGTGTCTGTGTGTGTGCGCGACAATCAGTATCACCCACTCTCCCAAATGAGTTGGGTAAACTGAGTTTGGCCTCTGCTGAAAGAGCTTTTCTCCCATATGTGCTCACCCCTTGGACAGCAATTAATTCTGCCCCACCCTATCGGTTCAGCCCCCCCAACCTTACCTCTGCTCTTCCTGGGGCTCTTCACCCCCTCCCAGGCCGGGGGGGGGGGCACATGCAGGGCTTTTCACCCCCCTCTGCTCATTCCCAGACCAGGTGCTGCAGAGAGTGGGAGGGGAGGAGCAGAGACACTGTCCTGTCTCCCTTGCGCACAGGAGTGGGGGGGGGTCGATGTGCCCTGAGTTTTAGGGGTCTTTAGCTCCGTCCTTCCCCCCCCCCTCCCCGAGAGAATGGCTTGGGTTGCTATGGGGATGGAGAGTGGGAAAGAGAGTGCTCTGTCCACAGCAACTCTGATTGGTAATTCTGCCCCAGAAGGCAGGCAGGTGGGGTAGGCAGCCAATCGGAGGGCTCAAATTCACTAGGGGGTGGAAAAAACTAGAGTTCTGTAGCACTTTAAAGACTAACAAATTTAATTTCAGCAGGCATAAGCTTTCGTGGGTTGCACCCCACTTCCTCAGATGCAGTTGGTAGAAATAATACAGCAAATATTGGCAACATATATATGGTAGGCAACATATACATATCCAAAGGCATAGACAACAATGGGGTAGGTGGATGAAAGCCGGGTACTTGAGGCCTAATGACAACCATTGAGTAGGAAGTGAGAATGGGTGATCAGAGCGACTTACTTCTTGTAATGAGATAGCCATTCCAAATCTCTGTTTAAACCCAGTTTGAATGTGTCAAGTTTGCAGATAATTTCTAACTCAGCAGTTTCTCTTTGAAGTCTGTTTTTGAAGTTTTTTTGTGATAGGATAGCAACTCTCAGGTCTTTAAAGTGCTACAGAACTCTCCTTGTTTTTGCTGTATACAGACTAACACGACTACCCCTCTGGAACTCTTCTACTAGGGGGTGGGAACTTCTCCCCTCATTCCAGACCGGCCCCAGTCCCAGTCCAAGTTGTGTCACTCACAAAAAGAGCAGGAGCATTGGCAACACTGCAAAAAGCCACAGCCCACTCTAGGAGGCAGGGAAGCAGCCTTCCTCACAGCAGGGGACATATCCCCATTAGTAGGGGAGGGACAGATGCTACACTCGATATACAGACCAAAGCTAAGGAAGCACAGAGCATCTGAAATGAGAGAGAAGCCTGTATTGTAGGAATTACATTGGCAACTATGGTGTGGAGAAGGACTCTTGTCACTCAGACCCATATTATCTACAGCAGTGTTTCTCAATCTTTTTGATACCAGGGAGTGGCTTGCTGCCTTCCTGAACTGTGTCAGGAAGGTTTCAGGGACCGGTCACTGGGAAACACTGGTCTAGAAAGACCTACCTGGGTCAGGCATGCTCAGGCAAGGTATGGAGGCTGAAAAGTATTGCAGAGAGATAGAGCTGAGCATTAGGAACACCACTCGCCTCGGGTAAAAGAAAAATACATGAGAAGAGAAACAGTATTTGTGGTTAGTTTGTTGTTTGTTTTGCACTTACATCTGTGTCATGTATAGAAAGTTATTTAGCAAACTGTTAATTTGTTTAGCAGGTTTACATGTTTCACAATGTTAAATTCAATCTATATCATGAGCAAACGATTAATTAACATATTTATGACTTTCCTGCAGGTATGAATTAGGAGCAGCTTTGTTCATTGGATGGGCTGGAGCATCACTTTGCATAATTGGTGGCAGTATATTCTGCTTCTCAATAGCTGAAAACAGTAAATCCCCAAGGTACAGAATCCAAGAGGTTGCACTTGTTTTATTGAAAGAAATCAATATATTAGCAAATTTGTGATTATTAAACATATAGAAAGGTAAGCTATATAGCTGGATTTTTATTATAATTCTAAAACAATTCTACAACCAGCTTTTGAAAAGGATTGTGTGAGAAAAAGAAAATAGAATTTAAAGTTAATGTTTTCCTTTTTCAGAAGTCACCACCACCATTAAAGAAAACCATTGTTTCAGATTACATGTATTTATAGTTATTCATGACACAATTGCTATGTTTCAGAAACTGACTGAAGAGCAATCAGTTGCATAGTAAAGGCGACATATCATATGTGCATTCTGAACAGATACACGTTGTCCCTTCATTATGTAAATAACCCTAAGTTGCTTGATTGTTGGACAATGTACACATTAATAGGGAGGTGGACTGAGGAGGAGGAGGAGGGGAAACTGAAAGGTAGTAGATTAGGTTGAAACAGATGAGCACCGATGATGCATAAGTCAGGAAGCAGAAGTCTCTGCTGCCCTAAACAGACTATTTTAATGCATAGCCACTGAGGTGTTGGTCTTATTTGATCCTGCTTTGCTGGTGAGAGATGACAAAGTCAATTTGGAGAAAGCATGCATTTTCTCCTAGTTTGAATATTTTCACGCAAATACGTAACTGTTACCTGTTCATAGAATGAGCTGTAAAAGGATAGCTTTTTTGTCTTTCAGAATAGAGTACACATACAATGGAGCCACGTCTGTGATGTCTTCTCGGACAAAGGTCCCCAATAGTGCGGCAGATTTTAGATCACCAAAAGGTCCTCCAAAGCACTTTGACAAGAATGCTTATGTTTAATTGTACTGTTCTAAGATCCAAAGCCAGTTTTCAAATCAGTTCACAGAGTGATTTCCAGAAGAGTACCAGCATAATCACCACCAGGACAATGAATTTTAAAATATTAACTTGTAGCATTTTACATATTGATGTAAATTTTCTTATACAATATTTTATGTTGATGTTATACATAAATTATATATCTGTAAATCACTTGCTGTTTTTGCTTTCTACAAAAAATAAATAGGATATTTACAGATAATATGTCACCTACTTTTTGTATGACATCAAATGCACAGTATTGAATGCAGTACATCAGAGATACAGCAGAGGAGCAGGTTCCAAAATAGAGTTAGTATTTGGAGTCAAGTTTCGTGCAGCTTCCTATGTGAAATTTCTCACCTGTCAGAAAGAGTCACTTTAGAGACTGATTTTCAGAAGTGCTAAGCACCTTGCAAGTCCAGTTGAAGTCAACAGGCACCTCAGCGCCTCTGAAAATCAGGTTCTTATTTCTCCCTTAGGGTGTCAGTGAACAGTGGAAAGAGGCAAGAGCCAATCATTCCCTCCCACAGAAGCAAGAGAGAGAGAAGGTTGGGTAGAGCAAGAGGAACCAGGACTGACTAGGGAGCCTAGAGAAGATAGATGTGACCAGGGTATTGGAGGGAGTCAGGGGCAGACTGGGAGAGTGGTGTGTTGAGAGTCTAAGGCAACTTGAAGAGAAATTTTGGGGGGCAGAGTGACAGCACCTTGAGGATTGGTGTAAAGGGCTGAAGCAAACTCCTCCAGTCTGCGTCGCCACCTTTTCTCCACCCTATCACTATTCCACCCACCCCTCCATTTGCCTGTCTGTTCTGCTTTTGTTCCTTACTGCCACTGCTAGCAAGGCATTTGTTCTGCCAGTTGCTTACTCCTCCTGCATACTGGCTGGGTGCCAGTGGGCACTTGGCACCAGAATAGCCCCCAGAAGCCTGGAGAAGCAATTGCAGGAAAAATCTTAGCCAGTGCCTGCAGACTAGCTCTTTGTAGGAGACTCCAGGACGGCAGTGGGAATGCGTGAGAGGGCTGCAAAATGCATGGTCACATGTAATTATGTGACATGTGGCAGCCCTAGGCAAACATTTCTAAGATCTCACATAACAGAGGGAGAATGAGCAGCACTGTCTCTCTTTCCCGATGGAAATATGACAATTTTTTAACAGTTATTTGTATGATGAGTCAATGAGTCAGATTTATCTAATTATAGATTATGAATAACCATAAAACACCTTTTGGACGCCTGCCCTACACTGGATTATAGTTTCTTCAAAAAATAAAACCCAAACCTTTCTTGAGGTTTGGATAGGCAAAATGACAATGGGTCCAAATTTTACATTTCATTTAAATCAGTTGGACCCATTTGTATTTTCCTTTTCTCTCTCAGGTGTTTTTTAGATCAAAATAGGTAGGCATTAGTTTTAGCTATGTGATTCACATTCAATCCACAATGATCTAGTTTCATGTTAGGCTTGCCTATAAGATGTTGTTCCTGACACAGGGCAATTCTGCAATCCTTTATTCAGGTAATAGAGCTTACTCCCATTAGCAAATGGAACAACTGACATGACCACAGAGTGTACGGGTGACTCATGAGTATCTGCACAGTTAGGTCCATATTTAGAAGGGCCTTTAAATGATTATTTCAGCAATGGGGCCAAAGTCTGTCCTGATTTGCTCCCCATGCAACCTCAAGGAAGATGGAGCCCCAACTTACTGCCACTGAAGTAAATACCAAAATTCCCATTGACTTAAACAGAAGCATGACTGGGTGTAGGATAGATCACTCACTACTTATTGAGATGCACTGATTTTCAAAGATGAATTCTCCAACAATAAAAAAAAAAATTCAAGACCCTCAGCGTTTCAGTGAACCGATTTTTGAGGATAAGGGGGTAAGTACATACAATCCTAGTTTTTTAAAACTTCAATATAATAGAAAAGGAACAGCTTGTACTACATTGTAATTAAATAAAAAACATGACATCACCTAAAATACATATTGGGATTCTATAGCATTAATCATTCAATCTTTTTTAAACTTAGTGTTTTATTACTATTTAAAATCAAAAGCAGTCAAGTATTTTTATGAAGGCAACTACTGTGAGAAATTAATGCAACAGCAAGAGCAAACGTTTATTGAATATAAAAACAAAAATACAATTGAATTTTCAATAGCACATCTGTACCTTTCTTGCTCCAGTTCAAGATGTCTAGCTGTATTTTTTATAATTTGTAGTTTTATATGAATATACATTAAATCTTATTATAACAGCTAAAGCAGAAACACTTTCCCAATATTAATTTTCAAGGCATACACCAACAAATCTATAAACTGTACCATTTTTGAACCTTTGATACTTAATTTAAATCATGTTGGAAAATGTTAACATTTTAATACAAGGAAATAGTTTATTTAAAATGTTCACATTTTTACATAAAGTTCAGGATAAAATACAAAAAAATTATACATTTTTTAAAAAGACTAAAAATACTGATAAGTAACATTCCACTGGAAACTGTTTATTAGTTATCCTTTTGGCCTTTTTTAGAAACTGGTTTCAGTTTTACAAAAACAATGAGGTGAAATCCTGGCCCCAGTGAAGTCCTTGGGAGTTTTGCCATTGACTTCAATGTGGTCAGGATTTCATCCCAAATTTCTAAATACTGAAGGGCTAGTTACATGTATGTAAACCCTCTTGTAAACCCGTTCAGGGTTAAAAGACACAAGAGTTTTGTAAACAATCTTCCTTGTTATTAAGGTACAATTAGAAAAATGAAAAGGAGTCAGAATCTTATAGACAAGGTCTTTAACTCCGTGTTATAATCTAACAGCAGTGTCTGCCATTTAGAATGCAACAGTTATATATCTGAAGAGTCACTCCAATCTGTTACAGTGACTAAGCTGCTTTTTAATGTGCTTGTTGTATCGGCATCATGAAATCCTGTCAACAAAAATAAATAAATTTATTAGATTAAACTATAATCAGTCATAATTCAGCATATTTTTTCTTTCAACTGATCACACAGGGTAAAATATGGCCCCACTCAAATGAATTACAAAACTTCTGTTGATTTCAATGGGCCCAGGATTTCACTCACAGGAGGAAAATTATGAATAGCTGTATGTGAAGACTGCCTCCCTCATTACAGTAGGGACCGTGCATAATACTAGCAGTCAGAGCTAACACTACAGTCCTTTCTGAAAATGATCTATGTATCTTTTCTACATACAAAAATGACAATTTTGAAGTCCAATATCTTGGAACTGTCCAGGTCTAGAAGCAATGTTTGTATTCACCACAGGAAAGATATGAAACTCTCCTTTCCAGTGGTATAAAACTCCCTTTTCAGCCTGAGTCACAAGATATACATCTTAAACTGACAGAGGTCAAAGATTTGAAATTCTCAAACCAGGTAATTTAGGGGGGAAATTCCACGTTTGGGAGGGGAAGGAGAAAATTTTTTCAGGCAGATTTTTTAAAAAGATGGCCGCAGCTTGAAGGTGATTAGAGTCTTGGAATCTTAGAACACATTTTTCATCATATACTTATAACAAAATAACTTTAAAAAAGTTATTTACTTTCCATTGTAATTAGATATTGTGACTAAAACATTTGTTTAGTACACCTAAGTTTTTATTTAGCAATATAAGATGCTTAAACCCTAATTTTCCCCCAAATATTGTAAATGTTTGAATATGTTACCTTCTTCTTTAGGCATATTTGTCTTAGGAACACCCCAAGCATGTACCATTGATGCAGTATTTGATTCATTATTCTTTTTAACTGCAGTTCCTTTCTGGCCTCTCTCATCTTTTGCTGATTTTTCTTCTTCCACAGATGATATATCCCAGTCATCATCATCAACTTCTGTGAACTAATAAGAGAATAAAAAACATATTTTTTTTGTTAAGAAAGATTATGTTTTTGAATTTTCTGGAGTTCTTCTAAAGGTAGAATGGTTCCTAAATCTACTTATGCAGACTTAGGAGCAGATTAAGAAGGGGGGACTGGAACTGTGTGGAAGTGAAACACTTCCAAAAGGTCCACTGGTACACATGCATCAAAGGCTGTATAGTCCCATACCATAGCACCTTAGTTTTATGTTTCATTTCTTTTTAAACCTAGATACTTACACACACATACACACACACACATTTTTAACCCATGAACACGTTGAAATAAAAAAGGTACGTTAATTCACTTTTAAAGTTGCACAGTTAAAAATAATAAAAAGTGAAAAGAACCGCAAAAGTTAAAGAATCAAATGCTAAACTAGTGGAAATCAGCGCAGTTCCACTGTATGAAACTACATCGATTTACATCAGTTGAGGACCTGACCAAACGATCACATTACAATGTTAGCTTGACAACACTGCACATCAAGTTCATTTTAAGGTACATCTTGCCTAACATAATGGGACCCTAATCCTTGACTGGGATTCCTAGGTACTACCATAATATAAATACTTTATTATTAATTAGTTATTAATTAATTTAATTAGCATATTAAATTGCATATTAGATTATATTACTTATAAGAAAAACAAATGAAGACACTATATGCTATACATGCAATTTGGCAGAGTTTAGGTTGCTGCAGAAACTTATTTTTGCTCTTCTTGAATTTTTTTTTGTTTTCAACTATGCAACCTTAACATTGTGTAAAGGGCTTTTTACCATTTAAGTTCCTTTATTTAAAGGGAAATAAGAGGGGAAAGAATGTTGAGGAAAAGGGGGGAAAGAGGATTAAAAATAACTGGGTCAAATATTCACAGGAGTTCTCTAAATCTAAATTTTGGCATGGTGCCTATCTTTCTAGTATCTCCCTCCCTAAGTATTAAAACACATATAATATCAATCTCTCCCTTCTTTCCTAGCAGGTAGGAGTATTTTTATTAGAATGTTGGGCTTGACCCTAGGGAGGAACTGGTTGAGAATCTGAAGGTAGAAGGCAATTTAGGTAAAAATAATTATGATAGGTTTAATGATTCGTGACTGAGGGGAGAAGTCACATAAGCATGAGTAAACTATCAAGGAGCATCAACCTGTGAACTGAGCTATAGAATCATGGACTATTAAAAACAATTGTATCCACTTTGTAAGTGTTAAATGTATCTGTATGGGCTGGGGCAGCAAGGGAGGGGGAGTGGGAGTGCAAAAGTTTCCTGAAGGAACTAAAATCACTGGAAGGTAATTAATGCAAATCCCAAGGCAAGTAAACAAGTCTGAAGAGGAGCCACCCCTCTCATATCCCCATCCACCGCCCCCCCACTCCCCAAGGAAATTGCATTTACCACTTGGAACTGGTTGAAGAAGGCTAGCCAAACAAAAATAGGAACTGTGTAAGTGGCCAGCTTGTTACTGAGGACAGGTCACTCTCACTCATTCAAGAACTGACACGACACTGTGAGTACATGCAGAAAGAGTCTCAAGGACTTTGACTCCTACCAGGTTCCCACATACTAGATACATAAGCACGTGTATATGCTGCTTATTGTTTTATTACATGTTTCCTCTTAATGCTTTTGTTCTAAATAATACTTTGATTTATGAAGGCTGCCTGGTCACTGGTTAACCCTGTCATTTCCCCTGAGAGAAAACAGGAGGGCAGGTGCTGAACTAAAAGCAGACCTGGCGTGACATAGTCTTAGGCTTAGCAAGGTCAGTGAATGGGAAGGAAGTCCAAAGACTCTGGATGGAAAATATTTTTTAGTGCCCAGGCTACCATCTCTGAATCTGTTGCAAAACTCCTACTAATGAGTATTGCTCTTCATCTTGGCATATTTGATGAAACAATTATTTTTAATGACCACTCTCCTAGTGTCGGGAAGCAATTGCCCCAGAGAACTCCCCTCCAAGTGCAGCCACTGTGAGAGTAGACAGGGTAAATGAAGGATAGTGGGACTTAAAGGGAATCTACAATCTCCCTTGCCAAAGCTTAGAAAACATGGTGATTTGAGTGCCAGAACTGTTGTCGTAGTGTCTTCTCCATGTTGATCATAAATCCCAAGCTTAAAACAATTGACATTGCAATATCTGATTTTTTTCTTAGAGTAACTTGGGATCTCACTAAACAGTTGTTCAGATAAAAGACCAATGTGACTCAGAGCTTTCATTCCACTACAAAGTACTACTGGGAAGACCTGGAATCAATGAAAGCCTGAAAGGCAAATATCAGCACTGATAATGATCTGGACCTTGGACAAACTGCAGACATAGCACACTGATATCAGTGAGAGATCTTCTGGAGTCTGAGCATGGCATGTAGTCCTAAATATCTATACGGACACACAGATCATAATTATAAAAGGAATTCAATCCTCTTCAGAGAATGAGTTTGACATCCCTGCACCAGACAAAGTTCTAGAAACAAAAATACTTTAGCCTATGACTTAATTAAACAGGTCTTTCCTAGCTCTCATTTCTAAGAACAAATGTGAATAAGTGGAAAAACAACTAAAGAAAGTGATCCAATTTAGGTAAAACTCTGAAAGTGCCTTGGGGATGAAATTTTTACTGCATCAGACTAGTCTCACTTTTCCCAACATGGAATACAAACAGTAGCAAAAAATAACAATAATAATAATTGAAGTATGTCTTGGTATAGATACATTTAATTAACTGATAATATAATACCTTCAGTTCTTGTACATCTTCTTTTTTAATAAATGCCTGTGTGACATTAATTCCTCCAGCTGACTTATTCTTATTTCCATGGCTAGAAAGAGTCTTTTCAACTTGTTCAGTCAGTTTTTGGATAAGTGCACCTGTACGATCATTAAAAAAAGTACAGGGATACTGTCAGTTTAAAAGTAAGTATGATAAAAGTAATAATAATCTCTCTCCTTCTGTATCACTAATCACTTCCTAGATTAATGAATGAAAGATATTAAAATATGAATTTACTTTTCATCATTTATGATTTTTGTTTAATATCTAAAATACTAGATTTAAAAAAAAAAAAAGAAAAGAAAAAAAAAAACCACCAGCAGTTCTACTCAGAAAAGTGACTAAAAATGGTAGCGAGGTCTCATGTTTATTGTTTCTCAATCATTAGGATATAAAATATACTCAGTTTACAAATCAAAATATTGTTTTCTACCTGCCAGTCTGCAAGTTTCAGTGTAGGACATCTAAGTCAAGATGGGTTCCTTCCTTCACGTGTACCACTACCAATAACAAAAATTCTGCAAGTCAAATTATGCTCAGTGATACTGCTGTAATCTTGTTGCTTTTTATGGGATTGCATAAGTGTAAATGATTGGTCCTGTACTTACATGATTACTAAATTCCAATTAAAGAAGCAAACAATTGTGTTGATGACACAAAATAAGTAGCACACACCACCCCTCCCATCTATAGCTGTATTAACTCTGTAGGGCTAACAGGAGTAAAGTAGTAAACATTCATTTTTGTCACTTGATGTCTGCAGATATCACTATGCAGACAAAAAAGGAAGTAAAATTGTTGAATAATAAGATGCAATTTTCCTCATTCACTTCTCAGGGTGTCTACACTGCATCTACACCCAGCTTGGGTACACATACGTACACTAACTGTGCTCAAGCTAGCACCTAAAAACAGCAGTGTGGTTGCAGTGGCACAGATGATAGCTTTGGCTAGCCACCTGAGTACATACCTAGGACCTTGGATGGGATAGTACTCGAGTGGCTATTCTGTGCTGTGGCCACACTGCTATTTTTAGAAAGACAGCATGACCAGAACAGGTACATCCACCCAAGCAGGGAGTTACAACTCCTAGCAGCAATGTAGACATACCCACAGACAGAATCACTCATTCAAGATATGACCTTCAATCTATGTATCACGTGTCTGGATTGGACTGTAAGCCTTGACCCTGCAAAAATTTACACATATTCTTAAAGTTAGGCAGGCGCTTAAGTACAGCTGGGGATTTTTTTTGCTGTTTTTTCAACTAGTTTTCAGAGTAGTTGATTTTTTTTTTTTAAATCTGACATTTTTGCACAGAAAATCTTCATGAAAACGTTTCTACGTTTTTCAAACAGCTATATTCTTAGGTATTTGAAGGACTCGAGCCTTAGAGATTATAAACTCTGGTTTAACTGAATGCACTGACTTCGGTGGAAACTTCTAGGTGCTCACACTTTTCTTAGATTCTCAGGCCAAAAGGGACTGTTATGATGATCTAGTCTGGCCTCCTGTAACACAGGCCATAGAAATTTCCCCAAATAATTCCTAGAACACAGCTTTTAGAAAAAACATATTGCAAGTTTAGTAGGGCCTTAGAAATAACACAAAATAAAACAAAAAGCAACCTATAAAATGAAATAAAATGAAAAATTGCGCCACCGCAGCAGCTCCTGTAGCTCCTGTCCTGGCTCATTGCTCTGGGAGTTGCAAACTGGCACATGGGGTTGCAGAGCGCATCCAAGTTTGGCTGAGCTGGGCCCCCATTATGACAGAATGGCAGATGGCCAAATTTGAGTGAGTGGTGCTGTGACCCTGTGTCCCCAGGGCCTCTCCCCCTCCTCAGGGTCTCCCACAGTAAAACAGAATTCCCAGAAAATTATATAAAAAAAAAAAAAAGAATTTCACAGGAAACTTGTTGTGACTTGATCCCCAACTTTCTGTTGTTTGTATCTTTTCAACTGTAGGCTATTCAAGATCGAGATTGTCTCTATCCGTGAAAGCAGTGCCTGAGTGAGCCCTCCTCTGCCCTCTACTGATGAAATGGGAGGAAAGATCACTGGAGTGGATTATATTTGCAAAGACACACCAATTTTGCCTAAGTGATCAGCAGACAAACCTGCTTTGCCCAAGTAATCAAGTTTGGCTGTTTTGGGTTAAAATTCACTTTAGTCTTGGACACCGGGTAATGAAATATTATAAGTCTTATTATATGACTAAGGGTAACAGGACTGTCCTTAATATGCCCTAAGGTCACCGTAACTTTAAGGTAACTTGCCGAGTGGGGGATAGTAATGCCAAATCCACATCAAAGTCAGACGGGATGGGGACAGATGTTCCAACCTGTTGGTGTGGCCTCTGTTTAGAGTTCTATATACCATTTGACCCTCCCCTTCCAGTGTTTAAAGACAGAAATGTTCACACTGAGCTGAGAGTCCTTGTTTCTGCTCAGCAATCACTAGAGCTGTAATCATCGATGAGCAGGTGTAGGGGACGTATCTTAGACTTGGTATGGGGACAGTGGTGTGATGAAAGTCAATGCAGAGGATGCAGCAGAGAGGTTCCCCACTACCCTATGAAATCACTAAGAATCGCGCTAAGTGGTGGAATCTCAGAGCATGGCATTGCAGTGAGAGACAGAGGCAGCAACAGGCAGCAGAAACAAGCGGTGGCAGAGACAGTAATGAGCAGCAGCAAAGGTGCCAATGGCAAGCAGCAGAAGAGATGACAGTGGTGCACAGCTGCTGCAGAAGAGAGGACAGTGGTGGACTGCTGTAGCAGCAGAGGCATTGTTTGACCCCACACCTCATCCCTAAATGGCTGGGAAGTGAACTCACCTGAATAGACCTTTGAATTCTGGGACTTTGCTGACTTCAGACAATCAGATGTGAGTGGGGAGAAGTGGAAGGAAAGGGGAGTGGTGTTTTAAAGGGATGTTTGTTGATCGGCCTTTCATATCACAAGGAGGGAACTGAGGCAAAGGGCTACCCTATACGGTAGGGTAGGTGTTTACTTATGGGTGCATTGTATGCCAAGAGCAACTATTTTACCAGCGTTCAGGAGGCAAGAGCAATTGTGACATCCTAGACTCTATTGCTGTAATCATGTTTAGATGTGTTTGGGAACACTGTGCTTGGAATATCTTGCAGTTCTGTGTGCATTTTGTTTCTAACATCTCACTATTCAGTTTGCTGTTTAGAAATGTTTTGAGACCTTTTTTTACACAAGCAACTGTCTTGCTCATATCTAAGAGCGGATATTGTGAATGTGCTTTGTTATTTTATGTCAGGGGAATGATCCATATTGATGGCTAATTTCACCCTAGTATTTCTAGTATTAAAATAATTTGTACTCCCTTTTTTTGTAAAAACATATATATATATATTATTTAGGAGAAATGCAGCTTTAATTAAAAATTGTAATTTTTGTTTTAAGTTTGTTTGTTTTTTTAAAAAGTAAAAGTTAGTTAGTGTAACTAAAAAATAAATGGTGTTTGTATAATAATGAAGTAAAGGGTGGCAACTCTAAGTCTCCCTAATGACAAAAAGGGAGTAAAGCAAGACTTCGTTGTAACGACTTTTACAATCCAAATAGCCAAAAAACGCAAAATCAAAATAAACCTGAGTCCAAAAAAATCAATCCCCCAAAAACAAAAACAACATGTAAAACAAAAAATCAAGAAATAACAAACAGCTGTCATGTTTGCAACATTACAAGTAATTAATATAAAAAAGCAACATAACACAGCAAAATCCATAAACCCAAATAAAAATAAATCACTATAAAAATAAAGTTAAAAAAATCAGAACTTTGGGTTTGATTCTACAATCATTCTGCTCCCTCCCTCGTATCTTAGCCACCTGGCCAGCGGATTAACATAAGCAACTAAGGCTAGTAACTATGCTCCATCTCTGCAGAACTGTGTGTGTGTGTGTGTGTGTGTGTGTGTGTGTGTGTAAATGTATTAAAAATGTATTTCAAATTGTTTTTGTTATAAAAAATGTTAGTATTCACAATAAACATGTCATACTGCCTTGTCCCCATAAATAAAATCCTGCTGTTTATTTTATAAGTATAACAGAATCCTTTTGAATCACTGTTGTGGTGTTTTCATAGAAGTTTTCTTTTGTTTGTCACAGACTCAGTGTTTGTGAGTGTGGATGTATAGCCTCTTAGAAGCACACACGGGCAGTGTTTAGTTTTCCAAGATTTCTAAGTGGGGGCTCAAAAGCCAGCCCTATTTTGTAATGTTAAGCAGAACCCCTAGATGCTGAACCCGGCCTTTGTTGCTGCCAGTACCACCTGGAAGAAGGGTTACATCTGTATTTGTATAGTGCACAGCACAATTGGGGCCTGATCTCTATTGGGGCCTCTGAGTGCTATTTCAATTTTAATAAGTATAAAAGAACAATATATTATGACCTTGCATAGAGAGCTATATACATGATAATGTATATTTCAGCTTTAGTGTGTTTTGTAACACATTGATTTAATCACCTACTAGGTATTTTAAAATCATTTATACGTTACTTTAAAATATTACTTATGTACACAAAAATAATGAAAAAACCTTTTGAAGGCTTGGAAGGTGTTTCAATGTCCTCTGTTTCACTTTCTTCAGTCCAGTCCATAACACTTTTGCCTGTAACCATCTCACAATTATTCATGCTGTTGCTTGATGCTTTTGGCTGCAATAATTCCGGTGATATGTAAGAGTGCATAATATCATCATCATCCACTTCCTCCTCTGAACTGAATGGTGGAGTGCTAAAACAAAAAAATGTGTCAGATGAGGATTTAATGGGTTTCTGTATTAAACAGATGTGCACAACTTTGAACTTCCTATATTTTTTCCAAGTAATTTATGCTTTTTCTTCTATTTAACAAAATCACCTACCATCATTCTGAGTGCATATACAACTATTTAAAAAATTCAAGTTACCACATAAACTGACAACCACAAATCATCCAAAAATGAATTTCCTTATAACCTCATATGCAAACACAAAAACAAAAGCCAACCTTGCAAGGTCAACAAATGTGTGCTTTCATGGATCAATAAGAAAAGCAAAGACATTCCACTAAGAAAATTCTGCTCCTGGATCCTCCCAGTTAAAAAACATAATGACTGTTAGCAGCAGCTTCCCAGTTTATCTCAATTGGTCAGCTGGCACCTACGGAAAAGTGGGTGCTAGTTATCTCAGAATTCAATCTATTTCAGACCTTAAAAATCGGGCTTAATATCTTGAATGGCATCCAGAGACAAATTGGTAGCTTGTGCAAGGTACAGAGTACAGGTGCAATACGCTTGACATGAAAAGCACCTGGAATATTGTGTTCAGTGATGTACATATTGGAAAATATTGACAAAATGGAACAAAAATATTAGTAGCAAAGTCTTAAAAAATTAAGATTTCAACAGTCCAAGACACATTATCTGGGACAGACAAAAAAAAGTGACATCACCTCATGCTATTGTATGCTCTGCCTGCTCACTTATTAAAAATACATGCTCAAATCAGTGTGTGGCCTCTGTTAGGGATTATAACAATGGACTCAATAGGAATTATATTTTAAGACAAAAACATATGATTAATACAGAGCTTCTGATTTCAGCTTAATGTTTTTTGTCTACTAGCTATTTCAATGTTCAGTCAAGGATAGTACACTGGAAAACAATTTCTTCAGGACTGGAATTGAGCAAAACTTACCCAATGCTTGATGTTTTTCTGGAAACCCCATCTCCAAAAACACGTTTCCTGGGTCTATCAGAAACAAAACAAGTTATTTCTAGAATCCCATTGCCAACTATATATATAGTAAGAAATCTATTCCTTCATACATAAAAATGGTAATTATGTGGCTAATCCCCACTAAATACTAGCCAAAAATGTTCACATCATCTTGTATGTAAAAAATGAATAAACCCATAACACTATTAGCAGAACACTAATGAGCTATTTATGGCATGAATGATAGGAAAGTGCTGTCTTACTTTGGTGTAGATGTATTCTCAGCAGTAGTCATTCTTTGTCCAGCTGGGCATACAGCCGTAGAAGAGCGTTTTGCTGGTTTGGGCTGCACTATTGATAAGGAAGTTGCCATGTGAACCATGTTCTGTTTATCTAGAAAAGAAGTTACATAATCAGTCTGAACATTAAAAAGAAATGCAGATGTTATTGCTCGTCAGAAATCATAAGTGAACTTGTGGCTATAAAATAAAGAAGAAATCTTCTCTGAAATCTGCTCAAAGAAGTCATTGATTTTCTCCATTATTAGAGAGAGACAGTGCTTCTGTAATTAAATAAAAAGTAGAGAGCTACTTAAGTTGTGTAGTGTAGCTGGTAGCTAAAACATAGTGATTTATGTCAAAGATTACAAAAACAACCATAAATAAATGTACATACAAAAAACAAGGTTACTTACCAGTAACTGATATTCTTCGAGATGTGTTGCTCATGTCCATTCCATTATAGGTGTGTGCAAGCCTCCGTGAATGGTTACCCAGAACTTTTTTCCCCTTAGCAGATCCCTTAGGGCCGGATCCAGGGCCCCCTGGAGCCCCACGTACATGCCACGGTATATGAGGCACTGCCGGCCCTATGCCTCTTCAGTCCCTTCTTTCTGCCAACTCTGGCAGTGGAGACGGGGGGTTGGTTGTGGAATGGACATGAGCAAAACATCTCGAAGAACATCAGTTACTGGTAAGTAACCTTGTTTTCTTCTTCGAGTGCTTGCTCATGTCCATTCCACTGTAGATGACTAACAAGCAATACCTTTCGAGGTGGGTTGGAGTTACTGGTGAGCTGCCCTCAGCGCCATTCTGCCAAATCCCGCGTCCTCTGTCTCCTGCTGGACGATGGCATAGTGGAACATGAAGGTATGCACCGATGACCAGGTGACGACTTTGCAGATGTTCTGCAGGGGCATTCTCTCCAGGAAGGCTGTAGATGAGGCTTGAGATCTGGTTGAGTGTGCTGTGATGGTTCCTGGAAGCGGCACCCTCACCTGCTCGTAGCAGAACTTGATGCATTATGTAATCCACGAGGTGATGCGCTGGGTGGAGACAGATGAGCCTTTCATCCGGTCAGCCACTGCAATGAAGAGCTGCGTTGATTTCCGGAACGGCTTTGTACGCTCAATGTAGAATGCCAAGGCTCGTCTGATGTCCAGCAAATGCCATCTCTCCTCTTCTGAACCGTGCGGTTTGGGAAAAAACACGGGGAGAAAAATATCTTGATTATAATGAAATTGGGAAACCACCTTGGGCAGGAAGACTGGATGCAGCCTCAACTGCACGTTATCCTTATAGAACACTGTATAAGGGGGCTCCGAGGTCAAGGCCCTAATCTCGGAGACCCTCCTGGCTGAGGTAATGGCCACCAGGAAGGCTACCTTCCATGAAAGCATGAGCAGAGGGCATGAAGCCATAGGTTCAAAGGGGGGCCCCATGAGTCTTGAGAGGATCAGGTTGAGATCCCAGGAAGGCACCGGGTCACAGACCTGCGGATAAAGCCTCTCCACCCCCTTGAGGAACCTGACCGACATGGGATGGGAGAACAGCAATCTCCCCTCTCGGGGCTGATGGAAGGCCAAAATGGCTTCCAGGTGAACCTTCAGAAAGGCCAGCGCCAGACCCTGGAGCTTTAGCTGGAGCAAGTACTCCAGGATCACCTGCATAGGCGAGAGGCTGGGCGGAATGCCCCAGGACTCTGCCCAGCAGGTAAACTGTCTCCACTTAGCCCGATACACGACTTATGTGGAAAGTTTCCTGCTGCCAAGCAGGACTTGTTGGACCTGTACCGAGGAGGCTCACTCTCCCTCTGTCAGCCACGGAGCCTCCAGGCTGTGAGGTTCAGGAAGTCCAGGTCTGGGTGCAACAGGCGACCATGGTCCTGGGATAAGAGGTCGTGCCGCCTCGGGAGCTCCAGGGGTGGGGTGATCGAAAGGTCCAGCAGCATGCTGAACCAGTGCAGTCTGGGTCAGGCTGGAGCAATGAGTATAACATTTGCCCTATCCCTCTTTATTTTCAGCAGGACCTTGGGTAGGGGCGGAATGGGTGGAAACGCATACATGAGGGTTCCCATCCAGTCCATGAGGAACATGTCAGAGATCGACCCCGTCTCGTGACCCCGGAGTGAGCAGAACCTTGGTCACTTTGTGTTCCAGGCCAACACGAATAGGTTCAGTTGGGGAATGCCCCACTTCTGGAAGGTCATAGCCACTACCTCTGGGTGCAACGACCAGTCGTAGCAGGGTAGAAACGACCAGCTGAGGCGATCCGCCTCATTGCTCCTCACTCCCGGGAGCTGAGAGGCCGTCAGGTGGAAATCGTGCCTCACGGCAAAAAACCACAGATGGGTAGCTTCCTCGCGGAGGGCTGAGGAGTGCGCTCCCCCCTGCCTGTTTATGTAAAACATGGCTGCAGTGTTGTCCGTCAGCACCTGCACCACTCTGCCTGTCAGGAATCGGAGGAACACCTTGCACGCTAGGTGAACGGCCCTCAGCTCCTTCATGTTGATGTGCAGGAGCCTCTCCTTCCCCGACCAGAGCCCCTGAGTGCCTAGGTTGGTGTTGATGTGGGCTCCCCATCCTACGTCCAACGCATCGGAAATTAGGGTGACCGACAGGACCAGTTCCCTGAACGGAACGCCCTTCATCAATGCCCTGGGAGACCGCCACCAGTTTAGGGAAGCTAAGATGGGTGAGGGAACTGTGACCACCCGGTCCAATGGGTGTCTGCTTGGCACATATACAGAGGCCAACCATGCCTGAAGCGGTCTGAGCCTCAGGCGAGCTAGTCTCACTACGTACGTGCAGGCCGCCATGTGGCAGCATCGGTGCAGCTGGGAGATGATAGAGACCATCACCTCGAAACGCGGCTGAGGCAGGAAGGCTCTGGCCTGGGAAGTGTCCAGGGTGGCCCCAATGAATTCTATGCGTTACACTGGGGTTAGTGTGGACTTCTGTTAGTTTATGAGCAGCCCCAGCCTGCTACACGTGAAGCAAGTGAGGGTCACGCTCTCCTGCACTTGGGATCTGGACCTGCCCCTGATCAGCCAATCATCCAGATAAGGAAAAATTTGCACACCCTTTCGTCTCAGGTGGGCAGCCACTACCGCCATGCACTTGGTGAACACCCTTGGAGCCGAGACAGGCTAAAGGGCAGGGCTGTGAACTGGTAGGGGGAGCCAGCCACCATGAAACAGAGAAAACACCTGTGGCTGGGGGTGATAGACACATGAAAGTATGCGTCCTTGAGATCGATGGCGGGATACCACTGCTGGATCCAGGGAAGGGATTATGGAGGCTAGGGAGACCGTGCGAAACCTGAGTCATTTGACATACTTGTTTAGACAACGCAAGTCTAATATGGGTCTCAGACCCCCCTTCACCGTGGGGATGAGGAAGTACCTCGAATAGAACCTCTTCCCCCTTCTGCCTTGAGGGACCATTTCCACCGCTCCTATGTTGAGGAGGGTGTCCACTTCATGCAAGAGGAGTTGCTCGTGAGAGGGGTCCCTGAAGAGGGATGTAGGGGGAGGGTTGTTGGGGGGGGTAGATGTAAACTGTAGGACACAACCCCCTGAGACTATCCCAAGGACCCAATGGTTCGAAGTGATCTTTGCCCATTCAGGATAGAAGGGCCTTAACCAGTTTAGGAAGGGGCGGGGTGGATCCAGGAGAGCAGTCGGGGAGCCAACCTCGGGTGCACCATCAAAACTGTCTCCTCCAGTTGCCCGACCCCCTGGGGGGCCCCTACTGAGGGGCTGAGTACAAGCTGGGGGACTGATTTCTCCTTTTAAACCCCCTATTCCTGTCCCTATTCCTATAGGGTTGAAAAGGCCTGGGCAGAGGCCTGGGCAGAGGCCTTGGCTACTGCTGCGCCTGGGGCCGTGACTGACGCCTGGAAGCCTGGGGCGTGTACAGGCCCAGGGAACGAAGTGTGGCCCTGGAGTATTTCAGACCGTGCAACTTCGCATCTGTCTAGTCGAAGAATAGGGCCGACCCATCAAAGGGGAGATCCTGAATAGACTGCTGCACCTCCTGGGACAGACCAGAAGACTGCAGCCATGAGCACCTTCTCATGGAGATGACGGAGGCTATGGCCCTACCCGCCGAGTCAGCAGTGTCACAGGACGTCTGGAGTGCTGTCCTAGCCACCGTGGTTTCTTCCTCCACGATGGTGTTAAAGTCTGTGGCCTGGTCCTGGGACAGGGCCTCAGCGAACAGCCTGAGGGAGTCCCACAGGTTGAAATTCTATCTACCCAGGAGGACCTGATGGTTGGCAGTCCTGAACTGCAGGCTTGCCATGGAATAAACCTTTCTTCCCAAACAAATCCAGCTTTTTGTTGTCTTTGTTCTTGGGAGTGGACCCTGCCTGACCTTGCCCGTCACGCTGGTTAGCCGTATCTACCACCAGGGTCCCCGGGGCAGGGTGAGTTAACAAATACTCAAACCCTTCGGCCGGGACATAATACTTTCTCTTGGCCACCTTTGACGTAGGGGCCACCGAGGAAGGGGCTTGCCACAGGGCCTTTACAATTTTAAGGATCCTTTCGTGGACTGGGAGGGCCACTGTCGCTGGGGCAGCCACCGTCAGCACATTAAAGAGGCTATTTTCAGCCTCTTCTAACTCCTTCACCTCCAGCCCCAAGTTGGAGGCCACCCTCTTGAGCAGCTCCTGGTGCGCCCTGAAATCCTCCAGTGGCACTGAGTGGTCCTGGGAGACTGCCTCTTCCGGTGAGGAGGAAGACAACTGCCGAGGCATGTCCTGCGGGTGCATCCCCTCCTGGCGAAGGGTTGCATCTGTTAAGGGTCCTCCATGGGATACAACTCCTCGTCCGAGGAGTGGTGTCTATGGGCCTTCTCCTGTGCTGCAGGCATGGACTTCATCCCCGATGACAGAATGGATTTGGGCTCTGGCCTCATCTGGATACCCCATGGGGCCCAATAAGGCCATTGTTGCGGCCATTGACCCTGGGGCCAACCCAGGGCTGACTGCACCATGGGCTGTGATGCCTTGTGGGGGCATCGGCTCTCCCGACGACTGTCCCCCCCAGGACACCCCGAGTCACTGGATCGGCAGGGCCGTGCAAGTCCTCGACCTCGGGCGCCCTTCCGTGCCGGGGACTGTCCTCTCGATGCCTCCGACCTGGAGGATGATGAGGACTGCCTCCGTCGCCGCAAGTGGTGCTGACAAATGGAGGTGCGCTCCGAAGAGCTAGAGGTACTGGAGCGTTGTCTCGGTACTGAAGATTTCCGGTGCCGCTTGCCATGCGGCCCAGCAGACACCTTCCGTGACCAAGGTCGGCGCCACTCTGAACTCCTCAGTGCCGAGCCAGACTCCGACGCCCAGGTCCTGCGTCCTGGACTGTCCAGTGCCAGGTCCTCCGATGGCGACCGGGTTCTGCACCGCCTCAGTGCGGGCGAACTCCTCGATGTTGGGTCCTCTGACGGCGACCGGGTTCTGCGCTGTCTGGGTACGGGCGAACTCCTCGGCACCGGGGATCTGGAACAGGAGCTGTCTGAGCACCGCCTGTCAGACCTCGACCGGTGCCACCTCCTGGCATGCGCTGCCTCCAGTGCCGGGGATCAACATCGGCGCCGAAAGGGAGACTCCACATCCTATGTCAGAGCAAATCAGCTTGACAACACTGAGCTGAAGCGACTCTGCTGGGGGCGCAGCTCTGCTCTACCCTCGGAGGCCGTTCGGCGAGAGATCTTCCTCCCCGTACTGGGGATCTCCACCGCCCTTCAGGGGGACCCAACACGGGTTTCCCCTGTGACACCGGCACCTTCTCCCTCGGCCAGGAGGGCGGAGGTGGCGTAGGCAAGGCCAACACGGCTCGTGCCGCCTGAAAAGCCTCCAATGTCGATGGCATCGGCAGGGGTTGGGGGAGGCTCCCTGACAGGAGATGTAGGCAGCAGAGAAGACTCGACGGGCCGGGTCCGGTGCATCTCAGTACTTGACCTCGCCCATAATGACGGCACAGAGGAGTGTCTGTGCTCCGCGCGCTGCTTCTTCCTCTTCGGCGCCGGCGATGTTGCGCGGTGCCGAGTCGAGGCCAGTGCCGGCAGTGCACTCTGCACCGAGGTCACGCTCTGTGCTGAGGTGTAACGGGCCAACTCGGACACTGGGCAAAGCGCTGCCTCCATCAGCAGGGCTTTCAACCGGATTTCTCGGTCCTTTTGAGTCCTCGGTTGAAAAGCCCTGCAGATCTTACATTTATCTTTTCTTTGCGCTTCCCCCAAGCACTTAAGGCAGCAGTCGTGGGGGTTGCTGAGTGGGAAGGCCTTCCCACAGGAGGCACATGGCTTGAATCCTGGCAACTGGGGCATAGCCCAGCCGCTCTAAGTCCCTGCAGGGACTTGCCTTATCTCTAACTACTGTTAACAATTACTTAATTAACTAAAACTAACTTAGAATATAAAACAAGTTCAAACAAGGAGCATAGTACTTGCTGAGAGCAAGGCTAGTTCCAGCAACTGTCATGGGCGGAAAAAAGGAACTGAGGGGGCATAGGGCTGGCAGCACCTCATATACTGCGGCATGTGCATGGGGCTCCAGGGGGCGCCAGAGCCAGCCCTAAGGGATCTGCTAAGGGGAAAGAAGTTCCAGGAATCGTACATGGAGGCGTGCACACACCTAGAGTGGAATGGACATGAGCAAGCACTCGAAAAAGAACTTTTACTTTAAGGACTGAACGTATACAAACAGTATTATTTCAAAAAACATGGTCTCGCGGGCTGGGTTGAGTGGTGGGAGCATTTAGTATATGGTGTGACATCAGTATGTCAGAATCGTAATAATTCGTGTGAGATATACCATGTCAGGTACTGTTAGAAAGGGTATATTGTGCTGAGTAAGATAATAATACTTATGTTCATGTAGTATTTGTGAAATGAAAGTCATGGATGTATTTGATATTTCTGTATGTCAATTTGGGCTGCCTGGGATACACCCCAGACAGAGAAGCGGCAGACAATAACCTGCATAATGGCCCATTAAAATACTCACAGAGGCAAGGGGCCCAGGAAGAAGCTAAAGGCATACCTGAAGAGTTACCAGGATTGGCCCATGTGACTCTGAACCCCAGGCATACCTGAAGAGTCACTAGGATTGGCCCATGTGACTCCGGACTCCATTTTAGTTCTTGTAACTTTCTACAGGCTGCATGGCCAGGGACAGAGGGTATATAAGATCAAACCACAGAAACCATTTGGTCTATGTTCCTGTACAGCTGCAGACACATACCTATCTCTGGATCAATTCATTTTGCAACTGAACCGAAGGACTTAGACCCATCCAGGTACTGGATGTGTACCAGAGGGAACTATACAAGCCTGCAACTCCGCATTTCTTCCAGAAACCCGATGTATATGGACTTTTAATCATTTGTATGTGTTTGATTTGCTTTGACCCTTCAACATTTCTCTCATGGTTTATTTCTTTCTTTTTACAATAAACCTTTAGTTTTAGTTACTAAAGGATTGGCTGGCAGCGTGGTATTTTGGGTAAGATCCAAACTTATATTGATCTGGTACTGTGACTGACCCCTTGGGGTCAGAGGGAACCTTTTTAGTAAAGAGCATAGAGTTTAAGCAACTGGTTTCTTTACTGGACCTAGTGCTGATTTAGGAGCCAGGAACTGGAATGCAGTAAAGGGGGCTGTGGGCAATTGTGGACTGGCTTCTTGATAACCAGTGTGGGGAAATCAGAAGCAGTTCGTGGCTGTATGGAAGCTGGGCTTCAGTGTCACCCACCAGCGCTGGGAGAATCTGCTCTCCTTTTGCAGCCTGTCCTGATCTTAGCATTCTCAGGTGGTTACCCTGAGCACGGACGGGTCACACTTGGTACCAGTAAAATATAATAATTCTTAAATTATCCAACCTTCTGAAGCAAGATGAGAGCTGGAAACAAGCCTATTATAAGATGATGATCTCTCCTCAATCCTGAAGCTGACTTGACGTTCAAGATGCTCTCGAATTAGTTGAATGTCAGGCACTTGTTTCTCTTTCTCTTCTCTAGCAGATTCAACAAAAACTAAGACTCTGTTTAAGTAGTCACTTGGGATACCACGAACACCCTGAAGAAACAACACAAGTTACTGTTTGATGGACATAAAACATTTACATTTTATAAACCATTGATTTACCCTTCTTGACTGCATTTAGTTTAAACCTTTTGTCTTCACATCTTCAAGGCCATGTTTAATTTTCTCTTTCCTCTTCTCCTTCACCTTTTACCACATCACCTTCCACATTGTTGATGACATCCTTAATGCCTATTTGTCAGCCTCTCCTATAAGTGTTTCTGCACTGTTTCTACATCACTTTCTACGCATGGGAATGTCCTTCCCAAGCTCTCATACAAGGCTACTACCTACTCCCCAATCAAATCTCTCCTCAAGACCCACTTCTACTGGGAAGCCTACAATAAATAAGTCAAAGACATTAATTTCATTTACACTAAAAGAAAAAAAAGTTACAAATTTTGGTTCTATCATACTGTTCACAAGAGTCTTTGATTAATAACATAATCTTATCAATGTAACTCCTGCTTTTCCTCCCGTGCCCCTCTTCACTGGTTTATTTCCCCTTCATTGTGTCATATCTGAAATTAGATTGTAAACTCTTTTGGGGAAAGGACACTGGCTTATTCAACACGTCTGGGTGCTATGAAATTAACAACAAAAATACATAATTATGATTATTAACTTTTACATAACAAACAGAAAACAATACTTTATATAGTAGAATACTTTTTGTAATGGCTTCACAATTCTTTTATAAACAATGCATTGCTAGGGCATATTCTGTTGTCATTCAGAACAGAATCCTAATGCATATGTAAACTCTAGGGTATCTCATATCTCCTAAGTGAAAGACAGAAACCTTTCAGAAAATGACATTTGACAATTGCTGAGACACAATGTCTCATATATTGGAGAGAGATGGGAGTCAAAAATAGTTTTTGATTCCACAGTCTAAAACCTAATTAACCTTATAGAAAGAATGGTCCCTACATGTGTATATTGCTACAACTTCTTATTTACTGAATACCATCAGTGTGCTTGGTACTATAGGAACATATAATATGATACAGGCCATGATCCAAGGATTATCCACAATTCATTTCATACATAGACAGTGGAATTTACATACATAAAATACAACAGGTGACTGCTCAAACTGTAAGAGAATCAGATCCTGTTTAGAAAACAGAGTTGAATGGTTTTGCAGAAGTGCGTTTTAAGAAGGGTTTGAAAGAAAAGAGGAAGACCATTTAGCATGTGAGAAAAGTGAGAAGTTCCCCAGAGAAGCAAGTGAAAGACAAAAGTGAGAGAGGGATATGAAGAGGGTGCTAGGAAGAAGGGAGTAATGAAAATAAAGAACGCAGGTGGAGGCAAAGCTGCACAGAGCTTTTTATACACTACTGCCGACCCAAAGCATTAAAAACTATGAGCCTGACCCCCAATATCATGACTTTTTTCAAAATGATAAATTTGGGATTCTTTTTCTTTGCCTTCTAGTTTCTCAACTTTTAGGGTACACTCACTTCACTTTTCCAAGCACTCTTCAGCAACCATTAGGGCTAGAATTCTTTTTTTAATGAGATTATCACACAATGTCTTGATTCCAGCGCAGCTTTGACCAAAACTCCAAATATCATGAGACTTGCAATAAAATCATAAGAGCTGGCAGCTGGCCAAGAGGGCCAGATCCTTCACTAAGTAAACTGGTGTATTTCCACTGAAGTCAATGGAGCTATGATGACTTACACCAGGTGGGGATCTGGCCCTAGAACCTCTAACTTGATTCTGAGTGACCAAGGAAGTCAGCAACAAGGTTTAAAGAAAGAAGGGCACCCACTGTGAAGGGAGAGCCATTATTTCATCAGCAGAATTTTGATAAGATTGGTTGGAGGGATGAGATGAGATATGGGACTGGTAGGAGGAGGTTGTATTAGTTTAGCTGAGAGATAACCAAGGTGCTTACAAGGGTTTAGGAATGGGTGGAGCACAAAATATAGATTTCAGAGATACTACACAGGAAAAAGCAGCATAGTTTGCCAGAACCTGGATGCAAGGGAAAGTGGCAAGGGTGCAAAGAGAAACTGAATATATTGATAAGGTTCAGAGTCTGGGTTATGGGAAGGATAGAGTAATGGAGAAGGGAGGGAGAAGAGCTGACTTGGTCAGGAAATGAGTAGGGAATAAAACCAGGCTGACTAGGTTGGTTGTAGGACTTCAAGGACTGGTCAGTTTAGTTTCTCTTAAAAGGCCACCACAACTGTAGCACTCTCCAAGATGTGGAATCCAGTGCTCAGTGAGAGCTTTAATTTAGCCCGATCAGGGCTTTGGCTAATCATTGGCACTGGAGGGAGGCAGAAGATTCAGAGTTTCTTCTTCATTGTATTACTGCAGCCTCTAAGCCTTGGGAGGAGAGGGGGGAAAATTCCTGTAGAGCTCAGACTGTGCCTCTTTGTGACATCCTGTGGCAGCACCAGATGAGGGACTCTAACCCCACTTTGTTCTTTGGCCAATGAGAATGAGGCCTGGGTTACACACAGTTTTAATACTGATATACTATGATACTTAGAGGAGTGATTTTTTTTTATACAGATAGTTACACTAGTACAACCCCTCGTGCAGACAGTTATACTGGTATAGAGATGCCTTACATTAGTATAGCTTATGCCCCTTTCCATACAGGAGCAAGCTATACTGGTATAAACACATTTATAATACACGGATATAGTTAAATGTGGTACAATTTGTGTGTAGGCCAGGCCGAAGTGCAGGAAGAAGGTTCTGGGAAACTGAGGACCTGTCCTCCCTTCATTGATGCTAGAGATAAGTCACTATCAGCAATAAAGTTTGAACTGGCTCAGATCAGCAGGGGAGCAGCACAAGGGAACTACTCTATGAACCAGATGACCTCATTCTAGATGGGGACCAACAAGGGTAGGTTAAAAAAAAATGAGGTGAGGAGACACATTAAAATGCTGAGGACCCTGAAAATTCCTGGAATGGCAGAGACATACAGAGAACAGAAGTAGGGGAAGAGATAAAAGTTAACTGTCTGCAATTTAGATTGCACTGACAGTCATTGTATTCCCCAATCAACTAAACAAAGTTGGTAGCCAAAAGAAAGTCATAAATAAAATATCTTGCCTGCATTTTTTGAAATTCCTTCCACCCACACAAATTTTAAATCCAATCCCCTTTCCCAGGCAGAGACAAAAATGAAACTGAGGTCCCAAGACAAGAGAAAAACAAGGTTACTTACCAGTAACTGCTGTTCTTCAAGATGTGTTGCTCATGTCCATTCCACTATAGGTGTGCGCACACCTCTGTGCACGGTAACCCGAAAAGAAGGAACATGGACATGAGCAAGCACTCGAAGAAGAAGGTTTTGTACTTCAGGAAGGCTGTTGACTCAATGCCTTTTTTGCCGCTGTCTTCACAAACAAGGTCAGCTCCCAGACTACTGCACTGGGCAGCACAGAATGGGAAGGATGTGAACATCCATCAGTGCTGAAGGAACAGGTTCAGGACTATTTAGAAAGATTGGGCATACACAAGTCCATGGGGTCAGATGCAATGCATCCAAGGGTGCTGAAGGATTTGGCTGATGTGATTTCAGAACCATTGGCTATTAACTTTGAAAGCTCGTGGCAACTGGAGGAGGTCCCTGATGATTGGAAAAAGGCAATTATAGTGCCCATCTTCAAGAAAAAGAAGAAAGAGGATCCAGGGAACAACAGACTGGTCAGCCTCACCTCAATCCCTGGAAAAATCATGCTGCAGGTCCTCAAGGAATCCATTTTAAGGAACTTGGAAGAGAGGGAGGTGATCAGGAACAGTCAACACAGATTCACCAAGGGCAAGTCATGCTTGACCAACCTAATTGCCTTCTATGAAGAGGTGACTGGCTCTGTGGATGTGGGGAAAGCGGTGGATGTGATACACCTTGACTTTAGCAAAGCTTTTGATACAGTCTCTCACAGTATTCTTATCAGCAAGTTAAAGTAGTATGGGTTGGATGAATGGTCTATAAAATAGATAGAGAACTGGCTAGATCATCAGGCTCAACAGGTAGTGACCAATGGCTCCATGTCTAGCTGGCAGCCGGTAACAAGTGGACTGCCCCAGGGGTCGGTCCTGGGGCCGGTTTTGTTCAACATCTTCATTAATGATCTGGAGGATGGGGTAGATTGCACCCTCAGCAAGTTTGCAGATGACATTAAGCTAGAGGGAGTGGTGGATATTCTGGAAGGTAGGGATAGGATACAGAGGGACCTAGACAAATTGGAGGACTGGGCCAAAAGAAATCTGATGAGGTTCAACAAAGACAAGTGCAGAGACCTGCACTTAGGATGGAAGAATCCCATGCACAACTACAGACTGGGGACCAACGAGGTAGGCAGGAGTTCTGCGGAAAAGGAACAGGAGTTACAGTGGATAAGAAACTGGATATGAGTCAGCAGTGTGCCCTGGTTGCCAAGAAGGCTAATAGCATATTGGGCTGCATTAGTAGGAGCATTGCCAGCAGATCGCGGGAGGTGATTATTCCCCTCTATTCGGCATTGGTGCGGCCACATTTGGAGTATTGGGTCCAGTTTTGGGCCCCCCACTACAAAAAGGATGTAGACAAGTTGGACTGAGTGGAGCAGAGGGCAACAAAAATGATTAGGGAGCTGCAGCACAAGACTTATGAGGAGAGACTGAGGGAACTAGACTTGTTTAGTCTGCAGAAGAGAAAGAATGAGGTGGGATTTGATAGCAGCCTTTAACTACCTGAAAGGGGGTTCCAGGGAGGATAGAGGTAGGCTTTTCTCAATGGTAGTAGATGACAGAACAAGGAGCAATGGTCTCAAGTTGCAGTGGGGGAGGTGTAGGTTGAATATTAGGAAAAAGTTTTTCACTAGGAGGGTGGTGAAGCACTGGAATGGGTTACCTAGAGAGGTGGTGGAATCTCCATCTTTAGAGGTTTTTAAGATGCGGCTTGACAAAGCCCTGGCTGCAATGATTTAGCTGAGGTTAGTCCTGCTTTGAGCAGGGGGTTGGACTAGATGACCTCCTGAGCTCCCTTCCAACTCTAATATTCTATGATTCTATGATTCTGCTAAAGCATTCAGTGGCAGAGGAGCACAAGAAGGACTAAGTGGATGTAAGGTAAGGGCCAATTCTCAAAGCAGCCTAAAGAACAAAGAGGAGGAAGATTAAACCATATATAAAATTGATTCATAAGATCCAACTTGAAGGGGAGACCCTCATGTGAGGCACAAGTAGGGTGACCAGATAGCAAGTGTGAAAAATCAGGACAGGGCGGGGGAGTAATAGGGTCCCATGGAAGAGGGCTATTGGGTTCTATATAAGACGAAGCCCCTAATACCAGGACATCTGATCACTCTGCACCAAGATAGCTCCAGATTGACCCTTGAAGGAATCTCAAATCTGAGCAGTCACATTGCCTTGGATGTGGCTGCCTGAATTGTAGCCAAGGTTTTATTTGTGAACTCCCTCTCATTTATCTTATGATAATAAATATGTTATTCATGAATATTTTAGTATTAGTAGTGAAGTATAAACAAGTGGAGAGAAGTGAGCCCTGGAATACACAATTACCAATACATACATATTGATTCTGATTTTTCTGTACCTCAGGGAATAAAAGATAAAAAGCATCATGACGGAGTGTACTAGACCCTTTGAAGTCCCTCTGCTGCAGGTCTAGCAATCCTACCACACCCTGCTCCAGGAAAGGAGCAGTGAAGGTTGGTCATCCAGGCCTGCCTAGAAAGGCTGCAGGGAAGCAGCCAATCAGAGCACAGCAGGCTCAGTTAAAAGAGCTGGTGCTCATGGGACCAGAAGGGTGAAGGAGGACTAGAAGGCTATGAAATGCCACAGGTAAAGAGACTGGGGAGAAACCCTGCTCAAGCAGGGATAGGACTGTGACGCTCTCCAGGCACAGAGGCCTGGGAGATATCCTACTCAAACAGGAAACAGAGAACCCAAGAAGGTGATGGGACAGAGTGAAAAGTGTCCCAGGGACTAGCAGCAGCAACCAAGTAGAGGAAGCAGCACGTGGCTACTGTCTATAAGGTCCCGGGTTGGGACCCAGAGTAGTGGTCAGGCCCGGGTCCCCTTACTAATCACTGGAGAACTGACCTAAGTCCCAAGGAGGGGATAAGAGTCTGCATTAAAAGCCCAAGAAAGGGGCTAGGCATTCAAACAGGCCCAGGGATGGGGTTGATGACCCTGAAGAGGGCCAATCATTCATTGAACGTTGTTATCCTGGGAGGGGACTGAAGCTAAGAAGTGACTTGGCTAGAGAGCTGAGACATCACAGAACCGCTAAAGGCAAAGAGTCTCCAGGGAGAAAGACCTGGGGGCACTGCTCTCAAACAGGGCAGGGACAAGCTTAAAGCTAGCCAAGAAGGGGCTGAGAACTAAGCCAAGAGACAGGGCTGCAGACATCAATAAGGGCACAGCGGAAGTCCTTGTTGGATCTTTGTTACCCCGGAAGAGGTTCATCCATTTTAAACTGTATAACTTAGCGGGAGGGCTGAGCCACTGAAGACCCGCCTATGAGGGCAACAGCTGACAAGAAAGGCACCAGGAAGAAGAAAGAGTGCTGGATCACATCCGGCTAACAGGAAGCACTCATAAGAGGTGAGTGTACCCCATCACAAGCATTATTGTGGGGAGCTGGATAAAGCAACAGTATAAAAACACTCACTACAACTTTTTTATAGGAACTACTGAAACATCCAACCTTAAATTAGTAGGCACTTAGGATAAAATACATAATCTTGAGAATGAGGGGGGCATTTCATACTGGTCTCTAGCAACCACGTCTGGCTGACAAGGAGAATGGGCTTCCTCTTAGGAGTGATATTGGGACATAGGGGTCAGTGAGGGCAGTGGTAGGAAAGTGAAGGGGAAAATGAAAAAAGGTGCGACAAAGGACCTTCCCCACCACTTAATAAAAAATAAATAATCATTTAAAATAACCTTACCGCTTTAATTCCCAAGGATTCCAACTTCTCCACCAGGGTCTGCTCCAAAACAGTTCGTAATTCTTTAGTTAATGAAGGATTAGTCTTCAAAGCATTTATTAAATGTTGGTTACTCCTGCTTATTTTGTGTTCGGTTCTTTCTATTTCTGTAATATGATAGAAAAATTACATTCAAAAGGTGTATTTTTAAAATGCACAGTATCAATGCAAAACAGTACGAGACACAAAGAAAACTGAACCATGCATTTTTTATAACAATATAAACATGTGTACAATATTTTCTTTGTGTAGAGATATTTTGTTTGCTCATTGTTGCCTTTTTCTTTTAACAATATCTGGGACTAATTTACAGAAACACAGCTCTACTTAAAATCCATAACTTAAATAACCTCTAAACAGTCACTCCGTATTGATTGACAATGATTTTTCATAATTTATCAAAGTTGTAAAGATGCATGAATATGGAACTGTGGAGACTACTGTATGTGCTTTTGGAAAAGGAAAATTATTTTTTGTTAATTAAGTTCTCTAAAAGTAACATTTGAGGACAAAGCCAAACTCCTCTCCTTAGGAGCTCCCCAAACAATAAAACATTCTCCAATAAGGTATCAGGTAGTAGCTCTTTCTTAACCTTTTGGAAGTAAAAAGGTGAATTTAAATATTTTAATAAGTGCAAAAATATGGTCTGAGTTAACAAATTAACAGAACACACATGATAAATATTACGTGTCTTAAAATCCCCAAGACCTGAATATGGGGTTCTATTTTTTCCTGTGAGGGCTGATGGCATCACACACACTTAAAGCAGAAAAGATAAACTGCATTCTTTATTCTTGTGTTAGATGTCTTTGATACCAACAACTCTTGCAGGAGAAATACAACATTCTCAAATCAGATCCTGGCAGACAAGTACAAGATTAAGGGCTAGATTATGTCCAGGTCCAACATGGTCACACCAAGGAGTTAAGGGAAGCAAGGCTCTCCCCACCGGCCAGACATGTAGAACCTGCTTGGATTGTGACTTTGGCACAGCAGGAACATTACTGGATACCTGTGACTTTCCTTGTGATCAAGCGGGAGGGTCAATGGACACCTATCTACATCCTGCCCTGTCCAACAATGCTGGCAGGGAATTCAATTGAAGCATGTAACATCCCAGAAAGGGGAATAATAAAATATTCCCTCCCCAAGAGGGGAACACAAGATGGAACTGTGCCTCACTGAGGCATCACAACTTCCGAGTGCTCTTTTTGGTGCAGCACAGCGATGTGCTCCCCATTCTCAGGGTCATGCCTAAAGGAACAATTTAGCTCTCTCTGATTTTCAAATGTTTTGTTTGAAAATAGACTTGTCATTTGTAAACCTTATTTATTTAAAAAGCAATTCAATTTAGCTTTCACGCTTTCTCCCCAGAAAATACTTACTGATTGTTAAATGTGCCATACAACTATCAGCAAACCTTTAAAATTACTCTGTAACAGTGATGCTTGGTGGTAGCATTATAATTTGTGGGTCAAGAGTTTTGTTTGATAGATGACAGTACTAGTAAAATGCAAAATACATCATTTGCTTTAAATGTGCAAAGGCATCAACTTGGATTATGGACTAAATCCAAGATTTTCAAAGGTGACCACTGATTTTGGCTGCCTAACAAGAAACATCTTAAAGGGGCCTGGTTTTCAGAGGTGGTTACTGAGCACTTTCTGAAACTCAGGTTCTTTTAAGATGGCTCAAGCTTGGCAATCAAAAACTGAGGGGCTTAAAATCAGTAGTAACTTCTGAAAATTTTGATCTAAATGCATGTGAAAAACTGCAGCTAGTAGAAAATTAATTTACAAAAATCTACTTTTGATAATTTAGAGAACAATATTTTATGCTCACCTTGCTTGTTATTCAGTCTTATTTTATTTAAATAATCTTATCCTCAGTAATATTTTATTCTAATTCTTAAATACTCTAAGAATCCTTTTTTCTGTATTCATAAATATTGTTTCTTAAAAGTATTCATTAATTTACTGTTATTGTGGATTGGAGCTCTTTATTCCTTTTTTATTTCAGAATTGAAACTGGTTTTTGGAAGCCATAAAAAACAAAAATCCTTTAGGTACATTTCATAATCAGAGAATGGGAAACCACAAAAAGTCTGCAAATTGGAAACTATTTCAAATCCTTATTTAAACTTCTTGTTTGCTAAAATTTTCAGCTCTTCTGATACTATCTGTGGACTCATTCCTACAGGAAGTTCCTGAAGCTAAGAACTCTACAAGATTCAAAAAGGGACTGGACATTTATAGGGGATCAAGAATATCCAGAGTTGTTGTAATTAATTAAAATTTTGGAAAGGATACTAAACCTCATGCTTCAAGATTTAAACCAATCTCTAACTGAGACCAGGATTGTATTTAATGTGAGTGGCAGATTATTCCACAGCTGCCAATGGGGGATTCTCACACCTTCCTCTGAAGCATCTGGTGCTGGAAATTGTCAGCTAGGATACTGGACTAGATGAACTTTGGGTCTGATCCAGTCAGGAAATTCCTATGTTCCTCTCAAAAAGTAATCTTCATGCCCAGCAATTTTCACATTATCCCTCACAGATGTCTGTGACTGAAAACAAGAACATATTGACCTTTCTGTCTTTTTTCTTTGTTTTTAGTATTGCAAGGTGTGCTTCTGGGCAGATCAAAAAAAATCAAGGATAACTGGAAAGATAGAAGATCTTTTATTGGACCAATTTCTGTTGGTGAAAGAGACAAGCTTTTGAGCTTACACAGAGGTCCTGACCTAAAGAAGAGCTCTGTGTAAGCTTGAAAGCTTGTCTCTCTCACCAACAGAAGTTGTCCAGTAAAAATATTACCTCACCCACCTTGTCTCTCTAATATCCTGGGACTGACACAGTTACACCAACACTGCATAGAAGATAGCAGACAGGAGCAGCAGATGGACTGGGAGAAAGGAAGGAGAAAATGCAAGCGAGCTCTACTAAAGACGGGTGAGGGTAGCTGGTTGTTACTTGGGAAATCTCTCACTGAAGCACGGTACAGAAGTATTAAAATTTCTCAAAGTAGCATCATCTCTCTTCCTTCAGGATTTAAACTGATTGCATCTGAGGGTCAAGAAGGATTTTTCCTTTAATGTACTGTTCTGCATAACTCTCTGTGTAATATGACATGAGAGAGAAGGTGTTGCCCTCCTCTGAAATATCAGGTATGGGCCACTGTCAGGGGCAGGATACCATACTAGCTATTTGCTCTAGCATGGTAAATCCTATGGCCCTGATTCTCCACTCATCCAAACTGAACTCAGATGGAGTGGAGGAGCAGCCACTCAGAGTGGGTTTTGGTACTGTAATTCAGAGTTGCCTAGGCCTGGCTCAAATTAGTGCTCCACAGGAGTAGCCCTCACTTCACTAATTGCAAAAGGTCCCTTAGGGTCTTAGGGCAGTGAAGGACCGGGCCCTTCAGAGCTCCACTCCACCACAAATTCCCCCTCCCTATTCTGCTCACGCCTCATGCCCCACCATCTTTTGCTGAGGGTGGACAAGTTATTAGTATAAAAGGCAACAGCACTAGAGCACTTGGCCTTATGATCTTTTGTTAATTAATCTGATTCTAGATTATTTTGGTTAGTTAATATTAGTATTTTACAAATATACAAAAAGCTTCATAAGAATGCATTCATTTGTGTAAAATTAAAACACCCAGATAACTAGAGAGATGTCTGAAATATGCTGATGGTAAGTAATTTTTTAGATCCCCATCAGAATATACTGAATCCAGATAGAGAAATTATATTTTACAAGCATCGACAACAAATGGGATAGTCATATATCTTGCTCAAATACATCAAACATGTTTGAAACTACAGAAAAATACTACAGGTACCAATGTTACCCATTTTTATTTTCAAATAAAATGTTTACAAATAATGCCCATTACATTTTTGACTGATCCTATCATTACCTTTTTCCTCTTCTGAAAGCTCTTCTATGGGCTCCAGCATATGCACCAAGAGTGCCTTTTCTAATAATGAGGAAAAATAGGAATCGTAGACAAACAGATAGAAGACAGTCAAGATCAAGGTCCAAAGGGGGAAAGTTATGCAAAAGAATATAGGGAGATGTCATTTTTGCTTTCTTTTTCCTGACTGCTGATAACCTATCTCACAGATCCAAAAATAAGGCCCCAATTCAATGTGACTGTTCATGGTAGTAAACATTACGTTTGGTAGGTAGGGACCTAATACAATAATCAGACAATTTCTGATTGAGCTGCTTTTCAATTTAGAGGCTACATTTGCCAAGTACAAAATGCACTGCAACAATATAACCAAGTTTTATTTGCAGTTGATATGCTACTGAGGGCTTACAAAAAGAAAATGTAAATAGCAGGATGCATTAGTTCAAAGACAGAAGTCCTCAAAAACATAATGAAAAACGTATAAATGAAAAATGTTAAAGTGGAGAAATATTAATTTGCCAATTTGTACATCCAAAGAGGGATGATGTTTTACAGACAAATGCAAAAAGACCAAGGGTTGAAATCATGGCCCCATTGAAATCAGTGACAAAACTCACATTGACTTCAGTGTAGCCAGAATCTCACCCATGGTCCCTGTCTCAAGGAATTTATAAAGTGTCCTCATTTCCTCTGCTGAGAATGGAGCTCCCATAGTACACTGAAGTGACTCTTCCAAAGATTGACAGATTTCACCTGTCTCATCCTGCCCGTGTGAAAGTTTACATAAATGAAGCCAGGGCGTAGGGTTTTTTTTAATATTATAGATTTAAAAAGATTAAATTTTCTAACTGAAGAAGAGAAGTAGGAGGGGATGGAAATATATTCTATAAAATACAAGTCTTTACACTGCATTAACCAAGTTCTTACTTAAACAAAAATGAGAACCTCTGTTCTCCCATTCTTAATAATCAAATGATAAAGTAATTTACAAGTTGGAGAACTGGGTCAAAAAAAAATCTGATGAGATTCAACAAGGTCGAGTGCAGAGTCCTGCACTTGGGACAGAAGAATCCCATGCACAGCTACAGACCGGGGACCGATGGACTAGGCAGCAGTTCTGCAGAAAAGGACCTAGGGGTTACAGTGGACAAGCAGCTGGATATGAGTCAATAGTGTGCCCTTATTGCCAAAAAGGCTAACAGTATATTGGGCTGCATTAGTAGGAGCGTTGCCAGCAGATCGAGAGAAGTGATTATTTCCTCTGTTTGGCAATGGTGAGGCCATATTTGGAGTACTGTGCCCGGTTTTGGGCCCCCCATTACAGAAAGGACGTGGACAAATTGGAGAAAGTCCAGTGGAGGGCAATGAAAATGAGTAGGTGGCTGGCTCACATGACTTCTGAGGAGAGGCTGAGGGAACTAGGATTGCTTAGTCTGCAGAAGAAAAGAATGAGGCAGGGATTTGATAGCAGACTTTAACTTCCTGAAAGGGAGTTCCAGGGAGGATGGAGGTAGGCTGTTCTCAGTGGTAGCAGATGACAGAACTAGGAGCAATGGTCTGAAGTTGCAGTGGGGGAGATCTAGATTGGATATTAGGAAAACTTTTTCACCAGGAGAGTGGTGAAGTACAGGAATGGGTTACCTAGGGAGGTGGTGGAATCTCCATCTTTAGAGGTTTTTAAGGTGAGGCTTGACAAAGCCCTGGCTGAGATGGTTTAGTTGGGGCTGGTCCTGCTTTGAGCAGGGGGCTGGACTAGATGATCTCCTGAGGTCCCTTCCAACCCTAATCTTCTGATTCTTCTATGATTTTAAGTTATAATTTCAATGTCAGTACTGGTGAAACGGCTACATAGATCAATTATCAGGTATTTATCTTAAAAGATTTTGCTGTGTTTGCTCATATTTTGGTATTAATGCATGGAGCATTTTTTTTGTTTTTTGTTTTTAATAGGTATGCATTGAGGGGCAAAATCTGTCCCTGCCTTCAAAAAGCGTCCCCTAGCACCAGAACTGGTTGTTCCACTGCATAATTAGGGGAATGGAGGGGGAGAGCTGCACTTTAAGATAAATATCCCCTTTCCCTCCTGGCTCCTGCATGACAGGGAGCAGAGGACAGATGAAGATGTGCTAGGCCATAGGTGGGCAAGGGTGTGACTGCGGCCATAGGAGACACATCTATTACACAGACCTTCCAAACCTGTCTTTGTGGAGGTGTTGGGTGAGGTGCTTTAGAGACTTCTGAAGATACTTCAATAAGGTAGCTACTCTCCCCATGCTCCTTAACTCTACGGATGCGTCCAGCCCGACCTGGCTACTCACACAGCGTGCTAGATTTAAGATTTACCCCTTAATTTGGCTCCCATATAAACTGCAACAAATCACAAGCACTGAGAATGCTTCTTATCTATTGTACCACCACAGGATGAGAACTTGATTCCACAGACAGTATACTTCACAAGACCACTTAAAAGCAAAACTCTGTTGAGAGATTGCTTGACCAGAAGCCTACTTTGCTGACTAGCACTTTCTGGAATCTGCTACTGGGCTAGTTACTATGTAAGTGGATTAAATATATCCTCATACTGTCTATAATTTCCTTAAATACAATCTGTCTAAGTGTTGTATGTCATCATGGCACAATGCCTTGTTAAATAGACAGATGGTAACAGGAAATCCCTATTCCCAGCATTCAGGTTTTAAAATAATCTGCTGCAGCACCTTATGGTTACCTGTTTCTCCCCCTCAGTATACTAGAATACCTAGGAAGTAAAAATTAACAATATATGTAACATTAACAGTGGTGAAAGCCATAAATCTAACTGTGCTATCCACAGTATCTTTGATCATTCATTGCTGATATCAGAGATCAAACCTTGCAAGGTAGTGCAGAGGGACAGATGGGCAAGAAACAAAACAAAACAAAACACAAAACAAAACAAAACACAAATTATTTCTCCAAGTTAGGAAAGCTCTCCCTTGGACATTGGTGCACATAAATGTTAAGAAAAACAAGCAAACAAACTCTTTATTACATAAACATAGAATCCAATATAAGAAAACACAAGCTGGTCTGCAACTCGGCCTTGTAACAAATAGGTGTGGAGATCAGCCTGCTCATAAATGTTCCCCCTCTGATTACCAAAGAGCAGCAAAGTTATCTCTGAGTTGGGCCCCTCAGCCCTGATTGGGCCACTCAGCAACGAGCTCCAAATGTTTACTCACCCGATACATCTGTGTGAAATCTAAAGAGAGGGTTGGTTACCTGTATGATTGCTGGGAATCATGTAGTGTCTCTAAACCAGGTCTCGTATCCTGGCACAAATTCCAATCCTCAAAAATTACAAATATTTGTTGGAGAAGCATTTGAATTAATTCAGCATCCCCATCTCCACCCCATCACCAAAAATGTGCCCCTTAAACAAATACAGTTTTGGTTGTTGTAAGTAAGGCATCTCTGGCTATCAAGGCAAGTGCATTTTGAAATTGACTTCAGTACTATCACAACCCAAAATTATTTATTCTTCAAGCTACATTTCCATCATTATGACTACACATTTGTGCTTTCTACATTGACACAGATATTGTAGAGCTGCTTACAGGATGCCTTTCATAGAATCATAGAATATTAGAGTTGGAAGGGACCTCAGGAGGTCATCTAGTCCAACCCCCTGCTCAAAGCAGGACTAACCTCAGCTATATCATCCCAGCCAGGGGTTCTCAATATTCCTACCAGAACACTTTGCCTCTATTAACACCCAGGCATGAAGATTTGCACATCTACTCTCTATGTAGTCTGCTGCTTCTTTATCCCAGTACCTGAGTTACAGGTGCCACACAAGGTGGTCTGTTAGAAATCTATTTTGTCTAGTTCAGTGAAACTGGGCAAAAGGGAGTCCTTTAGTTCAAAGAGCTCCATGAAAATGAATCTCACACACACACACACACACACACACAACTTCCTCTGATTAAAAAAGGAAACAATAAATTACGTATTTTTTTAATTTATAAAATGCATATCTCACTACCCTAGACACACAAATACAATTTAAACAAACAACTGAAATGTAAATAACAGACTAAAGGTAAATTCAGGAGGACTAAAAAACCTTTCTCACACAAAATAAAATAATCAAACACATCCATATCATCTAGACAAAAAGGAGGAGGATTTCACAGTATGCCCAGAAGTGCAACAAACTCAGCGTCTGTTGGAATCATGGGTAAAGCAAGATGCAGAGTCAAGGATCCTCACCATCACTGAAAACATCCTGCTGCTAGAACCCCACCCGATTTTAAATCTGTAGCCAAGAGTATTCCAAGATAATTTCAGTGCTCAAGATGGAACATAAAGAGAGGGGGAGTCTCAGAGAACAAGGATTCACATCATGTTGAGCTTTGCAGATCACCGTGAATTGCACCAAAAAACAAAACTGGAAGTCAGTTCAGTTGACAGATCATCAACATAATATGCTCCTTGTGAGAAGCACCTCTTCAGTCAGCCATATCCTGCACTAGCTGAAGTTTCTGAGTGGTCTCAGATTGAGCACATTTCAGTAATCCAAATGTGTGGGTGTGGATCACAAATGTATGGATAATTGTGGGGAGGTTTGCATCTAAAAATAAGATTACAACTTCTTCCAACTAAGAACAACATAAAAGGATTCTTGTCTGTTTCCTCTTGGAAATCCAGGAACCAGCTGGGATCCAACAGGGCATCTATACTGCAAACTGTTAACACAATTTCCTCCACAGAGGGGGAAGAAAATCAAATCTGAAAAATATAAGCAGCATTAAAAAAAAAGTACCCAATCTGATTCTTTGAAAGATCTATATTTCTCAGATTAGAATGAGCTTTTGATTCAACATCCAAAAATGCAGGTGAATCTCACAATGGACTTTTCCTAAATAACGTCTCAAAACACAGACCAAAAAAAAACAAAACAAAGAAAGTCAAGTTTTAGGGATACACATTAGTTTAGAAACAAATGAACTGTACCTCTGGGAAATTCTGCCAGAAGGACTAAAAAAGAAAAAATAAAGCCAATTATTCTACTAAAGAAAAATTTACAACATAGAATCAGATGGAAATTCTGAGTAGTCTGCTGAATAGCAGTTACTGAAAACTGATCATTTCCAGAAGGAAATCAGATATGGGAATGAAAGTTAGCAATCACAATTCTAGTGCTAACTTCTGAAAATGTCTCTTCCCAAGTATAGAGCTAAAGACTCTTGTCTTAAGTACATATTGTCTTAGAAAAATTTCTGAAACTTCACAGATTATCATCAGGGATTATTAGAAAAAACCTGAAAGGTCTTTTGTTAGACTCAAAGGATCCATCAGTGTCCGATGAAGGACACTGCAGTCTTGCGCAAACTACTACAGCTCATAGCAACTTGCACAAACTAACTGCAAACTAACTATAATTGTAATTAATTGCAATTTGTACAAACTAACCTCCATAATAAATGAGTACTACGATCAGCAGATGGTCTTCTGTGATTATATCAAAATGCAAGAGTATACCTGCTCTTGATGACTTCTAGACCCACGTAACTGTATTCCTTCATAGCTTTCCAAATATTCTCCTTTGCAACTTATTTTTTTAAATTAAATTTAATTTTGCATGAGTTACCAGATATAAAGGATGCCTATGTTTCTTCATTGGACAGTTACCATTAAAAGAAAAAAAAATAGAAGCATGTCTCAGAGTGATAAATACCAGGGAGGGAGAGGAGTTATTTGAGTTAAGCAACAATGTGGATACAAGAACAAATGGATAAAAACTGGCCATCAAAGTTTAGGCTTGAAATCAGACAAAGGTTTCATCTAGGGGTAATGCATATGGGGTATGGAGTATTCTGTTGGGAATGTATGCAATCCTGTAATATAACACTAGGAGGCAAAATCACAGCAGCATATGACCATATTATAAATATCTATACTCTGCCATCTGGACTATGGTGCACTAATGGATCAGTGTCGAATTGGCTTGGACAATACCGAATTTCACTGTGGACATTCAATGGACACAATATGGACAAAAGTACACAAAGATTACAGGAGCAACTCACCATGACCGCCCATGATTGGTCACACAATACACACTTCGGGATGGCACTGATAGGATTTTAATTCTGTCAAAGGAGGAGAAGCAGTGTTTCTGGTGGTGGCCAGGATGTTGGACTATACTGCAGTGGTCAGGACTCTCAGTGTTGTTGTGAATTATTATGGCAGCTGGTGTATTATAAGTATACTTATGTTACGGTGTATAAGAAAACAGCCAAGAGGGGCACAACCTTCTAAAGCACAGCCACTGATAATAACATGTAAGTAATGTAGTAAGCTCTCCCAGCTCTGTAACAGACAACCTGGACCCAACTTTCTCGGGCCCATTACAATGCGAAGTCTGGAACAATAATTGGAACAGGTGTAGCACGCCTATACAAGAAAGTGCAGGGCACTGTGCTATACAAGGGGCAGTGGGTCAAATGGAGCATCAACACATTCCATATGGATGCCTGGCCCTATCAGGAAATGTGTCGCCATACGTCCTATGGTTTTCCAGGGACACCTGGGCAGGAGGATCCCAAAAGAAAAGAAAAAAAAAGGGATGGAGTGTTAGAATATAGATATTTAGGTCTGCCTGTAAAGGCCTATGATTGTTTAAGATTATTCTTATCACTTAGCTAGTTACAGGGGTATAGAAACAAAGAATCAAAATCACAGGCGGCCTGTCTATGAGCCTTCTCTCACTGTGACAGTCTGAGGCCTTGTACTTTGGCTAAGCAAAAACAAGCAGCAGAAGCAGCCATAGATTGGGAAGCATGTGGTCACATCCACACATTCCAAACAAATTACATTAAAATAAGGCAATACCAGGCTGTTATGAAGGAGATCCAGTCTAATACCTCCAGATAAAGAAGAGATCCTAGAATATTTAAAGAAAATTTTGTTTGATAGCATTCTGTCTGTTTTTTAAACACTTGCCAACAGTTGTGGTTGTAGAATCTACACTTTGTATTGTTTGGTCATTATGATATCCATTTTTCTGATAATTTCTGTCTGATTCTTTGATTGTTTCTGTCTGTTGCATAACTAATTGTAATCAGTTAAGGTGATGAGATATGGATTGGCTAGAGAATTATGTTACAAAATGTTAGGATTGGTTAAAGAATTATATTGTAATATTTTTAAGAAAATGATTGGTTAAGATACACTATAAAAACTAAGGTCAAACAGGAAGTAAGAGGGGAAGAAGAAAAATGACTGGTGTGAAGAATTGGGATTCTTACTTGATTACCCCAATAAACCCATAGTATTGCCTGCTGCTGGACTCTGGACTTCTGCTTCTGTCAGCAAACCAAGAACTGGGGTGGCCCTAACAGTGGACACAAGAACAAATGGATATAAATTGGCCATCAACAAGTTTAGGCTTGAAATCAGACGAAGGTTTTTAACCATCAGAGGAGCGAAGTGCTAGAACAATCTTCCAACAGGAGCAGTGTGGGCAAAATACCTAATTGGTTTCAAGACAAAGTTAGATACATTTATGGAGGGGATGGTCTGATTAGACTGCCTACAATGGCATGCAGCTAATCTGCGACTGCTAGGAGCAAATATCTCCGATGGCCTGTCACGGGACACTACATGGGAAAAGCTCTGAGTTACTACAGAGAATTCTTCCTCAAATGTCTGACTGGTGGGTCTTGCTCAGATATTCAGGGTCAAACTGATCAACAATATTTGGGGTGGGGAAGGAATTTTCCCCCGGGTCAGATTGGCAGACACTCTGAGGACTTTTAGCCTTCCTCTACAGCAAGGTGCATGGGTTACTTGCAGATTTAAACCAGTGTAATTGGTGGATTCTCCGTAACTTGAAGTTTTTAATTCATGATTTCAGTAACTCAATCATAGGTTTTGGGTCTATTACAGGAGTGGGTGGGCGAGGTTCTGTGGTCTGCAAATTGCAGGAGGTCAGACTAGATGATTATGATGGTCCCTTCTGGCCTTAAAATCTGAGAGTCTCCTTTAGTGATATTAAATATCAATTTTAACAATATATGAAAACAATCATATGCATACAGCACATGAAATTATATTTGTATTTAATAATGGCTTTGAAATCAAAATGTAACATAGAATATGGGATATTTATATTTAGAGGACATCATACAATACTTAGTCTTGTTCTCAACTAGAAGTCCTCTATAAGTGTACCAAGCAAAGGTGAACTGAAACTATGAAACACAAATGTCAAACAACTTTAGTATAATTTTGTCTGCACAAATACCACCAAGGGAACATCAAATCTCATAAACAAATCAAGGTAGAGTATGGGCAGGAGTGAGATCTCCAAGATTATTCTGCATGTGGCTGAATCTGAGACTGTAATGAGCCAAAACCGTAACACAGTGTTAGAGAAGCAGTCTTTTGGCTAAGATGTGAAACAGAAGTCCTATCCATTTATTATTATTAAAGACACCATAGCCTGGTACCTTTTGCAAGAGTAGAGATGTTACTTTATTATTAATTTGTTATTTGTACTGTGGTAATGCCGAAAGGCTTCAATAGTGAATCAGGGCTCCATTGTGTTGGCACTTTACACAGTTCAAAGGAAAAACTATGTTAAGGCAGAGTTAAGGTTGCTTGGTGGTGTATCATCCCCTTGCAGAAGCTGAGTTAGCAAAACTCAAACTTCTGAAAAGGTTACTCACCTCGTACAGTAACTGAGGTTCTTTGAGATCCACGTCCCTATGAGTGCTCCACTCTAGGTGTCTTCGTGTCCCTGTGCCTCAGCTCAGAGATTTTTTTGTAGCTGTATCCGTTTGGCCTGCGTATGCACTCTCCCAGTTTTGCGCTCTGCTTTGCTGCTCCATAGTACTGTGAGGGCAAACCACTCTCAGTTCCTTCTCTATTGCAGAGCTCATGTTTAAGAGCTCTGAAGCAGAGCAGAGGAAGACGGGTAGTGGAGCAATCAAAGGGACACACATCTCAAAGAGCTTCAGTTACTGCACAAGGTGAGTAACCTCTTCTTCGAGTAATGTCCCTATGGGTGCTCCATTCTAGGGACTCTACAGCAGTACCCCTGATGGAGAGGCGGAACCTTGGAGCTAAGTTCAATATTGAAGATAGTAGGGTTAAACCAAACATTGCATCAAATGCTGAGTCATGAGTGATTGCATAATGCTCGGCAAACGTATGATCCGATGCCCAAGTCGCTGCTCTACATATTTCTGTGACTGGAACGTTATTGAGGAAGGCTATGGAAGTGAACAGAGATCCTGTAGAGTGAGTTCAGGTTCCCAAAAGAGGTTGAAGGTTGTGTGCACAATAGCAGTAGTTAATACAATCCAATATCTATCTAGACAGTCTTTGCTTAGATATTGGGGATCCCTTAGATCTTCTGTGATGAAGAAGAATAGTCTCGGAGATTTTCTGAAAGGTTTGGTGTGACAATCTGCATCCCTATGTTCACCCTTTTTCAAAGACTATGATAGATTTTGTACAAAGTATGTCTATATGCCCCCCATCATGGGTCTCAGTATGGCCACTGATGGAAAGAACATGGATGGGGACATCCAAGGGTGTCCATACCAACTCGGAGGGTCTCTTCTACTCTGGTGGTAGATTTAAGGTACCTTTGTTTCCTTGGACAGAGACTGAATATAGCTCATCCACATCATCTTTCTCATCGTTGCTTGACAGGGACAGAGCAATCATCGATGGTGGAGTAGAATGTCTTGGTACTGCGTGTAAATCCAGGGACCACGGCATAACTAATACCACGGTTATGTTGGTGCCTAATAAGGGTGATTATTGCATTTCCGAGACCATCAAGTCTTTGGGGAACTGAAATTCCTGCGGTGCCAGAACAGCCATCAGTACCATTGAGATCAGCTGAGTAGGCACTGTTGAAGTGGAAAGAGTCATTGGTACTGGAGGCCCTCTGCATTCTGAGGAATGGTCAACAGATGTCATTACAGCCTTTTACATTGCCAGCATACTCGGTACCGATTGTTTATAAGACTCCATCCTGCCATTCTAGAGAAGTTGCCACTTCTTTCTCCCGATGGTACTGATCTGCTTGAGCCTACCCTCTTAGGGTCTTTGGGCTTACTGATGGTACTAGTGCTGGTGCTGGAGACCTCTTTCTCTTGGCTGATTCCCTACTCAAGAAACTTGTGGTCCACTTTTTTCGAGACTTTCTGAGAGGAATCCAAAGATTTCCTCTGAAGTAACTGGACAGTGTTGATCCAACAATGTTGCTGGGACCAGTCTCGATGGGGACTGCTGTCTGGAGGGGGTCCTGGGCCCAGAGATTGGTTGGAGTGAGCTTTCCATCATGAGCAGTCTTAATTTTAGTACATGGCTCTTTCTGGTTCTGGATTTTAATTTGAGACAAAACGTGCACTTCTGAGGCACATGTGGCAATGGCCATCGCTGACAGGAATAGCTTCCCGAAAGAAGAGGCAGCATTTAAACCTGAGAGAGCTGGGCATACCCTTTTTAGGGGTTACTTCTTAAATGGAATGAACTAGGAGAAGCTAATTTACACTGAGGAGAGAACTATCCTACAAACAAAATAATTTAAAAAAAATAGCAATGTAAAGAGAGGAAGGAAATATTAATACTAATTGACTGCAATACTATTACTACTATGGAAAATGAGTAAGAAAAAACACTAAGAAGAATCTCTGAAATATGCCTTGCTAAGTCTCTGCCTCTGGCCAAAGGTGGTTGGGAAGAAAGTGAGGGCATTTTGCCTGCACAGCGCAATATAGCAGCAAAGCAGAGCATGAGTCTGGCTAAGCACATTTGCTACCAAAAACCTACAATTATACAAAGTCATTGCCATCAGTATGTTAGTCCGTTTGCTTTGACATGATGTGTACATTTAGTTATAAGCATCAACCACAATCTCACTTCTGCTTCTCCTCTTATTACAATGGACCGTTGGCTTTGTTTGAATCAATGCCTTACTGTTTTTAATATTTAGTGAGAGTTGCATGTTGATTTTTTTTTTTAAATCAGTTTATGTAATTGTGTGTTGGGGAGGCCTAAACTACTACAAACACAAAGAAGGGGAGCACAATCAAACAAGTTTGAGAAACAATGACCTACATTAAAAGTTGGAGGCAGTAGTTGGGCCTGCTTGATAAAGGTGTGTTCGTGCTATTAGGACATATGTGGATTTCTTTGAGGTGTGTGACAGAGCTGTAATTATGAAATGAGAAGATCTATGTTTCACATCCTTCCATATGAGTGAGCAAAGGAAAGAGCTGCATGTGTACTTTCAGGATGTTATTATACAATTAGCAGGGCACAGGGGTTATACTACAAAGTGTATTCTCAGTAGGAAGCTGGAAAATGAGAGCAGACTAAGCATTTATTATCTGCGTGCACTCCAGGAAAAGTTAGTGTGGTGTGTGTCAGGTGTAGCTGTACTGATGGTGCAGGCAATAGTGAGCTCTGCTTGGCAGTAAGCTCTGCTTTGCAGTTTGTGAGATCTGTGGATTACTATGAGGTGTTTGACAGAGTTGTGACTGTGACAGGAGGAATAGAAAAAAAGGAAGAAGAGCATGAGTACCTTTAAGATGAAATATGCATCAGTTCTATGAAGAATTGTGTAGGTTATATTCGTAGCAGGTCTTGGGGCTATTATTACAAAAGTATATTGTCAGCAGTGAGGTGGAACATGAGAGGATTCTAATGCTTTAATGATGGTGAAGTGAAACTGTAGGTTCAGATGGCATCCTGTATAAGACGTACACCAGGAATAAAGGCCCAGATCATTTCTTCCCAAATGAATTACTGCAATTTCTGGTAGATCAAAACCAGTTAAGATACTGCAGCGTGGGCAAAATGTGATGCCAGTGCAGGCCACCTCTCTTCACCCAATCAGCCTGAGGTCAGTAATCCCCATGTCATAATGAATTCCTTGCTCTCTTGCAAACTTCTGTAACTTTGTGATCCAGGCTTTGCCCAGAAACCACACATTGGCAACCTCCCTGAGAGACTACCTGCACTAACATTTTCAAAATTCTGTGCTATGTGTCTTTGGAAACACCACATTAATCTGCCCTGAGATCAGGATGTAACCATTTGTGGCCCCCTCCAGGGGCTAGTAAAAATACATTTTCTCAAACAACCAGTCTAAGGCTTACCTACCCCCCGTCTTTATTTCCTACCCCTTCTGCAGCCACAACCCCTGTGCCCTGCCCATCCTCCTATCCTGCCCCATCCCATCCACCAACCCACACTCTGGTTTCTTCCCACCTGATATAACAAAAATTTTGCATAGACCGGCTGTTCACTATTTTGCTGTGTTCACAATAAACCTCCAAACACAACAAAAATATATTATATTATAACAGAGAACTACTTGTAGCAAGTAACATGAATTGTTAAATCTTTATAGCACAGCTGTACAAAGGTACTAACTAGAAACATCAATGACGGGGTGTTCACCACAGGCAATGGTGTCAGCACATTTCCTTGAAAACCCAGACAGGCATAAAGTGACTGCACAGAAACCATCTCACATTTTTTCTTTGTTGGGGTATGCACAAGGCAATCCGTCCAAACTACACATCTACGCAAGAAAAGAAGTGAACACATTTTCAAATACGATTCACAATTTGGGGCCACCAAAGAGTTAGTGGGTGCTATGCACTACCTTGAGAAAAACTGATAGATTGAGATCATTTTAACCTATATCATAGCAATAGTGTGATCTCTAGTTCTGTGCAAACAAACAAACAAACCAAAAGACCTAGCACCACTTAGCAATTTTTTGAAAAATGTTTATTGGGGGAGGGATATATATGTATATGTGTATATATATATGTATGTATATGTTCATGTATATATCCACAACCCCTAGCTCAAAGATGGCAAATTTAGGTCTCTAATCTTGCTCTGCACTCTCCTAAAGCACACTAAATTTCACAGGAACCTGACTAAGCATGTTGAATTTAGAAGGCTTAAATAGGTCAACCTTTAACCAGAAGTCGTGCCACAACCTTAACTATAATGGCATTGCTGTGTCACTATAATGTAATTAAAAGACAGTCTTTGTCATAAACACCTTAACGTTCTAAGCAAATTCAAAATGAAAAGAAAGTGTAAAATCTGAAATCTCTTTTGTTATAAACTGACAGCGTTGGTTTTTAAAGTCAAACAGTAGAACCTCAGAGTTAAGAACACCTCGGGAATAGAAGTTGTTCATAACTCTAAAATATTCTAACTCTGAACAAAACACTATGGTTGTTCTTTCAAAAGTTTACAACTGAACATTGACTTAATTCAGCTTTGAAACTTTACTATGCAAAAGAAACATGCTGTTTTTAACCATCTTAATTTAAATGAAACAAGCACAGATAGTTTCCTTACCATGTCAAATCTTTTTTTCTTTTTTAAACTTTCCCTTTTTTTTTTAGTAGCTTATGTTTAACACAGTACTGTACAATATTTGCTTTTTTTTGTCTCTGCTGCTGCCTGATTGCATACTTCCAGTTCCAAATGAGGTGTGTGGTTGACTGGTCAGTTCATTACTCTGGTGTTTGTAACTCTGAGGTTCTACTGTAATGAATGTAATATATTCAAAACTCATTCCTTTATCCTTGTTCTGATGTGTACTTATACTCTGACACGTTACTCTTTTAGTATCCCACTATCACATCTGATGTCAATAAGGAATCTGTACAAGTTAGAGAATCATAAACTACCAATTAGATAAATCAGTTTAGCTCCTTGCCAATTCAGGATTATCATATCACCTCACCATTTATGTACAATAAAATAAACGCATTTAATTATGTCTCCATTATTTCACACATTCAAATCGAATTTCACACTCAAAGAACTGTCAGCTGCAGACTGTGATGCATGCGCATTTTAAATAGATATATTGTGTATCAGTTCACTTCTAAGAAATCACGTATTGCACATGAGCAGTACGATTATATGATTATAATCTGGTTACCTTTAAACCTAAGTATGTCAAAGGCACATATTTCAATGACAATTAATTCCAAGTCAAGTTTACTTAATTTTAAGTTTCTAGGTGCCAACTAATGAATGCATTGGTCAAGAAAGAGAGAACGAGCAAGAAAGAGAGACTCTATAGACCAGTGATTAGGGCATTCACCTGGGATATGTGAGAGCCAAGTTCAATTCCCTGCTCAAAATTAATACTTAATTACTTATATAAAGTGGAACAGCTCCAGCAGGAAAGACTGAGAAGGGTCCACTGAAGAATACCCAAAAGCCCTGGTGGTTAGGGCACTCATCTGGGATATGGGTTCAAGTCCCTGCTCTACTCACTACAATCCAGGTGCATGCCCTAAGCACCAAGCTATTGGCTATAATGGAGTCTCTCCCTCTCTCTTGTTTTTCCATAGGAAATGTCTGGGTTTTGCATGCTAAGGTATAGGCTGACCTGGCTTAAGTGCCTAACTCCAGGAAGGGGTTCAATGGTTAAGTGAAGGATGGCACCTTCCTCTGGCCTGGCAGTCAGACACTTAAGGCCCAGATCAATGCCAGTAAGGTGCCTAAAGACTTTTGAGGATCTGGGCCTAAGCCCCACTCCTTTCCTCTACATTTCACTAATGTCTACTTTAGGCGGTTCCCCGCTCAGCTTTCTGGCTTCTGAGAATCCCTTTTGTAGGCCTCACTCTCCCCATGCTTTGTATGGGGCGCCTAGGTGCCTAACTTGTGGCTAAGCATTCCACGAGGGGGCAGGACACCTAGGGCTTAGGTGTTGCAACACTGAGTGAAGCTAAACCTAAGTAGCTCTGTGGATTTAGCCCTAAATGCCTAAGCCACTTTTGAAAATGAGGTTCAGGCTTCTAAGTCACTTAGGCACTTTTGAAAATGTTATCCAAGATTATACTTTCCAGAAGTAATTCTATCCCAAACAGATAATAGTCTGGGTATTACAGATATGGGTAACTGCTTGATATGAATAAGATAGAGCTTCTGATTTCAAAGATAGCCTAATAAAAAAAAAAAGCAGTAGTATTTATTCAAATTACCAGGAAACTCATACATTTTCAGAATGGCATTAGATTTAATGACATTACACCCTTTGGGTATACAGCTAGATCCCATGAAAATCTTTGAAAATTTAGGGGAAGGCTCTACAGTTTCCACTAACCTTTATATGCAGAAATTTGGAAGGTTAATGATAAAAAAAATGCAGGAAGGAGGGAAGAAGGGGGAGAGACAGAGAGAGAGACCTGCAGAGATAAATAAAATAATCATCAGCAAAATCATCCAAAGTCAGCACCCTCATTGAGGTTTCATTAGTAAACACTGAACCTTCTGTATACCGACAAAGAGAGAAATAATTTTTTGTGTTGAGCAGTATTATAAAATGTGACAGAATCCACAAGAGCAGGGAGAAATGAGGAAAACTTAATCACTGAAACTGCAGATGTGAATGAGCAAGTCAGAGTACTGAAGGTGATTAATATTAAAAAAGTATTTCTCCTACTTCAAATGAAAAAGGAAGAAATGGAATAGTTAAAATAATGCTTTACACTCAGAGTGCACACTGTGGAGCCATACCTGAAGAAGCATACCTTCTTGTCAACACTAGGTCCTTGAACTCTGCTTCCATATCTAAACTACTTTATAGTAGGCTTCTTAATTAGTTCTTCTTCCTTCCCCTTCCCCATCTTGGCGTAAGAAGTAGTTTGAGTGTAAAAAAACAGAAAACTTGTACATATGTTTTTATTATTACTTTGCCGTTCCACTTAAAAAATGTATTTCACTAATCTAATGCCTGCTATAGGTTAGTAATAAATGTCACTTTAATATTATTTGAATACTACTACTTTATAATACATAAAGAAGCCCTTTAGGATTAATTAATTTGATATGTCCAGTAACAGCATATCTTTTCATCAAATCAATACTTTATCTTCAATTGTCCATTCCTGATTCAATTGTCTAAAGCTTCCATAACATTTGGAACCTTTTTTCCATTCTGTATTTTTGAATACCTCTGAACTTAGACTTTTACTGTCAAGCAAGAAAAATTACAGACGGTTGTCTGAGAAGTACTAAATTTCCCCTCTCTGTGGTGTTTCTTACAAAGCATTTTTTTAGAAACAACTTAAATTTAACAATTTTAGAGTTTGTTTCTTCAAAATTCATTCACATTTCATGCACACTAATATTCATAACACAAAAAATTTAACACAATACCCACAGCTCTATCACTTTATATTTGAAATGTTATTCAGAAAAGAATCTTATTGACCACTCAAGATTTCAAGTTACCATGGTACCAGTATTAATCATTGTTTTGAAACATGAGAACAAATGTAAACTATTCTGACATTCTCAACAACAAAATATGGCTTTTGTTTTAAAAAGAAAAAAAAATAAAGCAATAGGATATGACAGAGTAGGAAGACTAAATACAATATTAATGTAGATTTTTTTCCAGTATTAGACGTCAGAATATTGTGGGCTAGTAAACCAAAGACAATCATTCAATCTTCCTGATGTTTTCTATTGTATTTTTCCCCCAACTAATGACTGAAAAGACATGAAAAAAAATATTTTTCCAAGTCTTACAGCAAACAAACCACTTCACACACACTCTTTAGGTAAACACCAATTTGTTCATTGTTAGTCTAACAGAAAGTAACAATTTTGCTTCCCTTCCCCTGTTAGTTCCAATGAGCAGTTGGAAAAAGAATTACATAGAATACACCAGGAAGGTAAAAACCATGTATCTTGTGAAAATCACTCTCAAAGAATTATCAGTTTTTATACCTTCCCATCTCTACAGTCTCCCTTTAAATGTATTTTAGAACAATGTTTAATGTGAGAATTAAAGCAGTTAATTAAATGATATTTCTATTGAATTTAAGTATTCTCACAGAAATGACCCCATAGATTATTGTGAAGACTGAGTATTAGATTTGCATGTACCGAAACTGAGTATTACAGAACTTACCATGTGTGGCTGGTTGACTTGATTTAGGTTCCATAACATGCTGTGCTGGAGCATTCACTAAAACAGCACAAAAGTAAGAAGCTAACAACAAATGTCTTACAACAAACATATATACACTCAAACACAGAAGATATTTACCTATAGCACATTTATAAATTAATTATAGAACATATTTCAGGGGAAAACCAAAATTTTATATCAACAGAATTTCCAAAATAGTAAAAGGTTGCTTCACTATATACAACTGAAGCGATAATATTATCTAGTTGCTGGAGATGTAAGCCTGAAATCCTGCTCTGCCATTGAGTTGTAAGTGTGAACCTGGGCAAGTCAGTTAATCTGTTTTTGTCTCTGTTTTCTAAGCTGTGAAATGTATCCTGTAACAGTATAGTTTATCATTGTAACAGCAGTGAGGGCCCAGGGTCAGCTGATTCCAATGCATGGCTCCTTTAAGGATAGGTAGTTCTAGGAAAACTCACTCAAACAAGATGGGTGTGGTGGCCAGGTGCCCAAGTCATGTGATTAGCTGCTGAGTGTTATTAAGAAGTGTTTTTAGCTTAGCCAAAAGTGAGTCTGGAGTTTGGAGAAGGTTGTAGGAAGGATTTCCTGTGGTGAACCAGGATGATGGTGGGCTATGAAAGCCTACCAAGATTCAAGTACAGCCCCAAGAAGGGTGGGCTGAGGAGACTCTGGCCCAAGGGAAGAAGGAATTTGAGCCCAGGGACCAGGGCTAGGAAAAGACCTCGGGGGAGGTCTCACCAGTGAGGCCTAGGGGCCAGAGTGGGGCTGGCAGAGCTTCCCAAGCAGAGAACTGAGGAGCCAAAAAAGAATCAGAGTCAGAAACCCTGAAATGGGTAAATTGGAAGCCCTTTAGAAATTGGGTGAGGCCCTAAGAGGGAGAAATGTTATGTTTCTTGGGATTCTCTGGGAGAATTTTCCACATAGCTTATCCAGAACACCTCGTCCAGTTCTGCAAGAACACTTCATCCAGCTCTCTGGGATCCATAAAAAGTTCAGCTTCAGCTCATCACTCAGATTCCTTTATTAGGCGTGTAACAACTCTTTGCCCACGCGGGCCAGGCCTCGACGCAGGGGGTTTGGGTACAGGGTGATACCATAAGTTCAATTCATGTCACACACCACACCGTCTATATACATCTTTCGTAGCTACTAACATCTATGCTTCTTACATGTGAGGCCAAATCACTTTGCAGATAGCTTAAGGAAAGCTTATGAGTTCAGGGTGCTCCTGCCTATTTTGTTTGCTATAAACATACCCACAATCATTAGTTTAGTTAGTTTTTGCCTCCCTTATTTACTATAAATATATTCACAATTACGGTAGTTGTTTCAGCAATTACTTATTTAGACTTGGCTTGTCTTAAGTTGAGCCTGTTCATGTCAGCTAAGTTAGCCCTACAATGTTAAAACTCCTGGCCACATATGAGTTAACTAGAGAACCAAGAGGGGAACAGAGATGAGGTGACTGCAGTGCCAATCCTGCGGATTTGTGCTCTGAGACTCCACCCTGCCTATCTCACAGGGCTTGTGAGGTTTAACTAACTCAGTGGTTCTCAAACTGTGGGTCAGAACCGCAAAGGGGGTTGCAATCCTGTTTTAATGAGGTCGCAAGGGCTGGTGTTAGACTTGCTGGGGTCTGAGGTTGAAGCCAAGGCCCAAGTCCCACTGCCTGGGGTTGAAACCATCAGGCTTTGGCCACTCCATCTGGGGCAGTGGGACACAGGCTCAGGCTTCAGTTTCCCTTCCCAGGGTCATGTAGTAATTTTTGTTTTCAGAAAGGGGCTCATGGTGCAATGAAGTTGGAGAACTGCTGAACAAACTGTGAAGTTATTTGAAATCCTCAGCTACAAGGTGCTATCACTGCAAAGCATTATTATAGTTATTAAACCTGCTGCTAAATTATTGAATTTCATCTACCCTCTCAAAGTCTGTCCTTTGTATGCATGTGAAGTAAATTTCCATCTGCCCAAGATGCTAAAGGCAGCCAACAATAAAACTATTCAAGCCAACGTATTTTTAAAACCCAAACCAAAAGTTGTAAAATAATTTAAATTTTAAAAATTATTAAATAATGTGCTTTCATGTCTCTTCCCCATTCAAGTGTTCGGCTTTGTGCCTTGTAAAACTTTATAGTTGCAAATCTGTGAAGGTTTGACACACAACAGAAAAGAGGCAAGGAACCAGCAATACTGATACAATATGAAATACAGTTATACTGCAAGTGCTGATTTGATTTTCAAAATTAGGTTTGTGAAGTTCAAGTATTAGTTTTTAATGTACTGTATCATTTGTACCAGGATAACTGTATTTTAGCATTTGTATTAGAATAACTGAGCCAAAATGTTAGATTCAGAAGTAGAATCAACTTAGTTTATAGCCTTTTCTTATAGCCTGCACTTACCATCATGTGGTTTGATGCTTACTAGCGATTTTGTGGTCAATTCTTTTATCTGAAACAGAAAAATTTACAGTGAGGACACAGAAATGGATGCTGTAAGACACACTGAATAAAATAATTGATCTAAAATACAAAACCTCAAATGAAAATTGTTATTGAAGTATTTAAAGCCTAACAAAATTTCCACTATTGCCTAAAGACAGAATGACAGGAAAGATTATTTAAAATGCTACACAGATGAAGAAATTTTATTTTCATTGGACCCCTCTTCTCATTCAACACTCAAGCTGCCTGGTGGTCAGGGAACGAGGCAGATGTTCAATATTTATTTTTATCCTTTTTGTCTGTGTGGCCCCATGCCTTATACACTGTGGGTATGTCTAAGCAACTGGACACCCGCAGCTGATCCGTGCCAGTCGACTCGGGATTACAGGCTTGGGCTGTGTAGACTTTCAGGCTTGGGCTGGAGCCAGGGCCCCAGGACTCTGCAAGGTGGGAGGGTCACAGAGCTCAGGCTCCAGCCTACGCCCAGAAATCTACACAGCAATGAAACACCCTCCACAGCCTGACCCTGTGAGCCCAAGTCAGCTGGCATGGGCCAGGCACAGGTTTTTCTTCGCCGTGTAGGCATTTCCTGTATGCCATTCAGACTATGCAGTGAAATAAGCAGGGGTCCCATGGATACCTGTATCGTTTACTATATCCTGTACTTCCAACTTCTGCAGTGGGGCATGAAGTCTAGCCACAATCCAGCAAAGCACTTAGGTTCCTGCTTAATTTTAAGTGTGGGAGTATCCCATTGACTTCCTCTGGCCCCCAACCATATTCACTACACAGTTCAGACTCAGTCACCACACAGCCTGTGCAATGCACAAAGATGGCGTACTCCAGAAAAACTTTTAGCTAATCATGTAATTAAAAATGTGTCCTGGGCCCCAAGTGAGCAAAGAACTTCTTCAGCATGTGTCATATTTAATGTATAAGTGACCGGAGACAGATCTAAGTTTGTTCAGGTACATAAACTTTATTCACATTTAATGTGATTTCTTCAAGATGGACTCTGCAACTTCTCACTCTTGGATATATTGACAGTGCTTGGTGCACCCCAAGTATATGACTGTGCAGAGACTGCTTGAAGAACCATAACTTTAGCATTTCTAGACTTTTGAGGGCTTCATTATGCAACCCTAAAGTTTTTGTAATACAGTTTTTTGCAAGGAATTTCTTAGGTTTCTAAAAACAAAATATAAATTAAAAACAAATTTTATCATTTATAGCTATTTGCTAGACAACTGTAGAACACAGCATCCTGCATAATTTTTTCACTCAACAAACCAGGGCTCCAAATAAATGCTTCTGATATGTCTACTTCTTTCCAGTCAAATCTCATTTAATTTTGGCATAAAGGTTAGTTATATTCATTTAAACTCATCATCACATTCCTTTATAAATCCATTCTGACTGTGACCAATCTGTGTCAATAAAAGTGTTCTTATTTTGTCCCTAGTAAATCTCCTGGTAGAAAGGTCAGACTTCAACTTTTTAACTTCTCAATATTTTCCTTGATCCTTTTAAAATATTGATATCATGTTCAGTTCTCTTCAGTTCCTCATCCTATTTACAGTGATTATTTCCAAATTCTACTTTTTAATTAGCTTGATATTTCTTAGAACCTTGTGAAAGATGCTACAGTTTTCATTTCCCTACTGACACTTTCTTCCATCCGTGGCCACATCCAACCCATCAAAGATCTCAACCCATAGTGCGATATCTGAATGGTACTTCCTTTCAAGATCTGTCGAGTCTGGCTTCCAGTTTCTCTTAGCAATCTCATCTGCTGTTCAAGCCCTTCCACTTCCACTATGGAGAACTTTGACCTTCATAGTTGCCATTCAGAAAAATAGCCTCAAGATCCTTATGAAACATTTTATAACCCAGCTAATGCTGCTTTCCTTTGGTGATGTCACTTTTCTTCTAAGAAGTTTACCTGGAACTAAGTACTCTTCACCTTCTTTGAATATACTATTTAATTGTCTTTTATTTATTGCTCAGTAGGTTTCTGACTCTCAGCTGTAATTTTTTATTATGGATGATGACTTAAGAGTTACTTCCTAACTAGACACACAAATCTTGGCCTCAGTTCGACAAAGACTTATGCATGTGCTTAAAATTAACAACTTTCTAAAGTCTGCAAAATAAGACACACAATTTAAAAAATCCACAGATTAATAGATTTTTAAAGCCAGAAGGGATCATAATGATGATCAGACTTATCTCTGACATAACACAGGCCATACAACCTCACCCAGTAATTCCTGCATCAAGCCCATAAATTATTTAAATTATAGTATATTTTTTAGAAAGATAACCAGTCTTGATTTAAAGACTGGATGTGTTAGACAATCTATCATGTACCTCAGTTAGTTGTTTCAATGATTAATTATCCTCATGGTCAAAAAATTGTGCCTTATTTCTAGCCTGAATTTGTCTAGCTTCAGATTTCAACCATTACATCTCGTTATGCCTTTTTCTCATAAATTAGAGCACCGTCTACTCTCGGAAATCTCTTTCCCATGCAGATGCTCGCAGACCATGACCAAGTCAACTCTTAACCTTCTCTTAGATAAACTAAATAGACTGAGCTTGTTAAGTTTCTCACTCTTAGGCATGTTTTCCAGACCTCAAATCATTACTGTTGATCTTTTCTAAACCCTTTCCAATTTGATAAATCTATGAATGGGATTATCTGAGGAGGTTACCTGCAACAACAGGAGACTGAATTTGATGACCCAGGTGAACTCTTCCAGTCCTTTTTGAAGTTCAGCCATAAGAACTTGACCCAGTACTCCAATAATGATCTCACCAATGCCATATACGGAAGTAATACCACCAATTTGAGTTTTAGGAGAATATTAATTTATGAAAATTGGAAATTTCATCCACAGATTACAGTATTTAAAAAAAAATCTCTTCCGACATGCCCCTATAGTTTTAGATACCCCAGAATACTTTATAAAACAGACCTGCTGTTTCTGAGAAATAATCAGCTTGTTCTGTTCCTGAAGCCTCTGCCCTAGTTCCTCTATCCTTTTCTTATAGAAGATGTTACTTGCATTTAGGTCCTCTGTCATTGATGATTTAAGCTTCTCAATCTGTGACAGAAGCTAGAAAACAGTTTTAAAATATTTCATTATATTCATTACACAAGCAAGGTTTTGGTTCAAATCCTTCTCCTAATGAACCTGTGTAAATGAGTTTCTTTAGGGTGCCCCCTTCTACTCTAGATGATCCCTGTTCTGGACTTTCCTACCCCCATTGACTACAGCTTCCTCATTTTAGAGCTCCCCTTCCTATCATGCATGATTGGCAGCGGTGTAAGGGCAGGGCTACTTTAGTACACACAACCTCCGTAGCTCCTACCCTGTCAGCACGAGGTTTGAGCACTTTGTCACGCCCTAATTTAGGAAAGTACTTAAGCATGTGTGACTTCAGTGGGACTCATGCATGTGGTGGGGTGCTTTCCTGAATCTGGGCCTATATCATCTTTCATTTACACAGACTATTAAAAAACATAGAATGCAGAAAGGGATGTGCACACACATTATGGAGATGGTCTCAGAGTAAGACAAAAGACATAAGACAAAAAGATAAAAGACTGAGGAAGAGACAAAGTAAAATATGAGAATTAACGTAAAAATAAAATTCCATTACAATGTTTTCCTGGAATGAGAAAAGCTCAAAGCATTCAGGACTAGTGAGCCACAATGGGGGGGGAAGGACGATGGGGAGAGGAATGAATTTGAGATTCATGGTGGAAAAAGGTTGAAACCCCTCCTGAGGGCCCATCAGGATAAATGAGAGCTGTACATTGCCATTTGATTTCATACATTTTATTAACTATCCAGTATGCAAACATACTATATAGCATAGTTTCTCAACCTGTGGTACGCATACCCATGGGGGTACGCGAGACACAGTCAGGGGGTGCTTGGCAAAAAACCCAGTGAAGGGAGGTGGGTGGCAGCCACTGGCTTCTAGAGGAGAAGGGAGGCAGCTGCCAGCTTCCTGCCCAGTCCCACCTCCTAGCTGGGAGGTAGACGGCAGCCGCCCCAATCCTGGGAAGCTGGGCGGCAGCTGCCGGCTTCTTAGGACACCAGGCAGCAGCCGCCAGTTTGGGTGGCAGCCGCTGGCTTTTTGGGAAGCCAGGTGGCAGCCGCCTGTGTCCCACCCGGCCCCAGCTCCCAGGTGGGTGCCCAGCAGCAGCCTCCTGCGCCTTGCAAAGTGGGCTTGCAGCTGGGTGGCTGCCACCCATGCCCCAGCTCTGAGCCGAGAGACAGCCTCCCGCGCCCTGGCTTGAAGATGGGCAGCAGCTGCCTGCCGCCCGTCCACATCCCTAGGTCCCAGCCTGTGTGGAAGCCTCCTCCACCCCAGCTCGCAGCAGGTGGCAGTCGCCCACCTCCCAGGCTGGCAGCCAGGCGGCAGCCGCCTACAGCTTTCCCAGGTGGTAGCTCCCCTCTCCAGCTCAAAGCCCGGTGCCCAGAAAGTCATACGGAGAGCCCAGCGGTTTGCCCAGTCCTGGAGCCAGGCTCTATCCATAGGTTTACTTGTCAATTTCACTGTTCTAGTTGAGCAGTGAAATTGACAACTATGACAGCCCCAGATTTTACCAGTATAAAAAAGTTAAGGGGGCCCACACAGTGTGATTTGTGCCAGGCCCGCACCCCCGTAGGGATGGCCATGGGGAGCATTGCTATCCACTCTGGGCCGCTTGTGCCTGCTCATACCTCACAAGTTCCCGCCTGTGTGAGGAGAACATCACATGACCCCACCATCAAGCCATAGTTGACCTTTGCTCCTATATGGAGGAAGGGGAGGATGAAGCAGGGGAGAAACAGCAGGGGTTTTGTGATCTGCCACAGCCACACAGCATTGCAGAACTCAGAACTCTCCTGCTTTACGAGAAATACAGTCATCCAGGGGAAAAAGATTTTATTTCTCAGAGTGGAAAATTGAGTGTTGGGGTACTTATTAAAATTTTCAGACGTTAGGGGGTACTTGCTACTTAAAAGGTTGAGAAACATTGCTATGTTGTGCATTCTGCACATAGTTGAAAAAAAATTAAACTCTTCAGGGCATGGACTCAGTTTGTGTGTGTTTGTACAGGTTCTTTAACAATAGGACCCTGATCCCTACTGCTAACTCCGGACAGTACTGCAAAAAATATATCGAAATAAATAAATAAATCTGCATACTAAAAAAAACTTATTTTGAACATAAATTATGAATATCTAGGATGTCTAATCTGCCAGATGTTGCAAACTGTATTGGTAGCAGTGAAAGAGTGTGGTGTTTGCTTTTATTTCACTTGCTTAAAAATAGGATGTTGGTATAAGCATATGGCGATGTAATCTTACCTGGCACTTTTCTTTTTTATGTTCTTGATGAAGGGCTTGTATTCTAGAAGTCCACTTACTCTCCTGTAAGGAAAGTAAATGTTCTTTTGAAAGATTTCATTTGTATTAAAAATTGGTTAATAATGAAGCTGAATTACATCAGCATAAAAGATTATTACTACTGCAACATTTTAGTAACCCCTTCCTTATGACTTAAACAGTATTTGAAGTGTCTCATATGTTTCAGTGTAATTGTTATATGTTATTAACCATAATGGAAATTATGTATTTGTTCATAGGCTCCTGGACATGTAAGTTCTGTCTCTCGGTTGCTAAAATATAAATTTACTATGATATACTTTATTTTATTAATAACAAATATATAAGTAGTTTTTTCTAAATAATGTAAGTTCAAACATTGGTTAATGGAGTGTTGTTTATAGTGACAATGAAACAAAACATCTTAACTTGTGAAAGATGGAGAATACTTCCCTATGTAGAAAAAACTGAACAAATTCCACCATGAGTTTTCTTTGATTAAATGAAAGAAAAACAACAATCCCTCACTAAAAGTTCCTAACATCTCAGAGTCTCTTATTGTTAGTTCAACTTTTAAATGCATTTTTCCAAAGCAGCACCAGGATCAAGGAGGCACAAATGATTTGTTTTGCCAGTGAACTGCACCCAGAACATATTGGGCACAGATGAGAATCCAGGCCAATGTGTCCAAATCCCTCTTCAGCAAGTCATACTGGGAATAATATCCATTACAGTAATTACTAATGGTATTTAATAAATAGCAATGAATCAGAGAAAAAAAAAAGTTACTTTAGAAAAGGAGAATTACAGGAATTTTACTCGGAATTTTACATTCTAATTTGTAAAAATACAAATACAAAGACCAGCAGCAGTGATCACTATACTGTATGTTCATCTTTACATCAGAGTGCTACCTGTTTTTCAAGAAGTTGCATCATATTGTGATAATCCTGATCATTCTGAGGTCTTTCTTCTGTAAATTCATGGCTGTCTTTTAAAGTGCCTAAATTGGATTTCAGTTGCATATTGGACTTCTGTAATTCTAACAGTTGCTAAGAGGAAAAAAAATCTGTTTAAAAAACCCAGCATACAATCAAATAAAATTATTATAAGATTGCAGTTTAATATGCAATTTAGTTTAAATATAACTGTTTAAAAAGTCGGTGTTTGCATTAGACTCTCCCCACAAATGTTTCTAAGCAGTAAAATATTTATCAGATTGATTGTGATTACAAGGATGCAGGTTAGAAACTAGCACCAATAAAATAAAAACAGTTCTACTAAATTCATGCACATCGTTTTTCTGATGTGTCTGGACACTCAGAGATGTATCCATAGTCAGAACACTGGGAAATGCAACTTTTGATTTTTTCTGACAACACTCCATGCAGTTCTACTCTCTCAATACCTTGCTATAGAAGCTAGTCCTCCCCTTCCATGTCACTCATAATCACCTAATTTTGGTAGGTGCCACCAGACAGCAATAATAAAATACTTACTGATTACAAAACAAGAACTCAGCTGTTGAGGATTAAGAAAAGAATAACATGCGACTTGTAGATAGGATTCCTTCAAGCAAATGAGTACAATTCAGAAAAGAACTGAACACATCTTGGAATTGAGGAGACAATACCAGGACATAACCACTAATTACATTCAACTAATATTTTTGAAGTTTTATATAAGAACAGATCTTACAAGGTTACATCATGATACTGAACTCCTTTGTAAAGGGCTTTGAGATCTGCTGATGAAAAGCATTATATGAGAGGTAGGTATTATTATATGTTTCAAATAATAATCCAAGATCAGTTCCTTACAGACAATATTAACTGAAATTCCATATTAAATTACTTACATTTTCTAATGCAGTATTCTTTGCAGCTAATTCTTTAAACTCCTTCATAAACATCTCTCTCACTTTCTCTATTTCATCAGCCAATTTCTCCTTTTCTTCCTCTTTCCATTTATGAAAAGATTGTAGAATTTCTTCTTCTTTTGATCTTTGATGCTCATATTCCTGAAATTATTTTAAAATGTTACTCTAAGGATTATCTCACTCTGTTCTCACATACAAAACCATGCAACATAAAAAATGTCAAAGGTAATTGCTAAGCTACATGAGCCAAATGGTAACTTCCATAAAATACTGTGGCATCAATTTTGAAGCAGAACTTCTAAGAGAAACCAATTGTTTAAACCAGTATTTTTCCCTTCTCTAAAGAAACAATTCCAGCTCTTACAGGCAATTGTGTATATACAGGAATTTTGCCTAAAAATTGCATCACATTCCTCTCTGAACCCCCAACCTGTAAACTTTTGTTTTGCATTTATCACTACTACTGCTGTGCTTAACTATTGTCTAAATAAGTCAATGGAAAGTTCTGCCTAAAAACTAAGAGCATGATATGGCCCATTTACTTCAAATATATTGAAATTAATACAAGTTAAAAAAACAAAAACCACCACAAGAGTTTAAGGTGACATAGCCTACCCAATTTGCATAATTTACAACCTTGTAAAAACATATTCATATTATCTGGTGGTTCTTGCTTATATGCTCAGAATCTAACTGATCTGTGGGGATCGGGAAGGAATTTTTCCCCAGGTCCAACTGGCAGTAACCTTGGGGGTTTTCACATTCCTCTGCAACATGGAGTGCAGGTTACATGCTAGAATTAAATGGATATATCTCCCTTAATCAATTCCCTGACACTGCATGAGCCTCTGGCACTGGTGCATCTTGGCCCTCCGATTCTCTGCCTGTGGCACATAATAGTTTAGTCTCCCATGGTCTGTAATGATTTGGTCTAATTTCAGTTTCTGGGTTTAGTGTATGGGTACTGGTTGATGCTGGTGGCTTGTGATATACTGGAGGTCAGTTTAGATGATTTAGTGGTCCTTTCTGGACTTAAACTCTATGATTCTATGGGTTGGATTATTACTGTGTTATCAAGCAAACCCAGTATTAATGAATCGCACTACAGGAGAAAAACATGTAGTCAATCCATCAAAACCAGCAAAATAAAAAGCAAAAATAATGGCTGTGAATAGTCATCATTCGTTTGATGTGGAGTACTATGAAATCCACATTTGTACAGAAAGAGCTCACTCAAGGTGCCCTCACAATTTTAAGGCAGAAAAATAACAATTTCAAAAGAAATTTACAAAAGAACTGGGCTAAACAGGGTAACTTGAGCTAACAGTAAATATAGCTGTCACACATATGTGCAGAGAGTAAGGAAGAGGGAACTTGAAATCTCGGGTTTGATAATGGCGTATACAGACTTTCAACTTAAAGTCATTGCTTTTAGCCCAGTACTAGAAGAATAGTGACCAAAAAAGCAATTGCCACCTGGTAGCTTTTTAGTGCTTACTGTATATGTAACAAATTGGTGGACTCAATGTTGTTAATAGACAAGTGCCCTCCATAGGGTGACCAGATGTCCTGATTTTATAGGGACAGTCCCGATATCCAGGGCTTTTTCTTATATAGGCACTTATTACCACATCCCTACTTGTCCCAAGTTTTCACACTTGCTATCTGGTCACTCTAGCCCTCCAACACATGATTCTAGGGGATATCAAAGCAGTGACTGCGAGGGCATTAGAAAACAGATCATAATGAGAAGAATGTGATATTCTGGTACAGTATAGACCATGAATTTCTCTGCTCCTCTGTACTAACAGGGATAGTTTCTAGGTTGGTGCATTCAGCTTAAGGCAGTTGTTAGATATGAAAAATATGGGGGAGGCCCTGAGAACGACTGGAAGTCCCCTACTTCCATGTTATTGATACCCTGGAACTCCTCCTCAGAAACAAAGTCCTGTTCACACTTTCATAAGATTGAGATAGTGCTGGGAAGACCCTAACACTCCTCTGGTGTCAGTAGGAGGGCTACTGGAGTGGGATGCAGGCCCTCAGTTTAGAGTTACTTCTGTTACCACTCAATATGGCTTGTCAGAATTACACAAGGAGGTGGGGGGAAGGGCAGCATACTCTGAGCAGAACAGCCTCATTATTAGGGCAGTAGTGGACTTGAGCAGGTAGGAGATTTCTTGCCTTTGCTCCGTGGTATTTTAGTTGCATACTGCTTCTTTTGTTTCCTGGGAAGTCTGGTGCCATCTAAGGCCCAGAAATTAAGATATCACTTCACAGAGAAGATACCAGCAGCAGCTACCCACCACAGGCATGATAACTGGGCAAGTTCTTGTGAGCCTACAGAAGGAATCAGGGATGGAGACAAAAATCTTCATTCTGGATTGGTTGTCATCTGACAGACATGAAAGAGAAGACAGCACCCAGCATACACAGCATCATGAAAGTATACTGCCACCTTCAGGGGATAAAACTTATTTTAGCCCATTTCTATTGCTTTTTATTAAGTAGTTCCTTCCACAGAAAAGTTTGTAGTTACTTTGTTAGTACAATTGGGTGAATTTTACTCAGGTGGGTGAAATTATTCAACAAATCAGAATCTGTTCTATTATGCTACTTACTATTCTTGTGCTTTACATATCAAATACAACTTTGCTTTCTCGGTATTACTCTGCGTAACTGTCTTTGTTTCAAAGGTATAAACAAACAGGGAACTGAATAGCTAACATTTTTGTGGGTTTTCTAACAGTTAAGCTAAAATATTTATCTAAAGAAATGACGTTATTAAGTGCATATGGGAGCACCATTAAATTAAGGTTCCCACATACTCTGTAATAGGATTGACCTAATTATACAGGAAAACCCACTCTTGTTGTTTCTGAAGTCTTCTGATATGACAGATTGGAAATCTGCTGCAGCTTCAAGAAATTTTTTTAAAAATGGATCATTATTAATTTAAAATCAAAACAAATCATACAATCCAGTCAGTATCATTGGTGATATTTAATTTGGTATTAAAAAATAATGTGAGGAGCAGCAATAAAATACATTTTTTTTTTGTACACGGCAGAATTTTGTACCAAACATACAAAATTATATTCTAGAAGTTCTCAGAGGCACCTGAATATTTAAGTGAAAGACAGATGGGGCTTTTGGCACTTTGGAAGGCTGGGAGATACTCTGGGACTGCAAGACAAGTACATGATAGCAGGAAATAGTTAATGACATTTTAAACTACTGTAATTGTGTTTCAGAGCTGAATGGTGCCGCTCACATATCTCCAGAGCTTTTGTCTCAGGCTGTCTGCAGACTGAGCCCTGGTCTACACTTACATGGAGATTTGGCGGCAGTCAATGGGACTCCCGTTGACGCTGTACTTCCCTTCTGCATGCCGTCTTCACTGCACTGCACCGATGGGAACAAGCAGCACTACGCCACTTGAGGGGGTGGTTTACAAGCGTCGACTTCCTGATTGATTGAGTGGGTCTACACTGACCGCTCAATCGATCCAGAAAGATCCATCTGACTTCAGCGACTTTGCCGCCATCAGTATAGACATACCCTGAGGCAGCTATCCCTAACACAGTTACACACTCACATTTAAAAATCTTTATTGCTACATAGGGCTAGAAATTTAATTTTAAAAAATGAAAGCTTAAATTCATGAGGAAATTCTGCAGTAAATTCTGCGTCTGCAAATTCATGGTGTACTATATTAAACAAGTAATAAATTAATAAATGTCTGTCCCTTGGTGTCTGTGCCTTGTCATGGCAGGACAGCTTGCATGCCCTACCAATCCCCAGAGTTTGTGTCAATGCAGGCTTTTTTGCTCCGTAGGTTCAAGCACACGGATTGGTCTGTGGCGGAGGGGCCACTCAAAAACAGATAGCATTGTGCCAAACCCCCAACCTGGAGGACCAGGGTAACAATTCTGTCCTGTAAAAAACAAAATATGTTACGGAAACAGGGATGGAGAAATCAACCATTAATGTGTGTGATGGGCGTCAGGAGTCAATGATGTGTATGACTTCCAGTGATGAAAACTAAAAGGAATCCACTGGCATGAAGACTGAAGTCGTCAACACCCAGACAAAAACCAAACTTGATTTTTGAATCATATGGACAATGTATGAAACAGGGAAGCTAGCTCAGTACACAGCAGAGATGAGATGCTACAGATAACACATCCTGGGTGACAGTGAGAGTAGATGGACAGGAGCCGGAAGATTAACAACAGCCTCGGGAGAAACTTTTCTGTAAATGGATTGGCCATGTGTTTTGGATGGAAGTTGATTCCATCACCAGAATAGCAATAAGATGGACACTTGAAGGCAAGCAAAAACATGCCTGAAATCAACATAGCGAAGAGCTATGGAAACTGAGCTGAAAAACCTGGGGCACAGCTGGGGAACCATTGAAAGACTTGCCAGAAACAGACAGGAGTGGTAAAGCTTTGTCATTGCCCTAAATACTAGAGGCATAATAGGGACTAATTAACTAAATTAATACATTTAGTACCAACACTGTCAAAAATTATTCAGATGCAAAATATAAATTCACAAATTAATAACTGGAGAATGGGTGGTTCAGGGAATTGGTACTGAGTATAAAGCATTCCATATATGAGCCACTTGCTGGAATCTGCTAACAGTAGTAATGACTAAAAGTTGTTAGTCTTTGGTGGATGTTTGGCAACCTCTGTTGAAGGAGTCCAATTGCAAGTGAACAACAAAGGCAAAAATATAATCAGAATTAGTATCCTTAGTTGCTAGTAGTCTAGCAACAAATGTATTTGGCTTCTACTTTTCATTTATGCTGTTGTTAGTTTGTGGATAAACTGTGGGCTTCAATCTTTACAAGCATTAGCACAGTGATGGGGAAAAAACAGGCAATAGTATTTAAAAGGCCTAAGATAAAATTTAAATTTCCCTACCTTCGTTCCATTTTCACACCAATAATGCCCCAAACTCCTCTTGTCTTCCCTCTCTATCATCTCCCCAGTCACATTTATACAAGCTGATTATTCTTTACATTATTTTAACAGTTCTATAACCAGAATAATTATTTTTGTTCAGGGTTTGTATTCATATTTATCTTATCACTAAATAGAACTGAAAAGAAAAAAAAGATAGGGACAGAGGACAAGTGAAGCCAACAACAGGCTCCAAGGGTCTCCCCCTTCTGTTGTAAGTATGTCTAGTTCCGTAAGAAAATGGTGGTTCATTTTGGTAGGATAGGAAAGAGTTATTCTTACTCTCCCACTGAAGAGAGGGACATCTGGTGTGACAATGGGGGTCAGTCACAGTGGACAGGATGTACTCAGCAAACCCCTCCACGTCTCTCTCTCTCTCTACTTCCCCCTCAGGCCCAGGCTCCTCCCAGAACAGCCTGAATACTATCAGGGGAAAGAGCTAGAGAGAGGCTTCATGCCACTGTAAGCACTAATTTCAGAACATCTCAGGCAGCTCCCTAGCTAAGACTCCTGCTAAGATCAGTAGCTTCTAATACTGTATGTTGGGTGCAGCAAGATGATTGTGACAGACTGTCGGGATTGCTGTGTGTTCTGTACCATAGGGAAGACAATGCTTTAGCTGCATGAGTCATCTGTTCAAGCACTTGAACCATCACTTTGAACCATCACGTATGGATAAGATGGCTAGCATATCTAGCAGATGCCCAAATTAATTCAGGTTCACTATGCTGACATAAGAAATTTTCTTCAGCAACCTAAGGTCAAAGATTCACATTGCTGGGAATCAGAACCATGTTCCAATGCAAGCTTTTCATAATGCTTTATTTATTATTTATAACAGGCTCTGAGTCACTTTAGTGCAGCTCCTCATGGCCATGCTGCTGACTGCAAGGCTGAAACATTGGCTCTCACTTTCAAGAATATCTGACCTTACAGACCCAGTCTAGTACAGATAGGAAGTTGTGTGCAGGTGATTCACATCAAAAGCTGTGTAGCAGCTGCTCTGGGAAAAAGGGCTTCACATCAAAGCTGCTTTGAAGCAGAGTATCTTAAAACTTCTCTCTAAAAACGTGAGGGTAGGATAAAGACCAAATTTAGTCCAATTTTTAAAGCTATATTTAAAAAGGCTTATTTACAATTTAATATTATCTATATTTGGTTCTCCTTGACTTTTTTACTCCTTGAAAGTAAAAGAATCATTCTCTTTCCCCTTCTGATCACAATCTTGCAGCATCCAATAAAGGAATCTGGCCAAGGATGTGTCTACTCAGCAGCTGAAAGGTTTAATTCCCAGCTGAGTTAGATGTACACATTTTAGCTCTGCTGGAGCTAGCACTTAAAAACAGCAGTGTGGCACTGATGTCACGGGCAGCAATTTCAGCTAGCTGCCTGAATATCCTGGGTACATGCCGTAATATCCGTAATAAAATAAAGCCCCTGCATGTAACTACACACTAAAGCAATATTACAGCTTCTAAATTTTTTCACTTTCCACTTTTGTTTCATCTCTTGTCAACACTCCACAATGGCTGATGCTAGTTACTGCTTTAAGGTTACTGAAAGTCTTTGGCTGGCTGCTTACTGAGAGTTCAAAGTCTAACATACAAATTGAAGAGATATTCCTTGTATCTTCTCACCATTACCCTCTTTTCACTCTCCCTTCCTGAAAACTGTTTTTTCATGTCTTGCCTATGTTAGACTGTATGATCTCATGGCAAAGAACATCTTACTGTTTATAAGCCATCGTATCGATTTACAACGCTATATCTAGCAAGTGCCCAATCACCATATTGTCTAGGCACTAAATGATATTTTAAATAATAAATACTATAATATTCTGCATTCTATTTTCTCCGATAAGAACTTTTTGCCATTTTGATGACTAGCAGGTGCTAATAATAGCAGTGACTTTAGTATTTGTTCCAAAATACAGACAAGAAGGGATAGTGGAAGGTAATGGGGCTTTTAAAATTGCTGGAGAGGTTGTGGCTGATGCCAATGTGGTACAGGAACAATGCTGCTGAACAGAAAAATGTTATTTAAATTTCCATTCAGTTCTATTCACTTCATTTGTGAGCGGCATTGTTAGTGAATGCAGTCCAGAATACTGATTCTTACAAGAGGTTGTTAATACTTAATATATACTACCTTAGAAAATCTAACCACATGAGCTTGTTGTTCAGCTTCTAGGTGGAACCTGGTGAGCTGTAACTGTTCCTTCAATTTATCGATCTCATCCTGTAATTTATCTGTCTGTGCTTTCTTCTTTTGTTCCGCTTGAAAGAAACATACATTTCCAAAACGTTAGTTATATTTTTGGGAAATTTGATTCTTCCCACAAATGACTTTCTTCAGTGCTTCTCCAAACTTTTTATTCTGTGAACTACTACCCTCATAGATCGTCTTTCCTCTCAATATCACAATTCCTCACAGATTGCTTCTCAAAATAATACATTCTTTGGACTATTAGATAAGCTCCACAGACCATAGATTGACCTCCACTATTTTATTGAAAATATAGCATGTGAAATAGCTTAGGAAATATTTAATATTAAAAATGAACTAATTTGAAATAGATAATATTTAATTTCTAATCTAATTTCAACATGTTTCATAGAGATACAAAGGGTAGAAGATCAAAGAAGGAATGAAATGTATGGATCCCAACTATGTAATTCTGCAAGATTCATTAGAGGATGTTAATTAGTCTAAGTAACCTTCTTTATCAGTCTACATAGAGATACAACTTTTGATTTGTTTAGACTTAGTTGAAACTTCTGTTCCCAGAATTTCATTTTAATGGTAACTATCAAAGAATTGTTTACATGTACACTCAAAAATGTATCATCTTTAATCTTGACATGGCACTTCATCAACCTATCTAGGTTGTTATAAGGTTGCTCATCACTGTGGTATCTGAGTACATACCAGAAAAAAAGGAGTAACTGTGGATGTGTCTATACAGCAATTAAAAACCTGCGACTGGCCTGGGCCAGCTGACTCAGGCTCACGGGGCTCAGGCTAAAGGGTTGTTTAATTGCAGTGTAGATGATCAGGCTTGGGCTGGAGTCCAGGCTCAAGGACCCTGTGAGGGGTAGTCCGGGCTTCAGCCTGAGCCTGAACATCTACACTGCAATTAAACAGCCCCTTAGCCTGAGCCCCAGGAGCCCAAGTCAGCTGGCATGGGTCAGCCATGGGTGTCTAACTGCCATGTAGATATACCCTACATGTTCAGAGAGTTTGAGCACTCCCCTCACACAGTAATTCTTCTTGCTAATACAGAATTAATCTAGATCAATTGACTCTGCCATTCCTCCCATTACCTTCTTTTTCCAAACACATAACAGCTACTCTCCTCTACCAATTTACCAACATCTTCTGACACTCCCTTCAGTGCTACTGCTATCTCATTGGCCTTTCAGGCTACTGTTCAAACCCCATCTCCCTCTTATCTCTCTTCTACTAGCCCACTGCTCTTGCTCCCTGCTGCTCTTCCTTCCTCACCAACTCTTGCTGCATTGCTAATCTATCTCTCTGACTCCCCGCTCCTCACTTTTCTCCCCTAACACCTCTCCCATTGCTAAGGAACCCTAGCTCCTAGCAGCCATGAATCACACACAGTGAGAAAAATATAGTGGGGTAAAATGAGCAAAAATATGAGGAAAGATTTTCACACTATAAATATTTTTCAGTGGGAACAAAGCAAAGGAAGCAGAGAAAAAAAATCCCTACATTCATATTGACAATAAAAATGTAGCAGTACTTTGTACATGCAAATTCCTCTGAAGCAACCTGACAAAGTGCCTTTACCATACACCAATAGCCATGTATTCTGTATTGCAAACTTGTGCATATTTAATGTTGTAAGTCACAAGGCCAAAGGCCAAGTACCTTGAACAATTTGAAGTGCAGGTATCCTGATATAATTGCACTTCCTGATCTGCAGTATTGTTTTTAAGAAAAGTATTTTACATAAGGTAGTGTAACGATAATGACTATACTGGTTTGTTGAGTTTGGCACCCTGGTTGAATAATCCTAAATTTCCTCATGACTACCACATTGTAAAATCACTATTAATTTATTATGGGCTTGATCCAACTCTTGCTAACGTCACTAGAGGTGGAGTGGATCCTGGAATGATAACAAAGATTATTTATAAAATTTACTTTTCCATGGTACACCCTGTTCAGTGGCTATGCGACCGATATTTTCACAGCTTTCATGTACCCCAAAGAAGCCATTGTTCTGAATTCTGCCACTGGCAAAGTTATTCAGCGGGAACTTAGTTTGAAAAGTGATTCTATACATGGCAGAATACAATTCTATTTTTATAATCTTTTAGTAAAATGACTGCCATATCACATTTGGTCAGTTTACATATAAACAAAATGTTCTGTCTAACTGTCAAATGTACAAACTCACCCTGAGACCTATTAATCAAACAGCTTCCTTCTGGTTCACACAAAATCCTAAACTGCGTAACCTAAATATATTTTATATATTTCTATATCACCTTAACTTTCCTAATAGTGTGAAGGTACTTACCAGTGTGAGATTCTTCTGGATGGCGTCGTTGTATATGACTTTGTAGAAAGGAATAGTTCATAAAAGCCTTATCACAAAATTGACACTACAAAATACAGATAGAAAATGGTTTTAGGTAGCAACATTAAATGCTGGTCTTTTTAATTATAACAGTTAACCTTTTTTGAATTAGCCTATTACATTTCCCCAGACAATGCCAGTATAGTAGCCCATTCTAGTACATGGCAACACTGTTCCTTAAGAATACTGATTTGAATTCCAACATTATTCAATTTAATTACATAGCATGCTAGTGGTAACTGATGAAACATTCAAGACTGAGTAGTAACATTAGGAATTATATCCTCTGTAAGCTAAAGCCACTAGAAGGTGATAAGATCACAGACACTTGAGAATGTCTGGCATTCTATCCAAGAGAAGGTAACGGTAGACAATATTGTGAGAAACCACACACACACACACACACACACACACACACACACACCCCAGTATGCCATATAGTGTTCATTAATGCTACAATTAAAGTGTAAAAAACAGTTTAAATTATGACTCCTATTATCACTCACACTTAGCTTTAAAATAAAATCTCCATTTGGACTGAAATTCTCCATGTTTGGTTTTAAAAAACATAAAATATGAGGAATATCCAGGCCACTACTTTGGAGTTCAATAAGGCTGGAAAGAAAAATACATGTACTTTTCTCACTGTGAAACTGCATTGCCACACTTTCTCTCCTTCTTCCAACATGTATAACTCGACAATAGCTGAATAGAGAAACTTGACATTAAATAGTGCACATTTTGGAACATATCCATGTTTGTGGGGGAGAAGGAGAGGAAGGTTGAATCATAAAATACCATAATATATAGAGATCAAAAATATCTGTCAGGCCATCTAGGCAATCTGATAATGCAAGATTATTTCTGCTTTGTGCAGTCTAGTGTTAAATGGGCCAAGCAATGGGGATTCTATCTCTACTTTTGATAAATTATTACTTAGGCTAAAAGGACTCACTATTAAGAAGTTTTTTCCTAATGTTCAACATCAATTTTCCCTTTCTTAATTTCATCCCAAAATAGTACCTTCTTTTATTATACTAAAATTCTTCTATTCTGCATATTGTTATCAGGATACATCCTACCTGATCTCCAGGCAATCAAGGTATATCTCTATTATGGCTCTGATCTTGCATCAGTTTCCACGTGTGCAGATCATCTGGCCCTGTGAGGAGTCCAATTGAGTTTAGCGGATTCTAATGCAGGATCAGGGCCCTAGCCTGTTCTCGTAAATCAATCTGCCCAGCCCTCCAAAGTCTTCTGTAGCTCTTGTCTGCACTCCTTTGAATTAATGAAATTCCCACAAATTAAAGCCACATCCAGGTGGTGTCAGATCTATGTAAAGAAGATTTATTAGCTCTCATCCCAGGATGCAATGTTTGCAGCCCAAAATTGTATTGTTTTTTTTTCCCCTTCCCATATTATGCTGAAAACTCTGATGAAATTTGCAAAAACCTACTACCCTTAGTCTTTTTTAGCACTACTGCTTTTCAGGACACTTAAAAAGAGAATGAGATAGGGAAAAGTAGAGTTGGAGGGAATTATGTTGGAGAGGATAATAGGGAGTAGGAAATGGAGCAAGAAAGAGGGACAGCTGCATATAAATAAAAGCACTGTTTATTATGATCCAAATTAATAACAAAATATGGCAGAAACACTGATTCATACACTACAACACAAACCTGCGCACTTTAATCTGCAAAAAACCTGGCTCCCACCCAACCTTTCAGGAAAAATGTAATAGCAAAGGCTGTAGTGAGCTGCTGAATTACATACTTCATTTTTTAATACAAAATAGACTACAGCACATTTACTCATTCTTTATGACTTGTCCTGCCTCTAATGGTGTGCATTTAGCACAATTAGTCTTTTACAATCATATTTTATAAATGTAGATATGTGTTTGATCAAATGTGGATCTTATCAGTATATTTTAAAAGCTTTTTAATTCATCCTTAAAGTCCATTTTCCCCATTTTTAAGAGTGATAAAACATTAACAAAATGTACACCTGTTGAAACTGATTGATCAAGTTGTGAATCAAAATCCCTCATTTCTTTCATAAGGTATGAGGGCTCACTATCCTTGACTATCACGTATGTTTCAAAACATAATCTGCTTGAGGGAGCCACAACTGCACACTTAAGTCAGTCAGTCACACTGATGAGATATGAGTGTAAAAGACAATTTCAAACTTGCTCAGCAGATTTAAAATCTGTTCATTATAGTGAAATTCCCAGGTCTCATCTAGAATTTAGAATTCCAGTACTGATGGCTAGTATGATATTAAATATAAATGTCTTGCAACCACCACTAAACCCATTAATAATTAAGTTACATTTTGTTGGATAAATGCAAGGAACTACTGACATAAAACCCAGATAAAGAAAGTATAGTATGGCAGCAAAGCAAAGAACCAACAGAGATCTTACACTGTAATAGATTACACATGATTTATGGTATCAAATTGGCTGTGAAATACTATTATCCATTCAAGCACTAAACTCATGTCTGTCTGACTTGCCTGTATTAGAAGCAAGCTCTTATTCAACAATTAACTTATGGAATGTTAATGCTATGTGCCTGTTACTGGTGCCAATATTACTATTCTTCCTAATATTAAATACAAAAATACCTTGTATGTAACATTAAGATTCCTGTATAAATCATAAAAATATGAGAAATTCAAATACAACATAAGTCCCAAAACTTCATCATTAGGAAAGATATTGTTCACGTTTTTGAACCTTAATTATCACACCATAATAGCGATTCCATTTGACAGCTCTTATTTTTACGGTTTTCACCCATTCTGATGGTGGACTAGAGACATTAAATTTAAAACTCAGAAACTCAATTACTGTGCATCACTTTTTAAATAAAGTGCACATGAATTGAGAAAGGCAAATAATTGTTTACAGCCGTTCTCATAAAGGGGCCAAAGCTTTAATGGGCATGGAACCTGAACTATCCACTGAGCAATGATAGCAAAAGCTTTATTGTCTGACACTCCAGGACAGCCAAATGCTTGATATGGACATGTGATATGTAATTGTTGCCTACTAGACAAGTGGCACTTGCAAATCCTATAAATAGGTAACTTGAAGTCCTCCAGTCAGACCCAAAATTCTCCTGCTATTTTGCAGTTATTATTCAATATCATTTCCTGAACTCATCCCTCACCAATCTGTTTAATTCTGAGAGATAATAATTTACTCCAAGGGATAAAAGAGGGAGAAAGGGCCTTTTATTTGATATGACCTTAAATGGAAAATGAAAAGAGGCTTCTTGTAAATGCCACTGAAAAGAAGAAGAAAGATTAATTGCTTGCCAAGCCCTGTATTTTGTATGATTCTTTGTCTGGCTCCACCAAGCCAGATGTGGCCTACATGAATTTTGAGGAGAATGCGCATATTTGTGCTGTCAAGTGCTATAAGGGGATTACTTGCATTCGAGTTTACAATCAAACCAGTGCAGGGACTGAGTTTTCATTTTCAACCCAGGTCAGATACTATGGTCATACAAGACACCTTGAGTTTTCAAAATGCAAATCACATCAGCAGTTTGTCCTTAAGGCCTTCATCCTGCAACTAAATCCACAAGGACTCTGCATTCACACTGTGTCCTAATGAATTCTGCCCAAAAGGATACCATTACATGACTGGATCTTAAGTGAGGGAAATATACAAAAAATAGTGTAATTTACTTTTAAAAATACAGAATTTTGGACAAAGAGTATGTGTCTTCTTACTGGACAACTGAACTTAATATGGAAGTTGTCTTTGGTCAATACATCTCAGAAACAAAACTTTTCCTAGCCTACTGATATGCTGATGTTCTCTCCAATCAAGGTTGAAACACACTGATGTCACAGTGTGGGAAAGCTTGCAATCTCCTACCTGTCCTGAACCTATTATTTGGACAAGCAAGTCTTTGACCTTCAGGCTAGCATCTTTCATGAGAATTAAATGAACTTTAAATGCATACATACAAACCACAAATGTTTACCAAGTTTCAGCCCAGTATATTCTTTATATTTCAGAACATGTTTTAAGGCAGTTATAAATTCCCAAAATACTTGTTGAAAAAAATGAGCAAGTTGATAGACTCTTAAACTGTTAATTTTTCCAAGATGTCATATGCCCAATTCTCCCCTTGCCTACCTCCCCCTTGTGTAATCATTTGCTTCAGACTCACTTTAGGGCATGTCACACAGCATGGCAACACAAATAAAAGCCTGGAAAAAGCTCATCAGTGAACAGAGGATTAGCTGAAAACCTAATGGGAACACCTCCTCTCTAAAGCAGTATGAGATTCTGGCCCCCACCCAAAGTGCTGGGAATGAAACCGCAGGCCCAGGGGAGCTGGGGTATTTTGATAGGGAAACGATAGCTCCTGGTTAGCTCACCTATCCCCAAGGTAAGGCAGGGTTTCTTTCCCTCCCTCCCTACGGTTGCACAACGGAGGGGGTGTGAGCTCTAGCAGCGACTATAATAAGCGCGTCCCACCTGGTGGTAGCCGGCTCTCGTCTCCAGCATCATCTGTTGGGTGCTGATCATCTTCTTTCGCCGCCTGCACTCCTCCTTCAGCAGCTTCATCTCCTGGGTGCGCCGGGCCGCCTCTGTGCCAAGCTGCTCCAGCCGGGCGTCAGCTGCCCGCAGCGCCTGCTCGTGGCCCTGCAGCTGGGTGCCCAGGTGCTCCTGGCAGTGCAGCAGGTACTCGATGGAGAGCTGCGCCAGGCGCACCAGCTTGAGCAGCAGTGGATCAGCGGGGCCCCGGCAGTGCGGGCAGTGCTGCCGCTCAACGCTGCAGAAGGTGACATGGCCGAGGTGCTCCTGCAGGGCCACCACGTCCAGCTCGCCCGCCACCCGCTCCACGTCCACAGCGCTCAGCCGGCGCCAGTCCGGGCTCCCGTGCCGCGGCCGGAACTGGAAGGCAGGCAGGGGGCCCGGCGCAGCGGCGCTGCCCATCCCGGCGGGGCAGGGAGCTGCCGCTCAGCCCTGAGTCCCCTCACCAGGCGGCCGCGCCGGCCGGCCCCAGCCTCAGGCTCTTACCATGAGCCAGGCCGCGGAGTCCAGAGCCCCCTCCCAGGCTGCTCGGCGTTGGCGTCTGTCGCGTTGCTATGGCAGCTGCGGGGAGAGAGCGAGAGTGAGACCCACCTGGTACTTCCCCACTCCGTACCCCGCATCCACACCACCTCACCCCCCCGAGTCCCCAAACACCTCACCCCCCTTCCACACCACCTCATACCCCCTCCACCACCTCACCCCCCGAGTCCCCAAACATCTCACCTCCCTCCACACACACCTCACTCCCCAGCGACCCCCACAAACATCTCACCCCCCAACACACCGCCTCACCCCCTCCTTATAAACTTCACCCTTCACCGACACTCCCCAAACACCTCACTCCCCCTCCACACCGCTTCACACCCCCTCCACCCACACACACCTCACCCCCCACCGACTCCCCCACCCACGTACACCTCACCCCCCAGTCCCTAAACACCTCACCTCTCTCCATACACACCACTCCCCACCGACCCCCCATCGACACACCTCACCCCTGAGCTCGCAAACCTCACCCCCCATCCACATACATCACTCCCCACTGACCCCAGATCCACACACATCTCAACCCATGAGCTCCCAAACATCTCACCTCCCTCCACATACACCACTCCCCACCGACCCCCTCCACACACACACACCTCGCCCCCCACCAACTCCCTCCAAACACCTCACCCCCCCTCCACACACACCTCGCCCCCCTCCACACACACCTCACCCCCCTCCAACCCCCCAAATACCTCACCCCCCTCCACACTCTCACCGCCCCTATACACACACCTCACCCCCTTCATCCCCAACCTTAAACACCTCACCCCCCTCCACACATTTCACTACCTCACTTTCCCCATTCCTAAACACCTCATCCTCACCACCCCATCCCCAAATACTGTGTCCCCCCCCCACACACACACACTATCCTTCCTCATCCCCACCCAACATCTACCCGCCCAGCATACACACGCCTTCCTGTGCACACTTCAGCTTCTCACCTTTCCAGTCCTTTCCAATCATATCACTCCCCATCTAGGCACCCACACACAATTCATTGTATACATACTCCACTATACACCTCCTCATCCCCACAGGCACCCCTATATCCTAAACACATTCCACATACACATCCTACATTCCCTCCCCTCCAGCCATATCCTATGCAACCTCTTCCAATACACCTCAGCCACTAGCCACACCTCTTATTACATCTCCCATTTTCAATATACCCCTGAACAATTCATCCCCATATATAACCCACATCTACTCTCATGTAGAAGGACAGAGAGTACACATGAGACTAGGGCCTTGTTTTTATTCAAAGTTGCACATGTTTAATTAAAGGTGTGATTTATTTTTAAAACCAATTTGGGTAAACCAGATAATTTATGTATATGCTTCATCAGTTAAATCAATATGAAAGCAAGTTTAATTAGGAATGTCCACAGAGAATTTTGAAGGGGCTTAAATAAGGCCTAGTCTCCACTACAAACTTAGATTGACATATCACCTTGCATCAACCTATTTGTGCATGTATCCACTCTCCCGCCAACATTAGCATCCTATTACAGTGACACAGTAAGACCACTTCCACGAACAGTAGAGAGCCAGGGTTGACAAAGTGCAAATGTACACCTGTTGACCCTAGCAGTCCTCCAGCAGCTGTCCCACAATGCCACGTTCCCTATAACAGTGATTGCTCTAGTCACAATTTTAAACTCCAGTGCCCAAGAGTTACTGAGACTGGAAGCCACTCTCCATCTTTAAAACCCTCCATGTGTTTCTGTAATGCATTTTTGAGATTGCCTACCTTGGCAAGCACAGCTGCCAGCTCACCTGTGTTGTGTACAATTGCCCATCCATCTATGCCCGCTCAAAGTGCACAGAGAGATACTAAACATGCTCCTGCCTGAAACAGACAGGAAGTATTGGATCTCCCTGGGCCTGGGAGGAGGAGAGACTGTCAAGCACAGCTTCAAACCCCATAGAAACATGGACATCTACAAACAGATTGCACGGGAAATAAAGGCAAAGGGGTACAACAGGGATCAGCAGCAGTGCTGCATGAAAGTGAAGAAACTTGGCCAGGGAGAGCAACAATAGATCTGGTACTGCACTGCAGCCCTGCCACTTCTACAAGGCACTGCACACCATACTGGATGGAGATCCCACTAGCATCCAGCAAACCACTGTGGATACCTTGGAGGAACCTGAGACAGAGACCTGTGCAGTAAATATCAAGGAGTGGGTGGAAGATGCAGTGGGGAACTCCAGCCATGTCACAAGCCAGGACCTGTTTGAGACTGTGCCACAGTCTAGTCAGTACCACCAGGTAAATGCAGATGAGCCTGATGAAAGGGAAGAGAACTTGGGTAAGAGTGTGTATGCATTTTTCCTTACAATGTTTAAATTTAAAGATGATGCTCAGTCCATCCCCAGGCCTGCCAATGGGGAGGGGGGTCAATTGCTCAGGGCCCAGACATTTTAAAAGTGTCTGGGCCATGGGCAGTGGATAAAGCTTCCCCTCAGGGAGGCTAGCTCCCTGTCCCACCTCTTTCACCCATGGCCCCGCCCACAGTCCACCCAGGCCCTGACCCCACCGTGTCCCTCCCCCACTCCCTGCTTGTCCCCCCTTCTCTCTTACACCCCCTCCTTCCCCACTTGGCTTCCCTGCCACCACATCCTTCCTCCCTGCTCATCCCCCCTGCTGTTGCTCGCTGCCTGGGGCAAGTGAGTGTATGAAAGGGGTGGCAAACGGACTGAGCAGGGCAGGTCCTGGGGTGGGGCAAGGGTGGAGTGTGAGCAGAAGTGGGATGGGGAGTTAGCCTCCCCAAGGGCAAGCTTCACCCGCCACCCATAATTGTAACCTCAGTCATCCCTTTCTAGGGGGGCAGGGGCCATGACTGTTCTGCCCTGGGGCCCGGAATTGCTGTTGGTGGACCTGTCCATCTCCAAGTTAACAGGACAAAGACATAGACTTTTCATTGTTTTATTTGTATGAGAAGAGGTAAAAGTACAACAAACAGAGACTAAGGCTACGTTTATACTGATGGCGGCAAATTTGCCGCAGCCATATCGATCTTTCTGGATCAACAGAGCAGTCAGCGAGACCCACTCAATCAATCAGGAAGTCGACTGAGTAAGTCCACCCCCTCAAGCAGCGTAGTGCTGAGCCGATGGGGTCAGTGCAATGTAAACAGCGCGCAGAAGGGAAGCAGAGCAATCGACGTGAGTTACACAAACCACTCTGCGCAGTTTGCATAACTCTCGTCGACTGACACCGAATCGCGCGGTAAGTGTGAACCAGCCCAAAGTTGCATCTGCTTTTCATTCCCCTATTGGGTTAGGCAGAGGAGGGGGATGCAGAGCACTTTGTGCATAGGAATGTCCCTTTTATCCACCTGAGAAATCTTGATGAAACTTTCCTGGAGATACTCCACAGTCCTCTTATGAAAATTTCTAGGGATGGCTGCCTTATTTCTTCCTCTGTGGTAGGGCACTTTCTTATGCCACTCTGCGATGAGTTTGGCTTGCAGCATATGGGCCTCGGTGGGCTCAGAACGCCAGCAGCTGTGCTCTCTGTGCCTTTGTTACCCTCAAGAGTGAGATATCAGCTAAAAATCACCAACACCTGTAGAAAATAGTGCCAATATTCAGTGCCATTGCCCTATACTCATACCCATGGAATAGGGACTGAAATTTTATAGCTTCATGGAACAGAAAATCCTTCCTCACTTTACTCTTGGTGGACCATGTTTATCGTGACTGGCTTGGAGACCAGTGCTGTGCAGAGGTGTTCTAAACCATAAGTGTCGATAAGCATTTCTTATTAAAAGTGTTTATGGGAATAACGGAAGGGAGTTTCGAAACATATTTTTCCCTTATGACTGTAAATCCATGAATACATCTGTCTGTTTTTACCCTTGAAGGGAGCCTCCTCTCGGTGCACAGAACACCTGACCCTGCTGAGGAGGAGAAAGACTAAGATGGACATGTTCTGCGAGATCATGCAAGCCAGCACTGCATCAAACCGTGAACAAAAAACTTGGAGGGCCAATATGACCAACAGCATGGAAAAATACAAGGAAGACAGGCTGCTGTGTGGTTCCACCAGGACATAATGAGTCTTCTCAGCCTACAAACCCAAATACTGCAGACTGTGATGGATCTGTAAGTCTAAAAATCCTAGACTCTCCACCCTTTTCAGTCTTTGGAGAACTCCAGGGTCGCTGCTTTCTATGCTCCCCAACATATTGTAAGGCTTGAGGTTGTTTTCAGCTAACAAGTTGTAGGTCGAAACTAATTTAAATGGCTAACAAGTATACCTGATCCTCAAGGACAATGGCTAGTATAAGCATCCGATGGCTCAGGAAGCCAGATGTCCTCTTAGTGATTCTAATTCCAATGAGAACAGCACATTTGCTTTTAGAATTTCTGTCTCACCTGCCACCTATCTGTAAGGACCCACCCCCCTTCTTCCTCCACCCTACCCCCGCCCAAGTGTAGCCCTAGGATCCTTGATGTAAGTAGAGTGATTAAAGTGTCTCTGCATGTATGTAACAACCATTATCACCGTTGTTCTTTCCGGATGGGACAATGTCTGTATTTGTAAGTGAATAGATAAAAAATTTAAAACATCCTATGTAATCGATAAAAAAGCATATATAATTGACCACTGTAACACCATGAAGTTGAAGCTGATTTATCAGACTTCCCGGTATCGCGAATAAACCTCTTCAGTATTGTCTGTGCTGCCTGATTCTTGGAGAAGTAAAGCATGAAGGATTCTAATACCATGTGGCATCATAAGGCACATCATTACGCTTGCTATTCTAAGCTTCACATACACTGACCTATGTGAACCACAGTTGATATATATAGCCACAACTGTCTATATTTGTGCACTGAAGTGGACATAAATGTTTAATTTCTTTATAATTATAAATTTTCAGCCCATTAAAGTATTGTTGCAAATTTGTGTATCATCGGACATGGGAGTTTTTGCACACTGATTTTCTGTGCTTTCCCATCTCCTCTCTCCCCCCTCAATAAAATTCTATTTTTGGAGAAGCAAATTATCTTTATTAGATCACAACAAATATTGCAGAATGCATATATTATAGATACTCAAAGCAAACTACTTGTAAATGCACACCAAGCACCACCTAATTCATAGCCTCAGGAAAACACCCATTTATATTTATAAATGTACAGTGAGCACTACACAATTCTTGGCAACACTCAAAGCCCAGACACAGAAAACAGGCTACCAGAGAATACTACTGTCACTGGACATTAAAAAGTTTTTTTGAAGCCTTCCTCAACCACATAGCTCCATATTGAGCTCTTGTAACAGTCCTCGTGGTTTGGCTGTTTGAAGACAGCAGACAGCCGCTCCACCCTTACCCTCTATATGGCATCTGCTTTTCCCCTTTGCCTCACAGATATTCAGGACAAAACAAGTAGCTATAACCATTGGCATATTTTTCTCACTGAGAATCAATCTAGTGACTAAGCACTGCCAGCATCTCTTCAATCTACCAATAGCACATTCAACAGTCATTCTGCACCTGATGAGCTGGTAGCTGCACTTTTTTTTGGTGCTGTTGAGGTGGCCAATGTATAGCTTCATGAGCCAGGGGAGCAAGATGTAGGCTGGGTCCCCTAGAATCACTACGGGCATTTCAATATAACTAATGGTAATTCATTGGTCGGGAAAGCCTGCAGGTTTCTGAACAGTCCTGTGTTCTTAAAGGTATGAGCATCATGTACCTTCCCTGACTAGCCCATGTTCAAACCAGTGAAGCATACCTGGAGATCCACCAACACTTGCATAACCATGGAAAAGTAACCCTTTCTGTTGACGTATTCTGTGGCAAGATGGGTTGGTGTCAAAATAGGGATATGTGTAACATTTATCACCCCACCACAGTTTAGGAACCCCACTGCTGCAAATCCATCCATTATTTCTTGCACATTGCCAAGTAACACTGTCCTATGTAGCAGGGTACGATCAATGGACTTACACACTTGCACAACAACAGTCCCCACTGTGGAATTTCCAAATCCAAAATTATTTCACCACTGACCAGTTGCAATCTGGTGTTGCAAGCTTCCAGAGCTTGATCACCTCTTGCTTCTCCACTGGCAATGCAGCTCTCATTCTGGTGTCCATGTGCTGGAGGGCTGGTACAAGCTTGACACACAGATCCGGGAATAGGGCCTTTTGCAGCCAAAAGCTCTGCAGCCTCTGCTCATTATCCAAAACCTGCATTACCATGAAATGCCACCAGTCAGCACTTGTTTCTCAGGTCCAGAAGCAGTGCTCCATGAACACCACCAACAACTTTGAATTATTTTCTCTATGTCCCTCAGCAAACTGTCCTCAAAGAAATCCTCATGTCCCCAGCTGTTCCTGAGGGTACAGGAAATTCAGGAGAATCTTGCGTCCTGTATTTTCAATGTTCATGAGAATAGTGCACAGCTCTGTGGGGCTCCATGCTTCTGTCAGAGATGGCAGAGACCAAAGAATGCCATGCAGATTTGTTTCTTTCTTTTTTTTTTTTTTTTTTTTTTAAGAGTCACAAAAATTATGGGGTATGGATGGCATTATGGGATGGAGAAAGTTACATGCTGGGAACTTGACCCCAAGCTCCAAAGATCACTGGGCGCATCCATACTATTCCACAAAGTACTGCAAAAATGTCCCAAAAGGCATTATGCTGAACAGCATCACTTGGCACAATGGGACACCTAACAGTGGTGCATGACACTGTACGTCAATACAAGCACTCCTGGTGAGTATGCTCATTGCCAATGCAAGCAGCATGCATGCATGTGCAAGAGTGATAGACAGATTTTGATGGCTATACGCTGATGTACCATGCGACAACCAAAGCTTATAGTGTAGACATGGCCAAGATCTGTTTTTAACCAATTTAAAGCAGTGGAACTTTGAACACAGGCACTAAAGGTGACATCAGGAGTTGCTGTGGGACCTTTATTATGTTGTTCAGATAGAGGGGGGGAGTTGGCAATTGAAAGGAAACTGTTGGGAGTCAGATTCAATCAGAAGAACTGAGGGGAAAGTTTGTTAGGAGACCAGGGGAAGCAAAAAAAAAAGTGACCACTACATTTTTAAAAGAGCTCAAATTAACAGATATCCTTGTAAACTCTCAGAAAATTCATTCTTGTACCCTCAGAGTAATTTTGGAAGGATACACTGTATTTTTCAACCACAATAAAGAGGTTGGAAACATGCTGTAAGGGCAAAATTTAAACATAACTGGAGCACTGATTGGTGCCTCCAATAATTTGTTTACATTGCAGTGGCACCCAAAGGCCCCAATCCGGATTGAGGCCCCATGGTCGCGAACTGCTGCTCATTCCAAAATACTGCTTTAGGCTAAAGAACAAATAAAACCCTTCCTGCTATTCAAAACCCGCCCAGCTAATCCCAGCCAAGCCAGTGTGAGAGGCCAGGGAGGCGGCAGGGCGACTGGGGAGAAGAGGAGAAAAGAGGGAGACAAGTCTAGCCGGGCCTGCGAAGGCTGGGGAGGCTCCTGCACCGGGCCCCCTCGATCGGCGAAGCCCCGGGGCTCTGAGAAGCCCGATCCCCTCTCCCCCATGCGGGGCCCAGCAGCAGAGCCGGGGCTGGAGATGGTGCCCCGCTGGGTGCGGTGGATGCCCAGCGGCCCCGAGAGCTGCCCAGCGGGGGTGCCACGTGCGGGCCCGGCCCGAATCCCGCTTACAGCTGGGGACACACAAAACAAGCCCCGCGCAACAGGCAGCAGAAGATGAAGGACGGGCAGGGAGCTGGGACCCCAGCCAGCCCCAGCCCCAGCCCCGCTGCTCTCACCTCAGGGGCCCCAGGCAGCGCCTCCTCCGCCAGCGGTCTCGGCTGTGGCTCCAGCCCGGTCGGCAGGGCGATTCCACTGGCGGACTGAGCGGAGACTAGGCTGAGGCAGGGGGATGACAGCGCCGCTGCTGCCGCTCCCCGGCCCCCGCTCCCCTCCAGCGGCCCCACAGCCCCGCCCCCCATCGCGGGGGCTCCTGCTCCATGTCATAGAGGGGCTGGCAGCTCCCTCTACTCCCCGCTCCCGTCTAGCCCATCCCCCAGGCTCTCCGGCGCAGACACGCCCCCTCCGCTCCCAGCCGCCGCCGTGCCGGCAGACTGCGGGGTTAGGCCAGGGGAGGGGATTGGCAGAGCCGGCGGCGGCCCCCCTCCGGGCTGGAAGGAGCGAAGACCTTGTAGCTCAGACAGCCGCGCTTTCCCCGCTCGAGTCCGGCCGGCGTTCGGGCTTCAGCGCCCCAGCCCCAGCTCACTGCTTCGGGGAGGGACACCGCGGTTAAGGTTCTGGAAGAGATTCCCCTCCCAGCCCCTAATTCTCAGCACGCTGCAGCTGCTGTCTCATAGGCTCGTCTTTGGGGCCCCGAGGCCGGCGCTGGGTCTTAGCCCAAAGGTTTGCCTCAAACTCGAGGGGGCGGAAAAGACAAATCAAGGTTTTATGAATTGAAAAAGTTGTAGTTGACGCTTTTCTTGACACTCAGAAAATGACTATAATTGATGTAGATAATGGCAATGGTTAAGATTCTGTCATGGTCATTTTTAGTAAAAGTCAGGACGGCTGGCAGGCAATAAACATTCACAGCAGCTTCTCACCTGTTTGTGACTTTTATTAAAAATAATGGGGGAGGGGACTGATGGGGGATGACTGAAGCCTGAGTTGGGGGGATGAGAGCCTGAGCCCTGCTGGGGGCGGGGACGGGTTCCAACAGTGGCTGACAGCTCTGGGGCCCGTGCTGCGGGCTGTGCTGCAGACCCAGTGGCTCAGGGTCCCCCGGGCTGCCCATGATGGATGAGAGCTGTGGGGCCCTCTGCCGCCCACGGTGGCTGAGAGCTGCAGGTCCACCGCTCCGAAGTGGGAAATGTCACAGAGGTCTCTGAAAGTCACAGAATCCGTGATTTCTATAGAGAGTACACTTATAAAGTTTGTGGACAATACCAAACTGGGAGTATAGCAAGTGCGTTGGAGGACAGGATTAAAAATCAAAATGATCTGGGCAACCTGGCAAAATGGTTTGAAGTAAATAGGATAAAATTCAATGAGGACAAATGCAAAATACTCCACGTAGGAAGGAGCAATCAACTGCACATATACAAAATTGGAAATGACTCTCTAGAAAGGAGTACTGTGGAAAGGGATCTGGGGGTTATAGCGGATCACAAGCTAAACATGAGTCAGCAGTATAACACTGTTGCAAAAAAAGCAAACTTCATACTGGAATGTATTAGCAGGAGTGTTGTGAGCATGATATGAGAAGTAATTCTTCCATTCTGTTCTGCACTAACAAGGCCTCAGCTGGAGAATTGTGTCCATTTCTGGATGCCATATTTCAGGAAAGATGGGGACAAATTATAGAAAGTACAGAGGAGAGCAACAAAAATGATTAAAGGTCTAGGTGGAAACACGACCTATGAGAGAGGAAAGATTGAAAAAACTGGTTTTGTGTAGTCTGGAGAAGAGAAGACTGAGGGGGGACATGATAGTTTTCAAGTACATAAAATGAAGAAGGTGAAAAATTGTTCTCCTTAACCTCTGAGACTAGGACAAGAAGCAATGGGCTTAAATTGTGACAAGCGCGGTTTAGGCTGGACATTAGGAAAAACTTCCTAACTGTCAGGTTAGTTAAGCACTGGAACAAATTGCCTAGGGAGGATGTGGAATCTCCATCTTTGGAGGTTTTTAAGAATAGGTTAAGCAAACATCTGTTAGGAATGGTCTAGTAGTCCTGCCTTGAGTGCAGGGGACTAGAGTAGATGACCTCTCAAGGTCTTTTCCAGTCCTACACTTTTATGATTCAAGCTTGTTACACACTATATTCCTCAGCTATGACAAATGCCTTGCCATGTCTGCAAAAGTAACAGGTCAGGAAGGGAAGTGAAATTTATATCTGCAGGAGTATTTTATGGAGGCAGGATCTGGTTATTTTAGTTTGAACAGGATGCCACTGTTGTCAGTTGTTGGCTGTGTGCGTGTGTTCCCCATGTATATGTTGTCCCAGCTTTGCACTGATAATCAAGACACACTTCACAATTGAATAACTCGACAGGACCACAGATCTGCTGAGCAACGAACGCACGCGTCCAGATTTATTGCCAAATGAGAACAGCAGAAAGTGCCTTATATATGCTACAAGTACACTTAATATTGTGTACCCCTGACAATGGTACTGGCTTAGTAAACGGCGAGACTTTCCATTTCCCCCTAGGCCAGACAAAGATGTTTTCTCTGAGACCCTCTTTTATACATTGATACAAACAAGTTTCGTATTACCCCTCTGATGTGTAGTTGCCACCTCCTGGCGTGGTCAGGTACCACCCTCTGACATGGTAAGATACCTCCTATTACCTTGTACTGGATGGTTAGATCAAAACATCTCTATTCATCATGTTAACAAGACATTTCCATCCATTACAGTGTTGTTTGAGGAAGCCAGTGAGTCCTCGTTATCCCTGAAGTATTAGGATGTCCTGGTACCTTTCTGGAATGTGCTTGTGCCTAGTATTTCTTTGGAATGTGTGTTTATTATACCAGCTCTGTTCTTGCCAGTTACTGTGAGCCTATCAGCTTTCACAGCCTGACTTCTACCAACTTTGCTTTATAACAGACTTGACCATTACTTTAGCTCAGGCCTCATATCTGGCCTGTTATACTAGGCCTAATGTCTCAGGCTCTTACTTTCTACTACAGCCACTACTCTTGAAATAAGTGCCATTACATCTTCAGTGTTCAAAAGTTGTCTAGACATCAATATTAAGTCCAATCCAAAAAACAAAAATGTGGGACAGCACAACAGTTGCCAATATAACCCTGGGTAAGTGGTTCTATACTAAATCAGAAAGAAGAGATACTGAACCTAATGAAGCATCAGCAACTCTTTTCACAGTTTTTAGGTGCTAATTTGAGGTTTCCTATGCAAGAATTGACCCATCCAGCTCAGATATCACTTAGCTTGTGAGTCTAGAAGAGGCATAGTGTGAGGTAGCATGGCTTCAGACAAATGTTAACTATCCTGTATACTTGAACCAAATGGTCAAATGCATTTCATATTTATCTACCGTTTGTGCAGAATGATGTTTCATGGTTTCAGTCCAACTTCCAGTGGGCAGCTATGCAGATAATGAAAACACCATCCAAATTAATAGTTTGCAGTGTCGTTGTAGTCATGTTGGTCCCAGGATATTAGAGTGACAAGGCGGGTGATATATTGTCTTTTATTGGACCAACTGTTGTTGGTGAAAGAGACAAGCTTTTGAGACTAGTACTAATTGGAACCCTTTTCGGTAGTTTAATCTGAGAGGCCAAGGATACAATGAGCATGGAAACAGACCTATCATTTTGTCATTAAAGGTGGTCCCTTCCGGTCAGAGTTGAAGCAAATGGGCAGAGCAATGTGGGAAAATTTATTATGCCATATGCTGTTCTTGTTTTCTGGTCAATTAAAGGATGTCTATCTTCACAGCTTTCAAGACGGCACTTTTAATTCACACAACTTTTAAAGTAAAGACTTTTAAAGACAAAACACTTAAGACATTAAGCCAATGTAGGATTATTCCATACAGTGATAGGACTTTCGTTCAATGGTTCAAGTGACAGAACTTCTGCCAATTCTCTTTGAGACTATTGCACAGTCTAGTAGACTTTTCTGCTAGCAATCATAACTTTATGGGTGAACTTGTTCTTTTTTCTGGTGCACAAGGGGTGGGACACGGGTAGAGACATAGGGTTGAGTAGCAGGGACATGGGGGTGAGTGGCAGAGGGACTGAGGGAGAATAGGGGCAAAGCACCTGTCAGTCCCACAATCTCCGTCTCATCTGTGTGCCCAGATCTGGAGGGCTCTTGCCCTTCTAGAGGGTGTCAGAGCCCTGCTCTCTACCTCCCTCATATGAGCTTTGCCTCTCTGGGGGTGTCTGAACCCCTCTAGTTGTTCTCCATGTGTGTACTAGAATCTGGGGGGCCTATGCCAATCTACATGGGTGGGCCCTACCCCTAACCTCTTCAAGGGAGCTGGGTTCTGGAGGGAACTTGCCATTTTGGGAGTGTCTGAGGCCCTCCTCCCTGCCCCCATGTAAGTCAGGATCTGGGGAGGTTCTGCCTCTTTGGGGGAGTGTGGAGAATGGGCACATATCATGCATATAACAGACTTTGAAGCACTCTGGAGGGGTATGGGAACACCCACTGAAATGAATGGAGCAGTTCATGCATCCCAGAGTTATTGTTTTGGGTTGTGTTCAGCTCCGTGGGTTGTCCTCGTTCAGCTGAGAACATCACATTGACAAGAATGGATCACTTCACATCTGCTTCAGGCAGATGTGTAGAAGAGCCCTTTCCCTCCACTGTCCTTCTATCCTTCCTGTTTAAAGGATGTTTCTAAGTGCTCTGAAATCAAGATACTTGCACACATTTTTCTTGATATTTGCTATTATTTTTTAGAGTGCAACGCAGGGCTAGAGGCCCAACTTTTGAACCAGGGGCTCTGGAAATAAAAGCCCCCGAAATAAAAGAAGTTTTTGGAAAAGTTTCTATGGCCTGGTCTACACTAGAAAATTAGGTCAGTTTAACTATGTTGGTCAGGGGTGTGAAAAATCCATTCCCCTCAGCAGAGTTGACCTAAGTCACTATGTAGACAGTACTAGATCAACAGAAGAATTGTTCCATTGACCTAGCTACCACCTCTTGGGAAGGTGGATTACCTACATCAAAGTGAGAACCTCTGCCGTTGGCATAGGCAGCATCAACGCTGCAGCAGTGCAGCTGTAGCATTTTAAATGTAGAAAAGCCCTATGTATGTTTAAAACAAAAAACAAAACAAAAAACAGCTGGAGATCAAACTGTTAGTGTTTTGGGTCAAAATTCTCTCATTCGGTCAATTTTTACCTAAGGTAGTGCCTGGCCTCCATGAAATCTTTGGGGGACCCAAATTGTGATCAGTATTTAAAAACATGGTCACTTCTTCACTAGTGTAGAGGTGCAGTCCGGAAGCATTAATATGTGTATGCTCCAATAAAAAAAAAGAAACATGAAATGGTTTCTATGCAACCACTTTATGCTTGCCTGGGTAGTCAAGGAAATGTACTGATGCCAATGTCCCGATGAACATCCCACTGTTGCTGTTTCTAGTCCGAACCTTTGAACACCTGTGCAATAAAAATTTAATAACTCTTGTTGCCTGCTACAAGGTGTCTGTTATATTATAACATGTTTTTATTTTATTGGGAGGTTTACTGTCAACACAGTGAGATAGTCAGTTGCCAGACTAACTACATTTGTTATATTTGTTTGTTATATTAGGTGTGGAAGAGCCGCCTTGGATTGATTGATTGAGAAAATCTGTATTTTACTAGCCGTTGGCTAAGGGGGCAAGTGGCTACTTCTTGGGGTTAAAGGACTAATGTGGTGTTTCCCAAGACACATAGCACAGAGGTTTGGAACTGACGGCACAGCTTCCTTGACTACTCAGGGAAAAGAAATATGCGTGCTGCCAGGATTGCCAACCAGTGGATTCTGTGCAATTCCTGAATCACAAGTTCACAGGCATACGTCATGACATGGGGATTGCTGAGTATAGGCAGATTTGGGTGGAGAGGGAAGGCCTGCGCTAGCATCATGTTGGCCCACTCTGCAGCAGCCCACTGCTAAATTAAGAGGTGGTGATCTGTCAGAGATTGTGGTCATTCACATGGGTGGAAATGACCTATCTCTTACTCCTGATGTGAATCTAATCAAACGTATTAGAGGACTGACCAGAAAATGGGAGCTGTAGGGCATAAAAACATTATAAAGTCTGACCCCTCAGTGTTTCTCAGAGATAGGTTGCAGAGAGAGGTGGGACAGGGGTCAGAGGATCTGTCTCTCACACATAAAATTGTTAGTATTTTGGAACAGAAAACCTGTCTGTAATTTCTCATGCCAGCTCTGCCACAAACTCCATCTTCCAACCATTCTGAAATAACCAGGAACACCATTTCACTGTAAAAGTCATCCTTCACTCCAGGTCCTATATTTGAGTTAGCTTATTGGGAATGGATAGAGGAAGTAACAGTAATAGAAACATTTGTATATTAGGGAGTGAGGATTTCAGGCAGATGCATTCCTTGCTTGCAGTGTGGGGACCTGGGTTCAGTAGCAGAGAGAGGGCCATATTAGGGGGGAAAACCACAGTGAATGGGTCAGGAGCAAAGATGGAGGCAGTAGATTGTACCCTCAGCAAGTTTGCAGATGACACTAATCTAGGGGGAGTGATAGATACCCTGGAAGGTAGAGATAGGATACAGAGTGACCTAGACAAATTGGAGGATTGGGCCAAAAGAAATCTGATGAGGTTCAACAGGGACAAATGCAGAGTCCTCCACTTAGGACAGAAGAATCCCTTGCACAGCTACAGACTAGGGACCGATGGACTAGGCAGCAGTTCTGCAGAAAAGGACCTGGGAGTTACAGTGGATAAGAAGCTGGATATGAGTCAGCAGTGCCCTGGTTGCCAAGAAGGCTAATAGCATATTGGGCTGCATTAGTAAAAGCATTGCCAGCAGATTGAGGGAAGTGATTATTCCCCTCTATTCGGCATTGGTGAGGCTGCATTTGGAGTATTGTGTCCAGTTTTGGGCCCCCCACTACAAAAAGGATGTGTACAAGTTGGAAAGAGTCCAGCGGAAGGCAACAAAAATGATTAGGGGGTTGGAGCACAAGACTTATGAGGAGAGACTGAGGGAACTCGACTTATTTAGTTGCAAAAGAGAAGAATGAGGGGGGATTTGATAGCAGCCTTTAACTACCTGAAAGAGGGTTCCAGCGAGGATGGAAGTAGGCTGTTCTCAATGGTGGTAGATGACAGAACAAGGAGCAATGGTCTCAAGTTGCAGTGGGGGAGGTCTAGATTGGATATTAGGAAAAAGTTTTTCACTAAGAGGTTGGTGAAGCACTGGAATAAATTATCTAGGGAAGTGGTGGAATCTCCATCTTTAGAGGTTTTTAAGCTGCGGCTTGACAAAGCCCTGACTGGGATGATTTAGCTGAGGTTAGTCCTGCTTTGAGCAGGGGGTTGGACTAGATGAACTCCTGAGGTCCCTTCCAACACTAATATTCTATAACTCTATGAATGTTCCAAAGCAGGGCCGGTTAGACTGAGCTGACTTGTGATGCAAATCTGCCTAAGTAACTATCAACTCCTACCAACAACATTGTTCTGTTTAAAAAAAACCTGGGAATTCAATGGCAAAAAACTACCTTAATGCAGAGTTAAGGTTGTGGAGTGGTATGTGCTACATTAATGTAGTTTACATTATGTAGTAAATGTTTACATTAATGTAGTTTAGGAAATTCAAACTTCTGAAAACCAGGGTACACATAGTTAAGGTTGCCTGTGCAACCTTAACTTAGCCCTTGTTCAGCAAAGCTCCAATATGCCCTGTTAACCGTCAACCCCACAGTTGCTGAAATGTACAAGTCCTTTACGTCCTTTTACAACTCCTTCTCTCTCACCGATCACATTCCATTTAACACAATTAAAGGACAAAAAAGGGGTGGGGAGGAAAGGTTTCCCACACCACTTTCCCGCTACTCTCTTTGAGCAACATCTCATTACGCACATACTCATGCTGGCTTTTAGAACTATACAATTCAGGACAAACCAACTCAAATTCGTTCACTCAGTTCAGGGCAAATCGTAGAAGACTCTTAGCTCCTTTAATAAGGAATGGATATTTATATCTCTCCAATGAGTCCATAATCCTTGAAGCTTTGGTGGATAAATAGGAAAGATTTTGCTTGCTGGTGGAAAACTAGGAGTAGTTAAGCAGTAGCTGTTTCTAACACAAAAATAGAGGAAAGGCACTAAAGCCCAGATCCTCAAAGTTATTTAGGTGCCTAACTCCCACTGAAATCAATCATTTAAGGATCTGGGTGTAACAGCTCCGAAAGTTGTTTAGTATATGTATAACTAAGCACCTCTCTCCATATTTTGATGATCAGTCTTCTACATGACCTGAGTTCAGCATACCTTTGCATTTATTTTGACCCAAAGGGAGGCACAAGTAGAGATTTTTGCCTAAGTCTTCTGACCAATTAAATTAATGTAATAGGAACTAAACTGAAGTCATAGAAACTGCTGTAATCTCAAGAAAGCAGGGCGCTAACATAATAGATTTTTTAAAATCTATTACATTGGCAATGGAATAGATGAAATTGGATTTCATGTCTTAGAGCCCTTAAACTGTGTTATATTTATGCCAAACTGTATGAATTCAAAGTGTTTGAATATCATTTCATTCTTTGGTCCTGGACTGATGTGACTGCCTCTAAACATGCAGAAAAGTTTTCTTCTGAAGCTGAGAAGAAATTACACTGGAAAGGAGTATAGAGGGGACTTAAGGCGATATAATCAATTAAAACCAAGATTTTAGGATAAAATAATGAAGCCCTGCTACATTGTAAGGTGATGGGTGACTGGCAATAGATGAAGGAATTAAAAAAAATACTTTTCTAAAGAACCTCGCAATGGGGATACCAGGTTTTAGAGAGAGTTATCCCCTTTCCATTGATGGGGGCTGTAGCTACAATATGGGCTCTGCTCTGATGATAGCTAAGCTCATTTAATGTCTCAAGGAAATGAGAGTGCAACCAGCAATTCCACTTACTAGCAAAAGTTTAGGGTATGGAACTATCGGGAAGTTGATAAAATAATGATATTAATGCTCTACCTATTTGTGGGGAGCTCTTTCACTCCATGTCAATCTGATGTCAACATGCTCAGCCAACAAACTCATCAGAACCCAAACACGCAATGCATCTCTAGAGATAGAGGGGCACAATAAATCTAGAGGGTCTAGTGCTGCTTCCCATTATGCTGGCACAGCCCCAGTGACTAGCAGAATTTCCCCCTAGGAATGGAGAGTGTTGACTACAGTGAGATAACCAGAAAACTACACAAATACTCCTTAAAGATGTGATCCAGGAACCTCTTTGTTCCAACTGACAAGGGGGCACTGAGGGGATGCATAGAGCTACAGGAATCTCCTGAGTCAGCTATGGGAATTCTAGTTCACTAAAGCCAGTGTCTCAGGGGTCAATATCACAGTGAAATGAATGTACTGCTCTTATGTAAGGAGTTATGTATATATTCAACAAAAATATTTAAGTGTGTGTCATAGTGCAGGGCAATTGCACCTGTATTTCCCCCTCAGTGGTCCAACAAGAACACCCACTCTCAGGCTTCCAGCTCCACCCAGAAAGGCAACAGCTAGGAAGACCCACATCTCTCTCTCCCTTCTGACGGTATTTCCAGGCTGCACAGTTCCCTGCTGCCTTCACTGTGTTATTCCCAGCACGGACTGGTTGCCCAAGGACACCTACTTGCTTTCCTTTCAGAGACAGTTAACAGATATAATTGTTACAGTCATAAGTACTATACACAGTGGCATTCCCTTGGTTTCTGACGCCAGGGGGCCAAAGCTGCCATTTGCGTCCCCCCTCGTGAGGGGGTCCCTGTGCTGCTGTGGGGCTGTTCGCAAAGCCTCCAGTGGTGCTTGGCTGTGCAGGGACAGAGCACAGCAGCCCCCAGCACCCAGGGCGGCCCAGCTGTTCTGCCCTCCTCCCCCCCCCCCCCACACACAATTGTCAGGAGCCGCTTCGATACCAGTCCTGCCCCCGAGCAGTGCAGCGGCCACTCCCCCTCACAGGCCTGCCTCTTCCACCTTCCAGTCTCCCACATGGGCCCAGTGCACCAGACAGAAGCCGCTCCTGTCCCAAGCAGCACACCGCCCCCCCCCCCCCCCCCCCAACCTCCTGGCCTCCTTGTGGTTACAAATTCATCACAACCTCAGTTTAGACCTAGCACATGAATATGGTTTAGGCCACCCTTTATACAGTGCAGGGGTCTCTGATCTGGAGTTTTCAGGAGCAGGTCATTAGTAAACAATGGGATTTCCTCTCCAGGGTGTAGCATGAAAAAGGTGAATTTGAACTAGGTCATTTGTATTCCCCAGGTATTGTGCCCAAAACTCCTTTGAAGTCCCTAATACCTGCATTTTTAAATACAAGGGATCTCAGCACCATTAAACTTAATTTCATAAAGTTTGTCCAGGATGGTATCAGTTTGGCTCTAGGGACTGGTCCTCAGCAAAGGTAAAAAACAGGTTTTGTCAGACAAAAGATGTTTATCTATTTACATGTAAATTGAATATTGTCTCATTCACAATGGGTCACCACTCATCAGTTTAAGTCAAATGCTAATGAAGAGTTGGCAGGGACTTCAGAAAAGTTAGAGGAAAAACTACAGGCTGGGAAAACCCTATCTGGAGGTGCACATATAAGGCTGCTCTACTATATTTGGAGGGCAAAGATAACACTGTCACCCTTCACTCAGGAGGTTGGAGAATAGCGAGTTAGCTTCATGAAAAAGGGGTCTCACCCAGGTCTGTTTGAAAATGCTGTAGAGAACTTTGGGTGAGATAAACATCTTTATACAGAAGGTTAACCTGTTAGTGAGTAAAAATATTAGAAACAGTTGCATATAAAACAAAATAATAACATGCTTTGTAGAGACTAAACTTAATCATCACCAGAATCTGTAGAGCCCTGCAAATCTCCATTTTATATCTGTAGATCTGTTTACAGATCATGGATTGGATAGGGATACAAGTTTTGTAACTGCACAGGGCTAAGAATCTGTTCTTTGGTAATAAACATTCTTTCCTCCCCCCCATCCCCCCCAAAAAAAATATCTGAGTGCTGTGGTGTTAAGTGAAGTGGTGATCCTGGCTTGAATTTTAAAGTTGGTGTGTACGAATCCTTTGGGAACAGCAGGCCTGAAAATTCCGAGTGTGTTCAAGTGGATAAGGGGCTGGACCTTGCAAGGAATGTTCAGAGGACTCCGAGTGGTGTGTGCCTATCAGTATCTGTACAGAGACAGCAAGTCTGGCAGCGGCCTGGAAGGTAGTGCTTGTGTTCCTAGAGGATGGTGGTTTCAGGGAGCTGATCCACTCACCAAGCCATAGACAAGAATACTTCATGCCCCAGGCAGGGACTGGTGGATGCCTCACAACCTGTTAGGACAGGAGCCCAGGATCAAAAAGGAATGTCTTGGATTGGTGAAAAAAGTTGACCAATCAGCAAGGCTAGTTTAGAGTCAGTCAAAGTCAGGAATTCTGACCAATCAGAAACCATGAGTTTTACCCACGGAACTGAACACTCAGTTCCCAACCAGGTCCTCCTGGTGGCAATATAAGATGCAGCTTCTTCCTGAAATGACGCTTTGGGTTATTGACACAGAGATGACAGGATTATGAAAGACAGCTGGGCAGCAGTGGGAAGGTGACCCCAGAGGCTGAGAGCTGATACCTGAGGCTGAATCACTAAGTGCCTAGTGCTGCTGAAATCACCCATCAGGACCTTGTGCTCAGAGCAGCAGGAATAAGGCAGGCCACTAATTCACACGAAGGCTGGATTCACGTTGGTAATGTCATCCCCAACGCGCCAAATGCGAGCTGTTGATCACTAAGAGCTGTGCTAAGTAATATGCACCTCTGCTGTATGCATCAGGCTAACTAAGACCCTGTGTTCTGACTAAGCCCCAGAATGTAACAAGCTTACATAACAAATTACAACAATATGACGTTTTCTTCATTGCCACAGAGGCTGTAGATAAAGTGTAGGAAATGCCAGTTTTCCTCATGGCAGACCCAGCAGCTTTAAGCTTTTTATCATGGTAGAAGGAAAACTGAAGATTTGACAGAACTTTTTAGATAATCTTGGAGATTTAGTAAACAAGACTCTACATACAAGTGACATTTGTTTCATTCATAAAAAGCAGGGAAAATATAATCCACTCGATGCATATGGGACTGACTTCAAATTTAAAGTTGTGAATCTGGAAAACTGTGAGACTACCTATGAATGACCAATTCTGGAAACCTGTAGATTCCTACATGTGAGTAGACCCTTCTGTCTGCATATTTATCAGTGCAGGATCAAGGCCTAAATTACAAACTGCTAAGGCAGCTGACGAAACCTTAGCTCAAACCATAGACATTTGTAGATCCAGTGAAATTAAGGAAATGCAGATTTGGACTCTAAATGGCCCAGTACAGAATGAGTTGCTACTTCATGTGGCTTCTTGATGTTTATCCCAAACCTTTAGAGGCCCTAATATTTAAGAGAAAAATATTTTTAAAATACCTAATCCATTAGATTACATGCTCAATCCTCTGGCAGTTGGAGATGTGGTGTTCCCCAGACTCCCAAATTTACTTGGAGAATTGTACCTGTCTGGAGTGTCTCAAGACCATGAGTGCCATCCTCAGGGCAGACCCTCAAAAAAAAAAAAAAAAAATGATACCCTAAACTGTATAGTTAACTAAGGCTTTATTAACCTGGAAAAAATTAGTTAGGTTACCTACCTTAACCTGAAAGTATCAGCACAAATGAGTTAGTCTATGGTTGCAAAAGGTGACAGATGTAGTAGTCTATCCACTGAATATCTTTCAGGGCTAACCCAGGTTGACCCTGGGAATGTCTGCTTTAGTTTCTTAGCTCCAGTCCTTGTGAGAGTATGACCAGCAAAGAGATCTGCATTTCTTCTTGAGAGCATCTTTATACGCCCTTCTCCTGGAGTTCAAACTCATGTGCTGAGCACTTCTGCATCAACTTCTTCATGATCATATGGGTCAATCAACAAAGATTTTGTCCTACAAGAGCCCATTAATCTTGATAGTGCTCCTTGATGGGTGGGTAACTACTCTTCCTACCTATGTTCACAAGTTCAGAGCAGCCATTTTTTTTTACAGTTATAAAACTTTCGTATTACCTTTATAACATGGGATACAGAAGTTACAAATATTTTATAAAATATAAACATTCTTAAGTCTAACACCTATCTTGAACAATACTAATATATAGGCAAACTGGTCTGGTTTCCAGCTATGAATTATCAGTGCTCAGCTGATGCCTACAGCCTTGGCAAGAGCTGGCACCTGGTTTACGAGCATCATAATACCGCGGTGCTGGAGTTTCTTGAACTTAATCAGTAGAATCCTGTGCGGTTACATAATCTGTATCTTCAGCTGATCTGCAGATCACGTTTGCGAATATCTGCGGATTTGCAAGGCTCTATCAATCAGCTATGACGCTATCGATCTTGCCCATAATCTATCTTCTCCTGCAACCCCAGAAACCAGAAATTCAGTACTTCTAAGCAAAGCTTCCAGGTTTTTCTAATCCTGCTCCAAAACTTGACCTAGCAACTCTATGCCTCCAAATCCCAGGGTAGTCCCCACTGTCTATGGTTCTAATACTTCTGAGGTCTGGCTCCTGCATGAACATTAAACATGTTGTTGTCAGTCTCCTCCCTCATAGTGATGGTGTGAGGTTTACTTTGGCAGTAGCTCCCAGGTGGAAGAACTACATTCCTTGGTCCAGGGTGGAGCAAATCCTGCTTGGCTGGCAAACATTTTAAGAATTATAATTTCAGATTATGTTCATAACTTTCATCAACTGCTTGCACCTACATTACACAATAATTAGTGAGTCATGAGCTTTTCACTGACACCTTGCCCGACTCTTATCAGAAACATTTCATGACTTTAAAGAGTTAGGGTACACTTGAACTGGTTATGCCAGCTCCATTCATTACCAGATACTGGGTGTCCTTTGCCCTTGGGCTGTTCTTAATGTCCAAAGTTTCTTTGTAAAGTCTGTAAATTTGGAGAAAGTAATTGCTCCTCTTTCATTGGCTATAATGTCTCACACCAACTAGTGTTTAGTAAAACACTGAGGAGTCCAGTTTGTCAGGAGGGGGAGACACTGCATTTCTATTCACTGCAGGCATCAAGCTCATTCACTCTATTTAAGTTTCTGGAAATATTTTGGTTCACAATGGGCAGCTCAGAAGTTTAACAAAGACACTGTAACTCCATTTTTGTAACATGATGTCCTATCATTAAGAAGTATTAATGTGAGCACGTAACACAGGGGCCAAGATTTTCAAAAGTGAGTAGAGATTTGTAGTGCTTCAGTTTTGGGGTGCTCTACTTGATATACCTTCAAGGTGTATGATTTTTAGAAAGTGAGTGTTCTTAAGTTCCAGTACACAAGTTCTCACACTCGTCACTTTTGAAATTTGTCTCTAGTAGCTGAAATGTAGTATACAAAAGAAGAGGACATGGGCTCAGGGATATAGAAAAGTGTGGGAGCCCAGAGAGCTCTGAAGATGGAATGCTCTTAGTGTTACACCCCCATCTTGACCAACAGCATATAGCAAAAGATATTAGAAGCATAATTATATCTACCCTGCCACTTGTGTTAGCAAAACTTGTTGCTCAGGGGTGTGAATATTCCATCCCTGAGTAACATAAGCTACACTGACATAAGTGCTAGCGTGCACAGTGCTGCTGACAGAGCTTATGCCGCTTGCAGGTGGTTTTTTTATGCCAATGGGAGACCTCTCTCCCATTTGCATAGAGCATCTTCACCACACACACTGCAGTGCGTGCAGTTGTATCACTACAGCTGTGCTGCTATACATGTAGACATGGCCTAACTCTCCATAGCTTGTGTTAGAGTTAGGCTCTACAGCTGGGAGATTTAACAGACCCATCCTCTGTGGATCAGGCATAAGGAGAGATGCATAATGACTGACCACTGGTTTACATTAATAGTTGGACTATATTACTTTCATTGACAGACTATTCTTGTGGTGAGGCTAGCAGGGTCAGATAACATGCTGTGATTTCATCAAGCCAGAAAGCTTCTGTAAAGAAGCTGTGACCATATATCTGTCTCCTATCTCTAAGTCTCAGCTCTGACCCCCAGCCTTTCAGTCTTCCCATTTCCCAATCTCTCTTGTCCTGTTCTTTTACTACTTTACAGAAGTGCATTTAAAATATACTCTACCAATTAAGTGGCATTAAAGTTCACCCCAGCACTGCAGTTACATGCTTCAGTTTAGTGTGCAGTAATTTTAGAAAAAACACATCACCTATCCGAGCTCATTAGATAATGTGGATTTGACTGTTTTTGTGGACCTCTAGTGGCAGTATAAAAGCATTACTGATTTGTTAAATTGTTTTAGTTATCTGCTCTTGGAAGTTTTTCTACACTCTATGAATATTGAAGTGTTGAACACTTGTACTATTTAAAAAAAAATGCAGAAGAGAGAAGTGGGGGAAATTGGATTGTGGTTGAGGGTAGGGAAGATAGCTTTCCTCACAACTCCCTGGTAAAACTATGAGTCTTGTGGGTAACAATTGAGGAAATAAATGTGTATTGAGCAAAAACACTTTAGCTGCAGGAAGGTAAATCAGTGTGTTGCACATATAAGTTATTTGTGAGGTTTACGCTGGAGAACAGTGTTGTGTGGGGCTTTTGAGGTGTGTGTCAACTGTGGAAAAATTTGTATACGCTTGAGTATTTATCTTGATAGCAGTGGGGAGTGTTTCTGTGCATTGTAACGGTTGACTGACAGTTATTGGTATATTCTGTGGACAAGAGGAGGATGTTATCTGTTTTATACAAGATTTTTTATTTCTTAAGTGGAGAATTAGAGTCATATTGCGCTGTGCCTGCACTGAATGCATAAAGCAAGCAAATTGAAAAAAGACTGTAGTCTTTCATTTCCTGTAATTTTAGGTGTGACTTGTAGTAATATTTAACTCCTGTTGCATGTCTGAAAGGGATTTACATCACTTATGTTTAGTCCAGTCAGATTCTCAAATTGATTAGTTTTAATCCCTTTAGTTACTTCATTCTTTCACTCTCTCCATCACTTACATTGAGAGAGAAACTACTACAGTTATATTTGTCTACTTCAGGAAAGTACTGCTACTCAGTTTATATTAGGAAAATTGTACTGTGACCCAGTTTCTTAGGGCTTATTTGTTATCAGAGTGAGTCCAACACACTCCCAGCTATCTTTCCCATCATACAATTCACAAACAAGTGCAAAAAGCAAGACTGCAGTTTGAAAAGAAGATGCCAATTCTAAGGTCCCATTATTGGGAAAGAGGGCAGCAAGTGTATTTTTGAGGCCCCGTGGATGTCACTAATTAGAAAACAAAATCTTCTAGGAGCTAGTTAGACCTCCAGAAAAATCCTGGCTTTTTAAAAGAGTTTTTAAAAAGCAAAAATTTGGTTAATGTGTCAATATATTACTGTGACTTATTTATAGAAAGGATGAAGACTTCACTGCTTAACATTAGGTAACTTTGTACAATAATTCAGGGGCCCTTGATTATCATTTGAGGGAAAATGTCTCTTTAACCTTCCTCCCAGCCACCACCAAGTACTGGGCCTACTTTAGACTTCTCTGCAACTAGATTCTCTTTTTCTAAGGCACAAGTGTCTTTTCAAGGCTTGTTTTCAGTTAGCAAGGTCAGCTGACCTTACTGAGTCAACAAAGCTCAGCTGCTGTGCCTTCTCTCACACTCAGACATACTAGAGCAGGAGGAAATGCCCATTTACTTTTCATACATGTCTATTAGAAGACTTGAGAGTTTTAATTTGGGACTTCATATCTAAATAGTATAGGCAGAGCCCCCACATGGGGAGGAGAAGGGGTACACTTTACTGGGCCTGGCCCAGGCTGCAATCCCCATTACCATAAGGAAAAAATTGAAGCTAAATAGTAGCTCGTGCCTGAAGATATTTATAGGAACAAAAATAGCAAAGGGGGAGCATTTTTCAGAAATGAAGACTATGTAACAGTCATTTCAGAATTCAAACTTTTTTCCATGGCTCATGAGATTGTATGTATGAAATGAGGGATTGTGGTACGTATGTGGGAGGGGGTCTGCGTTACACATTTGTACTGGGCTTGAAAAAATTATGCTTGGGCCCTGAGTATAGGTGATAGTCCCTGGAAGCAAAAATGGATCTATGTCAGCAAAATTTAGACAAAGCAGGATTTGTTATGAAGCCTGTATTTCTTGGGAGCATAGAAGTATTGTTTGGGGGGAAGGGGGAAGAAAGGGGGCCTTTCCCATGGCTGTCTTCTTCCTGACATCTGCAGGAATGTCAAGAAATTACAGAAATTTAGAATAGGAAGAGAAATATAAGTCCACTGGGGTTCACCCATTAATTCCTGAAATTCCCCCCCACTCCATTTTGTTTCACCCTCCTGTTGAATATCTGTTTCAAACTGTCTCCTACTCTATGTTCCATTAATTTAAACATTTACAGGTAGAACCTTAGTTATTTCATATCCATATTTCTGCTGACGTTTTTTGTGTTTTCTATCCTCATGGATATTTGCAACAGTTCACTTTTCAGCATTATCTGCAGTTAGTAGTGAGAACTCTGTTCAAAGTTCATTAAGTCTTCTCATCTGAGATATATTTGCCAATCCCAATTCTAGTACCATATGTGAGGGTCTCTTACCTCTTGCTGTCAGGATTCAGCTGCTGTACCCTCTCTTGTTTTGTTAGCCCTCAGACAAACTGAAAACATCACTCCTTCTGGGGTAAATTAAAGCCCAAATAAAACACCACCCCAGAGGTTTACACTAGTTCCAGTATTAGTACCACAGCAGTAGGACTAGATATTTCAAATACAATACATGTAATAAGTTTTAAGGTACAAAGGAGCATGTATATCACACAAGTTAATCACACTGTATGAGCCAGGGAAGCTTATGCTTTGCAATTTCTTTCCTCAGTAAGAGAAATACAAACTTCAGGGTCTAATTAGATCATCTTGTTGAGAACAAGCAGAAAAGCCACCCTTTCCAGCCACTAACTCTTTCCACCATCATGCTCTGTATCAGCAGCATCATGGGTAGGGCTCCTCGGCACTACAGTAATACTGATAACCTTGACTCTCCCACCACAAGACTACTCAGCTTCCCTCTTCTGCTTCATCCTGGACTTCATGCTTCACATCTTCCCAGGCTCTCTACCACAACCTGGTGTTTTCAAACTTACTACTTCCTCCATGTCTGTCTTTTATCATTAGATAGGAGACTATCTGCCACAGGACAACCCCAGCATGCACCCAGATAGTCATGGCACTCCTTTCCTCCATTTCCCCTCAGCAGGGTTCCCTTCTTCCTTATCCCTTTTTTTTTTTTTTTTTTCAGAATTCAAATGGCAGCCCTCCAGCTAGGTCATTTTCAGAGTTTCATCCCCTTCTAGCATAAAGAAGGGCCAAACAAACAAAAGGTTGTTCTATCACATTTGGGTCCCCTCTTCAGTCCAGCCTATTCTCTGGGCTCAGGTCCCAGCCCCTCCAGACTGCTTTTAAAAGTTTCTCTGCTCTGGGATAAACAATACACTGTTTATTGCCTTTATACGACTTACCTTTCCAAAGAGCCTTCTAGGGACTTCAACTATCAGAATCTTCTGTTGCTTGAAAGAGGATTGTATCAAGCCATGCCTGGAGTGTGTGCAGTGTATAGGGGTGTGCTTGGCTGCCCACAATCCTTAAGGACATTAAAGGTTTGGGCACAGAATGCAGAAGGTGGAAAAGTAGCTTGAAATCAGATTTGCCTTCCCCAAACCATTCCTCAGCTAAACACAGACTTAGGACCAATGTATTTGTTTATTTGGCATGATTTTCAGAATTCCTGATCATTCACAACTCACATTGACTTGCATGGAAAGGGAGCCTGGGATACCCTTCACCTCTGAAAAGTAGGCCATTTATGTTGGCAGTATTGCACTCAGCATTAACTAGCCTTTCCTGTTCCCCTACCTCATCCCACTACGTCAATGATACCAGGCTAGGTCTATGTAAAATAGGAAAACCCCTCAAGGTCCATCTATAATAGGGAAACAAGTGCTTTAACTGACATGATTTGAAACACTACTTAGCACCTACAGTTTAACACCTTTAAAATTAGTATTGCTAACTCTCACAACTTCCTTGCAAGTAATGGGATTTTGGCTGTGACTAGAACCACTCTCACCAGAAGCTCTAAGCCTCTCCCAAATTTCAGTCCCGCTTGGGGGAAAACACTATCTGCTTGGCTGCCTTCCCCACTCACCTTCCTCTTACAGAAAAGCAGCCAATCAGAGCTGCTTCTACACCCTTCCCCATCCCTGCAACTCCAGGCTCAGGAAGGGGATAAGAGACCCTGGAGTTGACCCCAGCACCCTGTGGCCCAAAAAGGGGGAACTGCTGCAGCTGCAGCTACCCCTCCAGGCTTGAGGGTGGGGTACAGAATCCCTGGAATTGCAGGAAGAGCTGAGCTGAGGCTGGGGCTTGCATAATTAATTGATTTGGGGATGGGGACCAGAATTGTTCTGAGGGGAGGCTGTGGGTACAGGAGATGAATAATTAATTTGTTTGGGCTTCAAAATTAATTGATGGGCACTACAGAATTAATTAATTAGAATTTGGGAGTTTGGTGAGAAATGGGAAGCTCAGCACCATCAGACTAACAGTCAGAGCTCCTGTAGCAAGGCCAAAATCATCTTAATACATGGGGAGTGTTGACAAATAGCAACACTCATTCACCCCCTATCCCCCACCTGCATTTTGGGGATGGGGTTCAAAATCAAGAGACAGACCAAAAATGCAATTTAATTTTTATAACAGAAATCTCATGGGGGAGGGGGGTATGAATTGTTATTTGTGAACATTTGGGGCTGGGAATACTGCCGGGGCTGGTCATGGCGTACCCTAGGCTCTGGGTTATGGTAACCCAAATCCCACAATCCTGTTCACTCAAAAGATTGTAGGATATGGTGGGTCTCCGAGTGATTTTTCTTCTTTTTCGTGGGTCCCAGCCTAAGGAAGACGGAGTACCTCTGAGCTAAGGATTGGCTTTAATGACTCGTCCCTGTGCAGGCTGCAAAGCACTGAGACATTGTCTAAGCAGGTGCACAAGACCCTCGCTCCTGCTCCCCCCTGCCCTGCTCCCCCCCCCGTCTTTACCCTCACACGTCCCCATCCCGCCCCGTTCACCAGCCACGTTCTGCTTCGCGAGCACGTTCTTTCCCACCTGGGGTGGTCGAGGGTAAACCGAGGGCAGTAGCTTCATCTGTGGCTCCTGCGCATGCTCGGGCCACCCTCGGGCGCGCAAGCGCAGTGCGGGCAGGGGCGCGTCACCGGCCAGAAACTAGTCTCCACGTTTCCCTGGCTGGGGGCGGGGCGGACGGCGTCGCGGCCAATCGGAGGTGACCACGACCCACCCACCCTGGTAGTGAAGCGAACTTGGAAGTGAGGGGCAGCCGCTGCGGCGCGTGGCAGGCTCCACACTCTACACTACGCTACAGCCCCCCTCGGGGGCTCAGGGGGCGCGCGCAGACGCGCAGCCATGGTCATGGTGTCGGCCAGCGCGTGCGTCGGCCAGCTGGGCGCCGTGCTGCCCCTGCTGCTGGTGCTCTTCGACCTGCTCGGCGAGGGTGAGGGGCTGCGGGGCGAAGTCAAGCCGTGGTGGTGCACGGCGCTGTACGCTGCCGGGGGTGAGGGGACAGGGTTGGTGCTGGCTGGGCGGGGCAGGGCCAGACTCCTGCCGGGAGCTGGGAGAAAACAGCTGTCCAGCGTGCGCGGGGTGTTGGGGCTGGGGTAAGGGGCTCGGAAGTGTGGGTGAGTTTGGGGGAGGTTAGCGCTGGTGGTGAGCATGAGGCTTTGCAGCTGCTGGGCCCTGGGAGCAGTTCCGAGCTAGTTGGGCGGGCCGCGAGGCAAGGGTGAGAATGGGTTCATTGGTTTGGTTTTTAGTGAAATGTAATCGGACGCTCAGCACAGAGACGCCCACACTTCCGTGGGTGTTCTCAAGTCCAGGGTTACCACCACAACAGCACCAGAGTGGTTGTTGGAGTATTATGCCCCTTAACTTACTGGCTCTTTGAGTGATATCTCGGCAGCAGAGCTGTCGTGGGCTCTAATGCCATAAATGCTATCTATGAGCCAGAGCAGATCAGAGCTGTGCTGAACTTTGGGGCAATGCCAGTTTGTGGGTATTGAAGAGTGGTACATCTCTGATGGGCAGGGAATGTCAAAGATGCACTGTCATTAATTCTGGGTTCAACCAGAGAATTATGGCAGTTTAAAAAAAGTTGATACCCCCCATCTAGGAAAGTTAAGGACAATCACTTTGAGTATATGCAGCAGCATTGCATTGTTTTTACCAGGTACTTCTGCAGCAATGTTAAAGGAAGAGTAGCATTAAGTAACACCAGAGGAATCAGTCTAAGTGTTTGTAATTTGTTTTTAAGCATCTGTAGATAATTCATATTCCAAATATGTTCCCCGTGCATGTAAGGAGCATGGATGTCCTTGGTGCTTTGCTGATTGTGGTCTTGGTAGTCTCAAGTTTACTTTCTAATTTTGTATATATTTTCCTAACAGCAAACTTCAGTAGATTGTGAAATATTCTCCCGAGGAAGGTTGCCACTTAACCCTAGACTGGACAAAGCACTCTAGACAGGGAACAATCCTACAAATGCTAGGATGACCAAAATATGATCTATTAGGTCTTTTTATCTCTAATTCCTATGTCCTAATATCTGTTGTGAAGTAATGTTTTATTTTAGTATATGTGTGGTTAATGTAATACATGACTCACATTTTCCATAACTGTAGATCACTTTTTACATGTACATTGTATATTTTTAGTTTCTTCTTACTCTAGCTATAGTGCTGGAAGAATTAAATGGAGATTGTACATGGGGGTCGTGTATTACTGTGAACTTTTACCCTCCCAGAGGCTGTGTTCATCTCTCCTTCTTTCCTGCAACAGAAGCAGCACTTTCAGTCAGAATTTTGTTGGTTTTAAGATAAGTTGATGGGAGTGGCTTGGGGGAGGGTGCTGAGGATGGGGAAAGAGATGATGCTGGAGTATGCTATTAATACTGGCTAAAAGATAACAATTTCAAAAGCTCATCTTCCAAGTAAGTGCATGTTCCTCCAATTCACAAGTTTCTTATTTCACACCTAATACTTTTCAGTACCACCAGTTGTTTGACTATGACTTTTAAAGAGTTATCTTTGGAACTTGTTAACTTGATGTGGAAGTTCATATTAGCCATGTAAAAATCTGTAGAACAAGGAGCCTATTTTAACATAGTCTTACATGACTGCAGATATTGTACCTCAGTTGTCCTTTTCAGGGTTATGAATGACTTCACTAAAAGGGTTCTAGAACTCTTCGAGCTTGCACTACCATTTTCCTAGTATTCTAGTACCAGAAAGAGCTTATCTTCCTCTAGAATTCTTCTGACTTCTCCAGCAGAAGCTTTAATTTGGCATAAGTTTTCTCTCAAATCAGAGATATTTGTCCGTCCGTCGTCGTTCCGTGTGTCCCGTCCCCCCCCCCCCAAGCCAGAGTGGGGAGGAGAGACGACTGGGGAGGTGGAAAGGTCCTGCTTCTCTTCTGTCCCTCCACCCAAGTAGCAATGCAAAGGGGTCATAAGGAAGGGTAGAAAAGATGAGCCAGCTCTGCAGGGAACTGAGCACTCACAGCTGGCTTCTTTCTTGTCCAGCCCACTACACTTCTTGTAACTGCTCCTCCTTACCACCCTCCTTTTCCTTTCCCGTCTCATCAGATTTCTCTCCCTGATCCCAGGCTGCTGCAGATTATGGAGGGGAAGAAGGGTCCCTGATGACTTTTTCCCCTCCCCCCACATGCTCCCTCCCCATCTTTGGGAACGGAGGGGATTTCTGCTTAGTCACTGCTATCCAAAGTTACTCCATATCCTTAGTGAATGGCACAGGTGTTCCTTTCTCTGTCTCGTCCTTTGCCGAACTGCTTTTAGAAGCAGTACAATTACTTCTGTAGTTAGCTGTGCTCCCTGCTGCTGAAAGGAGATCTACCAGAGTAGGGGCAGGACTTCTAAGACAGACAGATTTTTTTTCTTCAGGGTCCAATCACCAAGGTTGACCACTTAGGCTATGTCTACACAGCAAATGGGAGCAAGTATCAACAGATTGGAGATGGTGGGGCTTGTGAAATAGCTGTGGAGACAGTACTCTGAGGTTGCAGCTCAGGATAGATAGAGCTTGGGCTCTGAAGCCTAGGGAGGTGTGTAGTCATCAGAGCTTGAGCTGCAACTTCAAAGCACTGGCTGCTCAGTTATCTTTAGGGCACTGTCATGAGCCCTACTAGCCCGAGTCTATTGACCTGGACTGGGAGGCTTGCTTCCATAGGTTGCGTAGATAGACGGTATGTCTACACTGCAATAAAACACCCTTGGCTGGTCCATGTCAGCTGACTCTGCTTGTGGGGCTATAAAATTGCATTGTAGACATCTGGGTTTGGGATGGAGCTCTGGCTCTGAGACTCTGTGTGGGGAGGGTCCTAGACCCCAGACACAAGCCCAGATGTCTTCACTGTACTGTTAATGAATCCCATTGTGCTACACCTGAAAGTTTCTTGTGATTGTCACTCCTTTTCCTGCTCTATACAAAATAAGACATTTTTTGGGGGGAAACTTTAAAATTAAGGTTGCTGCAATACATAGCAAATATTTTTTTAAAATATCGGGAGTGTTAAATACAAAAATGTCAGAGACTGTCAATTTAAAAACCTCACTTCCACATAAAATTATTTTACCCTTTTAAGGTTCCATGTAACAACTTACATTAATGTTACTGAATATGTATGCATATTTTCTTCATTTTTATGGTTTCTTATTTGTGTATAGTCATCTTCACTGTTTCCTTGTATACTCACAACTTCCCTTGTTGTTTGCATGGGTCTTTCACATACCACGGGGAAGAAAGATGTGTATGTATATTTTTAAAAATATGATAATGCTATAGAAAAGCCACAAAAACTCAGCAGGGGGACTCAGATGTGAAAATTGAACCTGCTTTTACTTTTTTTAAAAAATGACTATATTTCAACTTGACTGAGTCCCTCTAAGGTTATACATAGTGATTTAGGGTCTCACACATTTTAAAATCTAGCATCAGACATTCTAATAACAATTTTCTGCTCCCAAGATATAGCTACCAGGAAACATAATATTCTTTGAGTGCTTGCTCATGTTGATTCCAAGTAGGGGTGTGCGCACCATGTGCACAGTCACTGGAAGGTTTTCCTCTAGCGATATCCGTAGGGTCGGCTCTGGAGCCTCCTGGTGTTGTGCCTTCATAGTGCAGGGCTCTGCCAAGACCCCATCTCTTCAATTCCTTCTTATTGTCCATGACAGTCGCTGGAACATTCATTTTCTCTTGCTTTGCAAGTGTCCCTCTCTCGTGCTTTTTTGGACTGTTACCTGTAAATAGTTTATAATTCATTTATAGTTATTGTTACTTTAGTTAGTTAGGACCCCGCTTATCGGGTTCAATTTTTCCCTTCCCAGGGGACAGGGTATGCCTCGTTCCCCTGGCTTCAAATCGTGCGGGACCTGTAAAAAGCCCATGCCCGGGAGCGATCCCTATATCACTTGCCTAAGTTTCTTGGGGAGACCCCTCAGAGGGATCGCTGTAAGATCTGCAGGGATTTCTGCCCAAGGATGAAGGAGAGGAGCCAGAGACTGAAGTTTATCCTTTATGGAAATGGCTTTCCAACCAACACCAGGCCTGGCTGAGTTGACACCCGGTACGTCGGCTTCAGTGCGGAGCGCAATGGCGTCTGAGAGAGACGTGGTGCCGAGGAAGGACTGCTACGTCGACCCCAGCACTGAGTTTGAAGAACCGGCACCGCAGGACCCGCTGGGAGTAGGGGGCCAGAAGATTGCCTCGGTTAGAGCATCTTCATCCCCAGATGAAGCAGTTGTTGTCCACCACCAGTGCCAGTGAGGACCCCACATCAGAGCCCACCAGGAACTTCTGAGGAGAGTGGCACAGAACCTTGGGCTCCAAATCGAGGTGGACATTCTAGCCTCAGCTGGCCCATCCAGGATAGCACTGCCACTAATAAAAAACATCCGTGACAAAACAAGGCACTGTGGCAGACCCTGGCTTCCCTGCCTCCAACTGCTAAGAGAGTGGAGAGGAAGTATTTTGTTCCCTCTAAGGACCATGAGTACCTCTATATTCATCCCCACCAGAGTCGCTCATTGTTGCAGCAGCCAATGAGCAAGAGAGGCAAGATCAGCAAGCCCCCACGCTGAAGGCAAAGGTGCAAAAAAACTGGACCTCTTTGGGAGAAAGGTGTATTCTATTGGGGGATTCCAACTCCGTATTGCAAACCAGCAGGCAGTGTTGAATAGATACAACTTTAACTCTTATGGGTCCATGCTGAAATTCGTGGAGTTTATACCAACAGACTCCAGGGTGGAATTCACAGCCACGACCAAGGAAGGCAAGGCAGTGGCAAGAGCACTGGGGGCACTGGACATGGCGGATGCTGCAACTCGCACAGTGGCATCAGCATTAGCAATGAGATGGAGCTCAAGGCTACAAACCTCAGGCCTCCCACATGAGATTCAACAGATAATCCAGGATCTTCCCTTTTGAAGGCCCAGTGCTGTTTTCTGAGCTGATACACTTGAAACTTCACAGCCTCAAGGACTCTTGGGCCACTCTACAGTTCTTAGGCCTCCATACCCCAGTGCTGCATAGGAGGCATTTCAGACCTCAGTCTCTCCTCCTGTTCTACCAGTCTCAGCAGAGGCAGGAATATAGTTGTAAGAGGAGCAGAAATTACAGGAGGAAACCCTCTCAGCCCTCTTCCAGCCACAGTGCCAGTCCAGTGAGAACTTTTGAGGGTGCGCCTGAGGACGGCGTACCAATTTAAGGCTCGGATTCTCTGGCCCTGTTCTCAGACAGATTATCTCGTTTCTACCATGTGAAACGCTCCACTGGTGGCTCAAACCACAGGTAGTCTGTGTATAAGTCCCCTTCCTCCCACCTTCCCTCTCACTGTTCCTGGTCACCAACGCCTCAGTGATGGGCTGGGGAGCTCATCTAGGAGGACACAGGTCACAAGGTCCCAGGCAGAGCTCTCGCTCCACATCAGTGTAAGAGAACTGAGGGCGATATGTTTAGCCTGCCAGGCCTTCTGAGCCCACCTGGAAGGCAAATGTGTATCAGTAAGGATGGATAATACAATAGTGATGCTCTATATAAACAGAGGGTGGAGCACACTTCTCTCTCATATGTTAGGAAGCCCTCGAATGGTGGGACTTCTGCATAGCCTGCTCGATTCATTTAGATGCGTCCAACCTGCCCAGGTCACAGAACGAATTGGCGGACCACCCAGCAGGTCCTTTTCCAACCACAAGTGGTCTCTCCTCCTGGATGTAGTGAACATCATCTTCCAAAGGTGAGGAATTCCCCACATAGACTTGTTTTGAGATGAGATGCAACAAAGTGCATACAGTTCTGCTCCTTCCAGGATCACAGCCCAGGGTCAGTTGCGGACACATTTCTCATCTCTTGGACAGATCATCAGTTTTATGCATTTCTGCCAATTCCACTTGTTCACAAGGTCCTGCTGAAGATCAGGAAGGAAAGATCCTCTGTAATTCTGATAATCCTCTGTAATTCTGCGCCAACACTGGTACGCTATGCTCCTCAATCTGTCAGTGGAAACTCCCGTCAGTGATCAAGTCCAGCACCAGCAGCAGACTCAGGACCACGGCCACCTTCACCATCCCATTTAGAGTCTCTCCACCTCACGGTGTGGAAGATCAATGGCTGAACCCTCTGGAGTTGGAGTGTTCAGATCAATCAGAGAGGTCCTGCTTGGCAGCTGAAAATCCACTTACCTGGCTAAGTGGAAGAGGTTCTCCATCTGGTTGACACAGAAAGGTACTCTGCCTGAGTTTTCATCAATACCTCTCATCTTGGACTGCTTGTTACATCTCAAACAGTAGGGGGTGTTGGTGTCATCAATCAAGGTTCACCTGGCCACAATTTCGGTGTTCTATCCATGGGTGGCAGGCCGATCTTTGTCAACCTCATGGTGGAGCATTTCCTTCCAGGTCTATACAGGCTATATCCTCAAATGCATCAGCCGATTCCCCAGTAGGATTCTAACCTTGTACTATCAAGACTGACAGGTTCTCTGTTCGAATCTCTAGTGACATGCTTGCTCCTCTATCTGTCATCGAAGGGAGCCTTTCTGATGGCCATAACTTTGGCCAGGAGAGTTTCAGAACTCAAGCCTCCTTGAGTCTGAGCCTCCTTATACGGTTTTCTTCAAAGATAAGGTTCAGCTGCGCCCACACCTGGATTTTCTTCTGAAGGTGGTGTCACAATTCCATGCAAATCAGGGCATATTCTTTCCGGTTTTCTACCCAAAGCCACACACCAATAACCGATAGCAGAGGCTGCACACGTTGGATGTTAGATGGGCTTTGGCTTTTTACATCAAAAGGATTCAACACTTTTGGAAAACATGCGTAGCAGAGAGGATGAAAGGCTTTCCGGTTTTGTCACAAAGGATCTCCTCCTGGATTACGTAGTGCATCAGGACATGTTATGAATCGGCAAAAATATCGGTCCCAATGTTGACAGCTCACTCTACAAGGGCACAGGTGTCCTCGTCAGCATTCCTTGCTCAGATCCCAATCCAGGACATCTGTAGAGCTGCCACATAGTCATCTTTTCACACCTTCACATTGTCTCATGTTTGCTGGGTAATAGTATTGTGTGCTGCGGCTTTTGGTAGAGCAGTACTGCAGTCGGCAGGTCGTTAAGCTCTGAATCCTTCTCCTATGGTCTGCTTGGGAGTCACCTACTTGGAATCAACATGAGCAAGCCCTCGAAGAAGAAAAAAACTGTTACTAACCTTCTGTAACTGATGCTCTTTGAGATGTGTTGCCCCTGTCCATTCCAAGACCCACCCGCCTACCCCTCTGTTGGAGCCAGTTAGCAAGAAGTAACTGAAGAGAGTGGGTCGGCCGGACCCTATGTATAGTGCCATGAAGGTGTGACTCCAGGGGGCTCCAGAGCTACCCTCCAGCTACCACGAAGGGAAAAACCTTCCGGTGACTGTGCGTGTGGCGTGCACACACCTACTTGGAATGTCCGGACATGAGCAACACATCTCAAAGAATAACAGTTACGGAAGGTTAGTAACTGGTTTTGTATCTTTTTCATTTTTTGAGCTAAAAAAATTAGAAATAAACATTATCAGGGTTACCGGGTTACTAGTTGCACCTCTGTTCGCTTCTGTCTCTGAGAGCACCCCCTCAACGATCAGGCCTAGTGCCTTTACCTCTCTTGGAGTGGAATTCTACAATTCTCCCACTCCTACTCAGTTTGGGCCTAACCTACCGTAACAGCCATGCTTACCCTGCAGGTCCAGCTGGGTTTGGCACCTGCAGTACTTCCCTTCAGGAGTCTGTGATCAGTCTGAATACAGTGATCAGACAACTGTCTTAAAAATCAAAACATTGTTTAATTTCAACAATGGAACAAAGCAGTTGGAGAGAAAAAATGATTGATTAAAAACCGGCAAATAGACAAGCTTGTGAACTCTCTCTTTAACTAGAAGCTTACCATTAACTGATGGTAGCATAGTCAGGCTTAGCTTTTTCAGATGCCCCACAGGCTCTTGGATGTCAGTCTGTTCTCCTCCTGCCCCCCCACTCCCCCCAGGTTGCCAACAACTGCCTCATCTCTGGGGTGGGAGAGTAGAGAGTGAGTGTGAGAGTCACTCTTTCTCCAGCCAGAGTCTTAATTACTGTCAGTTCCTGGACTTTTGTCTTTCTGGACCAAAGCAGTCTGATAAGCTCAGCGGGAGATCAAACCAGACTCCTCAGAACCAGTAGCTCTTTCGCTGTCTCATAACAATCCTCAAATCTTTCAGCTTATCTTGGGCCATTGTTTCCTTACAGCACATTATTAAACTAAATCAATGTATTCATACAGTGACCATCCCAGTAACCAGGTCAGCATACAGTATTAAAAAATTATTATACACCTGCTCTGTGTCTGTTGCCGTTGGCATTAAGGGTCCAGTTCTGTGGTCCCTTCACCCCATTGGTGAATGTGCTGCTTCTTTCAATTTACTTCTGCTGAAATCCTTGTATAGGCCCTCATCTTCTGTATGCTGTACTACTGCATGTCTCCTTGGTAGTCTCCCCAAGTACCAGTTCTGCAAACTTCTGCATTTATGCAATGCTACACTGTTTTTCTCAGGTGTGCAAAGAATTGTGATCAAATCAGCCCCAATCTCAAAAAATTTCACTGATTTCCCATTGTGGGATCCAGTTCATAATTGTCTTCCTTGATTTATAAACACTCTGGACATGCTTCTGCCTGTTTCACGACCTGTTTTTCGTCTCTCCTCATCCAAGTTCCTTCTGTTTATCTAACACTGGGCTCCTCTGTCAACTGTCCTTAACATTGACTGCATTTGGAACAGCCTTCTTATTTCTCCTTGAATGAATATATTTGTTTACCCTTGCCTATTCCTTTTAATTTGCTTCTCTCTGTTAGGATAGCTATAATTGTATCATATAACTCTTAAAATTATTTTGAGATGCTATTTATGAAAGACACTACCCAGAACAAGTGAGTCTCATTGTATAAATTGTATTCTTGAAGCTGTACTGACATGATTAATGATGTATCAGGAACAAGGAAGTGAAGAAAGCTGCTTCAGACTCAAGCATCATTCCAAAGGGCAAGATAAATCAATGTTTCCTAAATGAGAGAGGATAAAGCTGGTAGGGGAATTTTGTGTTCACCACTCTAAAAGAATATTGGAAACAAAATGAAAGTGTGAGGAGGGGGGAACTCCTGAAAAGCTGGAGCTATGTTATTGTGAAGTTTATTAGGCAGTTTAATAGCTGACCGGCTTGCTGCCAGTGCAGTTTTATTGTCAATGAATACGTGTTAATTTCAGTGCTGTTTGTTGTCATGAAGGAAATTGTCCGATTGATTCTAGTGTGGTCCATAGCAAAAACTCTCTTTTTAACCTCAGCTGAAATGAAATGTGATCCAGTAGAACATCTGACTTTTAGAAAAGGACTTTCACACTAATCTGAAAGTGGAACACTTTATACAAGTAACTCACTCTCACACATTGTCTCTGTACCATTTGCTGCTGCAGCAGCAGGTACTTATAGTTTATTAAGAACCTCCTCCCAATCGACCTAGCTTCTGCTTGATCCTGCAGTGACGTCCGAACCTTGCCTTTTTTACAGGCCCCACCTATCTGGAAGCCCTATCTGAGTGTTGGACATACAGTTTTCTTACCTAATGAAATGTTTGAGGTGTCAGGTTTTTGAGTTTGTATTTCAGGCCTATGAAGTGTTCTCAGTGACCAGATAGAGATGGGAGATTTGTTGAGAGGATCGGCTGGTTTCCAAAGCATAGGGAATGAGCCTTGGAGTGGCGCTTCTTCAGCAGTGTAATGAGGAAGCACAATCCAAATTCCAAACTGATGATCTGCTTTGCAGAAAGTCAGTTTACAAAGAGTCCAAAATCTTGGGTTTTTTTTTTTTTTTTTTAAACAGAATGGCTCTTCTCTCCACGAGCCTTTTTTTCTTTCGCCTGTTCCAAATTTTGAGAAAACAGCTGTTGTTGAACTTTAGAAATTGCCATGCTGACTCAGGCCACTTATTTATCTATTGCTGTATCCTGTTTCAGAAACTGGCTAATATCAGGTGTTCAACAGGAGGGTACAAGATATTGTATGGTTAATAATTATGAAATAACTTGCCCACCGGGGAAGCTGCTCCCAACCTTGCCAGATATTCTTCTGCCCTGAGGCATTAGTCTTTATGTTCCCACTTTCTAAAGCCTCTTTTATGTAGTGGTGGATATCATATATACATACAAATGTCTTATCCTTTTTTAAGGATAGAAGAACAAGGGACAATCAATTCAATTAAAAGGAAACACATTTACAAATGATGTAAGGAAATGCTTTTCACCACTACACATGCTGCACCATGCACTTGATTGGAGTTCTGCCGTTGACTTCAGTGGAAGCAGGATTAGATCCAGAGTCTCTGCAGCAATATCAATTATCAAGTGAGATTATCCTGGAATAATTATACTGTCTGAGTGATTCATAGACTTCAATGATCATCTAGTCTGACCTTCTGCACAATGCAGGTCACAGAACTTCACCCACGCACTCCTATAATAGACCCCTAACCTATGACTGAGTTATTTAAGTCCTCAGGTCATGGTTTGAGGACTTGAAGGTACAGAGAATCCACCAGCAAGTGACCTGTGCCCCAATCTACAGAGGAAGGTGCTTGGCTTTGTTCATGTTTTATAATGCACTAGGGGCTGACACGTCTGTTTTACAACCTTGCTCTGTAGGCATAACTAAACTTGAATATTATTTATGGGAAGTCTGACTCTTGGTTAACAGTTGGCCTTGGAATTGAACACTATACTAGCCAGTGTTTATTTAAATTCTATTCATAGGGTCAGAATATGTACGATAACCTGTATTTAGGACTTGAATTTTTAAAGATCTTTAAATAAAAAAGCATGCAATAGAGTTAGAGGGAACTTCAAAGATTTCTATGTAGGCACTGAATGAAGCGAATACCAAGTTATCCACCACACTTTCATAATCAGTTTATTGAACTCAACCTATTATAAAAAACCTGCTCATGTTCATTGTGTTATGTACAGTATGTGATCCTCTGTATTTACAACAGGAGAGGAAAATGTATTGCTATGATGCAGTGGATGTAGAGAACCTTGTATGTGCAGAAGCTAGGTAGACTGCAGCTCGTGATGCACGTTCAACAACGGCTTTTAAAGTGATGGCTTACAGCAATTAGATTTTCTTCATTATAACTGGATCTTTGGGTAGGCGCAGAAGAGTTAAAAGTTTCAAAGGAAACTAAGACGTGGTCTGAGTATTGAAAAATGTAGCTTTTTGTTTTTTCATGTGCTTCTGTATCAGCAATTTATTTTTGAGGTAGGACGCTCTTGCCTGGTAACAAAATATGAACTGTCCCTGATGATTTTTATGTATTATGAAGAGAGAGAGCATTTTAAACATAGTTTTTATTTTCTGTAATGTCAACTTGGCTAGAATCAAACTGTGATTTAAAAATTTTGGCTCTTCTATTTTAGGAGTCGAATGCAGAATAAATGCTGAAGTAGAAAAACAACTTGAAATGGGCAAGAAGTTACTGGCAGCTGGACAGCTAGCAGATGCTTTGTCTCACTTTCATGCTGCAATAGGTGTGTATCTAAAGATCAAACTATTTGACTGTGCTTGTGGTGCAGGATTTTTGTATTGAAATGTCCTCTATCCTTCACTCTTCCCCACAATTTGCTTAATTAATAAGGCCCCAATCCTGCAATTCACAATGTGTGGATGGACTGCTGTGCCCATGAGGGACCTATTGACTTCATGGGTGCAGCAAATGGGACCACATGTGGGTGTTGTGAATTCCAGGATCAGGGCTCAAACCTAGAAAAGCCATAGAGTATGTGAACACCAAACTTAGGATGGGTTGCAAAGCATGAAGCAAACTAACTGCTTGTAACTATCTGGATTGGTATAATCAGTGATGCCCAACCTTATTACACAAGAAGGCCATGTTAAACCTAAGCACAACCTTGTGTGGGCCAAACAGATTCTACATATTTTAATAATCTAAAAAAGTCACCTGCATTGATTTATATTTTAAATTCACCTTTTTTTGTATGTATTTAGATAAACAACCTATGTACAGTATTGTCTATTTACACACTCATAAACTAAAATGATGTAAACGTGATGACAAAATACTAATGAATTGGCTCTGGGTATATTGTTTTGAAGTTAGTCACAGGGCTTATGAAATGCTCTGTTGGGCCATACATGGTATACATGGCCATACAATGGTATAATCTGATAACATGTCCCTGCTATTGTTTTGTCAAGATTAGAAAATAAAAAGACAACCTCAAGTTACCAAAAAAAAGGGGGGGACAGGATTGAGCTGGAATTATCCCTGTTTTCTTCCTCTGCCTCTCTCTTCCAGCCCCATAAAAATCCAGTACATATCTTCTTTAAAATACTACATATTCCTTGGGTGGGGCAATATTCCTGATTTAGGAGAAACTATAAGAGAAACTATTTTTAGACCTCAAATTAGTACTGAAATGTATTTTCCATAACTATTAAACTCACACAAATTCATTGGTGGAGTGGAAGACCAGGATCATTCCAAGTTGGTGCATTTTTTGAGTATGTTCATTGCTTGGGTTGGATGCAAACTTAGACTTTGGAGTTATATAATCTTAAATCTGCTGTTTGTTCTGTTCTTCCCTAGTACCAATGTCTGACTTTCATTTTATTCACACCATGATATAGAATGCATGCATATTACAGTTTGACACTCAGAGTTTTCTAAATGGAATTAATTACCCAGTATAACAATACATAACGTTCTGTGACAGTGAAAAGAATAAATATCCGTATATGCACTTGTAGTAATATCAGACCTTTGAGATTTTTTTAATTTACCTTCAGGACTACATGTAAAGTGTGCAGAAAGCATGTATGTCTAAATATTGTTTGCTATTAGTATTTGCTTTCCGGTGGGGGGGAAAGGGGAGAGTGATAGGGGCAGATGCCCCCGGGCCGTCTGGCAGCGAGGGCGGAGGGGAGGGCGGGCAGTGTGACGGCTCTGCCCTGAAGCCCCGCCTTTGGCTGCCTGGCCCTTGTGTGGCCGGGGTCCCTGTGGTTCCCTTCTTGCACCCTGCGTGAGTGTGGAGGGGCCCGGAGGACATTTGCTCCCTCCACAGCAGGAGCCCTTGGCCGCTGGCAGGCCTGTGCTGGGGTCTGTGTGGCCGCTGCAGACAGTAAAGATGGGTGGCCCCTGGACGACTGCGACAGCGGAGGGGTGACTCCTCCTCCGAGGGCCCAGTTGGTCCCCCCCCCCAACCTCCCTCCAGCCGGCACCCCAGGGGCATGGTCCCCTCTGCTTCCCCCATTGGTATGCCACTGCATTAATAATAATTTCTTTACTTGATTAGTCATTATTCATTGCTGCCAGTGGAAAAACTTAGATTTCTTGGTTAGAATTTGTTGGCTGGAAAATAAAATAAAAAAACTAAAGTTTAAATATCTGAGATTAATTATCTAAAGCTTAGTGGTTAACATCCTATGCAGTATTGTGTTCTGTTTCATATGATAAGCAACCCATCAAAAAGGAAAGACACCTGAAGCTTCCTAAATGAATGTTTTTGATCATTTTATCCTGTTGGAGTTATTAATACAAGAGCAGCTTTGAGCTCATTTACCCAAGTCTTCATCTTCCAAATCTTTTACTCTCTGTACTTTTTGGATCTTAATTTTTTCAGAAAAGTTGAAGTGGAAACTTACACGTTACTTAAAGTAACTTAAGTAAACTTAACTACTGCCACGTGCAGTAAGGCAACCTGCATTTTTTCTTTTAAACAAGGAAAGAGCCTTATTTCTTCAAGCTTTTTGCTTGCTTTGCATCACAGGACTAACATGTAGACAATAGCTTTTCTTTTTGACCACAGCCAGTGCAATGTTCTTGTTGCAAAAAACTAACATAGTAAAAAGCAAGCTGTTTCCTGCTTTATTCTCTTCAATTCTGGATCTTAACATCTCCTTCAGGCTGTGGCTGATGGGCTATATGTTTTCTCTGCATGGATATCAGAGCTGTTCATTGCTGTACTGGGGCATTGCTGTACTGGGGACTCTGAGGCAAAACCATCCTCTACTTGCCAGAAGTTCTGTATCTGGTCATAGAACTTGGTGGATCAGCTGTCTCCTGCTTTGGTTGTTTTAACCCTTAATTGTGTATGTATGTGTGTGTGAGGGAATAGTGTATTTTGCTAGGTGTAAGAATTGTGTGCATAACTTGAGCTCTTGATTTTTTTTTAAATAATCTAAGTTTGAAATGGGATATGTGGTCTATGGAGTAGTGCTTTGCAACTGTCAGTTAAATTTTTTTTTTTTTTTTTTTGGATAATAAAAATAAATGTAGAAATCCATAAAACTAGTCCAGAGAGTGGCCTATGTCATCAAGGAAGGAAATAATTAACCTTTAGGCTGCTGGCATTTTTTCACTTTGGTAGCCGAATGATTGTAGAAGGAAATGGAGAATGTCTCTCCTGGTAAGACTGCATGTGGAGTATTGCAGATAACATGAAGCTCAATTATATGCTTTGAAGTTTTTCAGCGGTGTTCTTAGATTCATTTGTTAAACTTTGAATTTTACTCCTAAGATCTACTAAGTGAGGGGGACACACATCTCTTTTGTGCTTCAGATGTGTTTGTTCTTGTATCCAAACCCTGAATTTGTTTTAATACATTAAAAAGTGTAGTATCCTTTAGAAGTAGAAGGTACAGGTCACTAGGAGTAGGCTGTGGTCCCATCACTATTATCCTCCATCTCAGAGATAGGGGCATTATATTATTTTCCTGTATCCTTTCAGAGAAATGTGTCCAGAAATTCCTCAGGTAGGTTTCCAAAGCTGGTATGTCAATAGCATGGGGGGGCTCCAACTAGAGTATACATATGCTGAACAGTGTTGGCAAAGAGAGCATAGGAATGGAGCTGCAGAGTCATGTAGTTCCACCAGCAGACATCACCTTGACAGTAGGCTAATATCTCTATCTTCCATTGGGATAGAAATAAGGGTTCAGTGCATATATTAAAGTTAAATGAAATATGAAGTTGCTACTACTATATGTAAATAATAAAGCACTTATGAATCAGTGAAAACACTGGGCTACCTAAAATAAAGTTGGTCATTATTGGAATGATGTATATCTGGCTTCCTTATTTATGTGTATCCAGTATGAGAAGCAGGGACTAGGGTAAACCGTGAAATAACTAAATATGCATCCAAAAGTAGACCTGCAATTTGAGATAAAAAGGCTTAGCATATTTCAGCTTGACTCCACTACAGAGCTGAAATATCCTTGCACATTTATTTTCAATACTCTTACATATTAGCAGTGTTACTATGTTTACATCCTCTCTGTTTTCATTGTTAATGTAAGCAAATTGCATGAGATGTAAAATATTACTGTGCGCAAATGTTGTTTTTGCTAATTGTTAAGTATAATTGTCAAATTACTTAAAATCAGGTAATGCTGATACTGTTATTATGGCAGCTTAGCTGTTTCCAAATTACATTGAGGTGGTGTTCTGATTATTATTTCTTCACTTGCAGAAGGGGACTCTGATAACTACATTGCCTATTACAGAAGAGCCACAGTGTATTTGGCCATGGGCAAATCTAAAGCTGCAATTCGTGATTTAAGTAAAGTGGTTGAACTAAAGCAGGATTTCACATCAGTAAGTAAGGTTTTCTCAGGATTCCTTCAGGGTAAAAGAAAATGGTGTTCCTTTTTGTTTTCCTGTTTGTTTCAAAGGTGAGTCTTTTTTTAGCTGGTGGTATAATAAGAGAGAATTTAATAGCCCATATTTCAAGAAGTTTAAAATTAAATACCACAAGATACTAATGCATGTACTATATTGAACACTCTGATCTTGAACACACATGAAGAGATCTGTGTAAGGTACTCAGTGTCACAGCTAAATACAAGATGGAACAGATTGTTATGTAGCTGAATCTGTTCCACCTTGTATTTAGCTGTGACATTTAGCTCCTTCCAAATAATCTGCACTGACTTTTACAGTGGGTTTCTATTAACCTGAAAATTTAATGAGGACTCTATAGCAGAAGCATTAACAATAAGGATTTCCTTATCCTTTTGCTGCAATCTACTGAAAGGCTGTGAATTAAGAAAATCAAAACAGTGTAGGAGTGTTGACTAGCTATCTTACAAGTTAAACAGTTGTTTTGCTTTATATAGTTCTCTGATGGAGTTACTTAGGTAGCAATTGGAGCTACACCTACATTTGCAATTGTTGGTAATCACTGACCCAAAACCATGATGTAAAAGGCCGTAATCATTTTTATCAAAGATGCTCTTGTAAGAACACTGTAAAGAAAAGGGAGGGATGGAGAAAGCAGATACCTTCATATCTGCTTTTGGTTCAGTTTGTTACATGTGGACAGGGACTGTAATTTTCCATTTTATTAAATTTAGGGAAATTGGGATTTAATTGATTTCTTTTGACTACAAATAAGAACTGAGTAAAGTACAAAACTGGTTGCTGTTCCTTTTCAGGCTAGATTACAGAGAGGACATTTACTTCTTAAACAAGGAAAATTTGATGAAGCGGAAGACGACTTCAAAAATGTGGTAAGTAGGAAGCATAAAAAGCTACATGGTTGTCTCTAAATTCAGATTATGAGCTAAGAGTGTTTTCTGATAACTTAAATCCATTATCGACCACATACATATGTGACTGATTTGCAGACTGCATTTTTTAAAGATGTGCAGCAGAGCTGAGCTATTTTGAATAAACAAACAATGGATAAAGTAGTAACAGAGTAACTGTGGATTAACCATAACACCTTTTAGTGAAGCACACAATATTTTAATTTTTATTTTATAAAGAAACAGTTCAGTTGCAAATTGCAACTGCATATATAAGTAGCTTTTAGACAATATACTGACAATAAGGCTGCATTTGTATGATTAAGTAGATTTTATTCTGTCCCATTTTCTGTCACTTCAGTTATTTGACATAAGAACAATTGTGTAGTGTAGCATTTTGAAAAATACCATTTTCATGTTTAGATTGGCTTACCACTTAATCATTCCTGCTTGACATCCACACCGGGGAAAATGTGTGCCTTCAGAGAGGAAGGATACTACAGACTAGTGTGCTAGCCTGGGACGTGGGTTCAGTTCCTTGTGCTACCACAGACTTCCTGTGTGACTTTGGCCAAGTTACTCAGTGTTTCTGTGCCTCAGTTCTCCAGCTATAAAATGACCTCGTTACCTCACAAGGGTATTGTGAGATGGTCAGATACTACAGAAATGGGGGCCGTAGAAGTACTGCAGAGGGGTTTTTCCTTAAAACATGTTCCTTTTATTTTCATTTTGTCAAGTAAAAGGTATTTAAAATCCTTAAGCACACATTAAAAAAGTAAACACCTTAATTTCAAAGGTAAATGAACTTCTACTCTGATAGAATGTACTAGCCTCTTCCTTATCACACCAGGCAGGCTAGGTCCAGACCACTGGGCAAAATTCCAAAAGGTATGGGAATAGGCTGTGTTTGCTTTTCTCTTGTGCAGAGAGTTGTAATGCAGAGTTGTAATGTTCAAGGACTTAATGCTTTAAGGGATAGGCAATTTTTTAATAAACCAAAATAAAGAACCCCTACAGGTGAGGAGTAACTATATACCATGGCTCCAGCCCTGCTCATGGAATGAGTGGAAGTAGAGATTTGATGTTTAAAGGATACCCTTCCTTATTCTTAAGACAAAGATGCTTAAGACCAAAAAACATGGTGGTCCTACTTCACAATCCTTTAGTGGTACGGAAGAGAGGGGAGAGACTGGTTTTGCTCTGGTTCTCTGAGTGTCTTGTCATTGTAATGGATTTTAATACTATCAGTGAGTACTGTTTTTGTGGGTCTATGTCTGAGTCTGAAATTAGTTTCTCCAGACACGTCTGCTAGCATCACATTTGGAAACTTTGTCTATATTTATTTATTTATTCATTCATTCTAAGTGGACATAGCTGTTCTAAGTCAGCAGAACAGTTTTTATTCGCAGACAGGCTTCAGGGCTTTTTAGAAGAACAATAGAACACAAAGCTTAACTTTACATTATCCAGGATTTGGAAAGTAAAGTTGTGTGTGGCTTAGACCTATGGAGTATCATATTAATAAAATGAGATGACCAGCAATTACTGCTGATGTGATAGTGGACCATTATGCTGGAAAAGTACAGTACCATCAAGCCTGTTACAATCTAGTTATGAATATCTGTAGAAACCCATTTCAGTTTACTAAAACATCACGTGGAATATGACCATCAAATAATAATTCTGAAAATATCCACACTTTCAAATATGTGGGAAGCATCAGACCCTTGTGGTCTCTACAAGGTAGTCGTACTTGTTCCTATTTCTTTAGTTCTATAAACCACATAACAGAATTGCTTATGTGTATATAATAATTTTTACTGTTTCCTGAATTTTCTCTATTAAAAGCACAAACTTCAGTTAAATAGTATAGTAGGTCCCTGGTTTTTTTTAACTAAACAAGCTGATGATTGTATAGGATAATTTAGAAGTGTTGCTTGAGTGAATTTTAAGCTGTTCTTAACTGATGTTCCTTGTGTGTGCACCTGCATGTGGAGGAGGAGGAGGCTGGGGAAAGGGGGGGAATTACCTAGTTCTCTGAAGCTAGGGGGCTTAGAACAAACTAGTGGTTCTGCCAAACATTCTGTGTCTAAATTATTTAATTTTATTCTGTAAACATATATATAAACTAAACTTCTCACAAGATGAGGGAACATGCTCTTGTTAATACTATACATTTTTTCAGTTGGTTGGTTTGTTCAGAAGTTGGTATGGAATGTACTTAGATTGGATAATTTTTCTGAATGACTTCAAGACTTGTTTATGGTAATTCCATGGGGAATACCTGTTGCATTCATTATTAGAGGGCTGTGAACCATAGTGTTAAACCAGCTGTTGGGAAGCAGAAGAGTAACAAGCTGGACTTTAATACTGATATCTGAAGGTGTTCTCATGTACGTGGATTGGTGCAGGCCAAGGCAACACAAAGGAAGACTTAGGATAATGTTTAAAAAAGCATTTAAGTGACTTAGGACCCTAAGCTGTTTGTGTTGGAAAATTTTACCACTGGTCTCATTCATCCTTTTCTCTCTCCTCTTCCTCCCCCCATCGTCCTACTGTTTCTTCCTTGGAATCGACCATTGGCTCACCTTCTAAAGGAAGACCTTCCACCTTCCTTTAAACATCATAGGGAAGACCCAGATCCCTCAGTCAGGATGTCCTTTACAAGGGCACAGTAGTCACAGCACTGGTTGCTCTGTGTCAGGAGTCATATATTATATGAAGGGTACCTTTTGACTTTCAGAAACAATTGCTTTGGCTTCTTTGCCTCCTTCAGAAGCTGTTCTGATGGCAGGAAAAGTTTGTCCTTAGGCAAACAATTGTATTTTACCAGCAGGAGTGTTGTATGGACGAATAGGATTTTGAAACCTTGGTGTGCCTTTCCCACTCCTCTTCTCATGTAGGAATTTCACTAATAAATCACAATGTTTTAATAAGCAAAGCTTTCTGATATGAATTCACAGCATTCCCTTTTAGAAGCAATTTTCCTGGTCTGGAAGTATTAAAACTTCCATGTGGATCCAAAATTAATTATAAAAAGCTTCATATTATCTACCTCATCTATTTTAAAAAAAAAAAAAAAAAAAATCAGGGTTCAGAAAAACTGGGAAACATCCCAGTCAAACCGAAAACCTTGTCATATGTTTTTACATATTGACTTTAAACAGATGAAACTTTTAAATTGTCATCAATAATCAGCATAAGTATCCATTCTGTTTGGAGCAGTATTATCGGGTAACAACTGTGTTCTCATTTCTCCTTCTCATTTTCTTTCTTCTTGCACAAAATACCTTTTTAAAAAAAAGTAAATAAACTATCGACAGCATTTGAAATGCATCAGAAACAAGTATCTTTGGTGGGGGAAAAGTATTTCCTATTCCCATCCTCTTTTCTTTGGCAGGTGTTTAGTTTGGGTTTGGACTTTTGTTATTCTGCCCCTGGTAGCCCTGTGTCGGTGCTGGGATCTCAGAGCCTTATTCCAGGGTAATTCCTGGGTTGTGAAGCTGGGGCAATTTATATGGGACTCTAAAAAGAGATTTTAAGCTTCTGACTGGAAACATATAGCCCAGTCCACCCACACACACACAGCACAACGCAAAGCACTCATACAGCACAACCATAGAAACCCTACCCAAATATACACGCAGCACAATCCAGTTCAAATACAGGCATACCACAACACAAAACATACACACAACCCAATACAAAGTACCCATACAGCATGATACAAAGCAACACACAGTGCAACCACACACAGCACAACCCAAAACACACTGTATAATCCAAACATGCACCACCACCTGCATGCACAGCACAACACAAATACACAAACTCAGCCTTGCATCTCTGTCCCACAATACCTGCTCCGCCAGGTCTGAGCTGCCTTCCTGGGGTGCCCAGAGACTCCCCGCTTTACTCACAGCAACCAGGTGAGTCACAGCTGCTCATTGGGGATGGTGACTTCGCACGCTGGGACCTGCTGCCGAGAAGATCCTCCTCTCCCCTGGGGCTCACTTGCTGCCTGTAGATGGGAGATGGTCACAGCCATGCTGCCTCCCAGCGTTATCAGCAGCCAAGTGCCATGCTGCAGTGCCCCACTGTTCTGGCGCCCCTCCAGGCGGTAACCAGACTTTTGGTGTCTGGTCAGTGTTTCTGACTAGACACTGTTAGGTGCCCTTTTTAACTGGACATCTGGCAACCCTAGACTTCCTAGTTAACTCTAGAGAACTCTTGTTCAGTGGAATGGCTATTCTGTCTCTGTGTACAGCTCTAAGGGGTTGAACAGTCAGCAGGGTTCCTCAGTGGCTTCATATCTAATGCTGCTATTCTTGTTAGTAGCCACACAGTGAAAGTCACCAGGAAGAGACTTGGAAGTCTTGGGAGACAGGGAGTGTCAGCGCCTTCTTCTGGGCCATAAACCGGCACAGCACTTAGTCAAGTCTCTGATTAATTGTATTGAAATAAATGGGAATATTGATACGCTTAAGTGCTTTGCAGGATCAGTGCCTCTCTGAAAAAGGGAGACTTCATCAAGTCACCTTGGTACCTTTCTCCGTGCATCTTTCAGACTCCATGAAAGAGTACCCCCTGGCACTAATGTGAAGAAAGTCTTTCCAAAAGCAGATGGGTGACAAGTGACAAATCTATCAAGTTTGCTGCCTCAGAGTCATGCAAAAACCGAGACACTCTAGGAGGCTTTTGGAAGAGAGCTTAGTCCAGCCTACTGCAAAGGGCCTTGCTGACAGACTTGTTTAAACTGCTTCCCGTTGTGGACATTTCACTGTTAAGCACTAACTAGTATATGTGCACTGCAATGAATATGTTGTGAATAGAGATGTTCTGTTTGTCTTAGAGATGAGTTTGTGTTTTTTGAGTTGGGAGGAATTACAGATATTTAAAAGCCATAAACTGAAAATTCTTCTTATAGTCCCACTAGGTGTCAGCAAAGACTGACTAATTTTGAGCATTGTGTGCTTAGAAATTATTTTTATATTTTCCTAAGCTAGCACAGGCTTCAGTTATACATTTATTACAGTATTTATCTATGTTCATCCAGTGTGTGTGTGTGTAGGAGAAGGAAGCCATCCTCTGCTAGTCAAGTACAAACTCTAACACCATTATTTAAGTCAGGATTAGAGCAGGGACACCCAAAGTGCTATCTTCTGTCTTCCAGTCTTTGATGTGCAACCCATGTTGATATCAGACTTGGTCCCTAAATTATTTTCTTAGTAATAATAATGTTAGCAGCAGATAAAGAGGGCAATCTAATATACAGCTTTTTGGGGAGTACTAAAGAGAGGAGAGGATGGCAATCTAACATTATTGTAAATATCATAGATGAGAAATGGGAGAGGGAATTTAGTAAAGTTGTGTTTATCACTCTGCCAGTGCAGGACTTTCCCTTATGGTATATTCTAATGTTTCCTCTCTAATGTTCAGTAACTCAAACAATGGGGTTTCTTCCACTTTCCTTGAGACTGTTCCACAGCCTAACAGATCTCCCTGTTAGAAGAGTTTTCCTCCCATTTCACTGATATTCATCCTGAATTTTTGTTTGCTCAGTTTCATTCCATCACTCCTTGGACCTGTCATAAACTGTTCCCTTCTCTCTGCTTAGTAGCCAGTTGCTGCCTCTGCTAGACGTGCTGCAGGTCTGTCCCTGTGCAATTGTACAGTACACAGGCCCTTCCAACCCTGACTGTGACTGTGCTTTTTAACATTCACGATTTCATTGTAAACCACACAACTCAATCTAGTCCATCCAACTACTCTTTAGAGACTTAAACATCTCTGTAATTATAACTCTTCCAAAATGGATCCTAGATCGCAACACCCTTAGATATGAGAGCTCCTCCCTCATCTCAACCATTCTCTCTAGGTACTACCAATACTTTCTTCTCTGTAGCTAGGTAGACAGGCTACAATATTACCTGTTCCACACAGAGGAATTGACCTGTACATTCAGTAAGCTGCTTTAATTGTGTAATTTCAAAAATGTGAAAAGCAGTTGCAATGCTTAGAGAGAGATATGTACAAGTGGGATTATAGTCTGGCCAGGTGCAGAAGCATAGTAAAGCTTGTTAGTGAAACCTGAATTTTGGATTTTTTTTACTTCTAAATATTTTGTGCTCTGAGATTTTGTGTATCTAATACTTAGGCTTGTTTTTTTATAATTTTGACAGCTAATGTAGATGTTTAAAAAAACTTCTTTTTTCAATTGATTTTTAAATTTTTGAAGTTATGGGAGATTTGGGGAGGGGGACAGGTAATGGGAGTGTCAGACAATAATTTAATGATGATAGGTGTTGAGATTCAAGAAGTGTAAAGCTTTATAACTATTAAAATACAACTTCTCAATATCATGTCAAAATATACAAATTGAACATCCTTAAATCAAACTGAGTTCTCAAGCAGATTTCTCTTGCTTTGCCTATCAGTACATATTTATTATTACTGATGGAAATATTTTTTTCATCAGTTTGTGTGGTGGAATTGATTTTTTTATCAACATTTACCAATAAAAATCGAATCCTTCCAAGCCTAATAATGTTACATGCACAAACCTATGTTAAAAACTTTACTAAGGTTGCAAAGTCAAGCATGCAAAAGTTAGGAAATGCCAGAATTAAGGTGGCCTGTGCAACCTTTAATTTGGCCTGTTGTGCATATATATTATGATACTACCTTTAATAACATGATCACATGCTATTTTGTATGAAATCCCTACTTCATTCAGTGCACATGATTAGACCATGAGAATTAAATGAGCAGCCATTTAATAGTTTTTGTCCTCATTGTTCAGTGTTTGGCCCCTGGCATTATATACTTCATATTGTTCAAACCCTCTTCTGAATACACAATTAGTTTACTCATGGACCTGTTTATGGTGCTTATCAGTATAGTATCAGAGTGCTTCACAGATACTGGATTTATATTCACAAAACCTTCATGTAGTTAAGCACAGCTCCTGTTGACTTCAGCTGCAGCTGAACTCAGTACTATTTCTGCACATCAGGCCTCAGGATCCAAAATCATCCCAGAAAATGAGGAACACACAATTAGGGACTAACTGTGAAAAGTCTGGGTTATGTGACTTAACTAGCATCACACACAAACTCTGACACAGTCAGGGATAGGATCCAGTTCTGCAGGACATCATTCACCTGCCTTAACCCTGAGACTGTCTTTTCTCTTCTTGCAATCCCTGCCTCATTCAATTATATACCTTCCAATTTAAGGCAATCTTAATTCTGGCATTTTCTAACTTTTGAGTGCTTGACTGCAACTTTTATAATCTTTTTATCATGGGTTTTTTTGGATGTAATTTCCTAGCTCCTTTTTTTTTTTAAAGCAATCAGAAACTCCATCCTGTGGTTTCATACTGACTTTTAGATCCACCACAGACCTCTGCTGCTTGAGCTAATGGAGTAAGTGATAGTAGCATGTTGTTATCCTCTGTGTAACAGGATAGGAGGGGGATGGGACACTTTGTCAGTGGGTTTCACAAATATTTGCTGAAGACACAGGAATGGTGAGACTCAGGAATCTTGGGTTACATTTGAGGCTCTGGAGTGTCTGCCTAGTTTTCTACCCCATCCACTCTGACCTGTTGATGTCCCAGTACTGTCTCTTTCTCACATAGCTAGTCCCAGTCTCCTCTCCTCAGGCTTCTTGTCCCTGGCTCTTTATGCAGCAAATCCTAGTCTCACTCCCTCAGACTCCCTGTCCCAGTCTCCCCTCTCCTGGCTTCTCGTCTAATCTCTTTGTCACTCACCCTGGCCTCAAGTGATGCCCCTTCCTGCCATGCCTGCTTTCCCTGTCCCTGTGAGCCCCCAGTCCCAATCTCTCTTGCTGGATTCCTCATCCAATCTCTCTTGCCCCCACACTCCTCTCCTCGACCCACTCTTTGCTCACCTAGTCCCAGTCGTCGTGTCCCCCATCCCCCACTCTGGTTCCTCATCAGATGTGTCTCTCTCCCACCTTCCCCTCCCTAACTAACTCTCATCCCAGTCTTCTTTCTCAGCCAATACTAGCCTCCTCTGCTCCTTATCTGATCTTATTCCCCCCACAGTCTCCCACCCCACCACCACCACCACCTACTGACTCCCAGTTGGTTTCGCACGTCTGAAGCTTCTTGTCCCACTGCCACATATCCCTCCGCCCTGGCAGGTCTTGTCCCCTCTGCTTTCAGATCAGATGGCTTCCTTTCCATGCTACCTGGATCCAGTGGGGGGGGGGTGTGGCGGGGGGGTGGTGTCTGAGAACATAGGAGAAGTGATCTCCCCACTTTCAGTTCAGGTGCCTGGACCTGGTATAGTCAACAGTAGTTCACAACTGCAGTTGCTTCAGACATTGGCTGTGCAGGGAAATTCCTGCTTAGCCTGTGTCTGAAGCATGCTCAGTGTGGATGGAATTTTCAGGGACTTTGTTAAAATCGAAGAATCTAAAATCTACTGAGCATGTGCAAGCTGTAATTTGACTTCTCTCCCCTCACCCCACTCGAGGCTATTCACTTGAGCAGATTTCCTTGACACACAGGCTGTCCCTGGCCAAATTTCAAGTCCTTGCTCCATAGCACAGGGGTGCTAGAACTCTTAAAAGAAAACATTGCTAGAATTTTTCTACATGAGCAAATAATGTATTTTTCCCTAACCCGGTCTTGGAAAGGGCTGAACTGTTTCGACTGAAATTTTCTAAAGAAATCAACCTGAGGCAAATGCCCAGCATGGAAAATCTCAGCCCAAATGGTTAAAGTTGAACAGAAGTATAAGGAACTGAAAGCAGGGTGTTATAATGGGAAGCGTTGGGCAACCTTAAGAGGTAGTGCTGGTAACATATCCTACAATTTCCAGCTTCGACTACTGTAAAGGAGTTTTGGAGTTGGGAGAATTTTTTTTATAGCATCATTACCACTATAGTGCTGTAAGATGGGATAGCTTTGCTAAATAACACAACCTTGACCCAAAATCATAAGGAACAAGTGGGTACTACATAGTGCAATAAATTGTTGAGTTAGAAGAGTGACACATGATAACTTTAGGTTAACTAAGTGAGCCCAGTGCATAAAGTGCAAATGGTTCTCATGTAGATTATTTCTAAAATCATTCTAGTTCATTTGTTCTGCTTGATTTATCTCATTGCTAATATAATAATTAAGCTGTAATAAGGGATATTTTGATTACCTACATTAAGGAGGTAATAGAATCATGAAAATGTAGGGCTGGATGGGACCTTGAGAGGTCATCAAGTCCAGCCCCCTGCACTGAGGCAGGACCAAGTCAACCTAAACCATTCCTGACAGGATTTTGTCCAGCCTGTTCTTAAACACCTCCAATGATAGTGTGAGACAGAGGCCTAGTGGTAGTTCACTACTCTGTCAGCACCTCTTCTCAGGCTTCACATACTCTTTACACCTAAAGGACTTGTCATGGTACGTACCCAAATGATGGCATGTAATATATCGCTGGAAAACTAATAATGAATTAATCTTTAATATTGCGTGATGTATGTGTGGGGTGTGTACAAAGAGTTAGGGTATGTACTAGAGCAGAGGTCTTCAATCTGTGGGGCATGCCATCTAGGAGGTGTGGAGAACATGCAGGAGGGGCACAGCCAGGCCTGGGCCCATGCCCTATGGGGCATGGGGAGGGAGCACACCCAGCAACGCTCTGCCCTGCTCTGTGCTCCAGGCCTGGTTGCAGCTTTGGTACTTGGCCTCAGGCCCCCCTCACCCCGGCTGCAGAATCCGGCCCTTGCCTTGGTGCCATCCCCCCTCCCGCCAGGTGGCCGCAGAGCCCACTCCCCTCCCCCCACCCTTAGAACCTGACTGCAGCACCTGGCGCCCCCCCCTCCTCCCCCGGTCTCGGCACCCAGCCCCCGCCTTGGCACCTGATACCTGGCCACTGGAAGTTGCCATGGCCCCTGGTCACTGCGGTCCCAGGGACAGCCTTGGCCCCCAGACCCAACCAGAGCCCCCCTGACTGTGGCCCAGCCACAGCCTGATTGTGGCCCTTTTCCCAGCCCTGAAAGGAGCCCGGGGGGGAGGCGGACAGGAGCAAGGTGTGGGGTAGGGGGTCAGAATTTTGAGGACCACTGTACTAACGTTATGTTCTTAAAATGGCACATGCATAAAATTTGGCACATGCATAAGCCCAGTCTTCCCTAGACATAGGAATGTCTTTCTTCTTGTCTGACCAGCCTGGTCATTAGGCAGAGAGACTGAAGGTACATTTACTTGCAAGGTAAACAAAGCCATCAGGAGAGCACAGTGGGGGAAAATGGCCAATTAAAATCTCCATGGAGGATGGGGACTGCACTCCCAGGAAGCCTTACTGCTTCCAAAAGCAGAGTTGGTGACCATTGGGAAGACATAAGGAGAGAGAAAATACCATTTTGGCATCCTTCACCCCAAGAGACAAAGGAAGCGAGCGCTATGAGATCTGTGAAGAGTCCTTGCCAGAGAGTCTGGTCAACCAAGGTGGAAAAGAGAGTTGGTGAGAAACACTTCTTTGAACAAGACAATCTAATTGGTTAGGTTTTAGTTTTGGAAGTATATTTGTACTTTTGTTTGCATGTAAACCTTTCTATCGTTATTCCTTACACCTGGTATCACTTAATCCTATGTCCTTTTGTTTTGTTTTACTTTTACTGATTGGGTACACTGATTAAAGGGGTGGGTGTGTGAACCCCAGTTAAGCTAACCGTTTGCAGTTCATTGATGTTGTAAGGAGACGTCTCTGGGGAATGTGGAAATTGGGGTTCCTTGTTTGTTACAGGCAAGGCAAGGCAAGGTATGGACTGGCAGAGTTCTGAAATGTTGCTGGCAAAGCAGATAAGCTGGCATGTCAGGAAGTTGTCATGCAGTTTAGCAGTAGTAGCCTCAGCAAGTGAGAGTTTTGAGAGGGGCGATGCAGTAACGCTGAACCCCAGCAGATTGGCACAGATGGGGATTCCCCAAGCTACCTTGGAAGCCTATTCCAGAGCTTAATTACCTGTACAGTTAGAAAGCTTTTCCTAATATTTAACCTTGATATTTCCGAATATCTAACCTCCCTTGTTGCAGGCTAAGCCCTTTACATGTCTTACCTTCAGTAGACATGGAGAACAAGTGATCCCTGTCCTCTCTATAACCGCCCTTAACCATCTTCAAGCATGTTATCAGTCCCCGGTTTCCTTTTCCCAAGAGTAAACATGCCCACTTTTTTAACCTTTCTTTATAGGCCAGGTTTTCAAAAATTTTGATAATTTTTATTGCTCTCCTCTGGACTGTCTCAATTTTCTCCTTGTCTTTCCTGAAATGTGGCATCCAGAACTGAACACAGTACTATAACTGAGGCATCACCAGTGCTGAGTAGAACGGGACAGTTAACTTTCCATGTCTCACATAGAACAGTCTTATGCTCCTGTGAATACACCCCAGAATATTAGCCTTTTTTGCAGCTGCATCACATTGCTGACTTGTATTCAATTTTAATAACCCACAGATCCTTTTCAGAAGTACTGCCACCTGGCCAGTTATTTCTTATTTTATGGCTGTGCACTTGATTTTTTTTTTCCTTCCTAAGTGAAATACTTTGCACTTGTCTAAATTGACTTTCATCTTGTTGATTTTAGACCACTTCTCTAATTTGTCAAGGTGGTTTTGAATTCAAAACCTGTCCTCTAAAATGGTTGCAACTCCTCCCAGCTGGGAGTCATCTGCATATTTTATAAGCATACTCCTCACTCGGTTATCCAAGTCATTAATGAAAACACTGACTAGTACTGGCCCCAGGACCGATCCTTGTGGGACCCCACTAGATATGTCAGTGAACCATTGATAACTACTTGAGTGTTTGCTTTTTTTCAATCAGTTGTACACACATTTTACACTAATTCTATCAAGAGCACATTTCCCTAGTTTGCTTATGAGAATATCAAGTGGGACTGTGTTAACAGCCTTAGTTAAATCAAGATAGATTGTGTCTACAACTCTACCCCTAACCACTAGGCTAGTAACCCTGTCAATGGAGGAAACTAGGTTGGTTTTGCACGATTATTTGTTATCCTCTTGGTGCTTACTGATTGTACATGGAAAGATACTGGAACAAAATTATTAAACAAAGTTAGGCTGACTGGTCTTAATTCCCCAGATCCCCCTTGTTCCTCTTTTTAATGTTAGGTGCTATGTTTGCCTTTCTTTAGTCCTTTGGGACCGCACCCATCCTTCATGAGGTTTTGAAGATAATCCGTAATGTTTTTGAGATTGCTTCAGCTAGTTCCTTAAGTACCCTAGGGTGAACTTCGTCAAGCCTTGCCAACTTGAATACATCTCACTTATCTAAATATTCTTTAACCTGTTCTTTACCTATTTTGGCTTGCATTCCTTCTCCCTTGTTATTAATATTGTGTTAGGTATGTGGTTACAATTTAACTTTTTATTGAAGAATGAAACCAAATGGTTATTAAACACCTAAGCCTTTTTGATGATATCCTTGCTAAGTAGCGGACCTGCACTTCCTTTATTCTTTCTCTTGCTCCTGTTATATTTATAGAACTGTTTCTTGTTGCCTTTTATGTCCCTGTTCTAGGTATAACTCGCTTTGTGCCTTACTCTTTTGGATTTTTCCCTATATATTTGTGCTTTCCTTTGTATTCATCCTTAGCAATTTTCCATGTTTCCACTTTGTCATACGATTCCTTTTTGATTTTCAGAACATTAAAAAGCTCCTTGTGGAGCCATACTGGCCTCTTTCTCTTCTTCCTATATTTTCTTCACATTGTCATAGTTTGCAGTTGTGCCTTTAATATTGGCTAATAGGTCACTGTAGTATATAGCCTTTAGTGCTGCTGGAGTCATTTTTATGGCTAAAAACTTCAGATGTATAATCTAGGCATGGTGTAAATATTTTTAAATTGCTTCTTGTAAAAAGCATAAAATGTTTGGCTTATTAAAATCTTTTTTCCAAGCAAACAGCTTTAAATATTCGCTCAACTAGTGGTATGTTTTTCCATCAGTAAACTACTATTGTGTTTGATAGCATCCTTCACACAACAACCACATAAGCAATTTTCAAATTATGCAGAATGGAGGGAAGATGCTATGAATTACTTATATAGCGTTTTTCCCAGTTAGCCTATGGGCAGTGCTCTGCATTGCTGTAGCAGAGTCCTGGGTCTGTTTCCTAGAGTGTGATTCCTGATGTTTCCCAAGAGGATTTAGGAGTCCTAGGGAGATAATCAGGGAGGAGAATGATACATCTCACATCTCTCTATTGTTGCCTCCTCACTCAATTAAGGAGCATCATATATTAGCGCTGATAGATTCCTTTGCATGAAGGATGGTGGCCAGAATGCAGAACAGTGAGAGCAGACAGATAAAAATCTGTCCTTATGTATGCCTGGTTATGACAGGGATGTGAACGTATTTCTCTTTCGCCCCATCCCCCTTCCCTCTCCCTGTTCCTCCTTTGGAAGTGATAACTGTTAGAAATAACCAAACAGGTTGTCCCTGGGGCGGATTGGGGAGATGGAACCCTTTGTTGCCTGCTCGTTCCACCTAGACGCCGCGAGTGAGCAATGAGGGGGTTACTTCACAATTCTTTTATCCATAACAGAATGTAAATGTATCCATTTCCAGCAACTCCCCATAGACCCTTATTTAGTTACATTGACACCTATAAAATGAATATTAACAGCTACATAATAAATACAATTATACCCGTCCCTGTTTGTTGTTTACAGCATTACCATACAGAGGGAGGCACATCACCTTTACACCTATAAATTTTACACTAACATTCTTTGAAGTAAAGGGCTGCCGGGGGGAAGGAAGATAATACTTTCTTACCACCAAAGGCCTTGAGCAGGAGGCGGAATAGTTATTTTATTAGCCTCCTCCCCTGCACAGATGGCTAGGAAGGGAGGAAAAGAAGAGAGATGATAGACTCCAACTAGAATTCATACCAGTTAGCAGAAACAAGGTTTGCCCCTGCCATGATCCCGTTCCCTGTAGCTTAGGTCTGACCATTTGTCCAGCTTTTAACTCTTTACTTTCCTACAATAATGGTCCATCATTCTTGACTTGCTTGTTAGGTGGTGTGGGGAGGATGATGACTTCATTCTCCTAGTCTTCTCTGCACTTGGAGAAAGTTTTATTTTTCATGAGTTATACCACCCTGCTTCCTGCCCCATCGCCCCCAGGCACAGGGGGAGGGGTCACTTACAGGGAGCAGCCATGGAGCTTCTTGCAGCCAGGGGAGGTTCCTGGAGGCGGGTCTGACCCTGTCCCGGAAGTGGCCCCTTCAGGAGAAGAGGAAGTCCTGTCCCTTCCCAGCCCTGCCAGGACTGGTGCCCGGTACATGGTAGGAGGCCCGGCTGGGGCACCCCAGCCCTGCCCCTCTCTGGCAAATTTCATGGGGACCAGATTTCATGACTCCTTCAGCAGCCATGCAGAAGTAACTGTTACAATACCGTGACCTATCTTCCCCACAATAGCCTTGTGACCCTCCCACTCACAACCCACTTTTGGGTCAGGACCCTCATGGTTATAACACTGTGAAATTTGATGTCAGTGCCTGAAACTGACCATTTTAAAAATCCTATGACCATGAAATTGACCAAAATGAACCATGACAAAAATGTCCAAAATGGACATTTGGTAGGGGCCTGTGTATAAAGGGAAGGAGGTGGTAGTTAGTTGGTAACCTGTGTCTGGTTGGGAGAAATCCATTAAACATGTCTGTCACTTATCACTGCAGTGCTCTTGTGATTGCACTGGGTCAGCATCTAAACTGTGTAGCTATAACACTGATGATTCAGATCTATTCAGTTTCCTCTCGCATCAGCTATGTATATCTCCAGGAGTTCTGGTTTGCAATAAGTGCTCTGTAATAGCTCATAATGCAATAGGGTATTCAGGGTCAATGCCAAACTGCACCCATTTACTATAATTCATGCACACAAACTTTTATAGTTAGAAATTCACTTGAACAACCTTATCACTGCAGTTTTCATAAAAAATAAAGGAATTCACTAGTTAGGCATCCAGGGGAACCTTGATTCATATGCCATGGAGGGGTATTTTGGGGGAAGGAAAGAGTGGGGACCTAAAGGGGATTGGGTGGGGTGAGGAGTGGAGAGGGCAGAAGCAGCAGCCAGCAGAGGGATGGGCAGAGGTGCTAAGAAAAGTAAGGACCTAGAGGTGGGGAGTGGAGGGCACTGGTGACAGAAGCAGGGACTCTGTGTATAGTACCAGGGATTTATTGGCTCAATCTTTGTAATATTGACTGTGGAAGGAAAAGAGCCTGTGTGTGTGTATATGTAGAAATTCCTAGCCGGGGGTGGGGGGCGGGAGGGAGAGGGGGAGGTATAAGAGGGTTGTAGTGGGAGAGGAATGTTGAAATTCTGGGGTCAGGAGGGATGGGGAGCAGGCTGAAGAGTCACTGGAGGGTAAAGGAAAAAGTAGATCTGAATTCAGGTGCTGCTGGAGAGTGTCTGTAACCCTCCACAACCCCAGTCTCTGGCCCCCTCCAGTTTTGTAATGCCTCCCCAACGCCCTACACATTCCCTCCAACCATCAAATTGCTGCAGGCAGAGGCATATCTCTGGTACCTTTGGCTACTGCTGGTATATCCCTGGCAGCAGCTTCATATGCTGCTGTCACTTTGGGTGTGTATCTTGCCTTTCAGACTTTTTAGTGTGCGACCCTCTTGTTAACACTCATGTAAATTTGCAGGAGTCGCCTCCACAACAGAATGCCTTGTACCTCCAGTATACAGCCACCCATGCTGAACGCCTCCAGTTGTGCAAAAGCACCTGCAACCTCAGCTCTGCCCACAGCATTTTGTAGGTAATAGGAATAAACTAGATTGCGGAAATAAAAAAAGTATTTCAGTGCATGAATGCTTTGATACTGCAGTTGTGACTTCTAGTGGCAGTAGAAGAGTCAAAGCGCATTGCATGTTATGGCAATCCGTGTTTGACCTAGAAAATATAGAGAAGTTCTAATATGTAGTGAAACAGATATGTGGTGGGGGAGGCGGGTGGGTGGGTGCGTGCGTGCACACACAATACACACAAAGGTAAACTTCAGGAACCTGTGTGAGAGGAGTAAGGTTCTATCTTCGAGTGATTGCTCATATGCATTCCAATGTAGGTGTGTGCGCGCCCCGTGCACAGATTCCCGGAACTTTTTCCCTAGCAAGCCCCGCATGGCCAGCTCAGGCGCCCCCTGGAGTGCCGCGCTCATGTCGCGGTATAAAGGGCGCTGCTGGCACCGCGGGTCCCCAGTTCCTTCTTTCCGCCTGTGACGGTTGCTGGAACTATCGCCTCTTGCTGCGTGCAAGTAGCTCATTCCCTAGTTTTTTCTTACTGTTTCAGAGTTGTTGTTCAATTAGTTGTTATATAGTTAGTTATAGTGATAAGGTTAGAACCCCGGACGGGGTTCCTTCTACGAGGAAGTCATGCCGGGTTCCACAGGCTTTAAGAACTGTGACTTGTGTGGTAAAGCCTTCCCGATCAGTGACCCGCATGACCGCTGTCTCCGGTGCCTTGGAGAAGAACACCGTCGAGACAAGTGCAAAATATGTAAGTCCTTTAAGCCTCGGACCCAGAAAGAACGGGACGCGAGGTTAAAGGCAATTCTGATGGAGTCGGCGCTCCGTCCTGCCTCCGAGCCGTCCCAGTCTCCGTCGGCACCGAGTGTGTCGTCGGTGCGGAGCGCCCCCCCACCGGCACCGCTTTCGGCACCGCTGCGGGCCTCGAAAGTGGCCAAGAAGACACGGCCTTTGGCCGCACCCAAGATCTCCCCCCGGCCCGCGCAGGGCGGAGGGAGTACGGAGACGCCCCAGCCAAGAGCCGTAGAGATTACTCCGGCACCGGGGTCTCCGCACGGGCTGCCTCCCCCGACTCCTGGGGGTGGGGGAGTGCACCTGCAAGGGCCGTCGACGCCGGAGGCGTTTACTGCGGCACGAGCCCTCATGGCCTTGCCTACACCTCCGTCCCCCCCTCGGGCGAGGGACAAGGGACCTGCGTCCCAGGGCAAACCCGCGCTGGGTGGTCCCGGTGGTTGGAGACGCTCCCAATCCAAGTCTCCTTCCAGACGGTCACGGAGGGTGGAGAGCGTCGGCTCCCCTCCGAGCTCCGACTCTAGGTCGTCGAGCGACTCGGCACCGCGGCACCGTGGGCGGTCCCGAGTCCATCGCCGGAGCCGCAGATCCAGCTCCGATGTGAGCGGGGACCGGAATTCGGGCTCACAATCTTCGGTGCGGAGCCCGTCCCGGCACCGATCGAGGTCACTGTCGGTCGTTTCGAGAGGCAGCGACTCACATCTGGCGGCACCACTGACTCCGGCACCGATGCCTGCTCCGGCACCGATGGGCCCGGCACCGACATCGAGGCGACTGGACTCCCCTCAGCGTCGCCATCGTCGGCACCGCTCTCGGTCTCGAGAGGGTAAGCGGCACCGCAAATCCTCTCGCCGCAGGGGCAGGTCTGGTGCATCGTCATCGTCGTCCCCGACCTCCTCGTATCGCCGGCACCGCAGACGTCGGCACCGGTCCTCGTCGGACCGCTCCAGGCGCCGGCGACGTAAGCGGCGCACGGGGGCTCCAGTGACAAGAAGGCGGTGCGGCTGCATCAGCCTTCCCTGCAGGCCGCCGGGTGGTCCCAGGGCCCTTGGCAGTGGCCGTATTGGGGACCCTGGAATGCCCCTATGCCCCAGGGCTCGGTGTCACTACAATCGGTGGTGGCCCCCCCAGTACCCCCGGCCCCTAAAGCTCAAGAGCAGGGTTCGGAGGATTCGGACCCAGGGGAGGGACCCTCTTCTGCACCCTTACCCTTCTCTTCCTCATCCTCGCCTGATGAGGCAGCAGCAAGGGACCGTAAGGGGCCCCTGTTCGATTTCAGGGCCCATCAAGACCTTCTGAAGAGGGCTGCTGAGAACTTGGGCATGGAGTTTAAACTCATGTCCGAGGAGGAGGACTCCCTCTTTGGGCCCTCGAGCTCTCTGGGACCCTCCCGGGCAACCTTGCCAGTACATGACAATGTCATGAAGATAGCAAGGAAACTTTGGCAGACCCCCTCCTCCCTGCCTTCCACTTCCAAGGGGGTGGAACGAAAATATTACGTCCCCAAGGAACCATTTGAGTTCCTTTACAACCACCCTGCGCCCAGCTCCCTGGTGGTCGATGCGGCCAACCAGAGGGACCGTCAGGGGAATCAGGGTAGCACCCCTAAGGACAAGGAGGGCCGTAAGCTGGACTTATTCGGGAGGAAAGTCTACTCTACTGCGGCGCTGCAGTTTAGAGTAGCGAATCACCAGGCCCTGTTTGGGAAATACAATAAAAACCTGTGGGCCTCGATGCAGAGGTTTGCCTCCCAGCTGCCCCCTGACCAGGAGGCAGATTTCTCCACTGTCCTACAGGAGGGGGCTGCGGTGGCTACCGCTGCGCTGCAAGCGGCTAGCGACGCGGCGGACACAGCCAGTAGGGCTATGGCCTCAGCGGTCGTGATGCGCCGCTGTTCGTGGCTTCAGGCCTCTGGCCTCACCCAGGAGGTTCAGCAGGCCATTCAGGACTTGCCGTTTGATGGCCTGGGTCTGTTCTCGGAGAAGACAGACGACAAGCTCCACGCACTCAAGGACTCTCGGGCCACCCTGAAGTCACTTGGGTTGTATACGCCTCAGGCCTCCAGGCAGCAGTCCAGACCGCAGGCCCAGAGGCAACCACCACCCCCGCCCAGGCCGGCTCCTCGACCCGCCCAGCAGAGGAGGGGTCGTGAGCGCTACCGCGGTCCCAGCAGAGGAGGCCGCCAGGGGTCCTCTGCAGGGGGCCAGCAGGGGCCTGAAAAAGGGGGTAATCAATCTAATAAACGTTTTTGACCCAGAGCAGGAGGGTAGTACTCTTCCTTCTCTCTGGGATCTTGGCCGGCCGTTTGCGGACAGGCTTCGCCCTTTCCTTATAGAATGGGAAGCCATTACTACGGACCGGTGGGTCCTGGAGGTGATTGCCAAGGGGTACACCCTCCAGCTTACAACCTCCCCTCCCAACACCCCTCCAAGGCTGTCCCCCATTGGGGATCTAGCCTCGGTCCGCCTCCTAGTGCAGGAGATCGAGTCACTCCTCGGGCTGGGGGCGGTGGAGGAAGTCCCAGTGCCTGAGCAGGGCCGGGGATTTTATTCTTAATAGTTTCTTAATCCCCAAGGCGAAGGGAGGCCTTAGGCCCATTTTGGACCTACGTCGCCTAAACAGGTATATTAGGCGGGTTAAGTTTCGTATGGTCTCCCTCGCCACAATTATTCCGGTCCTTGACCCAGGGGATTGGTATGCCGCCCTTGACTTGAAGGATGCATACTTCCACATCTCTATATTACCGGCCCATAGGCGGTTTTTGAGATTTGAGGTAGCGGGACGCCATTATCAGTTTCGGTCCCTACCCTTTGGGCTCTCCTTAGCACCCAGGGTGTTTACTAAATGTATGGCCGTGGTGGTGGCCCACCTGCGCCGTAGAGGTGTTCAAATCTTCCCCTATTTGGATGACTGGTTGATCAGGGGGAGGTCGAGTTCACATGTGCGGCATAGCCTGCTTCTCACATGCGAATTGTGTGCTAGACTGGGGTTGCTTATTAATGAGCAGAAGTCCACACTTACTCCGGTGCAATGTATAGAATTTATTGGAGCCAGGCTGGATGCGGTACAAGCCAGAGCCTTCCTCCCACAGGCGAGGTTTGAGGCGATGGCAGCCATCATATCTGATCTCCACCTGTCCCCCGTGACGACAGCCAGGCACTGCCTGCAGCTGTTGGGACATATGGCAGCTTCTACATATGTAGTAAGACTGGCACGATTGAGGCTTAGACCTCTCCAGAGCTGGTTGGCTTCGGTGTACGTACCGCACAGGCATTCTCTAACTAGAATGGTCCTGGTTCCCCCACAGGTTCTGTCGTCCCTCGACTGGTGGAGGGACCCGAGGGAAGTGATGACGGGCGTTCCCTTCAGAGAGTTTACCCCATCTGTGACGCTCATCACAGACGCATCCGATCGGGGATGGGGAGCCCACATTTCTCACAACCAGGGCACCCAATGGCTTTGGTCACCGGAGGAGAGAGCTCTGCACATCAACGTACGCGAGCTCAGAGCGGTCCGATTAGCCTGCAAGGCTTTCCTCCAATTCCTGAGGGGCAGGGTAGTCCAAGTCCTCACAGACAATACGGCAGCCATGTTCTATGTGAACAGGCAGGGAGGGGCACGCTCCTCGGCACTCTGCCAGGAAGCTATTCGCCTCTGGGACTTCGTGGTGAGGCACGGGTTTCATTTATCTGCCTCTCACCTCCCGGGGGTGCGAAACAACGAGGCGGACCGCCTCAGCAGATCCTTTTCTCCCTGCCACGAATGGTCCTTACACCAGGACGTGGTGGCTTTCATCTTCCAGCGGTGGGGTACTCCCCGTCTGGACCTGTTCGCTACAGCGGAAAACAGGAAGTGCCCCAGGTTCTGCTCGCTCAGGGGTCGCGAGCCGGGCTCTCTTCCGATGCCTTTTTGGTTCCCTGGACAGGGGAGTTAATGTATGCATTCCCCCCCGTCCCGCTCCTGCCCCAAGTTCTCCTCAAGATCAAGAGGGACAGGGCGAACATCATCCTGATCACCCCAGCGTGGCCGAGACAGCACTGGTACAGCGTGCTGCTCGACCTCTCCACCACCGAACCGATTCCGCTACCCAGACGGTGCGACCTGATCTCCCAGGACCATGGGAGATTGTTGCACCCTGACCTGGACTCCCTCCACCTCACTGCCTGGAGACTTTGTGGCTGACGGAGGGAGAGAGAGCCTGTTCCATGCAGGTTCAACAGGTCCTCCGGGGCAGCAGGAAGCCGTCCACGCAACTCACATATAAAGCTAAGTGGCGGAGGTTCTCGGGGTGGGCGGAAGAGAGAGGGCTGCACCCAAGCCTATCCCCTATACAGGCTATCTTGGAGTACTTGCTGCAGCTTAAACTGCAGGGCCTGGCTTTGGCCTCCCTCAAGGTACACCTAGCGGCCATCTCGGCCTTCCACCAACCCATGGAGGGCCGCTCCCTATTCTCTCACCCCATGTCAGTAAGGTTCCTTAAGGGGGTGGAGAGGACTTCCCTCAGGTGCGGGACCCGGTGCCACCCTGGGACCTTAACTTGGTCCTCAACGGGCTGATGGGCCACCCCTTCGAGCCCTTAGCTACATGCTCCCTTCTCCTTTTATCATGGAAGGTAGCCTTCCTGGTGGCTATCACCTCGGCTAGAAGGGTCTCCGAACTGAGGGCGTTAACATTGGAGCCCCCTTACACGGTTTTTTATAAGGATAAGGTCCGGCTGAGGCCTCACCCGGCTTTTATGCCTAAGGTGGTGTCTCAGTTCCACTGTAACCAGGACATTTTCCTTCCTGTGTTCTTTCCAAAACCCCATGGGTCGGAGGAGGAAAGGAGAGGACATTCGCTGGATGTCAGGCGAGCCTTGGCCTTCTATCTGGAGAGGACCAAGCCTTTCCGGAAGTCGACACAGCTCTTCGTAGTGGTGGCGGACAGGATGAAGGGCTCACCTGTCTCCACCCAGCGCATCTCCAATTGGATTACTGCCTGCATTAAGGCATGCTATGAGCAGGCAGGAGTACCCTTCCCAGGTGCGGTAAGAGCACACTCCACTAGGGCCCAGGCCTCTTCCGCAGCCTTTTTGGAGCGGGTTCCCCTGCAGGACATCTGCAGGGCAGCGACCTGGTCGTCAGTCCATACGTTCACGTCGCATTACGCCATCGTGGAACAAGCAAGGGAGGACGCAGGGTTCGGCAGAGCCGTGCTGTCAAGAGCAGGTCACCGATAACTCCTACCCTCCTCCAAAGTACGGCTACGCAATCACCTACATTGGAATGCATATGAGCAATCACTGGAAGATAGAAAACAAGGTTATTTACCAGTAACTGTTGTTCTTCGAGATGTGTTGCTCATATCCATTCCAAACCCACCCCCCGTCCCCACTGTCGGAGTTGGCAGAAAGAAGGGACTGGGGACCCGCGGTGCCAGCAGCGCCCTTTATACTGCGATATGAGCGCGGCACTCCAGGGGGCGCCTGAGCTGGCCATGCGGGGCTTGCTAGGGAAAAAGTTCCGGGAATCTGTGCACGGGGCGCGCACACACCTACATTGGAATGGATATGAGCAACACATCTCGAAGAACAACAGTTACTGGTAAGTAACCTTGTTTTCTTGGGCTTCATATATAAAAAGTTAAAATGAAGCCCAAGAACCTTACTCCTCTCACGCAGGTTCCTGAAGTTTACTTTTATGTGTATTGTATTGTATTTTTGTCAGATTTTGCCAAATCCTGTGTGCTATGATTTTTGACTTCTGAAGTAATTATGTAATCTGGAGATGCTGAGATATGTTTCTGGTCCCAGCTTGAATTGTAAGGCACATTGCTTCATTCATGCCTTCTGGAGGAGGATAGATCACATCAGTGCCTATTTTTTTTCTTGATGTCTCTCTCATTCATAATGCATCTAGTAATCATAAGGGAAAAAGCATTGTTTATACCCTAGATGGGTTGTTCGATTCCTTGCTAAAGTAACCATAGAAAAGTTATTGGTTTTATTAACCTGACAAGCAGGCTACAAAAAGGAGTATGTTATAAAACACTTTCCCTCCCTCTTCCCTTTCTCCACTCCCATTCTCCAGCCACCTTGAAGTCAGGCTCATTTTGTTGCTTTTAATCCAGTACTGTAATCCCATCATGTATAAGGACTTGAAAAAAAGTAAATGATGTAGTGCAGAAAAATATTGGATTGGGACTCCTACTACTTTGGAATGGCTGCATTCACAGAAACATACTTGAGGATCATCTTCCTGAGTTTTTTTTAGCAGGTTGTATCCTATGATTTAATATAGTCAGGGCCTTGCCAAAGTGCATCAAAAACAATGGGATTTCGATGAGATCTTTAATTTATATCACTAGTGTTGATAGCTATTCCCCTACCACACAATATGATGGTCAGTTCTTGTAAACTTATGATCTGGGAAGCTTTATCCTTTCCCTTACCCATCTGAACTCTGTCAGGTATTGTTTGTGATTCCTTACTTGCTTGTCCCTGCATTCGATTGGTAAAGGGAATGAGGAAGATGCATGCCTATTTCATTCTTGCTGACTGTAGAGGAATTCCCTAATCATAATGATGACTTCTTTTTAAACTGGGAGAATAAAAATAAACTCTTTATGACCACAAGCCCAAGCTTGTACTCGAGATCTCAGAATGTTGGAAGCAAAACCAAAATAACAATGGCAAACAAGTAATATTTTTCTCATTTGCTCCAAAAATCAATTAAATTGACCACTATCTCTATTGTTAAATCTCATTGATGGGTGACAGTTATTTCTTCCCTTCAGAAAGCTTCTGGTTTTATATACGTTTCACCTAATTGCAGTACCTGAACAAAACAGTGTCTTTCTTTGAATGATTATTTACCTCAGAAAAATATTTACTTTTCTGTGTACTCCGAATAGTAGTTTGATTAAAGTGTATGCCCAGTTTACACTACCTACAACTCTTCAAGTTGCTTCGCTTAGATGGTGTTCTTTACTACTACTCTACTAATACCTTTTGTTTCATGTTTCTGCATCAAATGTTTGCTTGCCTTTTTCCAGTTATATGATATGTTCAGAGAAATGAAGATTTCCCAGTTACCATAGGTGGCCTGTTCTTTGGTGGGTGAAGAACCCAATCTTCCTACTGAGATAAAAGAGAAGGATGTTGAGATCAGGGGAAGAATGAATGGGTGCAAGGGAGTTTTGCCATTGACTTTAGTGGGGACAGGATTTAACTCTTGGGCTCTGCCTTGGTGAATTTTTCTCAGGACTTAGGTAATAGAGCAAAGAGGCCTCTTCTCAAGTGCAAAATAAAATGTGCCTGACATTGGATTTGGGTTCTTACCTACTTTGGAGTATAACCTATGCAACTTAATGGCAAATGACATCCCATCCACCTGACTTCATTGTGTAAAAATCTGTTTTGTCATTGATTCCTTGGGGACCACTCAGATTGACCCACCCCTCTGCAACTCATGTTGTAGGCTATGATCCTTCATTCCTGTCAAATGCAAAGCTGAACGCACTGACTTTTTCTGAATGCACCAACTCCACAAATGGACACCAAAATCCACCCTGTCTCTTCAAACAATAAATTATCTAAGTAGTGTCAGACTCTGTATTGGTTATTGTCTGATCAGAAGGAGAGCCCTTGGAGGCAAGGGTCTACAGGCTTTGTCTAAACGAAGATTTATGTGAAGTCTGATGTTTCTTGACTTCCAGAATCCATGAGTTCCTGACTGACCAATATGAACCTTCCCTAGACTTAAAGCATCTATATCTATTGCTATGGCTATCTTTTCTACAGTAACATTAAACTAGTCATAATAAATTCATTATGTAAATATACTTGATTTGCAGTGAGCTTTCTAATACATCAGACAGTTAAATCCTCTACTAACCTTGAAGTACTATATAAAGGAATCCTGTATCTTGTAGCTGTCTAATGGGAGAGATGGATTAACTAGAATACAATTGAGGGGGTATACTACATAGGAATGATGAATATAATATAGTAACAAATATAGAACAAAAGGAACTGAACTTTTCTGGATTATAACAGTTTATGCAGTGGCAAAGAACTCCCCTTTCCTCCCAACTAGAAACATTCCAAGGTAGTTTTAGTCTATTCAGTTCACGTCAGCAGCATCTTTGGTTTGTTCTCCATGGTACATTAATGGTGGTTAATAGAACAAAATCAGACCTCTAACCCCAGAGTTCAGTCATTCTTTTTGTTAATATTTACAGCTCAAATCTAATCCCAGTGATAACGAGGAGAAGGAAGCCCGATCTCAGCTAATGAAATCTGATGAGCTACAACGCCTGCATTCACAGGCCCTGTCTATGTATCGTCAGGATGATTACACTACTGCTATAAGTCTCCTCGATGAGATTCTAGAAGTAAGTACTATTTGAAATGTAGTTGAAGAAAAATAAGAATTTGCTGTGGTAGATGTTTCCTTTTTAACACAAAACTTTAAAGTCCGTGCTGATGCGAAAACACGCATTGCTGGCTCTAGCCTACCGAGCACTGTCGACTCCCATTGGAGTGGGTGGGAGGTGTGGGTGCTCACCATTTGGCAGGACAGAGTCTTAAAGAAAGGGAGATTGTGGAGTTATGGTTGAAAAAATACTTGTTTTAACCCAGCCTTCGTAAGAGTAGATCGCTTCTTTTGTGCCTAAATTTCTTGTTCTTTCCCTCAGCCCCAAAGTTCAGTATTCTTTGGGGGATGGTCATTTGAATGGAATTTTACCAGTCTGAAAAAGGTGCATTACATACTTTTAAATTCTCAGTCATGCTGTAGTTATCTGAGAAACTTAAATGGGTTGAACATTGTACTTAATGTGTATGTAGGTCCTCAGTGAAAACTACATATTTTCCTCACTTGGGGGGAGAGAGAAACTAGTTAGAGAGAAAAAGTTTATTTAAGTTACATACCAGAATTAATATTGACATTTTTATGTAAGCTAAAGATTAGGCCTGCTTGCTTAATGGTAGTTCATTACTGTGCTTCTGGGAAGTATCTTGTACCTACAAAATAAATTACTCTTATTTGCCTTTATACTCAGTCTGGCTAGAACTGAATTTTTATAAATGAATTATATTCAATTCCCTGAGGAAAACCTTTAAATTGGGAATTGAATATACACATTTGTATTTATTCAAGTTAGATCTTGTAACCTGTTGCACATACTCTTTTGTTGTTTTATTAAACATTTTAAATATAATTTTCTCATGTCAAAATATGTACACTGCCTTTATGTACTGTTGAAGCTGCTTTGTATGGATATTACAGACAAGTCCTTCAAGCCCAAAACAATAACAAAAGAATTAGTGGGTTATCTGTTGAAGGTAAATGTAATTTTATCTATGCTACAATCATACTCTTATTTTTGTCATATCTATTCAGGGTAAGTTGCTATCTCCCTGAGTCCCCTCTGTTCGAGGCAACAAATGATATGCTGTTTGAGGATATGTCACATTAAGTTAAATCATTTTGTCAATTTTAGCATTTCTTTCCTAACTGTAAGAGTCAAAGCATGTGGGGGAGGGGGCTCTTTTAGGACTAAGCCTAGCCCTTTAAAATCATGGGTTAAGAAAAATGATGATAAAACATGAAATGTTCTGGTTTTTATCATTTTTGACACTCCCCCACCACCCCACATATTACAGAAGGAGAAACTTGTTTTTATATCCAGGAAAAACATGGTCAGTTATTAGAGAGAGATGGCTATCATCCCTCTCTAAACCTGTATTGCCAAAAGTATTAAGGACAGACCTGCACAGACCATGTTGACATAGACATCTCCTTCAGGTGTCTGTCTGGACAATAGATCCCTCAACCATCACAATTCTTATCTTCTATAGTACTGTGGGGAAGGTATAATAATTGAGGATTCCATCCTCCCTCCCTCAGGCTCATAGCATGGCTGGAAAGAACTGGAACAGTGTGAGTTCAAGCATGGCTCCCTAAGTGAGCTCATCTGCTTGGTTACAAATCATGTTTCTAAATAACCTGTTTTCTGTTCTTTGGAGGAAAGCATTTGAAAGAAATGTCCCTGCATTCTTGAAAGTGCAGTAATGTTAAATTTCAAGCATTCCACACATGGTGAGAAGAACCTGGCTCCATCACAACAGGCAACATGAAATTAGATGGGATTTTAAAAAAAATGAAATGCTTACAGATCAAAGTCTAGCTTTCATTTTGGTTTCTCAAGGTTTGCGTTTGGGATGCAGAGCTGCGGGAGCTTCGAGCTGAGTGTTATATAAAGGAAGGAGAACCAGGCAAAGCCATTAGTGACTTAAAAGCTGCTACCAAACTGAAGAATGATAACACAGAAGCCTTCTATAAAATCAGCACAATATACTACCAGTTGGGGGACCATGAACTATCACTCAGGTAAGTTTACTGTAGCAAAACTTTAAACACAAAGCCCCTGGCAAGGAAGTCGGACCCATCTGCTGTAGTGAAATGTGTAATCAATGAGTGGTGGGATTACAGACTCTCTTGACAACATAGTCACTGTATGGAAGCACTCACTGGCCTACCTCTGCACAGTTCTTGTTTTGATTATCCGTGTTTTTAGCACAAGGTGAGATGTCTGGAACTCTGCATAAGATGTATGCTAATAATTAAAATAACCTAATGAAGTCTGGCATTTGTTACATCTCTGTGGGTGGACACTGCAGCTCCTCTAGTGGCTCAGAAAAAGCCAGCTAGTCTGCCAAAGAAAAAAATGGGCACAATGAAAAATAGTGAGAAAAGAAGAGTTAGTGAAGGATGGCCAGATTGGTCAAGAATGAACTGATCCAAATACAGCTGAAAGGACTTCCACAGAGAGCTACGGAGGGCTCTTGTGAGTGTATTTGGAGTGTTTCTAAGTGGAAAAACCTACTCTCATATGGATACAGAGGAGACTTGCGGATTGAGATGGAGACAGTCCAGATGTCTCAACTGCTTTGAAAAGAACATGGTCATTGAAACATCTTGCATTTAGGTCAAGGGCTCTGTACGCTATCAACAAGATACTCTGCTTTTCAGTGCCATCTGCATTGTCTTCTGTCTTGCAGTCCCCACATCATTCTAACCCCATCTGACTTGCACTCAGATTGAAGTTCATTCAGACGAAGTCTAGCTAATGTTCAACCTCTGTACTCCTGTACTTTGATAACCTGTGATAAATTCAGGGCAGTGAGAAGGCAATGCCCATTGCTTTCAGCCACATAATCCAAGCTGGATAGAGGTCAGTGTTAGCATCTTCTGGAAGAGAGTCTGGCCCCTGCAATTTGTCACACAGTACTTCTACTGAAAAGCAACTGCTGATTCAGAGTTGGGGGAAATTGAGAGAAGAGTTGATTGCAGCTTACTATCCTGAGTTGTCCTTTTAGGTTTCTCTTCCTTCCTTGTTAGGACAGTGGATGTCAGAATGGATGAGGGCAGGGGATGGAAACTTCAAATGACTGTGGTTCTCGACTTAAAAAAAAAAAATGTTAAAGTTCATTTATATGTGTAAGCCCCGTACAGCTAAGGCTTGGGTATTTATTTCAAGCCAGCATGGATCCCCTTCCAGCATGTATGGTATCTCTACAGGTAAAGATTGTAACTTCTCCTGGCCCCTCCCCCCCTGCTTTTTTGAGATGACCTTGGATAGCTATACGTCAGATAACCCCACTTGTGCTTTCTTCTTCCTTCAAGTATAGAGAGATTATTTTGTCTCCTAGGATATTCAGTCCACATCAGTTTTCTTCCCATTAATGGCCAAATCCAAGCTGTAAGTGCAATTAAACAAAACACTGTTTTAGACATACAGAGGAGAGAAGTTATCCATAAAAGCAGAAAAGCATCTGCACTCACTCTTCTAGGATGTGGAAAAAACATGCTAATGTGTGTGAGGAGATTTAGTTAAAAAGATAAGTTTTGTAGCTGTGGACTTCATGGGTTAAGTTATTACTACTCCTCGAGCCCTCAGTTTCCTTCTTAGCATCATTACATTTTGGGGATTTTAAAGAGCACTGGTCTATTTCAAAAAATACCGCTCCTGCCCCATGGGTTCTAGGTAATTAAGCTTTTTCTGATGAGATTTTTAAAAATTAAACTGACATCCTTTCTCGACTGAAGTGTTTGAGTCCCATCAAAGTGGTCTGTCCTGTTTTAAGAGGTGTACAATGTTTTTATGCTAATGTAGATTGTAATGATATATATGAACTAAGAATATACTGGAAAATAAGTCCATTGCAGGTAGTTGTTACCAATAACTATCAAATACCGGACAAAACAGTTGACAATACACACTGGGAAATAATATATTGTAATACAGTGTAACTTTATGTCAAGTATAAATTTCTGACAATGTAAAGAAATGGCGGGGGAAGCTGTAAATTCAAGAGGGTGTTTCTCATTAAATTCCACACGTGTTAACATGCTCTTCAGTGGGAGAGAGAATGAAATGCAGAAAAATCTGTCACTCCAGACAGGTTTTAAAAACATACTGTCTTCTACTTCTATTTGAAATCCCTTAATGTTTCTTTTTCCTACATGAAAAGTGAAGTCCGAGAGTGCCTGAAACTTGATCAGGACCATAAGCTGTGTTTTTCTCACTATAAACAAGTAAAGAAACTTAGTAAGCAGATCGAGTCAGCAGAGGAACTCATCAGAGAAGGCAGGTAAGAGCGCTAGTCATGTATTGTATGAGACTGTTGGTATGACTCCTCTTAAAGCAGTAAAACTTCACAGGATCAGAGACAGTTTGCTTTGTTTTGTGCTTGTCACTGGGCATGGCCAGGAGAATTTCAGTTTAAAAAAAACAAACACCAACTCACATGTACCATCAGTAGCAGTTGTTCCTTATTTTTACCTGCTTCTAACTTGTCTCACTTCCCTCCCACCTCAGCCTATTGCCATTTTATTTTGCTCTTTGCCTGAAATAGATAAGATCAGGGCAGGGACAACGTTGTTTGTATTCAACTGTCAGGTGCCATAGCACCACATAACTAATGAATGCATATCGATGCAACTACTAATTGTCCCTTGAGAGGCCCGCCAAGCAAATGGGGCTCCCCACCCCAACCCTGAAATATGATGAATATTCTTTTCTCAATTTCTACTCCTGGCTTTTTCACTTTTGTGCTTTATTGTCGAACACATAACCACAATTGTGCTAGGTGCTACGTAAGTGGATAGAATGGAGGTAGCTTTTCATTATTTATCTGGATTTCAAATGTGGTGTAGTAGCAGATATTTTTTAAAATTGAGTATGAAATCTGGGATACTTGAATTCTCAGATGTGCGTTTCTTAATGCTTAGGGAGTGGTATGTGTCAGAAAACTAGTCTGCTTTGCAGTACTGTAAAAATGACAAAACAAAATTTTATCAGCATAGTTGCCGATTAAATATAAAGAAAATCAATGAACTTTGAGTAATTTTACTGGTTTAATGTGTGGCCTCTATGGAAAGCTTTGTGGTTATTCATCTTACCAGTAAATGGCAAGTGTCGGTGCTGTTGAACATTTAACACAAACTTATTTAAAAGTATATTTTAATGCATAAGTGTTTAAATGTAGAGATCACAGCATGTTTGCAAATAAAATATCACTACTGCCTATATATACATTTTCATCAGTTTGTCAGGAGCCAGGAAACCAGAAAATAGCTACTGGAGCCTTGAAAGATGCTATACATGTAATACGTTCAGAACTTTTCTTCAGGGTGCTAACACACATAACAAACAAAACTAAAATAACGCTCTGATGGGATGCCAGCCCTAATCCATCCCTATTTGCCTGAGTATTGAAGGGGCCTGAGACCAGCTCACAATGAGTGTATAGATAACGTATTGTTTGTGCTCCAAAATCTAGGCACTGTGTGTTTGGTTAGGGATGGTATGGAAACGTCAACTCTGCACTGGCATTTGTCTGAAATGTATGTGCATTTAAAAATATAAAGCTTGGTTCAGATCTTGAAGCTGTTGGGAGTCGCAGGAGTATGATAGTCTTTGAGGGAATTCTCTTATTTTGCACCGACTCCATTGGCTCACTTGAATTGCTCATCAAATGAGGCTTTCATTCTGGAGCCTCCCTTCATATGAAAGTATGCAAAGTATTGTCCTGGACGCTGCAGAAAGACAGACAAGCCATGGGAAATGTTATTTAACTGATCATAACTTTAAGTAACACATCTGGGAATTATCCAGCAATAACTTGTCAAGTGCAGGTCATCGTTCGGTGTAATCTGTTCCCCATGGTGGTGAGCTGCCATTAGCATCCCCCAACTAACCTATGGGCTGGGATCCCAGCCCTTACCCACTGCCTTACCCTCATGAGGTTTAAGGGGGTGGGAAAAAGAGGGTTGTCTCCTCACTGTCCATTATGAGCTTCAACTCCATCCCCCACCTTCTTTAGGAGATGCCTTCTCCTAATCACTTCCAATTCCACTTTATCAGAGAACTGGACCCCTATTGAACAAGTACCTGTACTGGGCACCTGCTAAATTGTAACAGTGTGACTTTTACAATCTAACCCCTCCACTGGGTCCTTGGGCTGCTGAGAAGAAGGCAAAAAAGTCATTCTGCCCAGGCCAAAATGGCAGTGAGGGAAAAATTCCTTATGTGATACCCACAGAAAGACCTTGAAACTCTGTCCTCCTTTAACCCCAAGGCAGGGAGAGAGAAACTTTTCTTCCTAGTGTAGAATGGCACACCCAGGCAGGGAGGATCTGACAGGCTTATGCTGCATGCATCTGTCCAGTCAATCAACCAAGAGTCTCCTCCTCGTCTTAAACTCATGAGGAGGGGATGGAGGTGCAGCCCGTAAAGGGGCCAAGGGCTTTCTTTCTCCTGCTGGTTCAGAGAGCGCCTCTCAGGCTGAGAGGAGCATTGCAAGAGATGCCCATCATCACAAATCTTCCAGTGACCGTTTGCAAGTTACTTTGTATGAGTTAGTACCTTTCATGATCACTGAAGAATTGATATAGTTGCTTAGAAAATAATTGTGTTCCAAAATACTCAGTTTATTTTCACAATTAAAATAGGTACACAGATGCCATCAGTAAATATGAATCTGTAATGAAAACTGAGCCAAAGGTCCCTATTTACACTACACGTGCCAAAGAAAGGATCTGTCACTGCTTCTCAAAGGTAAAAAAGAACATTTTTTACCCTTGTGAGTAAATAATATTTACGAATATTTAAAAATACGAACGTTGTTTCCTTTGCCTTTTCAGAATGCGCAGTCTGCTGAAGCCATAAAAATTTGCACAGAAGTTCTGCTGCTGGAACCAGCCAACATGAATGCTTTAAAAGACCGAGCAGAAGCCTATTTGTTAGAAGACCAATATGAGGAAGGTAAAACGTGACTTAAGGTTCAGGGTTTCAAACTTTAGAGTGTACTACAAGAATAACTCCACTAGACCTATAAAGAACTTCTGCTCAAGCGTTATTGAAGCTCCTGGCAACCTTGATAAATGTTTGGATGCCACAAAACATTGCAGCAATCAGTGCTGATATTTTTTGTGTTTTTAACTGAATTTTTATTGATTAACATAGGCGCAGTACATGCCTATTTTTATCCTATGCAAAGTTGTCTTAAAAGCATACAATGGGCTGCTAAATTCAGTGATGGTGTAAGAGGATGCAGCTTCACGGACTCTAATGGAGATGTGCTTTTGTATGTCTGGGCTGAAGGTCCCAGTGTTTCATCCACTTAAACATACATATACACTCATAAATAAATAATGTAAGCTATTGTAGGTAGAGGCAGCTCACTTAAACCACAGTGTGTGGAGAGGTCCAGCTGCAGTACCTTCTGGTGGTATTTAGGAGTCCAGGCAAAACTCTCTTTGGAATGATGTAGTGTGGACTTTTTATTTTCCTTTTCTCCCCCAGACTACTAATTCAGGGGCCGGAGCTAGATATAACCTCACCTTCACCTCACCCTTCCCTGCCCCCCACAACTGTGGCAGTGGCACTAATCTGAAACCAGCTTTCATCTCAGGAATTGGAGGACTGTAATTGTGGCTGTGGTGCGTGTGGTTTTGTTTCTGGAAATTTATGCTTTTATTTCCTGTCGTGTGCAAACTTTCAGCTATCATGCGTGAAATTAGAGAAGCTGGAGAAGAAGGAAAATAGTTTAGTGCTAATACAATGCTAAATCTTGCAATCGAATAAAATTTCAATGTCAGTTTGATAGGTTTGCTCTTGTGTAGCCTGCAGCAAACTTGCGAATTCTAACATGAGGGATAATGAATTGTGTTTGGGGAAGAATCTTTTTTTGAATTGGATGCCTCACTGATATTCATTTAAGCAGGGAAGGAGGGGAATTTACCTACATGTTTTTGAACTATTTAAAAAAAAAGTTTGATTTGCAAGGAGGTAAAGTGACCAGTTCCATTAGTGTTTATAAGAGAGCCAAAATACTCTGGGCTGAATGCTTGTAGGAACTTTTAGTTTATGGTGAGGGTTTGTTTTGTTTTTAAACTGGTGGAATTATGGAACTGAGTGAATAAGGCTGTAGTCACATGACCTCACAGGCCCTTAAATTGAGAGCATGTGAATATGAAATGAGCAGGATGAATGGTAGGTAAGTGGCAAGTTATTAAATGAGTTTGACTCATAAGCCTCTACTTTCCCTGGCTACTCTTTGGTCAGTTGAGGGAATGAGGAATGATTGGCTCCAGTGAATCTCCCCTCCTCGGTGGTTAGATATTCCCAGGACCACAGAACTCATTCTTGCTGCTGGAAGTTGGAGGAATGCAATTGTCTTGCACTACATATGGTGTGGTTATCAGGGCTGGTTTTCCCAGCTTGCTGTGGGTCTAAATCAAAGCATTTTGGGGTCAAGAAAGAATTTTCCCTTCCAGGCAGGATTGGCAAGGTTTCTGGTGGGCATTTATGCCTGCCTTACAGCTCCCTGAAGAGAAGGTGGGTAGGAACCAAACAGATAAAGGATAGTACAAGGAAAGCAGGGAGAGGGGAGTTACTAACATTAGTAAATACTGTCCCAGCTTCTAGCTGCTGTCCAGTGCTTCAGGGGGATAGTTCCTGGGGTAAATCTGAGCACAAGACCCAGGAGAGATTGGTGGATCTTTTTACTCTATGCAGTGAGAGGAGACTTTAAGGCTTCTCAGGGTGGGCTGCCCTTCATCTGTACCTTCATTCCTCTCACTGAGGAGGGTGCAGCAGTGGGCTGAATCACTAATTTGGTAGCAGGGTTTGGCTAAGGCTAAGCCTTCATTCCTTGATTGTATGGCACAGGGCCACTTAACTTTGCAGTGGACCCAGTTACGGCCTGGTAGGTTGTGTGCTTTTTTTAAAGGACTGCCCCTCCTTTAACAGTCACATTTACAAAGTTCTAGCCTGCTGTGTTAAATCCATTCATGTGTCTGTCTTCATTCTCCTGGTGTCCTGTTCAGTATATCTTTGGTGCTGGTGGTGGTAGTAATACAGCATTTATGAATGGTTTAAAAATTAGTTCCATGGCATAGTTGGGGTTAAAGCTTTATTCAGTGAATCAGGAACATGCTGTATGTGGAGCTGGGGAACACTGTGTGACTGATTTAGAAAACCAACAGCAGTGCATTCATAGCAGAGAGTATCCAAGTTGTATGACTTGCCAGAGAGCCAAGTTGGATGTGTGCACTTCAAGGCTAAGATGCTGAACTGGAAGATTTAGAACATCCAGTGAAGACCCTTTCTTTTTGGTTTTTATTTCATTTAAAATTTCCTGGGAATTTAGGGGTATTTATTACAAAAGTTAAAAACAGGTGAGAATCAGTGCAAAAAATTATCTTCAGTTTTTTGGGTAATTATCAGGGTTAACATTGAGGGACAGGAGGACAGGAAAAAAAAGAGAGAAACAGAGAAAAGTAATAGTACTTCTGACCCTGCTTAGGAATCTGGGAGCTCACATTCCCAAGCTGCCATCTCTCCTTCTTGAGTGGAGAGCTGGTTCTGGGGGATCCTCCTGAGGTCTACCCAGATTACTGAGTCACCCTTTCTTCTTCCTGGGGAACCACCCCCCCGAGCCTGGACTCAGCTCCCACATTGCAAGGAGAGACTGACAGCTTGGTAATCTGGTCTACCCAGTTACCAAGCCTCCAGCTCTCCTTCTGGAGTGGGGAGCTGGGTCAGGGGAGTTTCGGTATTTATTTTATAGGGCTCAAGCATTGATATATATATATATGCACGCACATGCATGCACTTGTATATCTTCCACTACAGTGCCTTACTTTAACACAGTCTTGCATTTATAGTTATGTTTAGATTAAAATAATTTAGTCTATCTTCCTGGTGTAATTAATTTTCTTAACAATCGGTATTTTTCATGTACTTGAGTGGTCCAAAACTAGTGAAATTTGGTAAAAACTGAGTAATAGCTTTTGTAAACCTGGACTTTTTTGGTAAAAATCAGTAAAAACCAAAAAAAGGAAGACGTGTATGGTAAACTATGTCAATGAGGGATGTTGGTCTTTTGATCAACAGTTATGCCAGTAAAAGCTTTAACGTAGCTGCAGTTATATTGGTATAGCTTATTTCGCTTCACTGAACTGGAATAAGTTATGCCAGAGTATAACTGTGTCTGCAGTGAGGGATTTTTGGTCTGAATGCACAAAAGCTGTTTGGCACCTGGTTTTGGCACCGGTGTGATGGACAGAACCACTGCTAAACCCTGTGAGTACCTAGTCTCACTCAGCCCTTAAGTTTTTGCAGTAAAAGTTCCCTATGTTTCAGCCTCTGGTCGTGAGCACTGCTGCCTCCTTCTAGGCCTGGACGCCTGTCTCCTAGTTAAGCCCCAGAGCAATTCACAAACAAGGGGAAGAGAGGTGTTTGGTCACCTAAGTTGCATGTGGGGCCTGATCCCAGTAGGCATGCTCAGTCTACCTACTGGATCGGGCCCTCAGGTAAGTTCATACAGAACAGCTGGAGGACTGGGTGGGGAGGAAGAGGATGGCTACTTTCCTCATAGCTTTCAGCCCAGTTGTTAGAGTACTCACCTGGGATGTGGGAGACCCCTGTTAAAGTACCCTTTTCCAGCTGAGAGGGAAAGAGGATTTGAACTGGGATCTGCTGCCTCTCAGGCTAGTGCTCTAACCACTGGGTTATGGGATATTCTAATTGAGGTGGTTGCACTGTAGATAAATAAATAAATACAGACACTGGAACAGGGGAATTGGATCCTGAGTCTCCCACATCCTGCGGGAGTGCACTAACCACCAGGATAGAGAGTCATTCCTGTGATTCTGCGCGTGCCGGAAGGTGCTTGTCTCCATGAGAGGGTAAGGTTTAGGCACACCTCTCTCGTCAGTATCTCCATTGGCTAGCTCAGGTGGCTCCCTGCTTATGCTGTTGGCTTTTGTGAATTGCAGTTTAAAGTGCCTATCTCTCCGCTTAGGAGCTTAGATGCCTATCTCAGGCTTCGTGTATCACAAGGATTTTTGCAGATGCATAGCAGATGTGGATGCTGTGCAGTTTGTTCATAATGAGAAAACTTCAGATCCTTTTAAAAACTTTAGAATCCTATTCTTGTATCTAAAACAAAGAAAAAAATGAATTGCCTTTTTTCCTCAAAGAATAACCATTATTCAATTAAGGCAGTTTGTTTAATGGCAGGAAGTTGGAAAGTGAAAGTACTTCCCTCCTGTTTAAATAACAAAAAAAAAAAGTCTTTGTATGCTGCTATTAGCGATGGTTCAGGCCTATTTCAGAATGTTGCAAAAGTAGCTGAAAATATAGTTGTTTCAAATTAACCTGGTTTGATTAATTTATAGACAGATGTGGGAAGGAGGGTTTCAGGGTTTGTACATGAAGACTAATAAACTGCACCCTTGCTTCTGTTATCCAGCTTCATGTATAAATACTAGCCTTCACCTGTCTAAAGTAAACAAGTTTAATTGAAACAAGACTATATTTACTGCTTCAAAATTTGTAATTGTGCCACTAGATTGAAACTCACCTAAAAGCTTTTCTTTCCTGTTGATTCAAAGGAAGAAAGCTTTATATTTCAATTTACAGGAGCAAAGTTTTTTTGATGAAGCAAGCTAAGGGGTATTTCTTTATTTCTTAGTATTTCCATATGTTGTGTCTCAAATATTTACCTGTTTAATAGAAAAGCACTGGTATTTTCCTTTGGACATACTCCAGGTATACTGGTCAATCTTTGTCACTTCATTTTAAAAGATGCAGAAGGATGGGATGGGAAGGCCCATAGAAGGGCAATTAAGAATGTGTCTACAAGACACAGCACAGTGTGTCAGAGGAATGTGATTCGTAAAGCACACTAACATGCTGCACTCTAACAGCCTCATGTAGACCTTGCAGGCATGCTCTAAAAGGTACCAGGACTACATTAATGTAAACTAGGTATCTTTTTTTTAGAGTGCATCAGCAGGGTCTACACAAGGCAGTCAGTGCACTTTACAAATCATACCCCACTAGAGCGCTTTGCTGGTGCTATGTAGACAAGTCCTTAAACAGTTAGAGGTGTGGTGTGATATATTTGAGAGATTACAAGGACTAGATTTTTTTTTTTAGCCTTGAAAGAAGCATTAGGAGAGACTTAATTGGGGTATTCAAAATTGACAAGGGCATAGTAGAAGCTGATTACCTCTTTCTTCCTTTTTATCCTGTCCCCCAAATATGAAATAAGGGATATACAAAAAATAGGATGGTATTAATCTAATGAAGGGAAATTAGATGGTACTCGAACTAATGAAGGGAAGGGAAGTTTGATGCATCAGCCCAGGGAATTCACTGCCACTGGACATAGTTACTGATGATGGGTTTTTAAAAAGATCTGGATAATTTCCTAGCCATTAACATTTCAAGATGTGTAAAAGGAGGTGATAGTAATAAAATGTCATGGCTGGGTGAGCTAATTTACTTTAGTGGGCAGGAGGTCCCCCTGCTGCCTCTTGCTCAAACATAACACATCATAATCTGCTACATCTATTCTGGGATGGGACTAATCTTCTGAAGTGTTGCTCAGAGGAGGATTATGAGTAGGGTTAGAATGCCCAAGCAGCAATGTCTAGATTCAGTCATAGAGAAGAGTTGGGCAGAAAGCCTTGGGGGAGGGGGGAGAGGAAGCATGCTCAGAATTGACATTCTCACTACATCTTTAAGAAGGTGCACTTTGTGCACAATGTGTACTTCCTTCTGGTGCTAGGCTCACTGCGCTCTGGTCATGCCAACAGTACTGCTGATGAGGCCTTCCTGATGTGTGGAGCACTAACTGTTCCTATCCCTTTCACTCTTTCTTCACTAGAGAACTTACATGCCTGTATTTATTCCATTTGCAAAATCTAAAAATCTGAGTCCCTTAAAAACAAATGTTTTACTTTAAACTGTTAGTTGATTATTTGACATCCTAAATGGGTCAGGCTGCCAGCAGCGGTGTCCTGTAGATGCACATGGCATTCAGTAAAAATGAGAAATCTGTTACACCAAATCTGTAAAATACATATATTAGAAATTCATGATGGGACATACTCTTTTATATTCTGCAGAGCAGATTACGTATACTGGTGCTTAGCATTATAGAGGCAATAAAGCAGTGTAATGGAGAAGTTCCTGCATTTTCATATCCCCATCAGATGCAGTAGCGTATATATTATGGGCATGCACTGGTATAGCCTGCTGTGTTTTTAAGTGATTGGACAAAGTATTAAAAATGTCAGTGGCAGGCAAAGTGCTTTGGTTCAAGTGACAAATCAGTGGGGCTAGCTGATGACTTAGCCATACGAGAATTAATAAAAATCTTATTTGTGCTTTATTTGTAAAAGGTAGTGTGTTGAATCACTGGGGCATCAGAAATATTCTTTCTAGATTTTGTTTTTGGATACCTTACTTCATGAAAAATCATACTGTGAAGTGTCTAAGTAATATAAATTTGTTAGCACCTCCTACTGTCTTGCACAGAAACAGCAAAAAGATAAATGTTAACACCTGCTGAGAAATAACATCTGCTTGAAAATAATCTGATGCAAATACTTTGTCTTACTTAGGAAACATAAGAGTCTTAGACCTATAACGAGACTGTCAAGATTATAACACCGTGAAGGGGAAAGTGCTCATTACACGTAAAATGCAAAGCAGGGCCTATTGAAGAATACTAAAATTTGAAGTCTAAGTATTTCACTTATTACTTTATGCAGTAATACAATTTTCTTATGAAGAAACACTTTGTTCTTCTAAAAGAAGAAATCAAATCTAGAGAGAATAATTCTAATACCCCAGTGATTCAACATGCTATCTCTTACAAATAAAGCACAAAATACACTATATACCTCTTCAAAATGCATTAATTCTTTGCATAAAGTCATTACAGTACTTCGCTTGTTTATGTATCTGATACACACACACATGCTGTTGAAATAAAAGCAGTATTCATCTGATGAAGTGAGAATTCAAAGTAGAAGCATACGTGTATAGGACTAAAATGCACAATTTTATTTATACACTATATTCTTTCTTATGAACAGAAATAATAGTATGCTATGTAAGTATGTACATAGAAGAGCTAATCATCTGAAATCTATCTGTTGTCATAATAAACCCATTTAATAGGGGGCCTTGTAGCATATTCTGCTTGGGCACCAAGGGCTGAAAACAATTACACATGGAAGATAGGTGCTGTATAATGCAACTTCCAACTGCATTGAGTATTTGAGACTAATAGTATAACTGCAGTGGCCTCTCTTACCAATGCTGATTATTGCAACTTGCCTGCCAATTGCTGTACCCATCCTAGCTGCAGAATGCTCTCACTATGCCCTTGCCTATTCTGTATTTCTCTTTAGTTGCTGAAGAATAGATTAATAGATTCCAGGCCCATAGGACTATTGTGATAATCTAGTCTGACTGCCATAGGACTACCCTGAATTAATTCCTATTTAAATTACAGCAGATCTTTTAAGAAAATACCCAATCTTAATTTTAAAATTGCTGGTTAGGGAAAATCCACCATTATCCTTGGTAAATTGTTCCAATGATTAATTATTCTTACTGTTACAAATTTGTGCCTTATTTATTTCTAGGCTGAATTTCTCTAGCTTCACCTTCTAGCCATTGGATCTTGTTACACCTTTGTCTGCTAGATTAATAAAGAGTTCTTCAAATTTTTGTTCCCCATGTAAGCACTTAAGGCCAGATTTAGGAACCACTGACATCCACAACCCCTTGCTTGGCTGCTGCCTAACCTCTAGGCATCTAAACTCATGTGGTGCCTAAATTTTTGCTGTAAAAGTCCCCAAGGTATCTGTTTCTGCTTCTGGGCATGTGTCTGCTGTCCCAGCATGACCCACAAACTAAATGAAGACAGGCATTTTCCCACCTATGTTGTCCACAGGGCCCAATCTGCGTGCTTAGAGTATGCCTACCAGATGGAAAAGCCCATTTCAAATCTAGGAGATGGAGGTTTGGTACGGTAGTAAAAATTGGTCCTTAAATTTATCCTAATTGTAAGCTCAGCTGTAAAAAATGAGTAAAAGTTTATAAAATGTCATCATAACAATAAATGTTGATGGGGGAGGGGGAGGGTGCTAAAGGGAGACAAATCTAAATTAGTCTAAACAAAAAGTCCTTGTGTTAAAATCATACCTAGTAAACAAGAGATGTGTGGGACCAGAAATTGATTAACCCAAATTGGTGTGTCAGAAATAAGACCTAATTGGTGAACAAACTAATAAAATGGCCAGTCTGTTCCACCTACCACTCCCTTTTTGAGGCCTTTGCAAGGAGGCTTAAGATTGAGGGGGAAGAGGGGAAGAATAAACTTTTTACCATCACTGCAGCTGTGGTGCACCAGACCTTAATACTCCACTTGGATACTTGACCATCATTGCTGCACCAGCGAGGACCCCAGCCTAATCCATGTGAGGTCCTGCTTTCTTCTCTTCCTTTGTGTTCTCCTTTCTGTTCCCCACTGTCTTCCTCCTATCCAGTTTCTGCTTTTTATCTGATTTCTGAAATCAACTGCACTGCATGGCACCAGCACCACAAGATGAGATGGTCTATCCAGCTCTGCTTCTCCTGTGAAAGACCAGTGAAGGAGAGGGACCTGACCAGACCAAAAACCAGATGATGTCCTGGACCAGGCAGGTGACTTGGGGTCCAGATTAACAGCTGTTGTGGTGGACCTTTTAGTCTAATGCACCCCTCCATGACTCTCATGCCACTCTGTATCCTGAGAACATCAACAAAAGCCGTATTTCCCCTATCTTTACTATCCTGTGTCTTCTCTCCCTTGTGTCTGTCTTTTTGTCGAAAGCAGGAAAGTGACTTGTTCCAGACTCAAAACTGAACCACAGAACTAATGTTCCCCACTCAAAGGGATTGTTTAACAAAAACAAAAATTGTTTTTCATCTTCCTGAAAAAATTTAATAGGCTTTGATTACGTTTATTTTGCATGGTCACTCAGTTGCGCTTTTTGCCTTGTTTTAATCAAAACTTTTCTAACCTTTGGCCTGAATTTTCTGTTTGCCATGGCTGAGGTCTCTCTATACCAAACCTTGTTTATCACTGTCCAGCAACACTAAGCTCATGTTAACCTTTAACCTCCTGGGCCCATATATTCTATCTAAATTAACACAACAGTGCCTCCTCCCATATAACTGTAATCCCAATGGTTAGAGCTCTCACCTGGGATGTAGCAGTCCTGGGCTCAGTTCCTTCCTCTCTGCCTGATGGAGAGAGAGGATTTGAACAGAAGTCTCCCACCTCTTAGGACTGAGTACCCTAACCCCTGGGTTGTGGACTGTTCTGATGTGAAGTCCCTCAATCTCTCCTGTTGAAGCTGTTCCACTGTGGAATACCACCTCTAGTGTTTCTTGCAAAATGCTTAAAATGCGTGAATCACTGGCAGATATAGGCACCTCCCTGCAATGCGGATTTAAGCACCAAACTCTGTGGGAGGGGTGAGGCTTAGGACACAGCTCTCATTATCTCCCACTGGCAAGTTTAGGCAGCTCCCCACCTAGCCTGTTGGCTTTTGTGGATTTTATTTTCTGGTGCCTGTCTCTCTCCCTGTGCATTGTACAGAGAGCCTAGGCTTTGTGGATTCCTGTGATTTTCCTTTTTTAACAAGTTGGCTGTTGCCACACTCAGTGTTGCAATGCGTAAGTCCTTTTGAAGATCTGGGCCTTACAGACGGATCAGGTCATCCCTTATCCTTCCCTTGCTTAAATTAAACTGCTGGAGTTCCTGGAGTCTATCATTGTAAGGCACGTTTCCCAATCTTTAAATCAATGTATCCCACAAGGAAACTCTCTGTTCTGACCTATCACGAAGTCCCAATTCTTCCCCTCTCTACCCACTCCAAAAAGTGCTTGATTCTGACTTTTCTTAGACCCAGTTAGGGTTCCATTTCAATTAAAGACTAAAATTAAAGTCAGGACCCTCACATAATCCTCCTCCCAACAAATGCTTGGTCCTGAATACTTGCTCTCCACCATCTTTACCCCATCCCAAAAAAGAATTAGATCCAGACTTCCTTCTGATCCCATGGAATGCGGCCAGTTTTCCATATTCTAAGGGTTTAAAAACTACAAATTAATTTCCTTGTTTTGGTGAGTTAGGCCTTGTCTACACTGGGTTAGCCAGGAGTGTAAACCCCCTAATATAGACCAGATTTACACTGAGGCATCACAATTTGTTCCAGAGCCTCTGAGGATTCCAAAGTGCATTAAAAAACATAGGCTGATAATACAGTGAACTTCACTGAGTAGGAGTTAGAATATATTTTTTGGCTCATACTTACAAATACCAAGGAAAATTTGACAAAATTAGAAGACATTGTTCACGAAGCTTCTGAGGATTAGCTTTGCCACTATTATTTGTAAGCAGCAAAGGACTTGAATTCTATGGATAAATTGAGCGATTTCCAAGTAAGATTGATTTAATGAGGTGTATAAGAATGGTTTATGCTCTTACATTCATTTTTATGGGCAGCTATTCAAGATTATGAAACTGCTCAGGCCAACAATGAAAATGACCAACAGATTCGTGAAGGCCTAGAGAGAGCTCAGAGGATGTTGAAGCAATCTCAGAAGAGAGATTATTACAAAATTTTAGGAATAAAAAGGTGAGATTAATGTCCAGAATGTTTTTACATAGTCTGTCACTAATTAAATCATTTAACATTTGCCATGTGTATATACACTCTTTTGGTATGTTTCCCTATTCTGTGTCTCCTCTTTAAAATTGTTTAGATCTTGCAATGGTCAAAAGGGTTTTTTCAACTTCTAATTAGCATGTGCTCAGAAAGTCCCCTAATAAGAAAAAGTGCTAGCAGGCAATAAACAAAGAAATAATCTCTTGCTAGCAAACCGTTCTAAATACAGTGGAGCAAAGAGGTACATAAGCAATTTGGGAAACCAAAGGATGACTGAAGAGAATTATGGAAGGGAAGAAAAAGTAAAACTCATGGCAAAGATCACAGTAGTTTGGGACAGTTTTCAAAGACTTGCTTTGAAAAAAGCTTATAAATATCTCCTTAAAAACTCTCGCCTGTCATGGGCCTGGTAGAAACTAACTATTTTTATTTATTTAAAAAGAGGGAGAATGTGCATATGCTTTACCAATCTTATTTTGGTGACCCTATCCCTCCTTTTACTCTTTCAGCTTTGTATTTGACTCAATTGTTATATCATCTGAATCTGTTGTACGCTCTTCAGCTCAGAGACCAAGATTTTCACCTGTTTCTTTGAAACACCAAACATTCTCTTTAGTATTTATTAATTAATTATGAGCTTTCCAATGAAAGTTAACTGAAAAATTGGGTTTGTTCTACTTAAAATCACAACCTGTTTTCTAGTACTCTTATTAGAGGAATCCATTGTCTGAGAAATCTTGACTGCCAGCAACAAAACGTTAACTAGTGAATATTTTGGTTTTCTTAATGCCTGTTAGTCTGTTGTATACTCATTTATAACTATCTTGCAGACTCATCGATGTGGCACATGAACAGTTGGAAACTTTATTTTATGTGTAACTTAATTTCCTCCCTCCACAGAAATGCAAGAAAACAAGAAATCATAAAAGCGTATAGAAAGCTAGCATCTCAGTGGCACCCTGATAACTTCCAGAATGAAGAAGAGAAGAAAAGAGCAGAGAAGAAGTTTATTGATATAGCGGCTGCTAAAGAAGTACTTACTGATCCAGGTATTGATTAAATTTACAGTGGTTCTTTTCACAATAATGGATGGAACAAACAGAACTGTGATCTCTATTGTGACCTATTTTTGTCACATTATTTGCCATGAAAAGGCAACACAAGAATATCATATTGTTTTAATTAATTAGATAACCAAAAACAGACTTCAAGCACACCCGTGTAATAAATGTAAATATGGAAGCTAGCCATTGTAAGCCACGTGATCTCCCCTGTATTTCCTCCTCTCCCCCAACCATAACCCTAGTTCTCAAAAATAAAACCAATGAACTGAAATTTCACAAGTATCATAAACTAGGATAGAGTTTTTCTAGAAAGCTGAGGGAAATTGGGTAAAAAATTTGACAGGTGGAATTTCATGTCGTCTTGTTCCATCTTAATGATAGCTTGGCTTAGAAACTTTGAACTTCTGTGTTGCCTTCAGCAAAGGTGGGTATCTTTGTCTAGTTTGTCAATAAGGTCATCATTTACCTATAAATCACCTGCACAATGCAAAATCCACTGAATTGCTAAATTCACATCACAGATAGAAAAATCGGAAATTACAATGTCTGCATTGGCTAAAATGGGGAAAGAAAGAGGATGAGCTACAAATGGACTATCAGGTTGGGGAGGGGGGAATAGACATGCTGAAAGCACTGAATGGCATGAGTACTGTAATGGAGCTGTTGGGTTAGTCCTTAAGAGTTTACAAGCTCTATCTCAACTTGAAAAGGTCTGGAAGAACCCTGGTTGCTGAGAAGTTCTTAAAAGGATTCATTAAAAACATAAGGCAATGTCCCAACACACACAGGGTAATAAAAAAATAAGAGGGAGAAAGGAAAGTCGTCTTCTAAAAGTGTAGTAGCAGTACTGATATTTTTTATCTCAGAATAAAGTATAGAGGCTAGCCCCTTTCAGAGGTCCTGTAATTCCACCACAAATCAGTGGAATATATGGCTATAACACAGGGCAGGAAAGACCTCTTCAGACTGATGAGACATGTTCAGACTTGCAATGTATTTATAACTGGAAAACAGAAATTCTCTCTTGCTGGAACATGACAGAGTAGCAGGTTGATCTTAACTTTTATTCCATCTTTTTGTGCAGGAATGACATTGAAACTTCAAAATGATTCTTACTCATTTATCTTTAAATAGAATGTTAAGACACTCCCGGGTGTTTGTTTTACTGTACATGGCACACATGCACTATAAGGCACAAGGTCACAAGCAGAATAACTTCATCTGTCAGTAGAAAACAAATCCTAGAATATCTTAAGGCTATTTGAATGACTTGCATTTAAAAACTGAATGTTTTATTCTTCGACTGCTTGCTCATGTCCTTTCCACTATAGGTGTGTGCATGTCTCCGTGCACTGTTACCTGGAACTTTTTTCCCCTTAGCAGATCCTGTAGGGCCGGCTGTGGTGCCCCTTGGAGCCTCGTGCACATGCCTCGGTATATGAGGCGCTGCTGGCCTATGCCCCCTCAGTTCCTTCTTTCTGCCCGTGATGGTTGCTGGAACTAGCCTTGCTCGCAAGTACTGTTCCCCTTGTTTGGATTTGTTTGATATTCTAAGTTGACTGCTATTTAACTAACTAAAACTAAGTGTTGTTAAGAGTAGTTAGAGATAAGGCAAGTCCTTGCAGGGACTTAGAGCGGCCGGGCTATGTCCCAATCGCCAGGATTCAAGCCATGTACCCCCTGAATGGCGGTGGAGATCCCCGATATGGGGAGGCAGATCCCTTGCCGGATGGTCCCCGAGGGTAGAGCAGAGCTGCTCACCCAGTACTCACTCCAGGTTGGTGGCGTTGAGCCGACCTGCTCCAGCACAGGACATGGAGTCCCCCTCTCGGCGCTGACGTTGATCCCTGGCACCGGAGGCAGTGCGTGCCAGGAGGTGGCACCAGGTGAAGTCCGCCAGGTGGGGCTCAGACATCTCCTGTTCCAGATCCCCGGCAATGAGTTCACCCATACTTAGATGGCGCAGAACCTGGTCGCTGTCGAAGGACCCGGCACTGAGGAATTCGCCTGCACCAAGATGGCGCAGAACCCAGTCACCATCGGAGGACCTGGCACTGTGCAGTCCACGACACGGAACCAGGTCACTGGAGTCCGGCTTGGAACCGAGGAGCTCAGAGCGGCGCCGACCTCTGTCACTGAAGGTGTCTGCAGGGCCACGAGGCAAGCAGCAGCAGCAGAAATCATCGGTACCGAGATGACACTCCAGTACCTCTAGCTCTTTGGAGCGCGCTTCCGTTCGTTGGCACCGCTCTTGGCAATGAAGGCGGTCCTCGTTGTCCTCAAGGTCGGAGGTGTTGAGAGGGTGGTGCCCAGGACCGAGGACGTACATGGCACCACTGGTCCAGGGCCTCTAACTATGAGGATGGCTCAGGGTCTCCCATGAGGATAGTCGTCGGGAGAGCCGACGCCCCCCACAAAGCGTCACAACCTGTTGCGCAGTCAGCCCCGGGTTGGCCCCAGGGACAATGGTCGCAACAATGGCCTTATTGGGCCCCATGGGGTATCCAGGTGGGACTGGAGGTGAAAGAGTTTGCCTCTTTAATGTGCTGGCGGCGGCTGCCCCAGCAAGAGTGGCACTGCCAGTCCATGAAAGGGTCCTTAAGATTGTAAAGGCCCTGTGGCAAACCCCTTCCTCGGTCTCTCCTACGTCAAAGGTGGCTGAGAAAAAAATATTACATCCTGCTTGAAGGGTTTGAGTATTAATTCATTCACCCTGCCCCGGGAACCCTGGTAGTAGATGCGGCTAACCAGCGAGACAGATCGGGTCAGCCAGGGTTCACTCCCAAAAAACAAGGACAACAAGAAGCTGAATTTGTTTGGGAGAAAGGTTCATTCCATGGCAAGCCTGCAGTTTAGGATTGCCAACCATCAGGCCCTCCTGGGCAGATATAATTTCAACCTGTGGGACTCCCTCAGGCGGTTCACTGAGGCCCTGTCCCAGGACCAGGCCGCAGACTTCAGCACCATTGTGGAGGAAGGAACGATGGTACCTAGGGCACCGCCCCAGATGTCCTGTGATGCTGCTGACTTGACGGGCAGGGCCATAGCCTCCGCCATCTGTATGAGAAGGTGCTTGTGGCTGCAATTCTTGGGCCTGTCCCAGGAGGTGCAGCAGTCTATTATGGGTCTCAGACCCCCCTTCGCCTTGGGTGAGGAACAACAAGGCGGATCGCCTCAGTAGGTCGTTTCTACCCTGCCATGACTGGTCGTTGCACCCAGAGGTAGTGGCTATGATCTTCCAGAAGTGGGGCGTTCCCCAACTGAACCTATTCGCATCGGCCAGGAACACGAAGTGTCCGAGGTTCTGCTCGCTCCGGCATTGCGAGACTGGATCGATTTCTGACACGTTCCTCATGGACTGGATGGGGACCCTCATGTATGCGTTTCCGCCCATTCCGCTTCTACCCAAGGTCCTGCTGAAAATAGAGGGACAGGGCAAATGTTATACTCATCGCTCCGGCCTGGCTGAGACAGCACTGGTTCAACATGCTGCTGGACCTTTTGACCGCCCCACCCCTGGAGCTCCCGAGGCGGCACGACCACCTCTCTCAGGATCACAGTCGCCTGTTGCACCTGGACCTGGACTCCCAGCACCTAACAGCCTGGAGGCTCTGTGGCTGATGGGGAGAGAGAGAGAGAGAGAGAGAGAGCCTGCTCGGTGTAGGTCGAGCAAGTCCTGCTTGGTAGCAGGAAATCTTCCACACAGGTCATGTATCGGGCTAAGTGGAGGCGGTTTACCTGTTGGGCGGAGTCCTGGGGTATTCCGCCCAGCCTCTCGCCTATACAGGCGATCCTGGAGTATCTGCTCCAGCTAAAGCTCCAGGGTCTGGCGTTGGCCTCGTTGAAGGTTCACCTGGTGGCCATTTTGGCCTTCCATCAGCCGCTAGAGGGGAGATCGCTGTTCTCCCATCCCATGTCAGTCAGGTTCGTCAAGGGGGTGGAGAGGCTTTATCCGCAGGACCGTGCCCCGGTGCCTCCCTGGGATCGCAACCTGGTCCTCTCAAGACTCATGCCATGTGCTCCTGCTTTCATGGAAGGTAGCCTTCCTGGTGGCCAGTATCTCAGCTAGGAAGGTCTCCGAGATTAGGGCCTTGACCTTGGGGCCCCCTTATATAGTATTCTTTAAGGACAAGGTTCAGCTGAAGCCGCATCCGGCTTTCTTACCCAAGGTGGTTTCCCAATTTCATTGTAACCAAGATATTTTTCTCCCCGTGTCTTTTTCCAGACCTCACAGTTCGGAGGAAGAGAGGAGATGGCATTTGCTGGACGTGAGACGAGCCCTGGCCCTCTACATTGAGCGTACAAAGCTGTTCCGGAAATCGACCTAGCTCTTCGTCATAGTGGCTGCCCGGATGAGACTCACCTGTCTCCACCCAGCGCATCTTCTCATGGATTACATCGTGCATCAAATTCTGCTACAAGCAGGCAAAGGTGCCGCTTCTGGGAACCATCACAGCACACTCAACCAGAGCTCAAGCTTTGTCTACAGCCTTCCGGGAGAGAGTGCCCCTGCAGGACATCTGCAAAGCTGCCACCTGGTCGTTGGTGCATACCTTCATGTCCCACTACGCCATTGTCCAGCAGCCGAGAGAGAACATGTGATTCGGCAGTGGTGCTGAGGGCAGCGCACCAGTGACTCCTACCCCCCTCCAATGGTATTGCTTGTTAGTCACCTATAGTGGAATGGACTTGAGAAAGCACTTGAAGAAGAAAACAAGGTTACTTACCAGTAACTGATGTTCTTCAAGATGTGTTGCTCATGTCTATTCCACAGCCCACCCCCCATCCCCGCTGCCGGAGTTGGCAAAAAGAAGGGACTTGGTGGGCGTAGGGTCGGCAGCGCTTCATATATCGTGGTATGTGTGCGGGGCTGCAGGGGGCGCCGGAGCCGGCCCTACCGGATCTGCTAAGGGGGAAAAGGTTCCGGGTAACCATGCATGGAGGCGTACACTCACCTATAGTGGAATGGACATGAGCAACACATCTCAAAGAACATCAGTTACTGGTAAGTAACCTTGTTTTTTCAGAGTTCTCTTTCTGAGACTCCACTTCCTGCATGATAGTGGAGAAAATTAATGCACAATTTTCTCCCACCAGGTTTATGTCCAAAACCAAATTCCTTGGAAAACACTCAGTCTCACATTTAATTTTGAAAGCGTGATATTAAGTGAAGATCTCTTATGTTTCTCTCCGTCCTTAGCCTTATGTTTCTGGTTGTGCCATGCTCCCTTTTCTTTCCGTTAGTCCATCTCCTCAGATGCAGTAGGGCAGAGGCTAAATCAGAAGCTGCTTGTGTTTCTGACTGTCTTCTGAAATGCACAATGATCCTGTACCTACTCCAGCTATCCATGAAAAGTGGTTGGAACTGTAATGTGGGTGCTCTCTTGAAGTTATGAGACTCTTCAGTCTCCTCCCCACCCTCAGAGTGAACAATGGCCAGTTCACCAACGAACTGCTTTTCAGGGTGGGAGGGAAACAGGTTGGAGTGGGGGACGGTAGAGAATATAGCTCCCAAAAATAGGAACAGTTTCTCACTAACAGGTGCTGCTTGCCATTGTGTTTAGCGGCTCTTCCCTAGTAGCTGAGCTGCTATCAGTACCATGAGTCTTTGAAAAAGATACATGAAGAACATTAATTAGCCCCAATTTATCAATCTGGAGAGAGTTAAGGGTAACACTTATATAAGAAAAAGCCCCAAATAGTGAGACTGTCCCTATCAAATTGAGACATCTGGTCACCCTAATGAGGGCTGAGAAATGGAATGACAAAAATCTATTTTATTTACATACGAGGTGGCTGGGTATTGATTAAACAAGTGGATCTCATTGACAAATACAAATCAGAGGTATGATATCACGAAGAAGATCTAATCAGCTACTCGGAACAGTACTTTGCAGAGGTTCCAGATTTTGTCTAATACATTTCTCCCGACCCCACAGCTTGTTTTGAGCTGCTCTGGGAAGGCAGGAGACTTGCACTTTCAGAATGAGGCCTGTAATGTGTTTATAGATCCTAGACTTAATTCAGTAAATATACATTTTATGAGCAACTAATACATACTATTTTGGAGAGGCTCTCAAAAGGCTGTCTGGAACCATGGACTGACCTGCCTACTGCAGATTCTGTGCAGAGCCGGCAGCAAGTAGATAAATCAGGTGATGTGTCAAGGGTTGACTAATTGGGTAGATCTTCTGTGAAACTCATTTTTATAGTAGTTTTTTTTTTTAAAAGTTGGCATGTTGCTTTTGCAAGCCATCTTAAAAGCTCTCAAGCCCTCTTATGCTAAACTATGATAGATAAATGTGTCAACTTATCAGTACAACCATACCGGCAAATTAAATTAGCAGTTTCTGTGGTAATGGGATCCATAGAAATGCCAGTACATAAACCAAACTAATAGCTGCAGCTGTCTGGTATTAGGGACACTCTCAAATTACTTTTTATCTGTCCTTTTTGGCCTGCCTGAAGAACCAAAATACTCTTGATCAGAAGCATATTTCTATAATAGTGTGTGACGTCTGTGTCCCTTTGCATGTATATTTCCTTAGAAATGAGGAAGAAGTTCGATGCAGGAGAAGATCCACTGGATGCAGAGAGCCAGCAGGGAGGAGGAAACCCATTTCACCGAAGCTGGAACACATGGCAAGGATTCAACCCTTTCAGCTCCGGAGGACCATTTAAATTTAAATTCCACTTCAATTAGAACCAATACTATTTTTCTGATTTACTTAACATTTTTATTTATAAACTCTGTCCAAGATTGAAATACAATTTGAATTTCACATATGTTGTCCTTAGCCAAAGAGTTCTTTATTGGAAGGAAAGCTAGCGCTATATTTAAAAAAAAAAAAAAAAAGTTTTGCTGCAATGTGAATTTAACAATCCTATGGTGGTGAGTGGATGGGACAGGATTTTCTATTAACACTAATATATTTGTAGTAGTGTGGGCAGAAATCCTATCAGTGAAGAAACATTAGGATGTGGAAAACCTATACACATGGTTAAATCCTACCAAGTCAATGGCACTTAAGCATATGCTTAAAGTTAAGAATGTGCTTAAATGCTTTTTAGAACCTGAGCCTAATAGAGGTGTAAAAGGTTACTGTGTGCACCAATTTTTATATTCACAAATGAAAATGTGAGTTACCGTATGCTGGGTAACAATCCATCTTTCAGTATTCTTTAAACAAATACTAGTGATTTGACCAGCTACAGCATTGTATTCTTTTTATAATGATGCTGTAAATATAGACCGAAGAGGCTGCTACAGATTGGATTTAAATAATCTTATTTTAAAGAGGTTATTACTTACAATTTGTTTGAAAATGTCTACCTGCTTATATTTGTTTGTTCTGAAATCAGTTGTAAAGATTATTCTCTATTATTATGGCATCTGTCAAACATGAAAGTAAAAAAATTCCTCATTTTGAACATTTGCTTCTGAATGATAGTCAGAATTTCTTGATTAGTTTTATATTTTGTACTTTTTACACATCATCTTGAGCTTTGAATAGGACAGCTTAATGTCTGCAAATATGCAGTAACTGATGTCTGATTTTAATGAATAGTTTAAAATAAGGAGAAATGTGTAAAAAGGAAGTTCTGCTAGTGACAAATTCAGGATCCATATAGACTTCAAGTGACTGCATAATGAGTGGTAGATCCAAAATGTAATAGAGCCTGGCATCTGTAAAGGAAAAGAGTCTGAAGCTAGGGTTGCATCCTATTAAAACCTCACTTCTGTTCTGGATGACAGGTGGGTGAAATAATGTTGCCATGCAATTGCTTTTAGAGATCTTTGGAAAGCAGCCCTAGTATCAGTTCCTTGCCTGTTCAGCCAAAATAAAGCTTGTTTTAGTTTGGGCCAAGACACCTGGACAGAGGTGTTTTAGTACGGATAGGATGCATTTATGACTTTGATTGGGAGTGATGTGCCAATTATAAAGCATAACTTAAGTACGGGGAGTACAACTGAGTAGTCTCAACAATGTAATTGTAAAGGTAGAAAAACAATGAATGGTTAATAACTGGTTTCAACAGAAGCCATTCTTAGAATGGCTTAATTCTAAATCAAGAAAATGTTAATAAATACCATTGCTATATTTCAGCTGGAATACAACCTATTTAAATATAAACCTTCTCCCAATCTATCCCTCCCTCCAACACATTTCACTGAAAGCATGGTGAGAAATTGACTCCTTTAGTAAAACAAAAGTATCTTTGAAGAATGAAGTGTGCTAATTGAAAGAGTACCGAGGCAGGTGGTGTTATCCAAGCATATGTCCGGTTTTCTTAATTTATACCACAGACTTAAGTGGTTGAATGTAATTATGCAGTCAAATTGTTCGCTGAAACACATTTTGACCAGTATTTAAAGTGAATCACTGCACCACACCTTTAAATGGTGGGGGGGGGAGCGGGTGTCTGTTGTCCAGCTTGCTGAGGGAAGGAGAATAGCACTTTAAAGTTGGGAGAGGGGAGAGAGGCTCAGAAGTTGCTGCAAAAGGGGGAGTGGGTCAGCCTACTGATGCTGACTCATCCCCAGGGACCGGCAGGTCTGGGGAGTTGAAAAGGGGCAAACCTAGTGGGAGAAGCCCCTTTTCCCCAGACCATGCAGAGCAGCATCTATCCTCCCCTTGAGGTGGCACAATATCAGGTTTGGTCAGGACCTGCTGTGGCCATTGCACTAGCTGCTCCTTTCTAGGGGAACTGGGAAGAAATTTTTCCCTCATCACCAAGTTGGCCTAGGTGGAGTTGGGTTTTTTTTCCGCCTTCCCCACAGCGGGTTCAGGGAGGGCTGTTAGGGTGAGTAGGGAAGGGAGGTAGGCTATGATGTCACAACTCATAATGTAAGTGTGGGGTGGACATCCCATGCAGGTACTCAATAGGGAAGGTCTGTGTAGTGACCAGATACATGGCTTTGTAAAGGACTTAAAAAGGAAGTGTTAAAAGGAGTGGAACGGGGGGGAAGGGAAGGGGCTTTGGGGCTTCTATGACTGGTATGGCAGGGAGCCAACCCCCATTTCCTATAGCCCACCTTAAACCTCGTTCGGGGGGGGGATAGTAAGGTCCCAGAAATGGGGTGACATGGATGGGAATAGACCCCTCACAAAAGCCTCCCAGATGGATATTGAATGAACATGGGAGTTACCTGCATGCCCTGTACACGTTTATCTACTGGGTAGTCCCAGACTCCAATAAAGATGCAGCCTAATTAGAACCATATCAAGTGTCTCCTGTTTTTATTTTGGTATAGCCGGACAATGGTTTCTTCCCATTGTTATGATTAAACTGAAAACAACGATCCCTACTTTGTACATTATTTATCTCATTGATAATATTTTGTAATACCTTCATTTGCCCTCTAAACCAAAATAAACCAAACAAATTTCAGTTTCTCTCTGTTAAATTATTTCCTGTCTAGAACTTTGACTTCTGTTTCAGATCTAGTCTGATCCATTTGGCTTTCCTGTGTCTCTTAGACACCTCACAAAAGGCAAATAACTCAAAGCATTTTTTTAATGCTGTTCTAAGAAACAGTTGTTTAACCAGCTCGTGTATTTTAAATGTTGCTTTTAAATAAATAACTCAGAACTCTATGCACTACATAAGGTAGTTTCAGTAAGCCCAACAACCATCATTGCCTCTGTGTGGGAGAGCACATAACCATAGCCGGATTACAAGAGAGCTGCACATTTTCTTTAAAAAAACAACCATATTCATTTAATCTCTCTCCTTTCCTACAGGCTGTAGCCGAGGGAATCAGTTTTCCTAATTTTATCTTTTGCAACACAAGCAAAAGCAAATTTATCTGCATGTATATCATTAAAATATAACTTGAGGGACAAAAACAGGGTTACTTACCAGTAACTGTTGTTCTTCGAGATGTGTTACTCATATTCATTCCAATATAGGTGAGTGCGTGCCCCGTGCACTGGTTCCTGGAACTTTTTCCCCCTTAGCAAGCCCCATAGGGCTGGCTCAGGCGCCCCCCTGGAGGGCTGCGCTCATGCCACGGTATATCAGGTGCTGCCGGCCCTGTGGGCCCTCAGTCCCTTCTTTCTGCCGACTCTGACAGCGGGGACGGAGGGTGGATGTGGAATGGACAACAGTTACTGGTAAGTAACCCTGTTTTCTACTTTGAGTGATTGCTCATATCCATTCCAATATAGGTGATTAAATAGCCATACTTTGGAGGTGGGTAGGAGTTACCAGTGAGCTGCTCTCATCAACACGGCTCTGCCGAAGCCCACGTCCTCTCTCGCCTGCTGCACGATGGTGTAGTGGGTTGTGAAGGTGTGGACCAACGACCAGGTTGCTGCCCTGCAGGGGCACTCTTTCCAGGAAGGCTGCTGACGAGGCCTGGGCTCTGGTTGAGTGTGCTGACACAGCTCCTGGAAGTGGCACCTTCACCCACTCGTAGCAGGTCCTGATGCAGGTGGTGATCCAGGTGGAGATGTGCTGGGTGGAGACAGGTGAGCCCTTCATCCGGTCCGCCAATGCCACGAACAGCTACGTTGATTTCCGGAACGGCCTCGTCCGCTCGATGTAGTAGGCCAGGGCGGTTTAGGAAAGAACACGGGGAGGAAGATATCCTGGTTATAATGAAACTGGGACACCACCTTAGGCAAGAAGGCTGGGTGGGATCTCAGCCGCACCTTATCTTTATAAAAGACGGTGTAGGGGGGCTCCGAGGTCAAAGCTCTTATCTCGGAGACCCTCCTAGCCACCAGGAAGGCTACCTTCCAACATAAGACGAGCAGCGGGCATGTAGCCATGGGTTTGAAGGGGGGTCCTGTCAGAGCGGCGAGGACCAGGTTCAGATCCCAAGGAGGCACCGGGTCATGGACCTGCGGATACAGCCTCTCCACCCCTTTGAGGAACCTGACTGACATGGGGTGCGAGAATAATGACCTCCATGGTCATGACCTCCATCGGCTGGTGGAAGGCTGAGATGGCCGCCAGGTGCACCTTTAGGGAGGCCAGAGCTAAACCCTGTAGCTTCAGGTGGAGCAGGTACTCCAAAATCGCCTGTATGAGCAAACAGCTTGGTGGGATACCCCGGGACTCTGCCCAACAGGTAAAGCGCTTCCACTTGGCCCGGTACACCAGCTGAGTGGAAGGTTTTTCTGCTACCCAGCAGAACCTGTTGGACCTGCAGTGAGCAGGCTCGCCCGCCGTCAGCCAGAGAGTCTCCATGCCGTCAGGTGGAGGGAGTCCAGTTCCGGGGGCAGCAGGCGACCCTGGTCCTGGGAGAGCGGTATCGGCGTGGCGATGGACAGGTCCAGCAATATACTGAACCAGTGCTGTCTCGGCCAGGTTGGGGCGATCAGAATGATGTCCGCTTTGTCCCTCTTGATCTTCAAGAGGACCTTGGGCAGCAGCGGAATGGGGGTAAACACATATGTAAGGATCCCTGTCCAATCTATAAGTAACGTGTCGGAGATGGAACCTGGCTCGTGACCCCGGAGCGAGCAGAACCTCGGGCACTTCCTGTTCCAGGATGATGCAAACAGGTCCAGTTGGGGAACATCCCACTTGCGGAAAATGGAAGTCACCACCTCCGCGTGCAGTGACCAGTCGTGGTGTGGTAGAAACGACCTGCTGAGGCGGTCCGCCTCCTCGTTCCTGATCCCCGGGAGGTGAGAGGCAGATATGTGGAAGTAGTGCCTCACTGCGAAGTCCCAAAGTCGAATGGCCTCCTGGCAAAGGGCCGAGGAGCGCGCTCCCCCCTACCTCTTCATATAGAACATGGCTGCTGTGCAGGAATCTGAGGAACACCTTGCAGGCCAGACGGACTACCCTGAGCTCCCAGAAGTTGATGTGGAGATACCTCTCCTGTGCTGACCAGAGCCCCTGGGTGCTGAGGTCGCTGGTGATGTGGGCCCCCCAGCCCACATCCGAGGCATCCGTGATAAGGGTTACTGATGGTGCCAAGTCTCTGAAGAAAACTTCCCTCAGTACTTCCCCTGGGTCCCTCCACCAGTCCAGGGAGGTCAGTACCTGAGTTGGAATCGTGACCACTCTGTTCAAAGAGTGCCTGGCTGGTGCATACACCGAGGCCAATCATGCCTGGAGAGGCCTGAGCTTGAGGCGAGCCAGCCTTACCATGTACGTAGAGGCTGCAATGTGTCCCAACAGCTGAAGGCAGTGCCTGCCTGTCGTTGTGGGGGATCTGTGGAGATTGTCAGTTATGGCAGCCATCGCCTCCAAGCAAGGCTGTGGGAGGAAGGCTCTGGCCTGGGTGGCGTCCAGGGTGGCCCCGATAAACTCTATGCGCTGCACCGGGATGAGAGTGGACTTCTGCTCGTTAATGAGCAGCCCCAGTCTGGTGCATGTCGTGCAGGTGAGTTTCAGGCTGTTCCTCACTTGGGCCCTGGACTTGCCCCGAATCAGCCAGTCATCCAGGTAGGGGAAGATCTGAACCCCTCCGCAGCGCAGGTTTGCCGCTAGCTCCGCCATACACTTTGTGAACACCTTGGGGGCGGACGAGAGGCCGAAGGGTAGGGCCGAGAACTGGTAGTGATAGCCAGCTACCACAAACCAAAGGAAACGTCTGTGACCGGGAAGGAGGGTAATGTGAAAATAAGCATCCTTTAAGTCGAAGGCAGCGTACCAGTTCTAGAGCGGGAATGATGGAGACTAGGGAAACCATACGGAACCTGAGGCGTCTGATGAATTTGTTCAGACGGCGGAGGTCTAAAATGGGCCTCAGGCCCCCCTTTGCCTTGGGGATTCAGTAGAACCCCTTTCCCGTGGAGGAACCTCTTCCACAGCTCCAAGGAGGAGGAGAGAGTTCACCTCCTGTATGAGGAGTTGCTCGTGAGAGGGGTCCTTGAAGAGGGGGACGGAGTTGGGGAGAATCCGGAGGGAAGGGCCATGAGTTGGAGGGCATAGCCCCTGCGGACTACACCGAGGACCCAGCGGTCTGAGTTGATGTTTTGCCACTCGGTGTAGTACGGCCTGAGTCTGGGTGAATGGCAGGGTCAGATCCATGGGGACGGGGAAAGTGCCACCCTCGGGCGCATCCTCAAAATTGCCGCTTGTTGTTATGCCCCTTGGCTGGGCCTAGTTGGGGGCCCACCGAGGACCCCTGGCAGTCATGCCGGTTAGGCAGTCTATATCTGTCCCGACCCCTCCTGGGTTGAGCAGGTCTGGGAGGCGGCCTTGGGGCAGGCTGGGGCTGGCATGGGTTTTGTGGCCGAGACTGACGCCTCGAGGCCTGGGGGGTGTATAGCCCTAATGACCTCAATGTAGCCCTGGAATCTTTCAGAGCATGCAGTTTGTCATCGGTCTTTTCAGAGAAGAGGCCAGCACCATCGAAAGGCAAGTCTTGGATGGACTGCTGGACCTCTTGAGACAGTACCGATGACTGCAGCCAGGAACACCGCCACATCACAATGCCCGAAGCCATGGCTCTGCTAGCAGCGTCTGCTGCATCGCTGTCCGTTTGTAAAACCGCAACGCCTTCCTCTATAACCGTGACGTCCGCTGCTTGATCCTGTGGCAATCTCCCCGTGAACGTTTGCAAGGAGGACCAGAGGTTCAGGTTGTAACGGGTGAGGAGCGTCTGGTGGTTGGACCCTGTGGAATAGACCTTGCGGCCAAAAAGGTCTAGCTTTTTATTATCTTTATTCTTGGAGGTATTGCCCTGGGCCCCCTGCCTGTCTCGTTGGTTGGCAGGTATCAACCACAAGAATCCCCAGAGCAGGGTGGTTGTACAGAAATTCAAACCCCTCTGTGGGAACATTTCTTTTCAGCGCCTTTGGACGTAGGGGCAATTGAGGCAGGGGTTTGCCAGAGGGCCTTGGCCAGCTTCAAAACCCTCTCATGCACTGGCAGGGCGCCTCTGGATGGCCCTGCTGACCCTGACATATCAAAGAGGGGATCCTCCTCCTCAGAGAGCTCTTTGAGCTCCAGATTCAAGTTGCTGGCCACCCTCTTAAGCAGTTCCTGGTGTGCCTTGAAGTCAGGCAGGGGTGCCCTATGGTCCCTGGTGGCCGCATCGTCAGGGGACGACGAGGAGGATTGTGGGAGGGCCCCCAGGGTCTGATTCCTCCTCCGAGGAATGGCCCTGGTCCAGCCGGCTCGGAGGGAGGGGTGCTGGTTGGGCCACTGAGGACTGGACCGAAACAGTACCTTGGCCCATCTGGGCCCCCCAAGACCCCCGGTAGGGCCACTGCCAAGGTCTTTGTGGCCATGCCGGTGCCGGCAACGGTGCCGACTGGGAAGTCTCCTGATGGGCATGGGACCCCGAGCCACTGGAGCGGTGTCGACAACGCTTGCAGTCCCGGCCAGCCCTCATTGATGACCTGCTCCAAGATGATGATGAGGATAATCTGTGCTGACGCCTGCAGTGCTGGTGGGGGGGCGAGTGACTGGAGGAGCTGGAGTAGGATCTCTGCCTTGTCACCGAGGTCTTGCGGTGGCACTTGCCCCTAGGAGATTGGGAGCAGTGCCGGCCGTGACATCTCCGCCCGGCTCCGTCTCAGAGGATCTTGACTGGTGGCGCGGTGCTGAGTCTTTCGGTGCCGAGACCCTCGCCAGCCTACGACCCAAGGAACGGGATGGGTGCCGCTGGGTCTCCACTGGTGCCCGGGGATCTGGACTGGTGCCGAGTACGTTTGGTCTCCACTAGCGTCGGGATCTGCACTGGGCTGTGGGCCAGGTGGAGCATGCTGGGTTTCGTCTGGCACTGGGAGCCGCGCTGGGCTGCGTGGTGGGGATCGAGACTGGTGCGGAGCGTGCTGGGTCTGGTTTGGCGCCGGAATCCGTGCCGGGCTGTGTGCCGGGGATTGAGACCGGGGCCCGCACTGGACTCTGTGCTGGGGGGTGTGAGATCCCCGCGCGAGGTGGAGCTGTAGTGATGTTGCCTCGCGCGTGAGCCTCTGCACTGCCCTCGGTGTCGAGGAGCTTGACGACTCAGTCGGAGCAAGGAGGGGAGCCTGCACTCTCTACCCTCCGCGACCGTCTGCGGGAGACCTGGACTCCTGTCTTGACCACCCACTGGGGCCACCCAGCGCGGGTTTACCCCAAGACATCGGTCCCTGCGCCCTCGGCCGAGGGGGAGACGGAGGCGTGGGCATGCCCATAATGGCGTGTGCTGCAGCGAACGCCTCCGGCGTTGACGGCCCTTGCAGGGCCACTCCCCCACCCCCAGGAGTCAGGGGAGGTTCCCTGCGAGGAGATGCCAGTGCCGGAGTACTCTCCACAGCACGTGGCTGGGGCATATCCTGACTGGCTCCCGGCTGGACATGCAGCACGGGGGAGTCCTTATGGGCGGTGTCCTGTCGCTTTTTCTTCTTCGGCACTGAAGGCTGTGGATGAGATGACCCCTGGTGTCGGTGGGGCGCTCTGCATCGAGGAGACGCTCGGTGCCGTAGGGGATCGCACCAGTTCGGAGTCTGGCTGGAGCGCAGACTCCATCAGGATGGCCTTCTAGCGCGTGTCTCTCTCCTTCTGCGTACGTGGCTTGAAGGCCTTGCAGATTTTGCATCTGTCCTTGCGGCGCTGCTCTCTGAGGCAGCGGTTGTGAGGGTCACTCACGGGGAAAGCCTTGCCACAAGTGGCACAGGATTTGAAGCCGGTTGAGCCAGGCATGGCCCAACCTTAAGCCCCTAATGGCTATCTATCTAATCTAACTATCTTAACACTTAACACTATTGTAAACTTAAGTACTATACTTAACAACTAGTTAACTAATCAAACAACTGTAGTACAAAGGGGAAGCTACTTGCTGAGCAAGAGGCAGACATTCCAGCAACTGTCAACGGGCGGAAAGAAGGAACTGGGGGCCCTCAGGGCCAGCGATGCCTGATATACTGCAGCATGAGCGCGGCAGTCCAGAGGGCACCTGAGCCAGCCCTACGGGGCTTGCGAAGGGGAAAAGAGTTCCGGGAACCAGTGTACAGGGGCATGCACTCACCTATATTGGAATGGATATGAGCAATCACTCAAAGTAGAAGTTTAACATCCCTTTAAGACAAATGGATCAGTACACATTTATTGATGCTATCTGGAGCACTCGGACTGGAAACTTGAAAAAGATGATTCTTCTAAGAGTGCTTGCTCATGTCCATTCTAAATTAGGGGTGTGTGTGCCACATGCCATGGTGCCAGAAATTTTTCCCTTAGTGTTATCTGTAGGGCTGGCTCTAGTGTCCTCTGCAGCGGTGTACGTATGCACCCCTATATAGGGTGCTGCCCCCTTCCTCCCAAGTTCTTTCTTATCGTCTGTGACTGTGCTGGAACACTCTCTTGCTCTCTCAAGTCCTAGTATTCTTAATGGTTTTTACCTACTTTCTTGTGTATATGGTTGTGGAATGGACATGAGCAACACATCTCGAAGAACAAGAGTTACGAGGTAAGTAACCATTCTTTCTTCAAGTACTTGCTCATGTCCATTCTGAATAGGAGCAGTCCTAGACTTTACACAAGCCAAAGCACTCCTGCCCAAAGCCAGGTTCCTAGCAACATCAGCGTTTATAGCCAGACTGACAACCCACCACATCACCAAGGTGAGGGTATTCCTCAGCCTCCTGGGGCACATGGCGGCTTGTATTTATGTGGTCCAGTACGACAGGCTACGACTTCACCAGTTCAGATGTGGCTGGTGACAGTATACTCTCCATCCAGGCACTTCTTGGACAGAGTACTCATGACCTGCTCCCCTCCCCCCACCCCACCCCCGCGCCTATTTATTCTCTGTCATGATGGACGAAGCTGCTGCGTGTACTGGTAGGAGCACATTTTGAGGCCCCAAAACTGACTGTTGCCGGTCTCAGGTACCTTGGATGTGGGCTGGGGTGTCCACCTTGGTGTCCTATGAACCCAAGATCTTTGGACCAGGAAAGAGCTGACTCTTCACATCAACGTCAGAGAACTCGGTGACTCATCGGGCCTGCAAGGTGTTTCTGCCACACCTGTCCAACAAAATGGTGAGGGTTCTTACGGACAACATGGCTGCTATGTACCACATCAACAGATGGGGAGCCAGATCCTCAGCCCTGTGTCGGGAAGCCTTAAGCTTGTGGAATTTCTGCATGGGCCACAACATTTATCTGGAAGCAGTTCATCTGCCTGGATTAAGGAATACCTTAGAGGATCATCTGAGCATATCCTTTTGCTCTCACCATGAATGGTCACTCCACCAGGAGGTAGCCGACCGTATCTTCGTATGGTAGGGAACTCCCCAAGTGGACCTCTTTGTGACCAGGGAGAACAGGAAGTGTTTGATTCTGCTCTCTCCTGGGGCTTAGGGATGCCTCCCTGAGTGATCCTTTTCTCCTGTCATGATCAAGCGGTTTCATGTATGCATTTCCCCCGATACATCTCATATACAAGAGTCCTCATGAAGATCAAATGATAGGGCATGGGTCATCCTGATAGCCCTAGCATGCCCTCGGCAGCATTGGTTCGGGATATTGTTGGAGGTCTCCGTGGCTCGCCACTGGTCACTTCCATTGTGACCAGAACTCCTCTCCCAGGACCAGGATCAGCTGCTCCACCCAGACCTGACCTCCCTGAATCTGATGGCGTGGATGCTTCATGGTTGAACAGGGGAGGAGCATTACTGTTCAGCTCAAGTTCAGAAAATCCTGTTGGAAAGTAGGATGTCCTGGTGGAAGGCTTCCTATCTGGCAAAATGGAAGTCTCGCTGACAAAATCACCTGTACAAGTGATCCTGGACTGAAGCAGGAAGGTTTAGCCATCTCATCTGTTAAGGTCCACCTAGCGGCGATATTGGCCTTTCATCCTCCGATACAGGGCAGATCCGTCTTTTCCTACGAGATGGCAGCCAGATTCCTCATGGGCCTGGAGAGGCTCTTTCATCAGCTGCAGCTGGACCCAGTTCTCCAGTGAGACCTGAACCCTCATCCTGTCCTGGCTTACTGCACCGCCATTTAAACCATTGGCTCCCTGACACACCTGTCCTGGAAGGTAGCCTTCCTGGTGGTGGTCACCTCTGCAGGGTCTCTGAGATTAAAGCCCTGACCTCATGCCCCCAGCATCCCTGTCAGCCCATTCCACAAGGGCTCAGGCATCTTCAGCGACTTTCTTGGTACATGTGCTCATACAGGATATATGTAGAGCCGCTACATGGTCTTCGATACATACCTTCACATCCTACTATGCTATCATGCAGCAAGCTCAGGATGTCACTGGGTTTGGCAGGGTGGTGCTACAACCATCACATCCATGAACTCCTGCTCACCTGTGGAGGCACTGCTGGTAAGTCACCTAATTCAGAATGGACATGAGTAAGCACTCGAAGAAAGAATGGTTACTTACCTCATAACGGTTGTTCTGGGAGATGTTGCTTATGTCCATTCCACAACCCACCCTCTGTCCCCTCTGTCAGAGTTCCAGCAAGAAGGAACTGAGAGGGCTATATACATGGACTATATACATGCGTTGCTGCAGAGGGGACTAGAGCCAGCCCTACGGATACCACTAAGGGAAAAATTTCCAGCACCAGTGCATGTGGCACACATGCACCTAATTCAGAATGGACATGAGCAACACATCTTGAACAGCAAGTTACAAGGTAAGTAAATGTTCTTTCTGTGACATGCTGTGGAAACTGTCTGCGGCATGCAGGGTTACACTGTTTTTTTTTTTTCCTAACAATTCATTTTGGGTGGCAAGAAGAATAGGAAATTGTCCATGACTTCCATTTCTGATGGTGAAGAAGGAACCAAGAACCTGGACAGTGGAAAGAGTTAAATAGAATACCATGATTTTAATGCTGTTCCTTAATCTCCCTCTTGGTTAGGGAGGAGTTAGGTTAGAAAAGATTGAGTTGACAAGATGAGTGGATGTAAGAAATAGGCACTAGAAGGGAGAAATGTGTTAAAACTATTTAGTGTTTTGGTAATAGGAAAGGCAAACGCCTCAGCTCTAGCAGTTAGGGGGGTCCTGCTATACTTAGAACTAATACAAAAATATTACCACTTAGATTTATGTGGAAAGGCTAGTAGCCTTGCTGGCACTTCAGAAGTTCATTTTAGGCCTCTTTTGAAAATGCTAAGTGACACACCTCTGAGGGGAGCCATCTTATATTCCAAGCATGTAACAAATTTCCTTTGTTAGTTTTTAAGATGTGATGTGCTGTCTACTGGGGCCATAGGTGCAGAAAGTTGTTTGACGGTATAAACCACACACACAAACGGAATAAAACTCTAACAGATGTTTGTAGCACACTGCTATTTGATTAAAAAACTGCTCAGCCCTACAGTTTGAAAATTAATAGGTAATTTTGACCACTTAAACCCCTAAAATTGACAGTTTTATTATACTAAGCAGACAGCTACTGGCTTTTGATATTAAATTGTTTTTAAATAAGTTTCCCAACTTTTTTAAAAATTGGAAAATTGACATGTTAATACTTATATTAAAATGTGTAATACTAATGTATGAGAATCAACAGTCTTGAAATGAATTTATAAACTTTTGACAGGGCTCAAAATTGCCCAGGTCACGTTGTCAAGAACAGGACAATTGTATCTATTGTATCAATTTGTAACTAGACTGCTTTCAAGTATGTCATAAGTGAAACTGTAAGCAGCATTTCTCATCATCAGACTCTTTTTGAGGAAAGGGATTCGAGTCTTCTATTTAAAGAGATGAGATATAGGAGGCTTCACTGGCAATTAGCCAGTGACCAGGTTAGGTGCTGCACAGTCACAGGTGAACTCCTCAGTGTGGGGAACAGTGCTATCCTGCTGCTGGAGAACTCCTTGGTGACAGAGAACGAGTTCAGTTCTGCATAGCCATGGGCGAATTCCTCGGTGCTGGATACCGAGACAGTGCCGCTCAGCTGTCAGGTATCGTCTCAGTGTTGGAGACCGGGAATGTGATGTTGGAGACCGGCACTGTGAAAGCTGGGACCTTCTCTGTGGCGATGCACAACATGGCTCGAGGCAGTCACTGAGGGGGTCCCGTTGTGGGCTTCCCTTTAGACACTGGTGCTTTCCCCCTCCCTGGTGCTGAAGGAGGTTTAGGTGTAGGAGGCAGGGGAAGGGCCATCATATCTCTCACCGCTTGAAACACCAGCAGCGTTGACGGCACCATAAGTTGGAGGGGCCCCCTTTCGCTCCTGGGAGTCGGTGGTGGCTCTCTTGGCGGGCTCAGAGCCCTGGATGGCGAGCCCAGCTCTGGTTGTCCTGATATAGCTGGCTGGTTCAATGCAGGACCCATGCTCGACCCTGTGTCCCTGCTCTTCTGCGGTGCAGGGGAGCGGCCTCTGTTGGAGCATTGCTGCTTCTGCCTCTTCTTTGACGGAAAAGAAGAATGGTGTTGTGACGACCATGGTGGCAGCAGGGTGCTCAGCATCAATACTACTGTGCTAAACAGGAAGGGTTTGTTGCAGGTAGTGCAAGGCCCACTCCCGTGCGGAGGTCCCTAATGGAACTAATACTTAAGTAGTGTAAATAATTAGTTGTTAACAGACAAGACAACAGACACGAAACTAAAATAGCTATATAAGGGAAACTGCAGCACTTGCAGTAGCAAGCAAGAAGACGTTCCAGAGACTGTCAGTGGCGGAAAGAAGGAACTGAGGGGGACACAGGGCTGATAGTGCGCCTCTTACACTGTGGCATGTGTGTGCAGGGCTCCAGAGGGTGCCAGGGCTGAGCCTATGGATACTGCTAAGAGAAAAATTCCTGGTAAGGGTGCACACAGCTAGAATGGAATTAACATGAGAAGCACTTGAAGAACTAACTGTCTTAATGTGATAAGGCAAGTTTGAGCTTTCCAAAGTAGTTTTATCTAGAATTATTTTGAAAGAGTAACATCTTTATATGAATATAAATGTGTATTTAATTTCTCACCTCTAAAGAAATAGGAATGACAAATGTACTTGTTAAACAACTATTGATAAGCAGCAAGAAATATGTCCTTGTTTCAAATTAGATGTATTTTCTTGCACGTGGACCACAAATCCTTTTACACAGGATCTTCAGCTCACAAGTACTCATTTCAGGGTGGCTAGTCACTAAGACATTTTTGTTTTTGAATGAATAATGTGCTCTCAATCTATTATACTTATATGAAATTTTAACCAATAATAAGAAAGATAGGAGAAGGTGAAATAGGTTAATTTGTTTTGCCTAAAGTAGCGATTTTATGCTTTAAGAATGAGAAACCTTCAAGTCTATCTTGTAGGTTTTTTCATATAAAATTAAAAGAAACCTAAAAATTTAAGGATTTTGTTCTTTTGTCTAAAAATGTAGGAATTATTTTTGTCCCTTTCACATTTAATATATGTATGGTGACTGATTGCATTACTGTATTAACGTGCCAGATTTGGTCATGAATGCAACAGAAGGTTGTCAAAAGTTCAGTTTTCACATTAAACCAAAATCTGAACATAGGTAATAGCAAAATTCATTAAATTTTAAAGAACAGAATATGGGGTGAAGTAGTAGCTGTACCAGATTTTATACTTGTGTTTGAATATGTAACTTTTGTGAATAATTTCTCTGCAGCCTGGTGGCAAACATCATTAGCTAAATTCATACAAGAATTACTGAATCTCTCTTCAGTTTCAAGAAAGGAGCATATGTGTGTGTAGAAGAAAGAGTAATATATAGTAGATCCTTCTAACAGGATACGAGCACTCTGAAATCCAAACATTAATGGACTACCTCACAGAGGAGTCTATTACATTGTTCGTTTTGAAAAAACAAACTGCTTACTGTACTTTGTTGTCAACATGTATTTCACTTCTGCAAATACACCCCATGTGTGAAAGACTGGAGTAATTTCCAGTAGCAGTGTCATGTGGGGCTATGCCTGTATGCTGGATGCTCACCCACTTTTAGTAGCTGCGGTTGTAAAGGATGGAGCAGCAGTAACTGCCCTTCTGTTTCTTCACTAAAACAGAATTGAGGGCATCAAAGACTGTAGTAGGGGGAAAGGAGGGTGGGTGCTGGAATACAACACATCTAGAAGAACCAGTTACTGTAGGGTAAGTAACAACCCTTCTCTATGATTGTCCGCAGTTCCACTTCTGATGACTCAAGCAGTGAACTCACATCCAGGGAATGGGTGCTTAGAGTCTACTGGAAAAATGACTAAGACAGCTTTGCCAAGAGGGTATGAACTGAATTCTAGATAGCTGCTCTACAAATCTCTGATATTGGAAAATCCCATAGGTAAACTGTATAGTCTCCTTTATCTGTGGAGGAAGGGGCTCTAGTAAGTGGCTCTAGTGGTTACAAGCAAGCTATTATTCCATTTCACTGCATAAGTCTTCCTACTGGAATCCTTTCTATTAGCAGCCAAAATGTTCTGGACTTCCATAGAGTAGGTTCTGTCCATGGCCATTAGCTAGCCTGTATTCAGACTGTGAGGTGCAGCAATACTTGGTCTGGGTACAGGATCTGGCCCTGGTTCTACATGAGCATATCTGACAGCACCAGAAGTATGATTTTGGGCTGTCTAAACAAAGCGTAATACAAGCATTCCCTGGGCCACGCTGGGGCTATCAGTATAATAAAGGCTGCATCCTGGCTGAATGCCCTTAGGAGTCTTGGTATGTGGTTCCAATCCATGGAGAACACGTACTCTTGAGCATTCACTTTTGCAAAAGACAGTGTCCTTGACAGACCACATTCATGATTGTTTTGAGTATTGTTTTTGCAGCTGATCGGCTAAGAGTTTTGCAAGGATCCAGGTGGAGGGTGATTGTAAAAATCCCCTGTTGTAAAGAATCTGGTAGCAACTATCTACCTTCTTCAAGGTGGATGCCTGTGAAGCTGGGATTTCCTACAGCTCTCCTTGCCAGTTCCAACAAGCCTTCATTTATTTGTGTTGCCAATCTACTGGGAAAGTGTTCGCAGGGGAAATATTGCTTGTAAGCAACATTTGCTCTTACCACGTGTTGCTGGAAACAAGCATCTACTCTACTATGTTTCTCTTGAGTCTCCTGATGCTCTCCCTTGTAGGAGTGTTCTCTGAAAATCTAATTATATAAATACCTATAACTAGAGCACTAAACTGAGAGAAAACAATCTCATACTATGCAGAGACAGACACTGCCGGGGTTCTGTCTCCTAGTCATGGGCAAAAAGAAGGAACTGGAGGGTGGTTGCTGCTACTTCACCATTTATGTTCTTGGCTACAGGAAGCAGAAGGGCATCCAGGTGCATGAGTGGCCCCAACACTTTTGAAAAAGACTCTGATCTTGTATGCATAGGGGCAGAAGAACTTAGTTTACTAGCTGTAACTTGCTCATTTTACATTATGTACCTGTCAATATGAAAACTAGTGGAGGTTACTTCTACCCATCAGGATTAGAGGTCACTTCGCTGAGTATGTTGTATCTATTTTCCGCTATAACATTTCAAAAAAGCAATAATATACATAGACTGAATTAACAGTAAATTAGATAGCATATAAATCCACCAAGTTGAAAGGATTACTCTATGAGAAGATCAATTCTCATTTGTTCTTACAGGGACATGCTGTGTTCAATAAGCCAAGGCACAGCTTCACCACCGCAAGAGAAGATTAAAAGATGCCACAATATGAAGTTGTTGTATTGCTAACTGTTCTTCACTCATTCTTAATCCATGTGTGCCTAGTAGTAGTTTTCACATGTGTGACATGAATTGTTGGTGGAGTAAACTGAAAAAGTCAGGACTAAATTATTAGTAATTTACTGTACTCATTCTCCAAAAGAAGGGTGAAAATATCCAAATGAACTCTGAGGTTTTAATAGCTTTAATGTAAAATAGCTGAAACAGACATACACAGAAATGGCTAAACCTCTGAGGTACAAAAATGTAGTAGACAAGTCTTGATGCTTTCTTGCCACAAAATACCATAATAATTATTTATTACAGGTCAGGGGATTTAAATCAGATTGCTGCTATTTTATAGATCAGATACAGCTGCCAAAACACACTTGTTTAGTACATTATGACATCAATCTGAAGGGGGATTTGCATGTGACAGAGCTGGGGCCCATTTATTAACTAGGTTTCAAAGTTTAACAAAGAAGAGGAAATTAGCCTTGTAGATATTTCATCTGAACAGTCATAGCAGTCTAAAGGACACAAAACATTAAATTATTTGTTACAGTAGTAGTTCTGTCACAGAAAGGAGTGATTAAAAGGAAAATAATGAAGGGTCAAGAAACCTGTAAAAAAAATGACCCTCACCATATTTATTAGCTTGCCTTTTTACAATAACAGAGGCCTTCCAATTTAAGTAGACAAATATTTTCATTAAATGTTTATGCAGAATAACATACAGTTAGGTGTCTCTTAATACAAGCAAACAACCTTTGAAGAGAAAACTAAATTATACAAACAGGAAACAATGTTACTTGTGCAAATTAATTATATGTGCAAGTAGCCTAAGGTAAATTCTTTTCACTAAAACTTATGGAAGGAATGGTATGAAACTTTGATGCAAATCCTGTCAGGAAGTCATATCACAGAATTATTTTAAAAGAAATCAGATTTAGCTATTAACTGAAGGAAACTTTAGATACACATCACTTTGAAAAAAAAAAAGATGAAAATGTTTCTGTAATACTGACAGATTTTCAAAGTAAATTGGAAATCAATGGTATCTTATGGCAAAATTCAGTGATTCCACAATTGTTAGTGTGGCACCAACAGCGCATTAGACATGTTACAGATTTAAGTATGAAGACAAGGTCCTTTCTCTAATTTACAATCTAGATAATTAACTAAAAGACAAATGCCCAGGTTCTGTCTCAGTTACACCAGTATAAATATGATTAACTCTATCAACTTCAATAGACACAGTGTAAATGTAATTATGTAAAAGATCAGAATCTGAACAAAGGAAAGCAACAAGAGAGTTAAGTGACAGTGAAATTCAGCATTTGTATTATTAATTCCACAATTTTTAGGCAGTTATTTTAGCTTACTATTGTATTGTGCTTTTTGTTCAGAATCCTTTCAGAGGGCACTTCTGGATTATAAAGGATTTATTTTCTTTTCAATCCAATACAATATATGTGTTCTTGGCAGCTCAATGAAATACATATAAATCTAAATGTGTTTGCTAGAGTGTAGGCAGCTGGAATTATCACTTAATATATGAGGACATTCAGATAATGGCTGGTGCCAAACTCTGGAAGAAGCATATTTATTTATTTACAGGCTTTATAAAGACCACTCTGGCAATCTGTAAAATGTATTTTCCTAAAATATGCTGACAGAACTCTGTTCAAAGGGAACTGGGATTCAAATCTGTAATAACTTAGTCATCTTCAACGCACCTTAAAAAGACAAACATACAAATTTGGGTGTAAAAATGAGTAACATACCTTGTAATAAAACTGTCTCTCTGTATATAAATTAGTGAATCGTGTAGAGAAGGTAGATCAGGAGCTTCTGTCTCATAATACAAGAGGCCATTCAATGAAATTTAAAGGTGGCAAATTTAAAACTGATTAAAAGAAGTATTTTAACATACTAGTCTATGGAACTCATTGCCCCAGGAAGTAGCTGAGGCCAAGATCTTCGCAAGATTCAAAGAGGGATTGAACATTTATAGGAATAACAAGACTATCCAGAGTTATAACAGTGAATGCTACAAGAGTACTTGAAGGGATATAAAACTTCAGGGCTTAAACCAATCTGACTATTAGGAATTAGAATGAGATCTTCAAGGGGTCATATTATCCCACATCTGCCTATTGTGGGGTTTCTTGCACCTTTCTCTGAGCATCTGAGGCTGGCCCTATGGTGTAGGGATTAAAAAAAAAAGTGGATAAATTCTTAAACTAATTTAAACTCCATATTCCCTAAATGAGAAGTGGGTAAAGTAAGTTGACTGGTGTTTACTCTCAATTACATGCCTGGACACTGAGTCAGGACACTGGATTAGATGGACTAAGGATCTGATGCAATACAGCAATTTCTATGCAGATTCCTATGTACTTCAGCACCAATTGGTTCACAGCTTCTACTCAAACTGATCATGTGCTCTGAATCAAAGGATAAAATCACAATGATAAGCCATAACCAGGAAAAAAGTGAATGTTAGCATCTGTGGGTAGCTAGCAAAAAGGGAATTTCTTGCTCTAAAATTGAGAAATATGCTCAATTTAAAAAAAAAAAAGAAACAGTTCAACTAAGAAATATTTTTCAGTTCCAACAACACGTTTCAACAGTATATTCTGAGATATTTACTTGTTTATCTATTTACCTTTTTAACAACAGTTAAACATACCCATCTAAATTCTAAACTGATAGACGTAGAAAAGGCCAAGAAACAATATATGCATATACACATAACAGGTTATATAAATTCTTCATTTGAACAGCCCACTGATAGGCAACATTACTGCCTCTACTCCCCAACCTAAACCATCTTTTTACACTACCCCTCTCACATTGCGTCTCCATTATTTTCCCATTGTTTTACTTGAGTAGAGTACAGATATTTTAAGATTGGCATGGGCCCTCTTCATTCTCTCTAAGTTCTTATATGTTATGCTAGAGGCAATCCATTATTCTGTATATATTGCTCTGCTGCCCCCCCAAGCATAAATAGAATTTCCAAACTAAAAAAACCTGAAGAATCACCGCAATTTTACTTTTGGTTCTAGTAACTGTATACTAAATTATTGTTTAACACAGAATAATAGAGAAGAGAGAAATACTGGAGGATCACAATGAAGGTACAGTCATTTTGTTTTAATAGGGCTAATTCAGTGGCATCTTAATATTTTCTTTAACATATATAGCCTGTTTCTTTTATAATAAAATATAAAATTATAGTACTTGAATCATCACAGAATGCTTTATTGAAGTCTTTGAAAAGCGGTGACTGTATTTATTGAAGTCCTTTATTTTACAAGCAACACAGTATTTCAAACTGGAGGTTTCATATTAGTGGGCCTTTTCTTGAAAATATGCTTACATAAATAAAAAGAGAAAAGTTGTAAACTATCACCTATAAACATATGCAACATTGTCCCACTACATCTTTTAAACAGCTCCAACAAATTATATTTATTTTAGAAAATAGATATAATTGTTTAAACACTCTCAAGAAAATTATGATCTGTTTTCTTTGACATTTAATCTTAATCCAAATAAATGGGATGTAGAGTGGAGGGTTTCACATAAAATGAGCAAAAAAATCTATATGCAAATTATAAACCTTTTATACTTTGTAAGACAAATTTCCCAGCCAGCTAAGGAATAATGCTAACAGAGAGAAAGAGTTTCTTTAAAGATGTAGGACCTTCACTCTTAATTTAACAAAAGCTTCATATTAGAGCTCTGAAACATGAAATTCCAAGAAAGAAATCATGATGAAACATTACTAACTGCACATGAACGCAAAAGGACATGAGTAAAATCTCAAGAAAAACAGCAGATGCTTGACGAGGAGGATGTTTCCTTTTTAAATATACAATATCAACTGTTCTCTTGCATATATTTATGTCAATGGGAGCTGTGCACATATTTTCAACAGTAGCATGTGGCCATCTAAGACAGTTCTTTTTCTGCAATTCAAAAAACTGTTAAAATGCTGATATATTCTGTGTTTCAAGCACACTGTTGTGATCTCTGAAATCTATCCTAATTCTCTGTTGGATGCACTGTGATCTTGTTCTCAGACAGAATAATTATAGAACACAGTTACAGTACTGTATTTCAAATATAAAAAGTGAATATATAAAAATAACATGTACTGAAATTTTAAAATATCTTTTGTTACAGTGCTTGTTCTGGATTAATATTAACAAAATAAATAATGAAGTGTGACTACCTGTAGGTTGACATTTTTTAAACTGCTAACTTAGTGCACCAAGCTTGCACAATAAATTAAAAATGACGTATTTGCTTCCATAAGCTTCAAAACAGATTTTAAAATATTTTGGATTGGTCCTAAACTCTAGATTCCAGCAATAAACTGTATTTTACAACTTGCCCTTGCAATACTGTGAATTTTTCTTGTGAACGCAGCAGTACACATCTTATATAAGAAAAAACCGATGCATGTACGTTATACCACAGAGTTTGAGTATATACAACTTTGATTATGTGTAGGATAGTCAAAACAATGCAAACTATTTTCAAGTATCCCTTGAAATATCTGACAGCATGTAACATTAACTGACTACAACTAGGCAATCTGAAGAAAAAAAAAAACCCCATACAACTTAAATTTAAAGGGTCCCATCCAGCATTCTTTATAAATGGGAGTTTTGCGTGTGGGAAGAATGCAGGACCAGATCCTAAATATTAGCTGTCTTTGGAGTGATAGGGGAATCAACAATAGGAAAGTCCCCCTACCTTGGAAAAAACAAAACTATAAAGTCTTCATTTGCTGATCTTACATTATCTATTCTTACCATTCCATTTGACTGCTTTAAGCAACATATAGGTTATAAAATGTTCAAAATAGTGTGTCTGCAGTATGTACATCTTCCATTCCATCTCACAGAAGATTCAGTTGTGCCACCACAACAACTTTTTGAAATGATGCTAAAGTTCATCATGCTTAAAAACTGTAACCAAAAAAGAAAAATGATATATATTTGCTCATATTTAACTAGCAGACCATAATACATTTTAAAATGTTAAAAAGGCCCCAATATCTTCAGAAGGCTTTTTATTTATTCCCAAAGAATTCTAAGAGTCAGTTCAGGTATTAAAAATTCACTGCATTTTTTAGACGCTACTAACAACTGACCATAAACATCCATAAGTAATCAAAATGACTAAAGAAATTGTGAAGTATTATTTAGTAGGAGAGTGCATTTCTTTTGCCTTCTAGTTTTTGAACCGCTAAGGTTCATATTTTCATGTTTTTCTCTGCAACCATGGGAGCTAAAATATTTTTAAAATAAAAGCTGAAATTCTCACGTAACTACGTGACTCACCCAGAGCTGGGGCTTTAACAAAAACAAAAATCAAAACAAAAAACCCCACCACCAAATATTGCAAGTTTCCTTCTAATCATGAAAACTGTCGTCAATGAGATTATGCCAAGTTACAAAAAGTTAAAAAATTGTAATTTAAAGTCCCTTTATGTTGTGATTTCATTGCTTGTTACAGGTGAGCTGGTAGCCCAATGCTTCTCATTATAAGACCCTGTTTCAGTTGCCTATAACTTTCTCAATCTAACTGTTTGGGGAGAAATTTAACATGCTGGATTTCTGTCTCAGGTTGAACTATTCTGGAAATCTGTTAATTAATCTGTTTCCAAGAATGAAGCGAGAGGAAATACATTGTTTTGTCCTAGTTCAGAATGTTGGTAACTTTTTGGAGCCCTCGTATTTTGGAACAGGGACTTGAAACTTAGTAGGACGTGGCCTTTGTGTCCAAGAGGTGTCTTTTGCATCTTTGTGAAAATCCACCCAAATTTGGCCAGTTTATAAGCATTTTAAAAGACTGCAGTATGCACATGCTTAGTAGTGACTTGCTAGACCATAACTAAACTCCCCAAAGATTCCATCTGCAGGAGGTATGCTTCAGACAAGGGCTGATCAGGACTTTCCCATAATTGCAGATCTGGATTGCTGTGCGCTGTGCTGGGCCAAGGTCTGGATAATGGAACTGACAGAAGGAAGATAGTCTCTTGAGGAGGAAGCTGCCTGATGTGAATGCACACAGGACAAGAGCCAGACCTGTGGGAATGGTGGGGAGAGCAGACTGGGACAATGGGCCTCCGGATAGAAGCTGGGACTTGGGAGGCTAGTCCGTGGACAGGGGAAATGGAAGCTGGGATTGCAAACGGCGTGAAGGAATACTGGTACTGGCTGGGCAAGAAGATTGAGACTGGGAGTTGTGAAGGAGGACTGGGAGCCTGTTGATTGGGGGGAGGGACTGAGATCAGATAGGAGCTGAGGGAGGAGACTCAGACTGGAAACAAGTGGGGTTGAGGGTTGGAGGTGCCTGGGGAGGGAGACAGATCTGATGAGGGGCCAAGATGCAGATCTGACAGTGGCTGGGCAAAAAAAGTGGGACTAATAACTAGTTAATGGTGACCCTGAGATTGAACAAAGAGCCAGGGAAGGGGGACTGGAAGCCAGTGCAGACATGAAACATGGTTGAAGGGCAATTAGGGGTTACAGGAGTTAAGCTTGGGGAAAACAGGTGGAAGAAGTATGCCCACTAGAAAACACTCTCCTCTAGAGCCTGGAATGGAATCCAAGATTTCTAAGTCTCAGCATTCCTCTGATATCAGCAAATATCTGTGAAACCCACTGGCAAAGCATGTATTATCCCCTCTAATGATGATCCATATAGAGGGTGACAACCTACTACTGATAGTCTCTTAGCTCAGGCGGCAGAGGTCTGCACAATGGATCTAAAGATTCCAAATGTGCCGATTAACTATGTGAAGTGTCAATATGATGCCACACATTGGAAAATGGTTACTTACCTATACAGTGGCTGTTGTTCTTTGAAATGTGTTGTACACGTATACACTCCACTATGGGTGTGTGTGTGTGTGTCCAATGCACTCGAATTGGAGACTTTTTGCCAGCTATATCAGTAGGCAGTGAGTGGGCCCCAGCTATACTCATGTGCCAAGTCAAACATATAAAGGAGCATGGACACTGTCTTCCTCTTCGTTTTTTTGCACTGCCAGTAAGCTAAATCCAAAGTAGCAGGGAAGGTGGTAGTGGTAGTGGTGTGTGAAATTTATATGTGGACAGCTTATCTTGAAGAACAACAGTTACTACACAGGTAAGTAACTGATTTTTCTCCTTGGAGTGTGTAGGCTGGTGGCATGGTCCAGCCAGGGGCTTTGTGAACTTTCCTTGGGCCCAGGCTCTGAGGAAGGCCACAGTGCCTTTCTCTAGGGGAATAAACTCCCTGCTTATGAGTCTATAGCCCCAGCCCCTAGGCAGGGTGGGCTTTCCTGTCAGTCTGTATCCCCCTGGCGCTCACTTAGGGCAGGGCTGGTAGGGTGTCCACGACCCTTGGTCTTCCAACAGGTGGGGTGGGTGAGCAGTCTATTGCCCCCGGCTCGCAAGCAGGGCTGGCAAGCACTAGCAGTCTATAACCCCTGGCCCTCAAACAGGGCAGGGCTGGCAAAGGTCCACAGTTTATAGATCCAGACCCTGACCCTCAAGTAGGCGGGGCAAGTACAGTCTCCAGCCCTCGGCCATCAAGCCGGGCAGGGCTGGCACAGTAGTCAATAGCCTCCGGCCCTCAAGTGGATGGGGCAGGTAAAGTGGTCTATAGCCCCCCAGCCTTACAGTCAGGTGGGGCTGGCAAAGCTCAGTGTCCTCTGGCCAGCAGTGCAGAGGATGCCAAGCACTCCTGGGTTGTTAGGGAAGGGGGACGCAGGCCCACCCGACTCCACTGCATCCCAACCCAGGGCCCTATCAGTGGCGATCCAGCCGCAACACGCTGACTGGTCTGGTCACGCACTCGGCCACTCTCTATTCGGCTGTCCCTGGGCTACTTCCTCCCACCCAATCCCTGGGTACCTGCATCCAACTATCTCCCTCTGGGTTGCTAGGGTAGACGGCGAGCGGGCATCCTGCGAGTCCCTCACAGTTGACAGGCACAGGTCCAGGAACTCCTCAGGGTCATCTGTGGAGGGTAGCTCCTCCGGATCACAGGGTTGCCAGGGTTTCTCCGGTCAATGAGGTTCAGTCCACTCCGGTGGGTCCTCCACGTCAGGCAGCAACTCCAGGTGAGGGGGTTTTTCCCACCCAGCGGGCTCAGGTAGCTGCTCCCAGCTATTAGGATCCGGTGGCCCTCTCCAGTCACTCGGGCCCAGCAATTCGGGTAGGCTTTCGAGGCTCCAGTTGGCAAGGTGGTTGCACTGAACAGCAGGCCTAGGCCGCAATCCCTGGGAAGACACATCTGCCTCCAGGGGCAACTTCCCCCAGACTGAGCTGCTGGACCTGCCTTTTTTACTTACTACCCTGGCCCTGGCTCCGCCCCTCTGCTTCCGGGTGGCTTGGCGTGTAGGGCCTTGTTCTGTCCAGTAGGGGGGTCACAACCCTTCCTCAGGCCCAGGCTCTGAGGAAGGCCACAGCGCTTTGTTACAGAGTGATTGTGCACATACACATTCCCAGGGCCAGTTCTAGGAAAAGTTACCTGAATACCAACTTCCAGAGGGTGCTGTCCCACTGTGTCATTCGGTTTTTTTTTGTTTTTTGTTTTGGTTTTTCCTCCCCGTTGGCCAGTCTTTTTTTATTCTGTTTTTTGCTGGGATGGGGAGGGGAAGAGGCGGGGAGGCTGAAAATGTTTTCTGCCTTGGCCAACAAAATGGTATGGACTGCTCCTGTACATTCCACTGTAGGTGGCTCATCAGCAGTTTCCTTACAGGTGGTGGGACTTTGAACTACTTGAAGAGAGACTATAGCCTGACTGGCATAGTCTCAGGAAGCTTGAGTAATAGCATCGTATCTGAAGAAGGTATGTACAGATGACCACATTGCTGCTTTGCAAATGTCTACCATAGAAATGTTGCTCAAAAAGGCTAATGCAGTGAAATGAGCTTTGGTGGAATGTGCTGTTATCCTAGCTGGAGGAAAGATCTTTGCCAGACTGTAACAAAGCTTGATGTACTCACAAAGCCAATGTAAAATACGCTGAGCCGTAACAGGTTGCCCTTTAATCCTGTCAGCATAGGCCACAAAAATATAGGAGAAGATTTGAAAGACTTTGTGCAGTCCAGGTAAAATGCTAGACCCCTCCAAACATGCATGGTATGAAACTTCTCTTCATCCTTGGAAGAACAAGGCTTTGAAAAGAACACTGGCAGACGAATTGTTCATTTTATTCATAAATTTAGGATCTGACCTAACCAAGACGTTGTTGTGGAATACTATAAACGGAGGGTAACCTAACAGGGAATGGAGCTCAGACATGCTCCATTCAAAATTAATTGCTATCAAAAACAAATTTCAGATTTCCATCATATTTGACTTGGCTGTCTGGGTGGAAGCCAGAGGGCTGGATGGCTAAGGGAACTGTGTTTGTGGCTTCTGGATAGCCAGTAAGGTAATTAGGAGCTGTTTGTTGCTGGCTGGGTGAATCTAATTTTTAGAAATAGCCATCTAGTTGTTCTCCTAGAGGGCAAAGTCACAGGCTCTCACCATACTGATAAAGAGACTAGAAGATTTCAGATGCAATTAGCAGTCCAGTTTATGTCTAATTTCTTTACTATGTGGTGATAACTTACAAGATTCTGCCTAAATTGAATACCTCTTCCACTTGGTTGGATACATAGCTCTGATGGAATCTTTTCTGATGTTCACCAGAATGGCTTGGACTTCCTGGGAGCAGACCCTCTTATCATTGCTCAATCGGACAATATCCATGCCATGGGGTGAAGAGATTGTAGGTTAGGATGCAGTGATTTCCCTTGATTTTGAGACAAAAGATCCTTGACCAGATGTAGAGCTATAATTAGTTGAATCAAGAGTTGATGTAAGTCCATGAACCAATACTGCCTTGCTTAGGCAGGTACTATGAAGGTTAAAGTTGCCTCATCTCTTCCTGATTACCCTCAATTAAAGGGACTGGACTGAGTACAGCACTTGATTTGACCAGGCAGAAGAAAGGCATCTGTCAGGGAACCCAGGGCTCTGAAGCAGAACCTCCTGCATTTCTTGTTCAGGTTGGTTGCAAGGAAGTCTATTACCAGGCACCGCATTGATGGAAGATATGCTTCAGAATGTCCCTCCTTACTGAACACTTGTGATGGTCTCTGAAGTTAGTGCTGAGGGAATCCAAAATAGTGTTCCATATTCCTTGAAGGTGAAAAGCCTTTTGCAAGATATTGTTCTTTATACAGATGTTCCACAAGCAGATTGCCTCTTGGCGCAGCTGAGGCGTCCTTTCTTTTTCAGATAAAACACAGTCGTGGTGTTGTCAGTGAGAACATGAATCGCTTGACCCCAGTGGTGAAAATGAGCATCTCACAGGCCTGGTGAATAGCTCAAAGTTGGCATCCAAAGAGCTTGAGCCTGAAGTTGACTCAAGTGAGCCCTCCAACTCTTGGTTGGCACATCTCTTACCAGAGCCATAGTTGGTTCTGGTAGTAGGAATGGAACCCTTGACATACATTCTGAGTGTCTAACATGCAACTCTAGGGACTGAAGCCCTCATGCAGGTACACAAATCAGCATGTTGAAGGAGTATCTGCTCAGACAATATACTGAATGAAGCCAGGCTTGCAGACATTTGAGGTGAAGTCTGGTATGCTGAGTCATGTGTGTATGAGGTCATGTGCTCCAACAGACAAGCACTCCTTGTGTTGCATTTGAAGCTCTTGGACAAACCTGGAACCTGTTTGTCGGGAGGGGAGCCATGGCAATCATAGCATCAAGATCTGCCCCTATTAAATGCATTCTCTGTGTGGGTTGTAATAATTTCTCTACATTCAGTTTTAGACCTAAACAAGAGAACAGATGTCTGATGATAAGGATGCTGTTCTGGACATTGTACCATGATTTTCCCCAAGCTAGCCAGTCATTCAGATAGGGAAATATTTAAATTCTCAAATAGCGCAGGTGGGCCACTACCACCGTTATACACTTTGTGAACAGCCTTGGGGCCGAGGACAAGCTGAGGGGCAGGTACAGCATATTGTTTATCATGAATTGAAGAAACTTTCTGTGGCCAGGATATACCACCATGTGAAAGTAGGTATCCTGAAGATCGAGGTAAGCACACCAATCACCGAAGAAGGATAACAGAAGTAAGGGTGACCATCCTGAATTCGATTTTAATATATCTATTCAGCTTTCTTACGAACCAAATGGACAAAGACCACCTTTCTTTTTGGGAATCAGGAAGTAGTGAGAACAGAAACCTTTTCTTCTGTATTGAGAAGGCATTTCCTTTACTGCCCAATTCCAAGAGAGACTGTACATCTTGATGTAAAACAGCCTTTTGAGATGGGTTCCTGAACAGGGACAGGAAAGGAGGGAGGTGAGCTGAATAACATATCCCTCCTTTACTGTGCTGAACATCCACATATCCAATGTAATCTCTGTCCATGGACTGCAGGAGAGAGAGAATTCCCAAAAGGAGGGTCTAGATATAGGAGATGAGAAAAGATTGGTATGCTTTCCTTGATTAGGTATGCTGTCCTCAATCAAGATGTCAAAATGACTGTTTCAAAGCCACTGAAGTCTGGTGAGACAAGCCTGTTGCAGACAATGCCAATGGGCAACGTCTGAGATGCTTTGTTCTTTTTGAGGTATCCTGAGATCTCTGTTGCTAGTAGGGTCTGTATTGCATTTGGGGCTTAAACTGCTTCCCTTCTGTCACTGGGGTTTAAAAACTCTGGCTCCGCCCACCAAGGGGCAGGTTGTGGACTCTCCTAGTCAATCTCTGAGGGAGGCCATGCCTCCTCATTACTCTTACATTTCTTTCGGAGTAGACTTAAGGTGAAACTGCCTTGAATGCTTGTTTACTCCAGAGACTACTAATGAGTCTAGGATGGGTTGCATAAAGAAATACTTGGATTCTTGTTGAGGGACCTGATATTGTCTGTCCACCCATTTGACAGTGGGTGGAACAGAGGCTGGAGTCTGTCAAAGGGTCTTTTCAAGTTCCAGCAAGGCTTCTTTAACGGGAAGGGCAACTCTTCTAGGAGTGGGAGTTTGCAAGATGTCTAATAATTTTATGCAGACTTTCTTGCACAATTTCTCCCCGTATTCCCAGAGATGTGGCCACTCTTTTTATGAGGTCCTGAAAAACTTTAAAGTCCTCAGGAGGCGATGGTGTCAACTCTGGGGTGATGGACTCATCTGGAGAAGAGGAAGAAATGGGGGCGAGGGGAATATCTAGAGGTTTCTCCCTACTGTCCCCTTCTTCTGTGAGAAACAATAAAAACAGAGGTTGTAGGATTAGATAAGAATTTTCTCTATGTGCTCCAGGCACAGAAGGTGACTTTCTCCTGCACTAGGTGGTTGACGGGGGCCCTAGATGATCTTGAATCAGGCCAGTAAGGCCGAGGACAAGTCCAGTCTTTGTACTGCTCAAAGTGAATGGCACTGTACCGGGGCATTGCTATAATAATCATTTTACTCTGAAGCTGGGGAATCTTTACAACATTGTCTGTATGGCAACCTAAATGACCTTGTTGAAGATATAGGTTTATCATGATCAGAATTCAAAGAGGAGGAAATATAACTATCCTCAGTAAATCGTGGAGCAGTCCCTCTAGGCATCGGAGGAGTTCTCAGCCCTGGGGACATCTAGTGATATCCTTTGGGTACCAAAGTTGACAATGGATCTGATGGCGCCAGTGGATGAGGCAGTCCAAATGCAGGCAGATGAGTCAATGGAGGCGAAGTAATATACATTGACAAAGTGGGTGGAACTACTAGAAATGTGGTAAGTGAAGATACCAGTGCCAGTAATGCCAGTGAAGGTGAGGCCACTGAGACTGGAAATGCATGATAAAATAAAGGAGAGTCTGGGAGAGGGAGACACAGAAGGTCTTTTGCCACAAAGAATGATTGTGGCATCAACAGCACTGACAGCAGAAGTAAGTGCTCAGAGGCTAATGCTGGTGGTACTGGAGTTGATGGTACTGGGGTTGAAGATTTCTCTGGTAGGGGTGAAGGCACTAGTTTGATGGCCCCAGTTGTGCCAGAGTTTAGGGTGCTGCCTTGGATAGTGCCAGTGCTTATGACCAGATCTCAACTTGGCACCAGAGGACTTCTTCAGAGCCTTCTTATGAGAGGAACAATGAGACTTCAAAGGTGTAGCAATCTTTGAGGGTGAGGAGAGTTTTGAGCACTTTGAGAAGGCCATGGAAGAAGAAGATGAGCAATGTTTCTCACTAGATATTGCTTTATATGCGGAGGCAGTCAGGTGGGCACTCCTTGTGAATGAACTCTCTGTCCTCTCATGGTCAGGGTTGGTCTCTGAAGAGGGATGCATCACCTTCTCAGGAAGACGTAATTTAAGGCAGAACTCCCTCTTTTTTTTGTTCTTTTTGGGAAGGAGGTACAAATAGGATGTTTGTTCTACACATGTTCCTCACCAGAGCAGATTAGGCAACTTTGTACCTGAAATTAACAGGGATCACGGGCCTGCATGTGGCACATTGTTTAAACTTGGGGATTTCTGCACAGTAAATCCCAGATACATTCACTAACAACACTAAAATAACATTATACTAAACTACAGCTATATACAAAAATGTCTCCTAAAGGCTAGCTAACAAAGCTCAAGAGCAACAGGGAACTCCAACTCTCACCATGGGCTGTAAGAAGGAACTGAGACGGAGGCTGCAATCCATGCCCTTTATATTGTCAACTTCAGGAACGAGGATAGCAGGGGTTCATGCGATACCTGCTGGTACACCTGGCAAAAGTCTCTGGTTCTAGAGCACTGGGTGCTTGTACACTTACAGTGGAATGTGTATGTGCTGGAGGAACCTACTAGGGGCTGTGCTCCTCTTGACCTGCTGCTCACAAGCAGGGAAGAATCGATAGGGGAGTAGAAGTGAGTGGTAACCTGGGCAGCAGTGACCATGAGATGGTAGAGTTCAGTATCCTGACAAAAGGAAAAAGGAGAACACAGGATACAGACCCTGGACTTCAGTAAAGCAGACTTTGACTCCCTCAGGGAGCTGAAGGGAAGGATCCTCTGGGAGGCTAATATGCAGAAAGGAGTCCAAGAGAGCTGACTGTATTTTAAAGAAACTTTATTGAGGATGCAGGAACAAACCATCCCAATGTGCAGAAAGAATAACAAATATGGCAGGTGACCAGCTTGGCTTAACAAAGAAGTCTTCGGTGAGCTTAAATACAAAAAGGAAGCTTACAAGAAGTGGAAACTTGGACAGATTATTAGGGAGGAGTATAAAAATACTGCTTGAGCATGGAGAAGTGAAATCAGGAAGGCCAAAGAACAATTGGAGTTGCAGCTAGCAAGGAACGTGAAGGGTAACAAGAAGGGTTTCCTACAGGTATGTTAGCAACAAGAAGGTGGTCAGGAAAAGTGTGGGCCCCTAACAGAATGGGGGAGGCAACTTAGTGACAGATTGATGTGGAAAACTCTGAAATACTCAGTTTTTCTTGCCTCTGTCTTCACAGATAAGGTCAGCTCTCAGACTACTGCACGGGGCAGCACAGAATGGGAAGAAGGTGAGCAGCCCTCTGCTGAAAAACCAAGTTCAGGACTATTTAGAAAGGCTGGACATCCACAAGTCCATGGGGCTGGATGCAATGTATCCGAGAGTGCTGAGGGAGTTGGCTGATGTGATTGCAGAGCCATTGGCCATTATCTTTGAAAACTTGTGGAGATTGGGGGAGGTCCCAGATGATTGGAAAGAGGTAAAAATAGTGCCTATCTTCGAAAAAGAAGGAACTGGGGAATTACAGACTGGTCAACCTCACCTCAGTCCCCAGAAAAATCACGGAAGCAGGTATCCAAAGGAATCCATTTTGAGGCACTTGGAAGAAAGGAAAGTGATCAGAAACAGTCAGCATGGATTCACCAAGGGCAAGTCATGCCTAACCAATTTGATTGCCTTCTATAATGAGATGACTGGCTGTATGGATGTGGGGAAAGCGGTGGACATGATATACCCTGACTTTAGCAAAGCTTTTGATATGGTCTCCCACAATATTCTTATCAGCAAGTAAAAGAAGTATGGGTTCGATGAATGGACTATAAGATGGATAGAATGCTGGCTAGATCATCAGGTTCAACGGGTAGTAATCAACGGCTTGATGTGTATTTGGCAGCCGGATACAAACAGAGTGCCCCGGTGTCAGTTCTGGGGCCGGTTTTGTTCAACATCTTCATTAATGACCTGGGGGATGGAATGGATTGTACCATCAGCAAATTTGCAGATGACACTAAGGTGGGGGGAGTGGTAGATATGCTGGAGGGTAGGGATAGGATACAGAGTGATCTAGACAAATTGGAGGATTGAGCCAAAAAAATAATTTGATGAGGTTCAACAAGGACAAGTGCAGAGTCCTGCACTTAGGACACAAGAATCCCATGCACTCCTACAGACTGGGGAACGACTGGCTAGGCAGTAGTTCTGCAGAAAAGGACCTGGGATTTACAGTGGACAAGAAGCTCGATATGAGTCAACAGTGTGCCCTGGTTGCCAAGAAGGCTAATAGCATATTGGGTTGCATTAACAGAAGCATTGCCAGCAGATCTAGGGGAGTGATTATTCCCCTCTATTCGGCATTGGTGATTCCACATTTGGAGTACTGTGTCCAATTTTGGGCCCCCACTACAGAAAGGATGAGGACAAATTGGAGGGAGTCCAGAGGAGGGCAACAAAAATGTTTAGGGGGCTGGAGCACAGGACTTATGAGGAGAGGCTGAGGGAACTAGGCTTGTTTACTCTGCAGAAGAAAAGAATGAGGAGGAATTTGATAGCAGCCTTTAATGATCTGAAAGGGGGCTCCAGGGAGGATGGAGGTAGGCTGCTCTTAGTGGTAGTAGATGACAGAACTAGGAGCAATGGTCTAAAGTTGCAGCGGGGGGGGGGGGGGGTCTAGGTTGGATATTAGGGAAAAGCTTTTTCACTAGAAGGGTAGTGAAGCACTGGAATGGGATAGCTAGGGAGTTCGTGGAATCTCCATCCTTAGAGGTTTTTAAGGCATGGCTTGACAAAGCCCTGGCTGGGATGATTTAGTAGGGGTTGATCCTGCTTTGAGCAGGGGGTTGGAGTCTATCTTCTATGATTCTATGAATCACTCGAAGTATTTCTGTTTTTTTCAGTTTGCTTTTTTAAAAAGTTCAGACATTACACAGTCTTTTATGTTAAAAGATTATTATTAAAGTTGCAAAAGCTAGGAAAGCACTCAAAAGCTAGGAAAAGCCAGTGTTAAAGTTGCACAGGTAACCTTAACTCAGTCCTCTTGCAGCATATGCATTATAATATGCAAAACTAATTTTCAGAACATCCCTGATCAAAAAAAAAAAAATGGTTATCCCATAAACACCGGAAAAACACCAGAAATGATTACTTGTATCTAAAGTTTTGTCTACATTTAGCAGTAATGTAGACTACGGGCTGTTGTTTCTAAAGTCTGGTAATGAGTGATGCATTAACTGGTCAGTATAGACCCTGCTAATGCGTACTAATGGTTCTCTAGTGAACTTTAACATAGTGCTGATTTAAACAGTACTACACTGAAGTATATGAGGAACATTACAAAAATATTAATACATAATGTAATGTATATTATGTACATTACTCATTAGAATACATAAAAAGAGCCCTAATACCTTCTGCCCCCTAGTGTTTTGGATCTTTACATAAAATGCAAAAATTGCTAAAAAATAACCTCTGCAAATTAAATTAAAAAACCCTAAAAAACAAAAGCCATAATTATAACAAAATCTTTAATGATCATATACTGTTTTTTCCACATGACCCCTACCACATTCAGTACACATAATGAACCTGTTTTGGGTATGAATCAGTACTGTGGAGCAAAGAAGACTGTTTTTACAGCCCGTCTCATTCATTGAAGAAGCTGGAAGGTTTTCACTGAATGAGATAGGAATCTGCAGGAAGAGAAAAGCTGGTGTTGTAATAGGCAGCTGAATTCTGCCTATGGGAACTGATTCTATATCTGCCTCGCTACAGAGTTCCTATGTGATGTGAGGTAAGTCACTTGAACCAAACTTTTCACAGGTGGTCACTAATTGTGTGTTCCTCATTTTCTAGGTACCCAACTTAAAACCCTCTGGTCTGACTTGGAGAGTGCTGACTACTCACAGCTGCAGCTCAAGTCAATGGGAGCTGTGCTTGAATATATAAAGTCCTATATAATGCTAAGTACTTTGAAAAACCAGATCCTAAGTTTCCCAAATTGGACATCCAAAATTAGTGAATACTTTCTAACTTAATTTCTTGGTGTCTTAGTTCTCCATCTATACAATTGGTATCATAGCATACCCTTACCTAACAAATGAGTTGTGAAAAAATAAATGTATTTGTATTTCTGAAGCACTCTGAGATTACAGTAATGAATACCATAAAAAAGCCAATGAGGAAATTAATAATTCTGTCTTCAGATCAGGTTTTGAATCATATGCAGTGAATAAGGCTTGGGTCCACACACTGAATAAGGATAAAACAAAATATTAAACAACTACTAATAAGTAGGCACAGAGAAATCTGTTTACTGCATGAGGCACGGGTACTGTTAAAAAAAATATGAAATTATGTCATGAAAGAATACCATAATGCAGTGTTTCTCAATTAAATTTGGCCACGGAACCCTTTTGAACTTGATAAATAATTGCAGAACCCCCCCAAACTCTTAACAATATTTCTACATATGGGGCCAAAAAAAATGTGGAAATAAGCAAATTATATACAAACAACTAGGTCAGCGTTTCTCAATTAAATTACACTTACACTCGATACCCTCCGCCGAAAAATCCGGGACATCTTCCCTTTTTCGGTGGTGCGGAGAACAGCTGCTCTCGGCGGTAGCGCGGAGAACAGCTGCTCGCGGAACCCTAATAGTGTTCCAGCAGAACCCCAGGGTTCCACGGAACACCAGTTGAGAAACACTGCCATAATGTCTATGAACAATGGGACCAAATTAAGGTTGCACAAAAATGTCCTAACTTTTGACTGCTTGACTTTGCAACCTTAATAATGTTCTTTTAACTTTTTGTGAGTGTGTAATTTGATATATATCACACTTTATTATACATTTACACAATTGACACTGAGATATTATAGAATTTACATCAGAGATAGTATCAAGAAATGTTTTCCAGAGAATTAAATGAACAGTCAAATGGCTATGAAGTAAATTTCAAACTAAAGAAGAACCTTAACTGGGCTACCACTGCTGCCTGAATAAATTTTAATTTTGAGGACAACACTCATGATACCACAAAGTTAAACTTTTTGAAGTCAAAGTACATTTTGCCACTGACTTCAACAGGTCCAGGATTTTATCCTTTGAATGTAGTTTTCAGGCACATAGACATTATGTAACTCTTACAATGTACACAATTTCTTCAAGAGTAGAGAGAATGACATAAAGCACAATGTATGTATACTAGACCCAAACTTTGCTTAAATTACTAATGAGAAATCAGATAAACATGCTTATTAAGTTGAAGATACAGTTGAAGATATTTGATTAATCTGATTAAGTTGAAAATATTAAGGTGAAAAAGTTTATTCTCTTACCTTTTCTAGCAGATTGAGTCAAGTTTTTCTTCTCTTTTTCAATTCTTTTTATTAGCTTGCGTATTTTGGAGTCATACTGAATCCATTCTGGAACTATCCTCAATGCAGCCTTTAGTTTGGGTTCTTTGGTTTTGGGGTTATTGCACTGAAAGCATAAAATATATCACAAAAAACCACCAACCATTATAAGGGAAATAAATACAAGTACTTTCCCCAGCATTAGTGACGGAAAAACAAAAAAACAGTTATTAACCTTTTTGTAACTGTTGTTCTACAAGATGTGTTGCTCATGTCCATTCCCATGTAGGTATGTGCGTACTGTGTGCACCATCACCGGAAGTTGGAATGTGCTGGGTTGGTCCTGGTGTCCCCTGGAGCGGTGCCCTCATGGCACAGTATAAAGACAACTGCATTCCTTCTTCCCTCAGTTCCTTCTTGCCGGCTACTCCGACAGAAGGGCAGGTGAAAGGGTTTGGAATGGACATGAGAAACACATCTCTAAGAACAACTGTTACGGAAAGGTTAGTAACTATTTTTTCTTCTTAGTGTGCTTGCTCATGTCCATTTCCATATAGGTGATTCCCAAGCCATGTTTTAGGCAGTGTGGCCAAAGTTCCATGCTGATATGGATACAGACTGTAAGACTGCCTGACTTATGACAGTGTCACCTCTCGCCTGTTGCGTGATTGCATAGTGAATAGTTAACGTATGAATGGATGACCAGGTTGCCACCCTGCAGATGTCTAAGATTGGAACCTGTGCCACAAACACTGCTACTGAAGCCTGTGCTCTTGTGAAATGTGCTGTCAGGCAAGGAGATGGTCATAGCACATGTGGATGCATGACGTGATCCATGATGAGATCCTTTGGGCAGACACTGGATTCCCCTTCATTCTTTCTACAATAGCCACGAACACCAAAAAGTATTTCAAAACTTCTTGGTCCTTTCTATGAGAAAGCCAAGGCCCATCTGACATCCAACAAGTGAAGCCTCTGCTCTTCCCTGTTAACATAAGGCTTTGGGTAAAAAAGCAGGAGGAAGATGTCCTGGTTACTGTGTAAATGTGAGACCACTTTTGGCAGGAAGGTCAGGTGCGGACAGAGCCTCACCTTGTCCTTAAAGAATATGGTATAAGGTGGTTCAGAAGTGAGGGCCTTAATCTCTGAATCCCTTGCCTGTTAGGTCCGATGGAACTTCTTCCACTGTCTCTATCCTTAACAGGGATTAGTTTCTCATGAGAAGGGTCCCTTAAGAGGGACAGGGAAAGGGGTGGCAGGGTGGGGAGGCGATAAGCTGTAGGGTGTATCCCACTTTCACTATGTGGAGTACCCAACAGTCGGATGTAATGTTGACCCATGCCTGGTAAAAATGGGATAGATTATTTCCAAATGTCGGGGGAAAATGCAGGATCTGAACTGGGTCTGTTGTCCTCAACCGCACCATCAAAAGTTCTGCCTCACAGTTTGCCTGTGGGGCACTGCCATCGGGGCTGACAAGCAGTGATGCATGTGCCTCCTCCTCAGGCTCCTGTTGCACCGCCTCTCAAAGTCTTGTCTCTGCTCTGGAGGATGGAATCAACCCAGAGGTTATGGCTTAAAATTCCTCAGTGATGGGGCTGGCATGTGGAGGCTTAATGATTTCAGAGTAGCCCGGAAGTCTTTCAGACTATGCAGATAAGCATCTGTTTGGTTCTAGAACAGGGAGCACCTCTCAAATGGTAGATCTCGCACCATCATCTTCACCTCGTATGGAAGGCCTGAAGACTGTAAGCAGGATCTGTGGCTCATTATCACTGCCGTGGCAATGATGCGGATTGCTGCATCCGCAACATCCAGAGAGGCTTGGAGAGATGCTTTGGCTATAGCTCTGCCCTCCTCCATTAGGGCTCCATATTCTGCCCTTAACTCCGATGGTAGGAGATCTTTGAATTTGGACATAGCTGACCAGGAATTAAAGTCGTATCGGCTGAGGAGGGCCTGGTGATTGGATATTCGCAGCTGGAGACCCCCCCCCATTGAGTAGACCTTCCTTCCTAATAAGTCCAGCTTTTGGCATCTTTCGCCTTAGGAGATGGGCCTGCTGCCCCTGCCTCTCCCGCTCATTGGTTGAGGCTACTACCAAGGAGCCTGGTGGTGGGTGTTTATACAAGTACTCATATCCCTTAGAAGGGAGGAAGTACTTTCTCTCAACCTGTTTGGCTGTAGGCCAACCTGTTTGGTTGGAATGTAGGTGTTTGCCACAACACTTTTATCAGCTTTGAGACTGCCTCACTAAGTGGTACTGCCACCCTAGATGAGCTGGGTGATGTCAAAATGTCCAGCAAAGACAGAGCAGAGTCCTTGATTTCCTCCACTATGAGGCCAAGATTTTGGGCCATCCTTCTCAGCAGCTCCTGGTGAGCCCTGTAATTGTCTTGGATGGGAGGCCATGGCCGTCCCTGCCACCGTCCTGGGAGTTTGATGAGGTCACTTGGACTCTCTCAGGATCCTGTTGCTCCTCAGGCCCTGGCTGGTCCTCTGCTGGGATAATTTGAGCTTCCACACCCTCTGCTCTGGTATGGAGTCCTTCTCCAATGGGGGGAGGAGGAAAGAGGAAGGATGAGCTGTGTCTTCTGAGGAGGCTGAATATGACTAGCATGCATAGGAGCCCGGAAACATCTGAGACATCCACGATGCCAACCACTGTGCTAGCATTTTTCCATGCTGGGATAGTTGGTTCTTGGGATGGCTTGGTCTGTGCTGGCTACATTGTGATCCCTGGGATTCTGCCTGAGATACTGAGCCCAAAAAAAGTTGTTTTTAGGCAACCATGAGGGGGCTGTGCCCTGTGGTGCCATATACCAGTGCCATGAGATGGAGCAGCACCGAGAAATGATTTGGTGCTGAGATGATTGGCCTCACTGGGACGACTGGTGCCGGTACATTGAGCGGTGCCAAGATGGTGCCTGGTGCTGAGATGAGGATCAGCACCGGGGTGCTGATTGGTGACAAGATGGAGAATGGCGCCATGACTCTGAGCTTGAATGGTGACCATGGCTGGTCTTGTTGTTGGCGGGACTGTGATCTGTTCTATGTCGGCAAGCACTGCTGTGGTGTTGAGGCTCACGAGTCCGGGAAAGATAGAGCCCGGTGCCTCGCCATCATTGCTAGCTTGACCCAAGAGGTGGTCTCCTTGAGGTGGGCTTGAGCTGTTGGGCCAAGGTTTGTGGGCCTCAGAGTGGGGAAGATGGAGGCTCCAGGAAGATCAGGGGGCTCCTTGCTGCCTCATAAGCCTCTGGAATCTGCCAGGATAACATCTCCCTTTTGGCTCACCCTTAGTGGGGAGTCCATGTGCACCGGACTCGATGGTACCTTTTTTTGGGCTGAAGTCAATGGTGCCGACTGGCTGACTGACGCCTGGGAGGGGGCTACTGTTTGCCTCACCCTCTCCACGCTCCTCCTCACCAGGGAGCGTCCATGGTCAGTCTTCTTTGACCTCTTCCTCAGCACCGGGGATGTCAATTGGTGCCATGTTGTTGGTGCCGATATCCTGGTATTCAAGGAAGGGTCATGGTACTGGGGCACTTTTGGTATTGAAGACTTTTTGTCCTTTTGTGGCTCCCTAATGGAAACCGGAGTGCTCCCTACCGAAGACGTGCTTGGCCCCAAGTCGGTTGGCACTCCAAAGCTGGCCATTAGCAAGAACTTTAGTCTACTGTCCCTGTCCTTTTTTGTCCTGGATCTAAAGTTCTTGCAGATTCTGCACTTTGCCAGGACGTACCCCTCTCCCAGGCACTTCAGGCAGTTCTCATGTGGGTCGCTCACCGGGATCTTCTTGGGGCAGGACGTGCACTGTTTGAAGCCCTGGGACCAAGGCATGCCCCAGAGCCCGAGCGTGAGAGCCCTGCGGGGCAGGGAAAAAGTTCAGGGTCTGAACTAATTTATTTACACTATAATACTGACTGTTTACATTTAATTACAGGCACAACCACTGAAGGTACTGCTTGCAGAGCAAGAGAGGAGAAGCATTCCAGTGAGCGTCAAGGACAGAAAGAAGGAACTGAGGGGGCAGCAGTTGCCTAAATGCTGCGCCATGAGGTGCGACTCCAGGGGCACCAGAGCCGACCTAGTACATACCAGTAGGAAAATGCTCCCGGCAGTGGCGCACGTGGCGCACACACACTTACATGGGAATAGACAAAAGCAAGCACTTGAGGAATAGGTCATTGAACAGAATACTGCTCAAAACTAGTTACAAAATTAAACACTGGCCAGGATTAACTAGAATGAGTGATTCACTATGTATCCCTTTTTAAATCAATGTGGACCATTAATTCACTGGTAGATAAACTATGCCAAAACAAATTCTGAAGTTCTTAAGATATTAAATAAGCAATTATGCAAATAATTTTGGGAAAAAATCCACTGAATGCAACAGAACTATTATTTACCATATTTTTCAGTCACTACTCTTTTAGTCAGTCTAAACATCTTGGTAACATTCTTTATATTTTATAAACAGGACCATCTGTTACTAGCCTGTAGGAATGTCTTCAGTCTCCTATATAATCATTCATCTCTCTCAATTACCTCATACCTAATTAGTTATTTTGTTTGCATTACAAATCACTTAAAGGGCAACATACATCTGATAAACTACCTTGAGATTCATCAACAAAACAGTATGAAATGGTCTATAAACCAAAATTTGTTAAAGTTATTTAAACCATTTTTAATTGAAATACTTTTCATTTCTATTGGGCTCCTCTGTGAAGAGATAATCAAATATTTTGTCAAGTGCCCAGTGGTACTGTAAGCTTGGTGTACTGCTTCAGGAACTGCCAAGTATTAGAAATACACTGGTACGCTGATGTTAGGTAACTTAGATCTCTGTCTCTCTACCTAAGTTTATAAGGCTCTCTTTAGTGGAGTCTGCAAAAGACATTGATTAGCTGGGTAAAAGGATTTAGGAAGTGAAGGTAGATGGAAGTGATGATAAAGGGGAAAAGACCATAAGGAAACCTTTAATCAGACTGGTAAATTAACTCAAACTGCTTTAGAAAGAACTCTAGTGCTTTGGATAGATGTGCCAGAGCAACAGAAGGCTCAAAAATATTTCCATGGCCACTTTGTGGTCTTTGCAGTGGAAAAATTATTTTTACTTTCATAATGCTGGGGAATAAACAGTTGGTCCCTTCCTGTGCATTTCTGTTCTCTGAAATATTTCTGACAGAGATGGTCAAATAATGGAAAAAATATTCACAACATTCCCCTTCCCCTAATTGTTTGGCAAAAATTTGCTTTGACAGAAATGTTCCAGCCAACTCTATAAGTAATCCTGGAAGTGGTTATGCCTGATTACTAGGAGGTAGGAGGCCCCACCCACCAAAGGCTCCTCACAAATGCTTAATCTAATAAATGCAAAAACACTATGAAAGTTATAAAAATACACAAACTTTGGTAACAGACACCTAATGATTATTTTTCTTCAGAACTATGGCTCTATAGTCTAAGATTACGATGGGTCAAGACTGCTAAACATGTGTTTTCAGAAATAAATTGCAGGTCGGAACATTTTTTTCTCCCCTTCCACTCCTCCAAGCCCCTCTCTATACACACTTCTCATAGTATGTTGTATACACATATAAACACACACATACCTCTCATAAATTAAAGTAATGCCCATATGATAAACAAACCTACTAATGATTTCATAATTGATTACATTATTTTCATCATTTGATCTGCATTCTGCCCACCAATTCATCTCTCTAGGACTTAATCCAATATGCCAAATCCTTAAGCAGCTTCCAATAAGTTGCTGTTGTTTAAAATCAACATGCCATAGTAATGTTTCTTCCTCTCTTCCCCAATGTGAAATTTCTCCCCCAAATTATGCCTACCAAATCCTTTCTTCTCTCCCCAACCAATCTGTACTGCTAAGGCTGACTGAAGATTAAAAACTCACTGTTAATACTCCTCAAAAGGAGGCTGAGCCTTTCTCTGCTACAAAGGGAGTGTAACACTGGCAGACAGGGTCCAGCCACATTTACCAAACCTTCATATACCTCACCATAGTTATACTGTTTGTTTGGCTGTAAATGGGGGACAAAGAGGGAAAATATATGACAGTGGTGGAAAAGGGCTTTCTATTATCCAGTATAGTCCAGCAGCCTCGAAGCTGAAGCTGCAAATTAAGCAAATATTTGGGAAAAGAACTGTTACTGTAAGCTGCTCTCAGAGGAAAGGAGGCATATTACTGGGCTTCAGCCACTTACATGAGTGGAGTTTGTATTCCAGAACCTTCCAACACACCTGGCTCCATATCACTCAGTGGGTGATGCTAAAACCACAGCCACCAAAACTGATGGGATCTTGTGTATAAGAGTACAGAGCTAAATTCCAAATCTTGTGAAAGCTGAAGAAGTTCACATTAATAAAATGACATTTCCATTAACTCTTAATTGACTCACCAAATCAATTGTTTTAGCCTTTTTTTTGGATTCATCATCACACCAGGTTTCACACCAGAGCCATTCTTGAGGGAGAGACTTAATACCCACCTGATGAATCATATTATTGGGAAGATCCTGCACAAATTATGTAACAAATCACAAAATTAGTAACTCTGAAATTCTAATATGCTAATAACCAGTTACCAAAAACTGAATTATAACATTACTTGAAGGAGAGCAGAGAACACCTAACTATTTTTACCCTCTAAGTTTCTCTCTCTTTAAGTGCTTGTTTAGTTGTTTTTAAAATTTGTTCATAATGGCTAATGTCTTTCGTATCCAGTTCCATCTGTTAATTACAATATGAGTACGGAAGTTTTCCTTGTATTGCCCATAGGGTGTGGTCTTCTTGTAGGGTATGTCTACACTGCTGGGGCTGCAGGTATCGATGCTGTTTGATTGATTGAGTGAGCTGTGCATTCCAAGTAGCAAGGGGTGTGAAGGCAAGTCCTAGGTTTGTATTAGGTAGAATAATCACATCTTGTCCTTTTCCTTTGGGACACTGCAGTACTGGCCTGTGAGAATATCTCCCTAGCTGTTGCTACAGTAAAATAATCATATGTACTGATCCTAACAATTTCCCTATCTACTTAAACCAAAACTTACTTAGAATCATAGAATATTAGAGTTGGAAGGGACCTCAGGAGGTCATCTAGTCCAACCCCCTGCTCAAAGCAAGACTAACCTCAGCTAAATCATCCCAGCCAGGGCTTTGTCAAGCTGCACATTAAAAACTGCTAAAGATGGAGATTCCACCAGTTCTCTAGGTAACCCATTCCAGTGCTTCACCACCCTCCTAGTGAAAAACTTTTTCCTAATATCCAACCTAGACCTCCCACACTGCAACTTGAGGACCATTGCTCCTTGTTCTGTCATCTACAACCATTGAGAACAGCCTACCTCCATCCTCCCTGGAACCCCCTTTCAGGTAGTTAAAGGCCGCTGTCAAATCCCCCCTCATTCTTCTCTTTTGAAAACTAAACAAGCCAAGTTACCTCAGCCTCTCCTCATAGTCTTGTGCTCCAGCCCCCAATCATTGCCCTCCGCTGGACTCTCTCCAACTTGTCCCCATCCTTTTTGTAGTGGGGCGGCCAAAACTGGACACAATACTTCAAATGTGGCCTCACCAATGCCAAATAGAGGGGAATAATCACTTCCTGTGCAGTGATCCTACTAATGCAGCCCAATATGCTATTAGCCTTCTTGGCAACCAGGGCGAACTGCTGACTCATATCCAGCTTCTTATCCACTGTAACCCTCAGGTCCTTTTCTGCAGAACTGCTGCCTAGCCCGTCGGTCCCCAGTCTGTAACTGTACATGGAATTCTTCCGTCCTAAGTGGAGGACTCTGCATTTGTCCTTGTTGAACCTCATCAGATTTCCTTTGGCCCAATCCTCCAATTTGTCTAGGTCACTCTGTATCCTATCCCTACCTTCCAGGGTACCTACCACTCCCCATAGCTTAGTGTCATCTGCAAAGTTGCTGAGAGTGCAATCTACCCCATCCTCCAGATCATTAATGAAGATGTTGAACTTCAAGTAATGCAAGGTGTTATGGGACACATAGCCTAAGAGAACTTGATTGTAGTAAGCTATACAACTGCATTAATATTTGTGCTTAATGCATACTAATATATATGTGGTGCTAGGCAACTGGATAGCAAGTGTGAAAAATCGGGACGGGGGTAGGAGGCAATGGGCACCTATATAAGACGAAGCCCCAAATAACAGGACTGTCCCTATAAAATCAGGATATCTAGTCACCCTATATAGTACAGATAATACCTATTATTAATATGATTGTGTGTGTGTGTGTATATAATAAAATTACAAGCCAGCATACACTGGTCAAAACCATTATGTAAAACATGATTCTCTGATAAGGCTAATGATGTTAATGCCCATGTTTTGTATGTAGGGAACATGATCTAAAAATAAGTATGACATCATCCAAAAGGACAAAGCCAGCCCTGCACAACATATCTTCAGACACTCCCATACAAAGTTTAAAAAATATAGATAAGCAATTTTACACATATCCACTGCGTTTATATTTGAAAAAATAAATCTCTATGTCCAAGCATTATTACAGTCATAATTATTTTTACTTTCTTTACAATTCATAATGTATTATAAATCTGTACTTGATTTGTAAAAGATATAATGTATTTCAAAATACGTATCTAAAATTACTAGGTGTGTTTAGACAATAACATTCAAAGATTATATTAAGTCTGTATCAAGTGTCAAGATACTTAGTTACATTTTAACTCAAATTTAATGCTTGCCATTTTGCAAAAAATGTTCCACGAACTTGAGCAGATCTAGTAAGTTGATCATTACCTTCTCAAACTAAAGTGAAACCAGATTGTTCCTCTGCTCTAGCTCATTGACCTTCTAAATGGAATCAGAATTCTTGAGTGAGAAAAAATTTGTGAATGTATAAATCGTGGATGCTACAAAGTTATAAAGATTAGAAGGGTAGCAGCGTACATTCACCAGTTGCATGGTTTAAAGCAGATTATTGAAGTTGTGTTATTAAACATAAAAATCAATGCAATTGATTATCCTTTCTGAAGAATGCCTTATCTCTAAAAACTGCCTTAATACTTCTAGAAGGTTAAGTAAAGAAAATACTCATGGCAAAGGGAAATAGTTGTTGTAACAGCAAGGTTGTTATTTCCATCACAGTATCAGCTTCTCATTCATTCAAAGAGCTGTTTAATCAGTTGAAACCAAGTCCCTTCAGACATCACAACCACGTCAAAAAGCTGTTCTTTATTTTGATCTACAGTATGGAAGAATCTTTGCAGCTATGGTTTCATGTCCTATTTCACTTTAAAGAGAGATTAACTCTACTGCCTACCTTTAATAGAAATGCAATTCTCATTTTCATAAAGGAAACATTTCCTCTTAAAAATGTATAAGAATTTCTTTTTAATTCTCATTACTTGTAATTGCATATGGGTGCTCTGCTTCAGGTGCACATGTGCCTCTCAAGCCCTTGATCAGATATTTTCTAGCAGTGCCCATTTGGCCCACACATGCATCCTATGCCTCCTTGTGCTAGACAATAAGGCTACATCGCGATGCATGTGTGAGCTGCCCTTAGTTCTTTCTTCATCCGAACGTTTCCACAGAGAACAGTTCAAAGCAGAGCGGAAAGAAGGCCAGGTAGTGAAGCAATCATGGCGACACATGTCAAAGAACTACAGTTACTGCACAAGGTGCATAACCTCTTCTCCTTCTTTGAGTAGTGTCCCTATGCATGCTCCACTTCAGGAGACTTCCAACAATGGTAGATGAATAAACTGGTTAAGGTGGAACTCCAAAAGAACCATAGATAAGAATTTAGGATGTGGGAGTAAAGAAACCTTGTCCTTGAAGTACACCGTAAAAAGGGAATCTGTCATCAAGTCAACAATCTCTCCAACTTTACGGGCTGATGTGATGGCTACTAAAATGGCTGTCTTCATAAATAAAGATTGCCATAGGTTCAAATGGATATTTCATAAGGTAAATGAGTAACAGGTTGAGGTCCCATGTTGGGGTAGGGTCTCTAGTCTGGGGGCAGAAATTCCCCAAACCCTGAATAAACGTATGCGATACAAGATTACCAAATATGAAAAACCCCTCTATAATTGGATGAAATACTGATATTGCAGCTAAATGGACTTTATTTGAACTAATTGATAATCCCATTTTCTTCAGATCAAGCAGATAATCCAGGATGACTGAAAGAGGCAGAGATCCAAGCAAGAAGCAGTGATGATGGCATGAATGGGAGAATGTCTTCCATTTCTGCATATAAGTAATACAGTTTGATTTCTTCCTACTATTCAGTAACATCAGTTGCACTTCCTGAGAGCAGGAGGATTCTAATCCCACAACCATCAAGGAACCAGGCCCAGAGGTGGAGTATCCCTTGGTTAGGGTAAAGCATGTAACCCACATCCTGTGAGATGAGATAAGGAGTGGTTGGGAGCTTGAGTGGTGGATGGATACATAGGTGAAGCAGGCAAGCTTATCTTGGCCAGGTTGGTACTATAAGGATAATCCTGGACCTATCCTCTCTGATTTTGTTCATCACTCTCAGTATCAGTGTAGTTGGAGGAAATGCATAGGGCAGACCCTTCTTCTAGGACAGAAGAAAGGCATCCCCCCACCCCAAGAGTGGTGGCCCAGACCCCCTCCTTAGCAGAAGAGAGGGCAGTTCTTGTTCATGGAGGTGGGGAAGAGATCCACCTCCAGCAGACCACCGTCTTTGGAATATGTTGTGGAGGACATGAGAGTCTAGTCCCTCTCTATAGTCCCAAGAGAAAAGTGTCTGCTGAAAACATCGGCTGTGGTGTTGTGGATGCTGGGGAGACAGACGACAACCAAAATTTGGATCTGACACGCTATGTACCAGTTCCATAGCTTCATGTCTTTGCCTGATGATATACAACATGCAGGATATGTTATCCATCAACTGACTGATTTACCCTTGATGAGGGATAAGAAATAGAGGAAAGCATTCCTGACTGCCCTAAGTTCCAACAGACTGATGTGGAGAGTGGTTTCCTGAGTTAACTATCTGCTGTGAGTCATGAAATAATTGAGATGCAGTGCTCTTGGGATGGGGCACTCATCTGTTAAAGTTAGCAATGGAGTTGGGTGACAAAGGAATGCCTGTGCAGATGCTGAGCTGATCTTTCCACCAATCCAGGGAGTTCCTCACTTGTCATCTGACTGACCAAGATATCTCTGCCAAGAATAGGTCATTCTGAGCCAACCTTGAAAGCAGTTGAGGTGTAGCCTTGCACAATCAATCACGAAAATCCAAGCTCCCATGTGTCCTAGGAGCCGAAGAGCAGTTCCTCATAGTGGTCTGAGGACTCCCCTGAGTTGTCCATACCAAATCTGACAAGGTTATGAATCTGTCTAAGGCAAGATACGCCCTGACTGTTGAGTCCAAAAAGCTCCTAAAAACTGTATTTTCTTTACAGGGGTTAACGTGGATTTCCTTACATTTCACTGAAGACCCAACTCTTGGAAGAGAGCAAGGAATGTCTGGGTGGAAGATCGCACTGCTTCATAAGAAGGGACCTTGGTTAGTCAATCATTGAGGTAGAGCAAGTCCTGTCAGAGGCAAACAAACACTATTGTCAGGACCTTGGAGAACAGCCTTGGGGCTGAGAAGAGACTGAAGGGAACATTTGGTATTGGAAATGATCCTGGCCTATACTGAATCATAGGTATTTCTTGTGAGAAGGGTGTATCATAATATGGAAATATGCATCTTGCAGATCAAGGAATGAAAACCAACCCTCCTTCTGCAGTGAAGGAATTATTGCTTCCAGAGTCACCATCCTGAACTTTTAAAGCAGATAAGGGTACCTAGCTAGTCTCGGCCAGGTAGGCACTATGAGAATAATTCTGGCCTTGTCCTGCCTGATCTTGTCCATCAGCCCTAGAACTAGGGGTGTCACAGGAAAGCATAGAACAGACTTCTCTTCTACAATAGCAAAGAGGTATCCCCCAAGGAGAAGTGACCCAGAAACCCCTCCTACCTCACATGAACAGAAAAGAGGATGCTAACTGTTTTCGGAGGTGGCAAAAAGTTGTTCTTCTGTTCATCCCCATCTCTAGAATATTTCTTGGAAAACCTGAGTGTCAAGCTCCCACTTGTATTTGTGGGAGAAATATCTGCTGAGGGCACTGCCAGTGGTGTTCCAGATGCCTGGAAGATAGGCTGCTGAAATTTGGATGTGGTTGGTTATGCACCAGTTCCAGAGTCTTATAAGCTTTGGCACACAAGGAGGGGGATCTTGCTCCTCTGTGTTTGTTGATGTAAATCACGCAGGACATGCTGTCCACAATGACCCTGATTGTTTTGCCCTGATGAAGGGCAGGATATAGTGGCAAGCATTCCTGAATGCCCTGAACTCCAACAGGTTTATGTGGACACTGGTTTTGTGGGCCGTCCATTTGCTGTGAGCTATGAGAGTGTCGAGATGGGCTCCAAACAGGGTTGCCTTCGTTGTTATAGTCATTGATGGGATTGGGCAGCAGGCAGGGATGCCTATACAGATGTGGAGTTGCTCCCTCCATCAGTTTATGGAATTTTTTTACATACAAGGAGAGTGCCACCTGCCTGTCCAAGGTGTCCCTGATTGGAGAATAGGCAGTTCTCAACCAACCTTGGAAGCAACAGAGGCATAACCTTGCATGATTGGTCACTAAGGTGCACACTGCCACATGGCCAAGTTGTTGAAGAGGGTTCCTTATTGATGTCTGAAGGCTTCTCTGAATCTTCCCTACCAGTCCTGACACAGTCACAAATCTGTCTAAAGGGAGATACACTCTGGCTGTCACAGAGTCCAAGTATGCACCTATAAACTGAATTCCTTGCACCAATACTAATATGGATTTCTTTACATTCAGCTGTAGGCACAATTCCCAGAACAGAGCAAGGACCTTCTGAGAGGATGACAACACTGCCTCGAAAGAGCAGCCTTTGAGAAGGCAGTTGTCAGGTTATGGGAAGATGAGAATTGCTTTCTGTTAAAGGTAAGCTGCCACTACCACTAGAACCTTTGAGAACACCCTTGAGGCTGAAGTTATACTGAAGGGAATCACTTGGTACTGGAAATTATCTTGGCCTATACTGAATCATAGGTATTTCCTGTGCGATGGGGGTATGATAGGTGGAAGTAGACGACTTGTAGGTCGAGGGACGACAATCAATCTCCTTCCTCTAGAGCAGGAATTAAAGTTGCGAGAGTCACCATCCCGAACTTCTGAGGTTTCATGAACTTGGTAAGCTGTCTTAGATCTAAGATTGTTCTTCAACCTCCATCTTTCTTCAGTATTAGGAAGCATTTAGAGTAGGACCCTATGCAACTGTGAGAGGAAAGGACTGGCTCTATTGTGACTAGCCAGAGGAGAAAGTCCACATCCCATCTTAGTAGAAGCTCGTAAGAAAGGAGACGGAGGGACAAAACTGGATCATGTAGCCCAATGTCATCACCTCCATTGGTCTGTGGTGATCTACTACCAAGCCTAGTGGAAAGAGACAAAGCATTCCCCAAAGGGAGAGAGGTGGGCTAAAGGGTATAACTATAGAGGAATGAGAGGATTCAAACCCTCAATCCACCCATCAAAACTGTTGTTTAGATGACTCCATCACACCTGGGTGGTCACTGAGGGTGGCCTTCTTCCTCTGAAACCTGTCTCTTGATGGAGGGTTCCGTGGATCTTTAGTATCCCGGGAACTGAGCCGGACATGATCCCCAGGCAATCTGAGACCTACTGAAACACTTCATGCTAATAATAATAATGATAAATGCCCAAGGAATGTAGGATAGCCCTGGACTCCTTGAGCGTGTTCAGGGAGTCATTCATGGTCTCAGAGAAGAGTTTGTGGCCATCAAAGGGGAGGTCCTCTACCGTGTTTTGGATCTCTCTTGGAAACCCCAAAAGCTGAAGCCAGGATGCCCTGTACATAACTACCGCCATGGAAATGTATCTGACATCTGAGGTCAAAGGGGTGTTGGATCTGCCCGGACACCGGTACACAGGACAGTTCTCCTGACTTGGCTCTGAAACAGGGCAAAGAGAAAACTCCATCATTAGTAGCTTCAACTTAATCTCCCAATTCTTCTTTTCTCTGTATTTAAGGGCTAGACAGAAGAAGATGTTACTCACCTTGTGCAGTAACTGTGGATCTCTTGTCTCCTTCCTCCATTTGGTAGGGATTTTTAAAAAAAATATTTTATTTTGGTGAGCTAACTGAGTGAAAACTAAGTTTAGAGACATGGGTTTTACATTTCAGTCTGAAGGTGCTTGGGTTTGTGGTGATTCTCATCTCTTCCAGAAGCAAGTTTTACAATCCTGGCCCAAGAAATCTCTGTGTCCTGCATATGTAAGTATTACTCTTGTGATTGACAGTTCCTCTCTTCCAATGGGAACATGGCTATCATGATGAAGCTCAGTCAGATGGTGTCTCAGGCAATTTGATACCCTGAATCTGACCTAGTGTTTAAAGGGAAGCCAGTAAAGACAGCAGACCACTGGGGTGGCTTATTGTTTGGTAGCCTGATTATCTGACTAAACAGACCGTGTTCTAAACCAAACAGAATTTTTATAAAATCTATCTATCACTATCATTCCTTGGTCAAGATAACGAAGCCTGCAAGTCAAAAAATTTGTGGAGAACTGTGGTCCAAATTCAACAGAATGGAGACCAATCTCATTGAAAGCTAACAAGCAGGTGCCCATGTGAGTGCAATCTTAGAGGAACAAATGAAGTCATGTTAGGGCAATCCCACTAAACTCTCCCATGTGTCAGAGGCAGGACTTAAGCAATAAGAGATATTACCCCACATTCCATTTTCCTAAAAATTTGCATAATGTACATACTTTACTTTATAATAAACATAGTAAAATACCTAACACTGGAAATCCTAGCTATACTTTTAGTAAAAAAAATCACAATTTTAAAATGTTCTGATGTGATAGCAACATAGAAGGCCATTTGCAAAACCTTCCATGGAGATCTCCTTTTATGATAGTAAGAAAGTAATTAAGTCTATATGCAACCCACAAACAGTGAAAACATTAGAGAAAAGCAGCAGAAATATTTTAAAGAAAAAATGTCACTTATCTTCAGGCAAACAATGAACTCTTACATACCTGATCTAGGTTTGATAGACTGTTCGGATCTTGACTGAGAGCCTGGTACTGGCCCCGAAGCCTGTCTCCTGCAGCAATCTTTCTGAATGTCTTAAGATCCACAACATATAAGGCACTATAAAAACAAATAATTCATTAAGATTTGCATATTTTGACATACCTATTAGTAACAGGAAAAAACTTGGTAACAAGGAGGCAAATACTATTTAGGTATTAAAGGAATGTTATTTTAAGTAACTACCTGAAACTCCAACACAAGATGTGAACTCAACATTTACTACCACATGGATTTAAGTTGGATAAAAAAAATATCTTTTTTTTAATTAAAAAAAAAAGGATTATTTTATTAATCAAATGTTTTTATTTGTTATTTAAATTATAATAAGTTTTTCTTTTAAAAAATAAACCTATTTAAAATGAAATCTGAATTTAATACAAAAAAGTTAAGACTAAACTTATTGTAAGCTCTTAAAACATTTAAATAAAAAAGTTGCATCCATAAGCCTATATCAAAAACTTTGAGTTAAAGGCTAGTTTTCTACATAAAGAGAATCAGGAGAAAAAACATCTAACTTTTTAGATTAAGCTTTATGAATGTTATAATAAGTCATGTACCATATTAAGAACTTGATCCTGTGGGGGAGCCAGGGGCTGTGCTACTGGGTGCAAAAGACTAGCAAAGGCATCACAGGTCTTGAGACCCAGCCTTTGACTCCAGGAGACACCATCATGTATCTCATCTAGCCCATCCACTGATCCACCTTGGTGAGCTCATACTCCTATTTTACAGCTTCTCCCTACCTGAGCTCTGATTGGCTCAGTTCTCAAATTATGAATATCCATGACTCCACCCATCATGGAAACTTACTCTCTGTAGTAGAAAGTGAGAACCTGAGCTATAAGGTCTAGTATAACTGAACCAAAGTCAGGCTCTAGGAAACAGCAACGGCTTGCCTGCTTACAAATTCACTGACTGATGCAGGAACTTGGCAGAAATATACCATTAGTAATGCACTGGCATTCCTAAAAGCAGTAGCAGAAACACACAGTATTGTTAAAGCACAACTCCCCCGATATAGGGTGATCACGGAAACATAATTCTGGGAGACAGTCTAAGTACTCCTCGAACAAGCAGTACAATACAGGAAGGCAGTAAAAGCTCTCCCCAAGATGCAGTAGTGCATGAACACAATCATGAAAAACAGTACAGAGACACCTCGACCTTAAAATAGAGACAGGAGGATGGATGAAGATGTTATGCTTGACTTGGAGGCAAGGAACAATAATAGACATCAAAGAGGCATTGTGTAACCTAGTTGTATCAGGGTATTAGAAGGGGATCATAGCAGAGACATCTTTGTCCGGCCCAGGGGATAGCGGAACGTTCCACTGCTAACTGAGCTGGTCCATTGTGACGAGCATACATGTCCTTGTATACCTGTAGCTCATAAGGGACACTAGCACCATGCTTCGCTTGCAAAAAAACTGACTGAGTGCCTTCGCTGCTTAACTGAGTCTGTGGTAATTTATGGGTTGTGCTTAACGAAGTCTGTTGATTCAGCTAGCTACAGAAGCTGAAACGGCATCCAGAATGGAACTCGCACCAGCACACACACTCTGATTGACAATACTGGTGACTGACAGCACTCTCCAGCTCATGGAAAAATACTGATCTGCCCAGTAACTACCTGCCGTTGCTACTGGATGGTTCTGGGCACTTCAGGTAAATGGCTTTGCTCCGTCTCCTTGCATGTGTTCACAGACAAAGATATAAACAAACAGAAATCCACTAGTTTCTCAACTGCCTTCCTCTCTGTCTCTAAAAAAATAAAATATTGCAGTCTAAAAAAATGTGGGTTACACAAGCAGAAGTCTTAGATTGTTGTGAGTTTGGTTTTCTGTAGAGGTGAGTTATGTAACAAGGCAAAAGGAGCAGAGCATGCAACCAGAAAGGACCAACACTGGTGCAAAGCAGGACAGTCTGGGAAGAAGGGACAACAACATTCTTCACAGTGCAGCCCTAGACATGGTTCACTCATTACAACCAGGCTACTTTCCACTTGGCAGAGCAGAAGGTTACTGGTTACAGTGTATGAAAAGGAAATTGAATAGTGTGCAAAAAATATTGAAGGGAAATTTGTTAATCTGTCTTGACGGTTGGAGCAATGTACACAATGATCCAGTAATATGTGCTTCTGTGACAACAGAATATGGGGTTGTCTATTTTACAAAAACAACTGATACATCAGGAAATGCCCATACAGCAGAATATTTAAAAGTAGCAGCAGTAAAAGCAATAACAAACCGTGTACTAAATTCAAGTCTGTAGCTTCGTCACAGGCAATGCTGCAAAGATAGAAAGAAATCTAGAAAAAGAGAACCTGACATTTATAATATATAGGTGCAGTAATCATTTCATGCATCTTTTAGCTAAATGTTTAAGTACAACTCCAGTGATAACGGAAAATGTTGCTGAAACTGCAAAATATATCTGTAACAACCACTTTGCTTCAGCTCCACTGAAGAGAACAAGAGGATCCAAACTAATTCTCCCCCAAGACGTACAGTGGAATTCAATGATTGACTGTTCTGAGCTATTTATTAAGAACTGAACTATTCTGATGAGTATTTGTGGGGAAAAAAATCATTACAAAATAGATGGAACTATCACAGCCAAAGTAGTCAACAGCGTACAAAAGAGAAACATAGAAGATATGCTAAATAAACTGAAACCTATTTCCACAGCCATTTCAAAATGCAAAAAGATTGCTGCTGTATTGCTCATGCTGTTGAAATTTAGAAAGCTCAAGAGATATTGAAGAATGAAATATCCAACAATAAAGTTAAATTGCAGGCAGTAAAATAGTGGATAGATCAAGCACTTACTCCACCTAATTTTCTTGCCAATGTTCTCAACCCAAAGTACCAGGATAGATGTCTAACTGCTGAAGAAGAAGCTAATGCTTCTATGACATGGGCATCTAACAATCACTTATGCCAATCATAATAAATTACAGGGCTGGAGGTGAACCAGTCAAGTAGGCCATTTTTCCTAGTGGTGTTTTAAAGAAAGTCACTGAACTGGTGAAGTCACTAGCTAAGCACCTGGAACCAGAGTTTGCTGAAGTGCTAAACCAGCTTTTGACAGCAGTAGCCTATTCTACAGGGACAAGAATAATATTTTCTTCATTTGGAGTAATTCATTCAAAGTTGAGAAATCGATTGGGATTTGAAAAAGCAGTGTTAGACCTGAAGCAGTTTTCAGCCTAACTGAAACCCACAATAATTAACAGGCATGCAAAACCTCAAGGACAAAGGCTAGTGTAAATGCCTGATAACTCGAAGACCAGATACCCACTTAGTGATTCTGCCTTTCCATGAGAACAGCACATTCCTTACACCCCTGCCCCCACCCCCTTGTGGTGTACCCTCTTATCTGTAAAGATTCCACCCATTTCCCCCACCCAAAGATAGTCAGAAATCCTGTTGTGTGTCTGTCTTTATCACCCCTGTCCTTACTGAGAAGAACAAGGTCTGTATTTGTAAGTAAATAGATAAAAGAAATGTAAATGAATTGTTTAAGTGAGAAAAAAAACCTGTGTATAAGTGATCTTTGTAACATCATGAAGTTGAAGCTGATTTATCAGACTTCCCGGTATCGTGAATAAACCTCTTCAGTCCCATCCGTGATGCCTGATTCTTGGGGAAAAAATCCTTCGTGCTTTAAAATTTGGTGCAGCGAGCAGGGTGCAGCTGGGATTCTCAGAGTGCTTCCCACGACCAAGGACAGAAGTGAGTACTTACCACCTCTGGTGCACACCTTGGTCTGGGACTCCCTGAGATACCCCTTTGCACCCTTTTTTTAAATAAAACGAACCATGCATAAGGCACATACACAAGAGGACTGAACAGGGATTTTGTTTTGGGATTGTAGTTTTGGCCACGTTTTCGGGGTGCAGGGATCACTTTGGTGAAGGCTGCACTGCCAGGGTTTTCGGGGTGCAGGGATCGCTTCGGCAAAGGCTGCACTGCCAGGGTTTTCGGGGTGCAGGGATCGCTTCGGCAAAGGCTGCACTGCCAAGTGCTGAGCACCAGAGTGCGCTTTAGTAGTGCTGAGTACAAGGGTGTGCTTGGCTGATTCCCCTGAAACACCATTTAAGTGGGTTTTAGGAAGCTGGGTGACAATGTTGTATGAATTGCCCCAGGGTGCTTCAATGATGCCCTCCCCAGGAGGAAAAATCATTGAATTTCTAAAAGAAAAACATGCAAAGGTTCAGAAATCTATGGTAAAAGATGGCTGGACTGGTATAAGTGTGAAAGACAGTTTGTTATGGTGGTCTGGTCAGACAAAAGAAAAACTAGAGAAAGGAGTTGTAATACTTTACTGTGAATATGCAAGAAAGTTAAAGGAGTTAGAGGAACTTCAAGAGGCTTTCACATCAGTGCAGAGCCAAAAGGCAGATCTGAACCATAAATTAAATGACCTCCAAATGGAGAATAGTACTTTAAAGGTTAAAATGAAAGAATGTAACTCCTCTGCACATCATATTACTGCTATCATGAAACAGGAGGATCACACCGATTTTGGTTCAGACAGTGATAATAAAAATAACCAAAAAGAAATTAATTGGAAACAGTTCACAAAACAAATACAAAAATAGAGGCTGGCATACACGGATGGAACTCAGGATAATTGGCCTCTTCCTCCTCCTCCATTTAACCCAGAACATGATGCCAGTGCTCCCCTGGCCCTATTCCAAGTAACCACGTGATGGACGGGACAGGGAGATGACAAAACAGCTCAGCATACTTATAAGTATACTCCTCTCAGTACCGGGGAAATGAGGGGCTTATTAAAGGATCTCCCAGATCTAAAGCCCAAAACCCTAGTCAGGGACGGGACCATGGGAAATTGAACCCCTGCAGTACTCTGCCTTTTCAGTCCAGTCCTGGCCCCGCTCCTAACACCCCACCCCTCCCCGCTTTGCCATGTTTTATATGTGGAGGGACTGGACATTGGGCAGCTGGATGCCCAATCCGGATGGCCCCGGGTAACCAACCCCAGCCGGCAGCTCAGCCCACTGCCAACCCCTACTCACACCTGAGCAGGGAAGAAATGGCTAGACTTTTGAACTCCATGACCTGCTAGGATTCAGCGGCCCCCTTATCTTTTCAGTGCTATGGAGGTGGATATAAACCTCTTGAGACCACATTTGCAAGCATGGATAAGGGGCCGGCCAGGCACAATTCTTATGGACACGGGAGCATCCGTTTCTCTTACTGACTTCCCTCTCCCCATTACTAAACAATACATTACTATTTCAGGGGTAGGAGGCACACGCATCACTGCCTACAGGAACCACCCCAATGCAACAAGGAAAAAAAGCTTGAAAAAGCATGTTGTGAGCCCAGAGGGGCATTGTGGCAGGAGCAAGGAGAGGAGTAAGTACACGCCCTGCAGATTCAGATCCCTGGGACAGTACTTAGAATAATAACATCTGGGATAATAAAAATGTTGTTTTGGAAAATAAAAAAATGATTAAAGGAAAGAGTGAGAAATTAACACTACAGAAGCTGGAGGGAATTGAACAGTTGAAAGTTGTAGAAAATGTTATAAAAAATAATTCTTGGTTTCTTTGCAGCCATTCTGAAGGAAAAATGGGCCCTTTTCCTAAAGGAATGGTCTGTAAATAATCCTGACTAAAAATTATTTGAATATGGATGATTTAGTTTAAATCACTAACTGGAAAAAGGAGGTTTCCATTGAAACTTAACTGCCTCCAAATGCATAAAAGGGAATGTAATTTGTGTACAGCTGAGTGAAAATAATTAGAGCAGTGCAAGAAAAAAAATAAAAGAATTTGTGTGTGCAAATATATTGTGTAAATCTGTATGGTTTTAAAGATCTAAACCAATACTCTTGGTCTGTAAAAACCCTGTTTTGTATGTTTCAGATGAATTGGTTTGGTTAGCATTTAACCCTTTGGGTACATCCATGTTTTATAAAGTTCAGCATCTTCTAAAGACCAAAATTGTGGCTGTGGGAGAGGCAGCCAGAACCAAAAGAATGGGGAGAGATTCTGGATCCTTTTTTTAGTGATAAAGTAGCACAAAGGAACTGCAAATAATGGACATATCTGGGCAATAAACAAACTACTTGAACCCAAAAAGGTCAAGTCCAACCCTCCAAGAAAGAAGAATTATTTTAAGCAATAATCTGCCACCCCCAAAAGGGGTAGAAAATGTTCTTTTTGTCTTTCAGAACTTCAAGAAAAACGGGTGCCTGCAAAACAGCTGAAGAACAACACCATGAATTTATTATTGCAACAAAGATTGTTTTGTGTTTTGTGCTGTTTGTCTTGTTACTAACATTGTGTGGTATACTATATTAAGTAGAAGAGAATCAATGAGCACTGTAAACAAATATATATATATATATATATATATATATATATATATCAATGTGGACTTAGTCCAAATAGGGTTGGGAGACCTTAAAGCTATATGAAATATGTGGCAATAGTTAAACACTATCACATGACTATTATACAAGCAGCAAATGAAAATGGAAAATAGAACTGCTTTGGTTATTGGATGTACTGAAATGCAAATTCTCAGTTTGGCTACACTAAAACATGAAATGTATTGGATTATATCTGGGAATATTAAGGTACTAGTCCACTTATTAAGGCAAAAGAAAAGATCTTTGTCTGATACATATACACCATTCCCCTTCACAGCAACAAGTCTCTTTCTTCTATTGCCACTGCTAAATTTATTACTCTCACCTGGAATATCTCTAACCCTTTTCAAGAATTATGTTCCAGGTTTCCTTCCGTCTGAGGACAAGTTATCTTACGGCTTGGTGCCTGCTCATCTCTGCCCACCCATCCAGGTAACCGGTCTGGGAAACTATACCTGTATTTGTAGATACAGGCATGAAAATGGTAGAAACACTTGTTTTTGGGAAAATAATAAGTCTAGGAGCAGGATGGACAGAACTTTCACCTTTGCTATGGGAACCTGGAATGGAGGGACGGTATTGCCTGTTCAAACCCAGTCAGACACCTGGGATGTTCGGATGTAAGTTGTTATAACTTGACTACCTGTGGTTATATCCCCTCTACTACCTGCCCTGTGCTCCACTCCACCTCTCCTGATCGTATTATTCATTTGGGATCTAATAAGACAATTCCACATGATGTAATTATGGTTTCTGTTAAGGTTAAATATGATTTGTCTAAGTTTGCTGTACCATTACAAAATGTATGTTTCGACCACCCTAATTCTTTACAGTGGCTACAAGAATAGTTAAAGTTACTAGTGCACCAGTATACTGTCCGCACTCATGCAGTAAAAAGACAAGAGCGAGGCATCCTAGGTGACATTGGGGGAATATTTGAAAGCTCAAATTCCATGATAAACTCGCTTAATGCCAATGCGGATAGATCTTACAATGGCTGGGTTAAAAGCCAGACTACCCAGGCCCTAAAATACACCGATGCTGGATTATTATACTCTTTCACTGCTATTGATGCAGCCATGGATGGATTCTATATAGCAATATGATTATATCCCAATCTAAGGGATGTGCTTGTGATATGTTAGCTCGTGATTTGTTCAATATGTTAAAAGAAGATATGTTAGATATATGCCTTTGTTTTCCCCCACTCCTACACCCTCTCTTCCTCTGCCCTTGCAAACTTGGCAAATATATCTTCTCAGTTAATTGTTGCCTCCTCCCTACCCCCTGAAACCTCTCCCACCCCCTCTTTTGATTTTCTTTTTACATACCCTTTTGTTTTCCCCACCCACGTTTTTCCTTCCTCTTTTCATTTTAAAATTTATCATGTGTGGTCTAACAACACTGCCTATCGGATAGGACTTTCTGGCTTTATGTTTCCCTCCCCCAGTGGCGGCATGCTCATAACAACTTTGGATTGTTGTATAGAAACTGCTGACTATATTTGCTTTTGTTCTACCCTCCGACTTTTGAATACTTCTTTTTCTACAACTACGGCCCACTACAGTGTCCAGCCAACTCCTCCATGTCTCTACAGATTACAGACTCCTTCACTCTGGGTGACATTCATTTGCCTGGCCGCATCTTCACTGGAATGACACCACTTCTTAGGTGGTATGGCAATCCCAAATAGCAAAGGAGCTGTTGGCTAACGTGGTCCTTGCTGCTGCCTCTGTGTCTGCCACCATCCATAAGAACACTGCTAAAGGCCGTGTGAAGGTCCAACTCTCCATCCAGATTGTAAACCAGTTGGAAGATTCAACTTCTGGCCCGTCGTACAACTTCATCACCTGGTAGACTATCCTGCATATAGCTGCTGCTGCTGTTTCTCTTTTTGTCCTGTTTTCATCTGTGTGTATGTGCTGTTACTTTAAGCACATGATTAATAACTTCACTATGCTTTTTACTCTTGCCTCCACCCCGTTTTCCTCCCCCTTCCATAACACCTCCCCCCTATAATCCTAAAGTAGATCATGAATAGCAAAGTATTTAAATAATTGATCATATCTGACTTATGGGTTCAATTTGTCAAACAGGAGGGAACTGTTAGACCTGAAGCAGTTTTCAGCCCAACCGAAACCCACAATAATTAACAGGCATGCATAACAGAACCTCAAGGACAATGGCTAGTGTAAATGCTTGATAACTCGAAGACCAGATACCCACTTAGTGATTCTGCCTTTCCACAAGAACAGCACATTCCTTACACCCCCACCCTTGTGGTGTACCCTCTTATCTGTAAAGATTCCACCCATTTCCCCCCCCCAAGGATGGTCAGAAATCCTGTTCTGTCTCTGTCTTTATCACCCCTGTTCTTACTGAGAAGAACAAGGTCTGTATTTGTAAGTAAATAGATAAAAGAAATGTAAATGAATTGTTTAAGTGAGAAAAAAAAACATATATAAGTGATCTTTGTAACACCATGAAGTTGAAGCTGATTTATCAGACTTCCTGGTATTGTGAATAAACCTCTTCAGTCCCATCTGTGATGCCTGATTCTTGGAAAAAAAATCCTTCGTGCTTTACAGCAGGAAAACCTGTCTTTCTCTTCCAGTTTATGAATAAAAATGAGGAGGGAAGGGATGAGATCCAGTAGTTTTAAAAGTCTGAAGGCCAGCCTAAGTAACTAAGGAGACTGTCTCATTTTCAAGAGATTCAGGCAAGTAGGAACTTAAGCTTCACTCACTTTCATTTAGGTCTGATCTACACTGCTGCTGGCAGTCGACGGGAGATATGCAAGCTACATAATGTTGCTTGTGTATCTCCCGCAGACTTACCTATGTTACTGTACCACGGCGTCTTCACTGCGCTGCATCGATGGGAGATGCCCTCCAATTGACACAGCCTTACTCCTTTGGGGAAGGGTAGATTAATGGCGTTGATCAGACAGCATTTCCAGGATCGATTGAACAGGTCGCCACAGCCCTCTCAATTGATCCCACTGCATCGATCTGTGCAGCCCCAGAAACATAGACATACTCTTGGGCATCCATGAAATTTTTCTCAGACTGACCTGAAATAATCAGTTTAATTTACTAACTACAGTGAATCCCACCGTTTAATAAATTATTTAGATGTAAATGTGATATGTTTTGAGATATCATTCACCATTTTCTAACACACTAAAAATATACAGTTAAGAATCTGAAAGTATTAAGCTATATAATTGCTAAAAAGTGTATATAGTTATACTACCATCCTAAGTAGCAAAAGATGTACCAATGTAGTGTAAAAGCTCTATGTAGCTGTAAATCAGTACATTTTAATATATCAACCAATGACAATGCACCTTTCTTTAGAAAACAACTGAAGTGCAAATAGAAAAGGTGATTAAAATTGATTATTTAAATCAAGGCCTTCCACTTAATGATTTAAATCACCTTGATTTGACTGGGGATCAAGTGCTTTTTTGGGTGACCGAGCAGCAAAATAGCAGATGAAATTCAATGCTGATAAATGCAAAGCAATACACATTGAAAAACATAATCCCAACTATACAAATAAAATAATGGGATCTAAATTAGCTGTTACGAGTCAAGAAAGAGATGTGGAGGCATTGTGATAGTTCTCTGAAAACATCTGCTCAATGTGGAGTGGCAGTCAAAGAATCTAACAGAATGTTGGGAATCATTAGGAAAGGGATAGAGAAAGTATCATATTGCCTCTTTATAAATCAATGGTACACCCACATCTTGAATACTGCGTGCAGATCTGGTCGCCACACCTCTAAAAAGATATACTGGAATTGGAAAAAGTACAGAAAAGGGCAACAGAAATGAAAGTAAATAGGGAAGTGTCATTTACTCCTTCTCATAACACAAGAAAGAGGGGGTCATCAAATGAAATTAATAGGTAGCAGGTTTAAAACAAACAAAAGGAAGTATTTCTTCACACAATGCACAGTCATCCTGTGGAACTCCTTGCCAGAGTTAAGGCCAAGACTATAATAGGATTCAAAAAAGAACTAGCCAGGATGGGCAGGGATGCAAAACCATGCTCTGAAATGTCCCTAGCCTCTGTTTGCCAGAATCTGGGAAGGGGCAACAGGGGATGGATCACTTGTTGATTACCTGTTCTGTTCATTCGCTCTGAAGCACCTGGAATTGGCCACTGTCGGAAGACAGGATACTGGGCTAGGTGGGCCATTGGTCTGACCCAGCATGGCTGTTCTCATGATTTTAATCAATGTACCTTGCATGGATTTTATGCTTTATTTCCATCTCTCTCAACGTATTTAAGACAATTTGTTATTGTTACTGAATGCCTTATTGACAAAAGACCAAAATTTTAAGCATTTCTACAAACAGTCCAAAAATATGAATGAATGCTCTTACCTTATGTGGTATTTCCGTCTCCCCAAATGTGATGCCCAATACCCTGATTTCCAGAAACGGTACCCATCCATTTCTGTGCGACTGTCACAAAAAGGAGCATATCCATAGGGAGCACCGTTTAGAACTAGATCTCTAAGTTCTTTGAGGTCACTTCTCACAATCTAAATAATAGCAGAAAACAGGATACACTTCTTTTTGTAGTTTAATGTTGTTTTGCCCAGATAGACAGACAGATTCCAAATGCCAACTGTCCTCCCACAGATTTCTGACAGAAATGAGTCTAGAGTAGGTAAATATTCTGTTAGAACATGTTGATCTAGTTATTGCTTGGATAAAATGCATACTTTATTGTTTAGATTGTGGCAGGGTCAGCCTCTGTAGCACTTCTCTGTGGTCTGCCATGGCATTATTCACTCTGCCTAAGTTTCCCTTAGTCTTCAATGGGGAGCAGCCACCTCTAACATGGTCTAGTGCTGAGGTGAGTTAGCCTTCCAGTTAAGTCAGGACAAAGTTCCACATCTTCTGGCATACTTTCTTGTACAGTGCTGACTGTTCAGACTTTCTCCCTGAAGGCCCAATTTCTACTGGAACCACTGAACCTAAGGGTTTCCTAAGTAAGGCTTTTTCCTCCATCCCCCATGCTAGATCCTTATTTGCAATCTATCTCCAGACAATCTGCATGAGAATTGGCCTTCTCTCAGTCTTACCACAGGAATCTCCTCTTTTCCTGTTGCCCTCCCTTGTCGGTGTCAGTTACAGGAGACACCTTCCCTCCTGTAGCTCTCCTTCCCAACTGAACTCTCCATGCCTTTTAGGAAATAACTTGCCTCCCTCCCAGTTGGCTCTGATAACTGACCCCAGCCATCTGATCCCCAGTCAATCAGGATCAGCTGGAGGAGGTGGGAGAGATGAGTGGTCACAGGCAAGACTGAGCCTGACCCCTTTTAAAGAGTCAACCAGCTTAGCATAGCACATTATGGCAAGGCTTCAGCTGGTCATATTTAGGCTTAGAAGGATTTGATTTTTATTGGTAAATGTCAACAATTTCACTATACACACACAAACTGACAAAAAATATTTCCATCTAATAACTGAAATTTACAGATAGGCAGCATAAAAAATGCTACTTGAGAACTTAAGAGTTTGATTTAAAGATATTTAGTTTGTATATTTTGACACGTTATTGACAATTTGTGTTTTTAATGGTTGTAAAAACTTAACTTTGAGTCTCAATGTCTACTGTCATTAAATAATTTTCTGACACCGCCCCATAATTTCCCTCAACTTCAAAACTTTAAATCAATAAAAATTTTTAAAATGCTTAAACGCATAATTTTGCACAATAGTGAAAAACTTAAATTGATAAAATAGGCAACAATGTTTTAAAATAAATGTAGATTAATGTCAAAACTATAAAAAAATAAAAATTGAATTCCGCCAAGCCTAATCATATTTAAAATACTAAAAGAAATAACGAGTAAAAAGTATCATCTTGGATTTGTAGACCAATATTTTTGGATGCCCAACCTGACACACCTTAAAGAGGCATGATTTAAAAAATGATGAGCACATTCCTTCTGAACATCAGTTCCTGTTAGGTTATGGCGCCCAAATCATTATTCACCTTTGCAAATGTAGACCATATAATACCCTTACCTTTCAAAAAGGTTCTGAAGATGCTTTACAAACAGTATCTATTCAGCACCAAAACACTTACGAAAAAGTATCCTGGGATTTTTAGTGACCACATGTGATCAAAACTTCAGCATCACATCCATTTGAGACAGCACAGTGGCCCCCAAATCTATGATGTGATGGTATTACTTCATTAATGAGTAAGAAGGGCTGCATGCTGAATCTTGGACACCACATCATGCAACACCTTCAGTATTGCTTAGTGATGCCTCATCCAATAATTGAGACATGATGAGATCAATATCTGAGACAGGGATGGTAAGGGTTTATATAAATCAATGCAAAACCTTTCTTCCAGATACATTTTTCTAAAATTGTTTCTTACCTGGTCAGCATCAACAAATATTATTTTGTCCACAGCCAATGGAAAAAGAACATCCAGAAAAAGAATTTTGTAACCCCAGATAATTCTTTGCTTTTCAGTCTGTTGATGAAGCCAGCGGGGCCACTTATACTGTACTAGTTCGTACTGGAATCCATATTCTTTAGCCATGTGAGGAATAATCTCCTAAAAATGGAAAAACAAAATTGCATGCAGTGCAATATGCACAGAAGTTAAGTACTAGGTTACACAGCAAAGCGGGCATTATTGGTACCTGAACCTGTAACTCCTAATTCCCATTTCTGTAATTTAACCACTGGTTAATGTGTCTTAATTATATCCATTCTTGTTGTCTCTATCTTATATATGCTTCCCCCCCATTTCATTCCCCGTTTTTTATGTTCCCAAACGTTTGGGTTTTTTTAATCTTTTAGGGTCATGATACACTGATGAACACCACGATTATGCACAGAAATGTTTTATTAATGGAGTCCGATGCAAAATGAAACACTACGACAAGATCCTGTCAGTTAAGCCTTGCAGTTGTCTCTACAAGTGAAACATTTCTGTAAAGGAACATGAGGCTACTCCCTATTTTTCTTGATGGTACTACATTTCTCATATTGCAAATAGGAGCTAAAAAACCTGTCACCAGTTTAAGAAGAGCCCAAACCATATCATGGATTACTAATTTAGACAGATAAGGAAGATAAATCTCCTTAGTTCCATAAGTATGTGACACAAACACTTAAAGGGAAGGGGAGAACACAGAGGAAATTAAGGCGTTCCAAACATGCTGGCTTGTGCCCTGATGCTACTATACTGTAGATTTTTCTATTCTCTCTAAGTGTTACTTAAAAAAAAGAGGTGATACAGTGGGTGCTCTGACAATTTCCACAGTCGTAGTGGTATTCCCAACTATATATATTTTTCTCAAGCTGACAGAATCTGTCAAAATAGAAGAAACTTTTAAAATGCACCCATTCTACTTTGATTTAGAAGAAAAAAAATGACCTTCTATAATGACTGTTTAAAATCTTTAATATTAATGTTTCCATAATGTAATTTTTAAAATTAATCTGGAGATTTTTAAATGTAAAATATCCATTCTAATTATAAAAAAATTAAATTTAATAAAAGTGACACTGCATTGTTATTCATTTTATTACTATGTTATTAACAATACAAGCACAATAAAAGAGGGACATTACACTTACCTTAAATGTAGGAGACAGGTAATTTTTCAGAAACCAAAATTTAACTGGTGTCTTGGTATGATGCAGAACGGAAAGCATCATAACTCTGTGGAAAGAAAAGTCTATAATAAACAAATTAATATAATGATGCAATCACATTTCAACCATAACTTCAGCAAACATTGAGAGTTGTTAAGAGATAATGCCAGGACAAAGAAAGACCCAGCAATGCAGAAAATCAAAAGAAAGAATGGTTACTTACCTTGTAACTGTTGTTCTTTGAGATGTGTTGCTCATGTCCATTCTCAATTAGGTGTGTGTGCACGCCACATGCACTGGTGCCGGAAATTTTTCCCTGCATATTTTCCCGTCCAGCACCCGCTCCCTCTCAGTTCCTTCTTGCCAGACTTCCGACTGAGGGGAAGAAGGGTGGGTGTGGAATGGACATGAGCAACACACCTAGAAAAACAACAGTAACAAGGTAAATAATCGTTCTTTCTTCTTCGAGTGCTTGCTCATGTCCATTCTCAATTAGGTGACTCACCAGTAGCGTCCCTGGACACCTGGGCAGGAGTTCATGACGTGACATTTGCAGCACCACTCCGATGAAGCCAGTATCATCCTCAGCTTGCTGCGTTATGGCATAGTGGGACATGAAGGTATGTACCAATGACCAGGTAGCGACTCTGCATATGTCCTGTATTGGGACATGCACCTGGAAGGCTTCTGATGACACCTGGGTCCTGGTTGAGTGGGCCATTAAAGATGTCTCATAGACTCATAGACTGTAAGGTCAGAAGGGACCATTATGATCATCTAGTCTGACCTCCAGCACAATGCAGGCCACAGAACTTCACCCATCCACTCCTATAATATACCCCTAACCTAAGACTGAGTTATTGAGTTATGTCAGAGGCACGACTCTGGCCTGCTCATAACAAGCCCAGATACAGGCTGTGATCCAT